>NC_080076.1:85601442-86304730 GCF_949987535.1 Balaenoptera acutorostrata | reverse complement strand
ATGGGCTTCTCATTGCCGTGGCTTCTCTTGTTGTGGAGCACGGGCTCTAGGTGCGCAGGCTTCAGTAGTTGTAGCACGTGGGCTCAGTAGTTGTGTCACGCGTCTCTGGAGCGCAGACTAAGTAGTTGTGGCGCACGGGCTTAGCTGCTCCACGGCATGTGGGATCTTCCCGGACCAGGGCTAGAACCCATATCCCCTGCATTGGCAGGCTGGTTCTTCACCACTGCACCGCCAGGGAAGCCCCTTGATTACTGTAGTTTTGCAGTAAGTTTTTAAATTGGGAAATGTGAATTCTCCAACTTTGTTCTTCTTTTTCAAGATTATTTGGTTATTCTGGTTTGCCCTTAGGTTTTTTGCAATAAATTTAACACCACGTTTCAAAACCCTGAAATACCCTTCTCCTTTCTTTTAATGTCTCTGTTAGTCAGTATCACCAGCTTCCTCTGCCCCCTTACTTCCCAATTTCTCCTACTTCATCTTCTTCACTAGTGGTCCAAAGGTCTCTCATTTCCCAAATGTCCCAACTCAATGTCATTTACTACCTGCAGAGGCAAGTCTCCCCAAACACCACCAATGAACTGTGCCTCCTGAAGCCCCAGCCTTATGTGGCCCTCCCCGTGGAATACGGACTGGCGTGGTGACTCGCCTTAGCCAGTAGAATGTGGTGGAAGTGATGCTCTGGGATTTCCGAGCCTGGCGTTCAGAAGGTCTGCCTGTGTGCTTTCGGAAGTGTTGAGTAGCCTCGTAAGAAGTCCAGCGCACTCAGTGGAAAGAATATGTGAAGAGGCTGTGTGCAGATGGCATATAGAGAGACACAGACCATACGAAGAGGGAGAAAAGCCCAGGCATCCCAAATGGCCTGCATGAGCCTACCTGCCATCTAAGAGACCCCAAACAAGGACCAACCAGCTGAGCCCGGTCAACCCATAGAACCATGAGAGATAATACAATGGTGATTGTTTTAAGCCACTGAATTTTGTGGTGGTTTGTGACACAGCAATAGATAACTAAAACAGAGACCCCAGCTACGTTCAAAGACAAACAGTGAGAGTGCCGAATTCTAACCACTAGACCACCAGGGACGGATGGATAAACAAGGTCCCACTGTATAGCACGGGGAACTATATTCAATATCGTGTGATAAACCATAATGGAAAAGAATATGAAAAAGAATATATAGATGTGTATAACTGAGTCACTTTGTTATAAAGCAGAAATTAAACACAACATTGTAAATCAACTATACTTCAATTAAAAAAAAAAAAAAAAAAAAAAAGGCGGGCTTTCCTGGTGGCGCAGTGGTTGAGAATCTGCCTGCTAATGCAGGGGACACGGGTTCGAGCCCTGGTCTGGGAAGATCCCACATGCCGCGGAGCAGCTGGGCCCGTGAGCCACAACTACTGAGCCTGCGCGTCTGGAGCCTGTGCCCCGCAACGGGAGGGGCCGCGATGGTGAGAGACCCGCGCACCGCGATGAAGAGCGGTCCCTGCACCGCGATGAAGAGTGGCCCCCACTTGCCGTAGCTGGAGAAAGCCCTCGCACGAACCGAAGACCCAACACAGCCACAAATAAAGAAATAAATAAATAAAGTAGCTATAAAAAAAAAAAAAAAAAAGGCAAACAGTGAATTAACGTCTCTGGGGTTTCTGATCTGTAAAATGGAGATGGTGAGCATAGTAGGACATCTCACAGGGTTTTTGAGAGGATTAAATGAGATCACGTAGGCACATCTCTTAGCATGCCTGGCACAAAGCAAGCATTTGATGAAGGACAGCTATTGTTATTTTTAATTTTAAAAAGTAGTTCCATCCCTTTCAGGAGCACATTCCAGTTGTAATAAGAGAACTAGGCAGGGAGATTCGAGTTGATTGTGAAAGTCACAAATGTTAAATGGAGTTTCCCCCCAACTCGGTAGAATCACTGCCTGAGCTGTTGAAATGATTCACTGGAACAAGTTTCTGTACAACTCATGCACTAGTAAGAAAAAAAATAAATATATAAAAGAAGGACAGGAGCAAGACAAAACATGCCCACAGCACAATCGGAAGACAGGAAATTCCATAGCAGGGCCAGAATCCAGGGCAGCTGGGATTGACATTCTGTCTGAGTAGTTGTGGACCTGGGTTTAGAATCCTAGGGTGTGAGAACTGGTAAGAAGCTGGAAGATGGTCTCATCCCCCACTTTCTACATGAGGAAGCTCAGGGGTTAAGAGGTTTCACGGCTAATGATGGAGTGAGAAAAAAGCATCCAGGGCCTCCAAGTTCTCTCTTTTTTTCAAACGTAACAGTATCTATTGTTGTTCTTTCCTAATTTTATCCATGGTATTGGTTTTTTTTTTTGTTTTCATTTTTTAAGATTTTTTTGATGTGGACCATTTTTAAAGTCTTTATTGAATTTGTTATAATATTGCTTCTGTTTTATGCTGTGGTTTTTTGGCCGCGAGGCACATGGAATCTTAGCTCCGCGACCAGGGATGGAACCCACACCCCCTGCATTGGAAGGCGAAGTCTTAACCGCTGGACCGCCAGGGAAGTCCCCCATGACTTTTTTTTTCTTTTTAAAAAGCAAATATTGGGCTTCTCTGGTGGCGCAGTGGTTAAGAATCCGCCTGCCAATGCAGGGGACACGGGTTCAAGCCCTGGTCCAGAAAGATCGCACATGCCGTGGAGCAATGAAGCCTGTGGGTCACAACTACTGAGCCTGCGAGCCACAACCATCGAAGCCCATGTGCCTAGAGCCTGTGTTCCGCAACAAGAGGAGCCACCGCAATAAGTCCACACACTGCAACGAAGAGTAGCCCTGCTCGCCACAACTAGAGAAAGCCCACGCTCAGCAATGAAGACCCAATGCAGCCAAAAAAAGGACATATTATGAAATCGTAAAACTTAGAAAGGGAGGATCCCTTGCAAATTCCAGCTCCCCAAAATAACTATCGTGAATCATCAGGTTTTCTGACTCTCAGCTAATAAAGGCACTTAGGGTTTACTTTAGGGGTTACTTTATGAATGTCATTGACAAGTCCACATGCATCCAATAAGGGAGCAGGATATTCACAGGCAGCAAGGATGGGAAGCAAATACTAGTCATTTCACTAGAGTCTAACTACAGCCACATAATGTGACCTCAATCCAGTACAGCCTTCTAGAAGGGGCAATAATATAATAAGAGGGAGTGTAGTGTAATGGTTAGGGACACAGGCCTTGAAGCCAGGGCCAGTTTCAAATCTTACTAGCTGCGTAGCCTTGAATAGATGACCAACCCCTCTGAGCTTCCTCATTTTGAAACCGGAATCAGTAACAGTCCCTACCTCATGGACTGCAGTCAAGGGAAAACAAGATAATGTATTTCAGATAATGATGGGATTTCCCTGGCAGTCCAGTGGTTAAGACTCCGAGCTTCCACTGCGGGGGGCACAGGTTCAATCCCTGGTCGGGGAACTAAGATCCTGTATGCCAAGCAGCGCGGCCAAATAAATAAATAAATAAAAATAAAGCACTGAGCATGGCGTCTGGCACAAAGGAAGCTCTCCCTAATGGGGGTGCCAACACCATCTTCATCATCGTCTTCATCATCAAGTGCCACTGCTTCCTGTGTGAGTCTAACATTAGATCATCCTGACTGCCGTTTCCTGGAAGGAGTCTACAAACCCCTATCGTGGAACCTGGGTGTGAAACTAAAGAAGCAGATGTCCTACTTCTCACTCAAAGTAGAAGCAACACAACTCAGAACCTCTTGCACGGCAAGAATTCATCCGACCAAAATATTACAGGGTGGAAATGTTCTGTAGTGTTACACCCAATTATACTGAAAAGCAAAGAAATGATGTGTGAAACGATGACCTGCTGCAAGGCAGAGGTCAAAGTCTTTTTACATTCTCTAAGTTTAATTTCCCCAAAATGGGGGCTTTTAAAATATCACATGCATCATGGGGGAGGTTGTGTGCGTGTGGGGACAGCTGGTATACCGCTGGTATATATACGCTCTGTACTGTCCACTCAGCTTTGCTGGGAACCTAAAACTGCTCTAAAAAATAAAGCTTATTAATTTTAGTAAGTCACGTGCTCAACAATAAATTACTTACTTGAGCAAGAAGGCATCTCAAAATCTAACACAAACAAAAAAAACTAACTTATTGTAACATACCACTGGCAATCCAAACTGGGTTCAAGTTTTCAAGCATCTTATGAAATGGCATGCTGCTCTCAAATAGCTTTTTCTTCCCCTTAGCTGGGGATTAATTGCAGTGTTCTGGTGTAGAAAAGCAACCCATGTTTTACAAAGAAGATGGCATGGAAACATCAAATGCAACACATCTGTCCTCATAAAATACTAGACAATTACTGTCCTCTCGGCCTTTCCAAAAAAAAAAAAAAAATCATACACACGCTACTGTTTCTTAAAACATAAGCCTGTTAATATTCCATGCTAATTCTTCACGTTTCTGTTGAGCACAGTAAATTATTATTGCTGTTGTTGTTTTGTTCATTATGCAAGGCGACCACATGACAGTGAATTAATTCTCCCATGTTAAGTATTCAATATGCAGGCACACAGCCTTCCACATTTCAGTCTGCTTGAATTATGTCATGTCATAATTCACAATGACAGTCTGCTCGGCCAAACGTATTCTTTACATTTAGAAAATTTTGTGGGTTCTTATATGCCCGGGGGATTTTTTTTTTTGTTATTTGTTTATGCAAATAGCAGGTTGCATAAGAGCCTTGCTGGCCTTTTTTTTTTTTAAGCAATTTCGTAGTTTCCTGGTAACCATTCAGTCATCTATTTCAACACCCTGACATGACATAAAGGCGAGTGCTGAACCACAGCTTCGCCACTCAGACCCACATCTTGTTCCCTGAGCGTTCGCTAGGTGAGGCGCTCCCTAAGACCAACGCGATTCACTCATGAACCCGTCCCACCCGCAGAGTCATTTTCTGGAAATAGGCAAGAAGAACTGCTGTGTGTTCCGGGATGATTTCATTGCCAAGGTGCTGCCGCCGGTGGTGGGGCTGGAGTTTGTGTTCGGGCTCCTGGGCAATGGCCTTGCCCTGTGGGTTTTCTGCTTCCACATCAAGTCCTGGAAAGCCAGCCGGGTGTTTCTGTTCAACTTGGCCATGGCTGACTTTCTCCTGATCATCTGCCTGCCTTTCCTGACCGACAACTACGTGAGGAAGTGGGACTGGAGGTTTGGGGAGGTCCCGTGCCGGATGATGCTCTTCATGCTGGCCATGAACCGCCAGGGCAGCATCATCTTCCTCACGGTGGTGGCCGTGGACAGGTACTTCCGAGTGGTCCATCCCCATCACGCGCTGAACAAGATCTCCAATCGGACGGCGGCCCTCATCTCCTGCCTCCTGTGGGGCGTCACCATCGGCCTGACGATCCACCTCCTGTACAAAACGATGCTGATCAGGAATCGCAACTCGAATCTGTGCAGTAGCTTCAACATCTGCCACACTTTCCGCTGGCACGACGCCATGTTCCTCCTGGAGTTCTTCCTGCCCCTGGGCATCATCCTGTTCTGCTCGGCCAGAATCATCTGGAGCCTGCGGCAGCGACAAATGAACAAGCACGCCAAGATCAAGAGGGCCATCAACTTCATCATGGTGGTGGCCATCGTCTTCATCATCTGCTTCCTGCCCAGTGTGGCTGCACGCATACGCATTTTCTGGCTCCTGCACACCGCTGGTACAAAGAACTGTGACACCTATCGCTCGGTTGACCTGGCTTTTTATATCACCCTCAGCTTCACCTACATGAACAGCATGCTGGACCCTTTGGTGTATTACTTCTCCAGCCCATCTTTCCCCAACTTCTTCTCCGCCTTGATCAACCGCTGCCTGCGGAGGAAGGTGCCGGATGAGTCCGAGAATAACCGCAGCACAAGTGTCGAGCTCACGGGGGATCCGAGTACTACCAAGAATGTTCCTGACACTTTAATGGCCAATCCCAGTGAGCCTCAGAGCCCCTCTTATCTGACTCCAGCCTCTCCTTAAAATAACCAAGCCAAGAAGGGAGATGATCATCAAGGACCAAGACCTCTGGAGAAGCAGTTGGGCTGGTACACAGAGTAACATCATGAGCCTTGGCCTGTGGTTTTCCAGAACTTCCAGATCCAGAGAATCCGATTTAGAGAATTGGTCTGGCAGCATGGGCTGCTTGGTTGCAGCGTGTCTCCCCCGGGATCTTGGGGGAATGGAGGAAGAAGCTTCTAGGCGTCTGAAACTTCTGTTCAATCTTGGACACTCGCAGAACTGAAGATGGCAAAACTGTCCACATTTCTGCTGCTGGAGAGTTGGAGCCGCAGAGATGCCCACTGGCACCTGTGACTCGCTGGCCTCTTTCCTTCACCTGCCTGAGACTTGGATGGTTCTCAGCTCCTGGGGTGACGCCTAGCCTGTTTGTGGGCTCCCACTGGGATAAGGAAAGCTAAGTGATTGGACGGGAATTATTGCTCCTGGAGGGAGCACAGGCAAGCCAGGAGGTCACCTGGGTTCCGTGGGACCAATCCATCTTTCAGCTACGCTTTAGCAGAAATGGACCAGACAGAAACTCATGAGCTCTGGTTAATATCTGAGTTTCCAGTGCTGGTAAGGAGGGGATTTGCCCCAGGAGGGACTGAGCAAAACAGTGTTAGTAAGGGAAAGGAAATGGCATTTATGTTACAACCTGCAAGGAATCCATTCCTCTCTTGTTTACACTAATTTGAAGGTTGAACTGTTATAAAGACTTCAGGGAGAGAGCTGCTTGCCACCTCTGTTTGCTTTTATCACTAAAAGGGAAATGCTGCCCAATGGTTAGAGGGGGGAAAGCTTCCTTCTGGTTCATTTGCTTGTGTTTCTATACTTATAAGAAATCTACCACTTCAATAAACTTTGATATGAGACACACAGTCTGGTGTTGCATGTGTCTGGGTGACGGTTCACAGACATGGACTCCTTACTTAAGTGGAGAATTTTATGGGCTGTTAACCCATAAAATTTTCAACCAGGTTGCCCTGGTAGAAAAATACCACATACTGTAAAGTAAGAAAAGGATGTGGGCTCTGAGCTGCAACATGAGATAGTTAAGTAAAAATTACACATGCATTCGAACAAAGATGGGAGAGAGCTGGGAAAAGTAAAAACAATTTAATTCAGAAGGGTAGTACAGACAGGATTGCAAGAGCACTTTGTTTTATTCAGGGCTTGGTGAATGTTGCTATGAGTATTTGTGCATTAAAAAAGGAATCCAGCCAGACTGGGGGAAGAGAGAACTTCCTGTGGAATGGTTTCAGTTCCCAATTCTGGGATGGAAAGGAGACGTACTGGTTTGAGTCTGTGATGGGTCCAAGTTTCTGTTACGCTTTCACTTCCACTCATTAGTTCTTTAGCAAGATGAGGCTTGCTTTGGCATTGTGACTCTGATGCCGATAAGAAATGCAGATACTCAGCCTCCCAGCCATGGCTGAATGGCAGTAAAGGAAGAAAGATGAACGTTCTTGAGGTTCTGAAGTGTTTTTTGATCAGTGTGCTTGTCTGATTTTTCAATTAACTCCTAGAGACAGAAAGTTAAAAGCAGAGATTACCTTCTTAAAGAGGAAGAGATGAGCAGAGCTGAGCTCAGAGGAAAGTAGGGATTCCCGCAGCCCCAGATGCATGAGTCAGCAGGGCACCCAGTTGTGACTCCAACCTGTTCAGAACTGACAACCCACATCCGTCCTTTTTTTCATTCATCCCATCAGCTTTTATGTATTAAGCACCGGCTGTGTGCTGTTGTGTTCTGAGTGGTTGATGGAAATAGAGCAAGGAACAAGGTCCCCAGGACCCTCTTCTCATAGAACTCACATTCAAGGTGGGGAGGCGGACAGAAAAGAAGTAGACAAATAAATGGAAAGGGAGCTTGGGATGTCTATGAGGACTCTGAAGCCAACAAAGCAGGGTGACAGGCTAAAAAGGGGGTGGGGCTGGGATGACTGGGAAGTGACCTGGAGCTGAGCAATGAATAACAAGACAGAGCAAACAGTGCGAAAATCTGGAGGAAGGGCATTCTAGGCAGAGGGGATGGTAAGTGCAAAGGCCCTGAGGTGTGTGAGTGTATTAGTCTCCTCGGGCTCCATAACAAAGTACCACAAATTTGGTGGCTTAAAAAAACAAAAATTTAGGGCTTCCCTGGCAGCACACTGGTTAAGAATCTGCCTGCCAATGCAGGGGACACGGGTTCGAGCCCTGGTCCAGGAAGATCCCACATGCCGCGGAGCAACTAAGCCTGTGCGCCACAACTACTGAGCCTGCACTCTAGAGCCCACGAGCCACAACTACTGAGCCCACATGCCACAACTACTGAAGCCCGCTCCTAAAGCCTGTGCTCTGCAAGAAGAGAAGCCACCGCAATGAGAAGCCTGCGCGCTGCAATGAAGAGTAGCCCCCGCTCGTCGCCACTAGAGAAAGCCCACGCACAGCAACGAAGACCCAACGCAGCCAAAAATAAATAAATTAATTAATTAAAAATTTAAAAAGAAAAGAATGAAATAATGCCATTTGCAGCAACATGGATGGACCTAGAGATTATCATATTAAATGAAGTAAGCCAGACAAAGACAAATACTGTATGATATCATTTATATGTGGAATCTAAAATATGATACACATGAACTTATTTATGAAACAGAAACAGACTCACAGACATCGAAAACAAACGTATAGTTACCAAAGGGGAAAGGGGGTGGGGGAGGGATAAATTAGGAGTTTGGGTTTAGCAGATACAAACTATGTATAAAATAGATAAACAACAAGGTCCTTCTGTATAGCACAGGGAACTGTATTCAGTATCCTATAATAAATCATAATGGAAAAGAATATGTATATATATGTATATCTGAAATGAACACAACATTGTAATCAACTATACTTCAATTAAAAAAAAAAGAGAGAGCAGTCTCCTAAATACTTCTGTTTCCCTGTCCAGGAGAATGCCAACATTAATTTTAAAAGGGAGCAAGCAATGACATTCTGGGCTAAACCAATGGTGTATTATTCTACTCAGTCTCAAACTGTGTGTGGTACGTGTGAGTGCGTGTGTGTGAGTGTGTGTGTGTAACTATATGTATGCATGTCTGTGTGTCTATATACAGATTGGAAGGGGCAGTTATCAACATTTACACATCTCTTTTTCATTACTTCATTTTTTCCCAGTTTTATGGAGATATAATTGACATACAGCACTGCAGAAGTCTAAGGTGTAAGCATAATGATTTGACTTACATACAACATGAAACAATGATCACGATAAGTTTAGTAAATATCATCTCATATAGATACAAAATTAAAGAAACAGAAAAACATTATTCCTGTGATGAGAGCTCTTAGGATTTACTTTCTTAACAACTTTCATCTATAACATACAGCAGAGTTAATTATATCTGTCGTGTTATACATCACATCCCTAGAACTTATTTATCTTATAACTGGAAGTTTGTACCTTTGACTATCTTCATCCAATTCCCCCTCCCCCACCGCCTTCCTCTAGTAACCACTAAAGGGTATTTTAATTTTTAAATATTAATTAATTAATTAATTAATTTTTGGCTGCATTGAGTCTTCATTGCCGCGTGCGGGCTCTTCTCTGGTTGCGGCGAGCGGGGGCTACTCTTCGTTGCGGTGCGCAGGCTTCTCGTTGCGGTGGCTTCTCTTGTTGCGGAGCGCGGGCTCTAGGCGCGTGGGCTTCAGTAGTTGTGGCACGCGGGCTCAGTAGTTGTGGCGCAAGGGCTTCGTTGCTCCGTGGCATGTGGGATCTTCCCGGACCAGGGCTCGAACCCGTGTCCCCTGCATTGGCAGGCGGATTCTTAACCACTGTGCCACCAGGGAAGTCCCTAAAGGGTATTTTTAAACTACTCTTTATATGAAATCATGCTGACTGCCAGGCGTTCCTCAGATAACATTTCAGACCATCGCCCACATCACTCGCTTAAAAAGCATGTTTGCGCGTTCAGCAGACTTGATCTCAATTCTCTTGCTTCCAAAATTTCTGCCACGTTACAAAACTCTGGAGAACAGACAGGTAATCAGCTAACCTTGAGGAAGAAATACAGTCACACTGCCCCAAACCCAAACAGATGTGGACCTCCAGATGTTGACTGCTAGAGCCCTTCTGAAGGCCTTCCCAGAGAATTAAAATCTTTGCAATTTTATATATTACTTAATAAACTCGAGTCCAAGACATACTCTTTGGCAGGCTTAGCTGTGGTGAGTAGCTGGCCATGACATTCTGTTCACTGAGTTCTGCGTCTGCTATGACAAAGGAAACATGGCTATTTTACAGCCCAGTGCTGGATTCTCTGGGGGCTCAAGTTTAAGATTTGGTCACCCCCTGTCTCTTCAGGGAGAAGGGGTTTGCGTGTGGCATTACAAACATCGGGCCTGAACACAATCCCATGGCCTTGTCTTATGAAAGGCAAACACTTCAAGGCTCTTAACAAATACTAATATACTGGGCACTGGCCAGTATAGAGAGGGATTTATGGGCATCAAAAGGTATTGGGAACAGTACATGACATTCCCAATGCAACTGAAAAGAAGAGAAAACTGCCTACTGATGTCATCAGGTTGAAAGAGAGTGGGTTTCTTTTCATTGTGCTTACAAAATATCACTCCTTTGGAATACAATGCTTCAGTAGGAAAATGGTATTGATTCATTTTTTATTTCAGCAAAACAACATGAGGCAAAGATAGACTCATAATTAGAAAGATGCTTCATTTATCATCATTTGATCGCTATCAATTATTGTATGTAAGATTCCCTCCATGCCGTCTGCCAGACACTATGCCTAGTGTTTTCCATAGGTGATCTCGTTTCATCCTTTCAATAACTTCATAGGGTAAGTGCTATTCCATTTCACAGATAAGGGAACTGAGGTCCAGAGAGTTTGAATAATTTGCCAAAGGTCATATGACCTGTAAGTGATGAACCGAGGGAACAAATATAGGCAGTCTGACTCCAGAGTCTTTGCCTTTCAAGTTCTGAAACAACGCAAAGTGAGAGATGAGCAACGTGAACTGAAAAAAGTAGGGTGAATGCCTTGACCCATTAGGGGTTAATAAATCCAGAACTTTTCAGGCTGCCCAACCATTAGGGATCTCCCAGGTCCAGGCTGAGCTCATGTACTTAAGCTGCCAGGCACGATGCTTGGCACTGAGTGTATCAATAAATGTTAGTTTCCCTTCTTCCAAAGCTAACTGGTGATTGAGCTCTTTCTTCCTTGTTGAATATTCTTCTTGTCTTTCTGATGAAGCTACCATCTCACAAGGAGGCAGGTAAAGGATGTTCAGTGCAACAGTGTTTGTAATAGTGAAAACCAGGAAACAACCTAAGTGTCCGTTAGGAGGGGAAGAGATAAACAGCAATACAGGCACCCAGTGGGATACTATCAATACACAGCAGGGAAGAAAACAATGAACCAGAGTTACCTGTATCAATAGAACTGAACCTTGAGCATAACATCTAGAGCTAAAAGCAAGTTGCCAAAAGATACATGTAATATGATAACATTTTAAAAAATGTTTAAAATATGCTAAACAAAATAACATGGATTTCGGAAGCATCAATCTGTAACAAAACAAAAATCATGGATGAGAAGGATGCACAGCAGCTGCAAGATACAGACGACCTCTGCGGAGGGAGGAGGAACACTTGACTGAGGGGAGGCCTCAACTGTCTCTGTAACCCTTTTACTTTATTTTAGAAGAAGGATCTGCAAATGTCCTTCAAAGGGGGAATGGTTAAACAGCCTGTGACACGTGCACGCCATAGAATACTACTTCACAATGAAAAGAAATAGACTATTTGACACATGTATCAATTTCGGTGGATTTTAACGGCATTATGCTAAGTGGAAAAAAAAAAAGACCAATCTTAAGTTTCATACTGGGCTTCCCTGGTGGCGCAGTGGTTGAGAATCTGCCTGCCAATGCAGGGGACACGGGTTCGAGCCCTGGTCTGGGAAGATCCCACATGCCGCGGAGCAACTAGGCCCGTGAGCCACAACTACTGAGCCTGCGCGTCTGGAGCTTGTGCTCCGCGACAAGAGAGGCCGCGACAGTGAGAGGCCCACGCACCGCGATGAAGAGTGGCCCCCGCTCGCTGCAACTAGAGAAAGCCCGAGTGCAGCAACAAAGACCCAATGCAGCCAAAAATAAATAAATTTTTTTAAAAAAAGAAAAAGACTCGGCGCAGGCTAAATAAATAATAAATAAATAGATAAATAAATATTTTAAAAAAATGAACCTGGAAGACATGATGTGAAAGTCAGATACAAAGGGCCACATACTGTATAATCCTATTTGTATGAAATGTCCAGAAGAAGCAAATCCATAGAGACAGAAGGCAGACTGTGGTTGCCAGGGGCTGGGGGAGGGGAGATGGGGTGTGACTGCTAAAGGGCAGGGGGTTTCTTTTTCCGGTGATGAAAATGTTTTGGAACTAGATAGAGGTGATGGTTGTACAACACTGAGAATGTACTAAATGCCACTAAACTGTTCACTTTAAAATAGTTCGTTTTGGGCTTCCCTGGTGGCACCGTGGTTAAGAATCCACCTGCCAACGTAGGGGACACGGGTTCGAGCCCTGGTCTGGGAAGATCCCACATGCCACGGAGCAACGAAGCCCGTGCGCCACAACTACTGAGCCTGCGCTCTATAGCCCACAAACCACAACTACTGAACCCGTGCGCCACAACTACTGAAGCCCACGCGCCTAGAGCCCGTGATCCGCAACAAGAGAAGCCAACGCAACAAGAAGCCCATGCACTGCAACGAAGAGTAGCCCCTGCTCGACACAACTAGAGAAAGCCCATGCACAGCAATGAAGACCCAATGCAGCCAAAAATAAATAAATAAAATAAATTAAAATAAATAAATAAATAAAATAAAATGGTTCATTTTATGTTATGTGAATTTCACATGATTTAAAAAAAAAACTGTTACAAATCTATGGAGTAACTGCCCCTCTTCTCTAGCTCATCCTCTCTCCCATCCCCCACTCTCTGTCCCCAGTCCTCTCCTGGGTCGGGCAAGATCCCTGCCCCAGAGACTGTGGTCTGAGGATGGCGTTAGGGTGGAATACTAGGTATGAGACAGTGTCTGTCGTGATTTCTGGTCGTCTCTAGCTTGGGTAGTTCTCGTATAAACATTTTCCTCACTTTCACCGAATACAACTCCTTAGAGCAAGACATAAACCAGGGTGTCAGTTATGAGCTGATTTGTGTCCCCCTCCACCCAAATTCCTGTGTTGAAGTCCTAACCTCCAGTACCTCTTTTTTTTTTTTTAATATTTATTTATTTATTTATTTGGTTGGGTCAGGTCTTAGTTGTGGCATGTGAACTCTTAGTTGCGGCATGCATGTGGGATCTATTTCCCAGACCAGGGATCAAACCCAGGCCCCCTGCATTGGGAGCACAGAGTCTTAACCACTGCACCACCAGGGAAGCCCCTCCAGTACCTCTTAATGTGACTGTATTTGAACAAGGGGTCTTAAAGAGGTAATTAAATTAAAATGAGGTCATTAGGGGTGGGGCCCTAATTCAATAGGACTGGTGTCTTTATAAAAAGAGGCGATTAGGACACAGACGTGCACAGAGGGAAGACCATGTGAGGACACGGGGAAGACGGCTGTCTACAAAACGAGGGAGAGGTCTCAGAACAAATAACTCTACCCACTCCTTTATCTTGGACTTCTGGCCTTCAGAACTGTGAGAAAATAAAATTTCTGTTGTTTAAGCCACCCAGACTGTGAAACTTTGACAAGGTGGCCCGAGCAAACTCGCACAGCGTCTGATCCCCTTTGTCCTATGCTGCCGTCAGCCAGTGGTTACAGAGCTCGGCTGGAACGCCATTTGTGTTTATTTAAAACCACTTATCACCTATAAATTAGAATAGAATTTCAAATAAGGCCTCTTGTGCTACACAGCAGAGAAATTCAACTTAAAAAAAGTAGAAGAATAACATTAAAGACAGGTTGACTTTTCACAGGCAAACATTGCCCAACTGCCTCTTCTCTGTCTCCAGCTACCTTTTGTTTAATGATGGAAACCAATCTCAAAATTCATTAAAATGCATATTTTTAAAAAACTGAATGGGGCTTCCCTGGTGGCCCAGTGGTTGAGAATCCGCCTGCCAATGCAGGGGACACGGGTTCGAGCCCTGGTCTGGGAAGATCCCACATGCCACGGAGCAACTGGGCCCGTGAGCCACAATTACTGAGCCTGTGCGTCTGGAGCCTGTGCTCCGCAACAAGAGAGGCCGCAATAGTGAGAGGCCCGCGCACCGCGATGAAGAGTGGCCCCCGCTTGCCACAACTAGAGAAAGCCCTCACACAGAAACGAAGACCCAACACAGCCATAAATAAAATAAATAAATAAATAAACAAACCACAAAAAAAACACATGAAAAACCCAATTGCAAATTGTATAAAAAAAAAAAAAAAAAACTGGGCTTCCCTGGTGGCGCAGTGGTTGAGAATCTGCCTGCTAGTGCAGGGGACACGGGTTCGAGCCCTGGTCTGGGAGGATCCCACATGCCGCGGAGCGGCTGGGCCCGTGAGCCACAATTGCTGAGCCTGCGCGTCTGGAGCCTGTGCCCCGCGACGGGAGGGGCCGCGATAGAGAAAGGCCCGCGCACCGCGATGAAGAGCGGTCCCCGCACCGCGATGAAGAGTGGCCCCCGCTTGCCGCAACTGGAGAAAGCCCTCGCACGAACCGAAGACCCAACACAGCCAAAAATAAAATAAATAAATAAATAAATAAGAAAATCCTTTAAAAAAAAAAAAAAAAAAAAACTGAATTAGAGAAAAAAAATCACACTGCTCTCTGAGGTTCCCATAGAAGCTGACATTTCAGTCATGATTTCAAAAAAAAAATTTTTTTAAATGGAACAACTAAAATTATTATAATCCAGAAAAAAATTGCTGAATAGTCTTATCTACTATTATCATTTCTAACAAAGAATATTCACATAAAGCTCCTAAAAATTATCTTTCTAAAACAAAAATTGAACCATGACTCTTTTCCTAACCTCAACAACCTTCAATTATCAAAAGAATAGAGTTCCAACTCAGCACTGCCAGGCTACCTGGTATCAACGTGGGGTGGAGGTGAAAGAGAATGGCCTTTGGAATTAGATGTTTCTGGGTTGAAATTCCAGCTTTCCCACTCATTGGCCAGGTGCTGGGGATGCAGAGAGGATGACAGGGGTCCTGGGCTTAGGATCCTTACAGCTACGGATATTTTATACTGAAATATAATTCACATGCTATAAAATTCATCTTTTTTTTTTTTTAGGTCATTCATTTTATTGAATATCTTGTGTACTTTCTTATATTCTTTTTTTTTTTTTTTTTTTTTTTTTTACTTTCTTATATTCTTAACTCAAGAGACTTTCTTTCAGATACACATGCCTAAAAAGCCTGAGAACAGCAGGACAGCAGGGGCACACAATTCAAACTCCTGCCCAGGCCCTTCCTATGCCTTTCCCATTGAGGACTAAGCCAGCACTTCCCCTCTATCTCAACAATCCAGTGATCCATCCTTTATAACTGACAGAGTGAAATAAAATGGAATCTGGGAGAACCAACCAGTTGGCAGAGGGAAGCCGGAGAAACTCCCAAGAGAGATGGTCCAGCTGATTCTGGAAGCCACAGCAGGTCCCCGGGTATGGCTGCATGCTGGCAGAGGTGACCAGGATGTCCTGGGTCATGGCTTGGCTCCAGACACAGACTGGATTCCCAGCCACCCAATCTGTGCAACCAAGACAGCATTCAACTCCCTGAGGATGCTGTCCTCCAGCCCTCAACCGCAGTTCACTGACTGAAAACACGGACTAAAAACAGATACTGATGCTTGATCTTAGACAAAAGGCTGAGAAATGATAAATTCATCCTTTTAAAGTACAGTTCAGCCATTTTTATTATTGTATATTCACAAACTTGTGCAAACATCACCACTGTCTAATTCCAGAACTTTTTCATCATCCCCCCCCAAAAAATCCCCCATGCCCATTGTCAGTCATGCCCCATAGAGCTGCCCCAGCTCCTGGCAAATACCAATCTACTTTCTATCTCTATATCATTATTATTATTATTATTTTGTGTGTGTGGCCATGCACCACTCAGCTTGAGGAATCTTAGTTCCCTGACTGGGGATTGAACCCGGGCCCTCGGCAGTGAAATCACAGAGTCCTAACCACTGGACTGCCAGGGAGTTCCCATGATGTATTTTTTAAATGAAGAAATGCCATTACAATGTTGGAAAAATTGAGGTAGGGCGATTTGGGCAGGGGACCTTAAACAGGCTTTCTTCCCCATCTGGTTTGTGACTGTTCTTCTGAGGTTGAGTCCAACAGTCTTGTGGGACTGAGCCCTCCACCTGTGGGATCTGATGCTAATGAAACAGCGTAGGACCCTGTGGGGACCTGCCGGGTACAAATCCTTTCTGTGTCCCCTGTTTCTTGTTTGTAGGAAATAGGCTTTATTCAGCCTCCTTGACCTTCCCTGAGTTAGAAAGGGCAGATTTGAACAGTTGCTTATCAGGGAAGGGAGGGGATGTAGAAACAAAGGAGGAGCAGTGAAGAAACAATAGTGCAGCCTTGGGGCAGGGTACTGGTTCCTCCTCAAGGAATACACAGAACAATATCTTTGAGTTCTTCTGTAGGAACTAAGGCCCCCACCCAGGTGGAGGATGGTAACTTCAGGATGAGCACAAGATTCCTGGGACACCATCCTGTTACCTCACCACCAACCAATCAGAAGAAAGTCTGCACACAGTGGGAGGTGATGAAGACTCTGACCCCATCCCCAAATGATTTCCCTTTAAAAACTTCCCTGGTCAAGCAGAACATTTGGAGTTGGTTTTTGGACACAAGTCCACCTTCTCCCCAGGTTGCCAGCCTCCTGAATAAAGCAAGTTTTCCTTTCCAACCAACACTTGTCTCTTGAGTATTGGCTTTTGAGTGGCGAGCAGCCAAACCCAAGTTTGGTAACAAAAGGTGAGTAGAATCTTTACTGAGATCCAAATGAACAGTCTGGGAGACCAAGTGCAAGAAATGTCTCAAAACATAGAGCAAAATGATAAAGAAATAGAAATCTGTGGGGAAAGGTAAGAGAGTTGGAGGATAGCTCCTGAAGAATGAATGAACACACAATAGGGGTTCCAAAACAAGAATAAGCAACAGATCAACAAATAATAGGAGAAGATTTTCCTGAAATCACTAAAGATCAGAGACTGCAGATTGACAGGGCTCACTGAGTTCCAGACTGGTCTGATAAGAGTCATATGTGGGCATATTCTGGTAAAATTCCCAAACCTGAAAGATAACCATCTTACAAGTGTCAAGCAGAAAGCAGAAGATATTCACAAAGGAAAAAAAATCAGACTGGCATTAGATTTTCATCTATGCCATGGAAAGATGACAGTGGACCAGTATCTACAGAAGAGAGAAAGGACTCCAACCCAAGAATCCTCTATCCAGTTTTCAAAATACTTTCCATCTATTGAGGCAAAAGGAGAAGAGTCAAGGATACCCAAGGATTCAGAGACTATAACTCCCAGGTCTTCATCTGAGGAAATGACTTGAGAAAAGACTTACCAAACTACAACTAAACCTGAAAAGAAAACTGAAAGAAGAAGAAAACAAAAGAGAAAACAGTGTTAAGAACATAGGCATATGACGTCTTACATCTTAGTGGCTCCAGAGAGGGATTTGTGTAACAGAGAAGGACTCTTGAAACCAAATGGACCTCCCCTAAGGGAGTTCTAACAAATACTAAATTATTTCAGCCAAACCTCAGAGATTGGTGAGTGGGGGTGGGGAGGAAAAGGGTCTCATGGGTCTCAGTGGGGAAGATGGGAAAGGAAAAGAGGAGAGGGAGGAAGTGGAAGTGTTCTAAGGGTCTCGTCTCGGAGGGATGAGGGAGAAGAGGAGGAAACGGACCTAGGAGCTGCGAGGACAGTGCACCTCAGCGTGGGACATGGTGAGTTACAGGCCTCCCATTATCAGGACAAGGAAATTCCTTTTGCCTAGTTGCAGCCAAGAAAGCAACATGGGTCACCAGCAGCTCTACTGGCGCCATCCAAAAAAATCTGGCCAGGGTTCTAGCTCTTGCCGCGTCTGCTCAAACCGGTCCAAACTGGCCCAAACCGGCACGATCTGATCCAGAAATACAGCCTCAATATGTGCCGCCAGTGTTGCCGCCCGTATGGGAAGGACATCGGCTTCATTAAGTTGGACTAAGTGTGAACTTCTTGAATGGGTCATCCAGCATATCTACCTTCCTCGGAAACAATACTAACTCTTTGTATATAAAATAAAAAATTTTAAACTTCAAAAAAAAAAAACAACAAAAAACAAGGAAATTCATCATGAAGGAAATGGAGAGACCTTCTTAACCAAGCCTGGGAACTCAGAAGCTATGAAAGAAAAGATGGGTATTTGACTATGTCAACATTAAAATGTTTTATGTGACAAGGGATACCAAAAATAAAGCCAGTGCAAATGATGGAGCTGGAAAAATATTTGTAATACAAATAACAAGTCACCAACTGCGGTTGACTAACTTAGTGTGCGCCATGCACCATCCTATTGACTTGTATTAACTCACTGGTGTCTAGAACAACAGTATGAGGTAGGAATTACGATGTTGATGATTGCTCCTTCACAGATGAGTAAACTGAGGCAAAGTTGAATGACTTGCCAAGGTCACATAGCCAGTCAGGGGCTAAGTTCTGATGCGACCCTTGGCAGCCCGCCCCAGAGGACGATGCTCTTAATCACTCCTCTGCAATTAAGCCAAAGGTCAAATGGATGCTATCTAAAGAGCTTTTACAAATTGACCTGAACAAGACAAACAACCAAGACAGAAATGGACTTAGATTATGGACAGATTATTTACAGAGGAGCGAAACCAAATGGCCAACAAACGAATGTAAAGATCTTCAAATTCAACAGTGGCCAGAAAAATGCAAATTAAAGAAGCAGTAAGACATTGCATCCATCAGAACGACTGACATAACTAAAACGAGCAATGCTCTCAAGTGCTGGCAGGAATATGGAGAAAAGGCCACTCTGGTACATGTGAAGTTTTGCAACCATTTGGGAAAGCAATCTGGCAACATCTGTTAAAATGGAAACGAAACCCTTTGACCCATTAATCCGACTCCTGGGAATCCGTCCCAGAAAAATAAAAATACCAATACTTAAGGACAAGGATGTTGATTGGAACATTGTTTTTTTGTGTGTGTGGTAGGAAGCTGGCCATAAAATGAACGCCCATCAAAAGGAAAAGGGGGGGCTTCCCTGGTGGCGCAGTGGTTGAGAATCTGCCTGCCAATGCAGGGGACACGGGTTCGAGCCCTGGTCTGGGAAGATCCCACATGCCGCGGAGCAACTAGGCCCGTGAGCCACAATTACTGAGCCTGCGTGTCTGGAGCCTGCGCTCCGCAACAGGAGAGGCCGCGACAGTGAGAGGCCCGCGCACCGCGATGAAGAGTGGCCCCCACTTGCCGCAACTGGAGAAAGCCCTCACGCAGAAACGAAGACCCAACACAGCCATAAATAAATAAATAAATAAAAATTAAAAAAAAAAAGGTCAAAAAAAAAAAAAAAAAAAGGAAAAGGGGAACGATGGAATAAATGATGCTCCGTCCACCCTATACACATTTTAATAAAATAAAACCAATCCGTGCCTGCAGCCTGGCAGCCTGCTGGCCCTAAGGGCTGGCAGATGTGTTTTTGGTGAGCCAGCAGTGTTTTTATAAATTCCTACAGGTTTCTGAGTCTATGATCCCCTGCAAATATTTCCATTAGACACAAAGTCTGCCGTCCAAAGGGCTACAGCACACAAACATGTGGTATATGTGTGCTATTAACCTTTCATGGGGGGGTGGGGGGAGGTGTGGGTGAGGATGTGGAGAAATTGGAACCCTCATATATTGCTGGTGGGAATGCAAAATGGGGCTGCCACTGTGGAGAACAGTTTGGTGGGTCTTTGATAAGGTAAACATAGAGTTACCATAGGATCCCAGCAATTCCACTCCTATGAATATATCCAAAAGAACTGAAAAAGATGTTCAAACACTTGAACACAAATGGTCATAGCAACACTATTCACAATAGCCAAAAGGTGGAAACAACCCACATGTTTATCTACTAGATGAATGGATAAACAAATGTGGTCCATCCATCCATACGTACAATGGAATATTATTCAGCCATAGAAAGGAATAAAGTACTGATACATATACAACATGGATGAACCCCGAAAACATTATGCTGAGTGAAAGAAGCCAGAACTAAAAGGCCACGTATTTTATGATTCCGTTGATAGGACATGTCCAAAAGAGGCAAATCCAAAGAGACAGAAAGTAGATTAATGGTCTCCAGGACCCGGGGGGATGGGAGAACGGGATGTGACTGCGTAATAATGGGTTTGGGGTGATGAAAAAGTTCTGGAACCAGACAGTGGTATTTGTTGCACTACACTGTGAATGTATCAGTAGTTAATGTCACTTTAAAATAGTTAAAATGGTGAATTTTATGTTATGTATATTTTATCACAATAAGAAAAAATTCACGGAGCGGGACAATTAGAAAAAGAGAGTCTGAAAAGGTAACTGGGGGAGGGGCAATAAAGGAAAAGGGGTTGAGAAACAGTGGGATAAAGACTAGTTTGTGCTTCAATACATTAAAGATCGTCAGCCTTAAAGCAAATACCTAAATAATTCACCTTTTTTTTTTTTTTTTAAACAGTGAGAGGGAATTCCCTGGTGGTCTGGTGGTTAGGACTTGGGGCTTTCACTGCCATGGCCTGGGTTCAAGCCCTGATGGGGGAACTAAGATCCCACAAGCCGCGCAGTGTGGCCAAATAAATAAATAAAACAGTGAGGGATCTTGTAGGCCCTTGAGGCAAATTACCCCCTTCTCTGTTTCTAGCCCAGGATTTGGAGTGTGTTCTTTCACAGCCCACAAGGATTTGAGCTTAATCACTGTTTCTTGTCCAACTTTTGTCTGACTCTGTGTTACTTGGGACCTTCTGGGTTACCTGGGGTAACGCACGTTATATAAGCAACCAAAGTAAGTTTGCTCAGGAAACTGTCAAGCCTCGTGCAGGCCTGGACCATACTGTCTTAAGCCAAGTCCAAATACCATCTGATAGAAGATGCATCATTACTTTATATGCCACGAAGACAGGAAAAGAATGTGCACCCACTATGGCAAACTTCTTATCACTTTAAAATTTCAACGGATACTTGTAGTCTCGGATTTTTTATTTTTTATTTTTAGTCTCGGAGTTTTAAAGTTCCTATGTCACTCTTGTGCATATATAAAAAGGAAAATGGAAATAAGTTGATTAAGGTATTCCTACAATGTCTTCCTGCTTAGAATCTGACTCTTCTGATCACTTTTCGAAGCAGTCACACTGAGGTCTGTGTTTTTCACTCACCATCGTCCTCTGTGCCTTGAGAATGCTGGTGATGCTGCATTTCTCTCTCTCTTTTTTTTTAAATGTATTTATTTTTATTTTTGGCTGCGTTGGGTCTTTGTTGCTGCGCGCAGGCTTTCTCTAGTTGCGGCGAGCAGGGGCTACTCTTTTTTGCGGTGCGCGGGCTTCTCATTGCGGTGGCTTCTCTGCACGGGCTCTAGGCGCCCAGGCTTCAGTAGTTGTGGCACGTGGGCTCAGTAGTTGTGGCTCGTGGGCTCTAGAGAGCAAGCTCGGCAGTTGTGGCGCATGGGCTTAGTTGCTCCGCGGCATGTGGGATCTTCCCGGACCAGGGCTCGAACCTGCGTCTCCTGCATTGGCAGGCGGATTCTTAACCACTGCGCCACCCGGGAAGCCCGATGCTGCATTTCTTAAAAGACTGAAAAGCCGTTGGCATTGGGTTCTTGTGCCGGCTCAGGAATCAGGCAGGGGAGCCTGCTTTTGACTCCTCCAATGGGAATGTTGCTATACATGTCTGATCCTCTTCTTGCCTCATCCCTCCTCCAACTCCTGTGTTCTTAGCAGTGAAAAAAGTGCTCCACTGTTTCCCGGAGCCATCGACACCCATCCTGGCGCTTTGGACCCCTGTGCTTTTGGCACTCACCTTCCTGCAGGCAAGGTCGCCACTCCAGGATTGCTGCCCCCACAGCAGCAAGAATTAAGACGCCAGCTATTGTTAGACACAGTCCAAGACATTAAATGTCATGAAAAACAAAGGATACATTTGATTTAATTTTTTTCAACTTTATTTTATACTGAAGTATAGTTGATTAACAATGTTGTGTTAGGGACTTCCCTGGTGGCGCAGGGGTTAAGAATCTGCCTGCCAAGTCAGGGGACACGGGTTCGAGCCCTGGTCTGGGAAGATCCCACATGCCGCGGAGCAACTCAGCCTGCGAGCCACAACTACTGAGCCCACGCGCCACAACTACTGAAGCCCACGCACCTAGAGCCCGTGCTCCGCAGCAAGAGAAGCCACCACAATGAGAAGCCCGCGCACCGCAACGAAGAGGAGCCCCCACTCACCGCAACTGGAGAAAGCCCGCGGGCGGCAGCGAAGACCCAACGCAGCCAAAAATAAATAAATTTAAAAAAAAAAAACAAAAAAACAATGTTGTGTTAGTTTCAGGTGTACAGCAAAGTGGTTCAGTTATACATATACATGTATCTATTCTTTTTCAAATTCTTTTCCCATTTAGGTTGTTACACAATATTGAGCAGGGTTCAAAAGATACATTGTTGCTTGCATTGATGAAAATGGTATGCCAGGAAAGAGAAGCTCTAGAATTGTTCCCATTCTCATGATGTGGCCTCAGTTGGTCGTTGCTCTGACTTCTGACTGTCTTCTTCGGGGGTCTCTTGGCTTCTGCCCAACTCCAACGGAGGTGTTTATTTCTTGCATATCTTGCTTGGGTCCAGACTTCCATAAAGAGAGGACCCGACTGGATTGTTGTCACTCTCCAGCATCTTCCCTGATATGACTGGGTCTAATAATCATTATCCAGTGGGAGTGGGTTGAATGGTGATCCTCAAAAAGATATGTTCATGGGTTAATCCCAGAACCTTAACTTGTGAATGTTACCTTATTGGGAAAAAGGGTCTTTGCAAATACAATTAAATTTAGGATCGCAAGATAAGATCATCCTGGATTATCTGGATAAGCCCTAAATCCAATGACAAGCATCCTTATAAGAGACACACAGAGAGGAGAAGGCCATGTGAAGACAGAGGAAGAGACTGGAGTGATGCAGCCACAAGTCAAGAAACACCTAGGGCCACCAGAGCTACAAGAGGCAAGGAAGTGTCCTCCCCTAGAGCCTTCAGAGGGAGTGTGGCCCTGCCAACATCTCAGTTTTAGACTTCTGGCCTCCAGAACTGTCAGAGAATAAATTTCTGTTGTTTTAAAGCACCAAGTGTAGGGTCTTCCCTGGTGGTCCAGTGGCTAAGACTCCGTGCTCCCAATGCAGGGGGCCCGGCTTTGATCCCTGGTCAAGGAACTAGATCCCACATGCTGCCGCAGCTAAGAGTTTGCATGCTGCAACTAAAAGATCCCACGTGCCGCAACAAAGACGTGGAGCAGCCAAATAAATAAATAAATAATTTAAAAAAATAAAAAGTGAAGCACCAAGTGTGTGGTAATTTGTTATAGCAGCCCCAGGAAACTAATATGCAGTATGGAGTGCCTTTTTTTTTTTTTTTTTAAAGCAATCACCTGCCTTTTTTGTTGTTGTTGTTAATTAATTAATTAGTTAATTAATTTTAATTTTTGGCTGTGTTGGGTCTTCGTTTCTGTGCGAGGGCTTTCTCTAGTTGTGGCGAGCGGGGACCACTCTTCATCACGGTGCGCAGGCCTCTCACTGTCGTGGCCTCTCTTGTTACGGAGCACAGGCTCCAGACGCGCAGGCTCAGTAGTTGTGGCACACGGGCCTAGTTGCTCCGCGGCATGTGGGATCTTTCTGGACCAGGGCTCGAACCCGTGTCCCCTGCATTGGCAGGCAGATTCTCAACCACTGCGCCACCAGGGAAGCCCCCTGGAGTGCCTCTTTGAGCAAAGCTTATGTACCAGGCCAGCTCACAGCTGTCAGTCAACCAGTGGATGACTCCCCCGGGCTGGTCTAGTCAGTTGAAGCTCAAATGGTGACATCACAGGGTACTCGAGCCATGGGCTTCTCTCTCAGCACAGCACAGAGTGACACAAGGATTGCAATTCGATTTTTAAAAACTTCCCCGCTCTGGCCTTTATGGGTCTAAAACAATCCTTTGTTTTCAAACCTAGTATTATTTTTCTCATAAACATTCAGTTGAAAACAAATTAATCCCCATAATGCTCTAAGTAGTGTCCCTGGAGCCTGCACTTGGCCTTGCTGGCTAATTGAGGGACTTCAGTGACATTGGCTGATGTCACTGCTTTCCCTTAACCACTCATTGCAGGGAACTGCTGCAGTCTTTCCTTGTGTCTATTGTCATGGAGGATCCAATCAGAACACTTCCTCTCTTCCACACTTTCATTGTACCCTGTGCTTTTTTTTTCTTCATCACATTTATCACAATATTAATTTAAAAATGATCTGCATAACCCAATGTTCATAAGTGACCATCAACAGATGAATAGATGAAGAAGATATTACATATATATATATATATATACACACACACACACACACAGTAGAATACTATTCAGCCATAAAAAGGAAAAAATTTTGCCATAACAAAAAAAGATGCAAACTCACAGAGCACAAACTAGTGGTTACCAGAGGGGAGAGGGAAGGGGGGGAGGGGAAATACAGGGGTAGGGGAGTAAAAGATACAAACTATTAGGTATAAAATAAGCTACAAGGATATATTGTACATCACAGGGAATATTGCCAGTATTTTATAGTAACTATAAATGGAATATAACCTTTAAAAATTGTGAATCACTACGTTGTACACTTGTAACTTACAGCAACTATACGTCAATTAAAAAAAAGAAAAAAGTAATTATTGATAGGTAAAAAAAATAAAAATAAATAAATAAAATGAGCTGCAGAATTATTTGTTTAACCTCAATCTCTTCCACCGCACTGTTAGCTAACAATGTCCTCCATGAGGACAGGAGCTAAGGCTCTCTCCCGACTGCCTTGCCCAGTGCCTGACACATAGTAGACACACAAGAAGTATTTGTGGAATAGACAAAGAAATGAATTCCATACGGCTTGGTGGGGGAGGCAAAGGCAAATCTGGGTACACAAACCAGAATCTAGACAACGTTAAATAAATGGGAGTTCCTTGAAACACATTCCCAGTGTTTCAAAGGTGCCATAAGGAAAACACACCCTGGATCCACCAGGGTCCTTCCTTTAGTATATTTTAAGAGCTTCCATTTCACACAGGCTTCATCGTCTGACATGCTGTTTGTCATGACCTTAGTTCCCACACTTCCTCCTTAAGACAGATGTTTGCAGAATAAGCAATCCCCAAAGGAAAGGTTGCTTGGCAGGTAGAACAGTAAGGTTCACACCCTTGAACAGAATACAAATTGCTCTAACAATATGGGGAGGGACGGTTGACGGAGAACTTGCCTACCTGTGTCATGACATTCACACTCAAGGTCACCACCTCCTGAAAATGGCCCTCTTCCAAGTGACCGTGCCCTTCAGAGGTGACTGGGTTCTCACCCAGCTTCAGGGTGTGAATCTTGATTAGTTTTAGCCAATCGTGGTGGTCTCACTCTCCTTGCCAAGACATGGCTGTAGGCTCAGAGATGTGACACAATTCTGACCTATAGGATGTGAGGGGAAGTCTAGGGATGTGTTTCAGAAAATTTCCTAGTAATTCCATTCCTAGGTATATGTCCCAAAGAACTGAAGATCAGTTACTTAAATAAATACATGTACAGGCATGTTCACAGCAGCACTATTCGCAATAGCCAAAAGGTAGGAACAGCGGAAACATCCATCAGCAGCTGAATGGATAAACTAAATGTGGCATATCCACGCAATGGAATATCAGAAAAAGGAGCAAAGTACTGATGCATGCTACAGCGTGGATGGACCTCGAATACATTAGATGAAGTGAAAAAAGCCACAAAAAAGGCCGCATATTGGAACTTCCCTGGCGGTCCAGTGGTTAGGACTCCGCGCTTCTTCCACTGCAGGGGGCACAGGTTCGACCTCTGGTTGGGGAACTAAGATCCACATGATGCACAGCCCGGCCAAAAAAAAAAAGGAAAAAAGGCCCCATATTGTATGATTCCAATGTCCAGAATAGGCAAATCCTTAGAGACAGAAAGATTAGTGGTTTCGCAGGAATCGGAGAGGAGGGAAAGAGGAATGGCTGTTTAGTGGGTATGAGCTCTCCTCTGCAGGGTAATGCAAATGTTTTGGAACTCAGTAGAGATGCTGTCTGCAAACATTGTGAAGGTACTAAATGCCACTGAACTGTTTATTTATAAAATGGTTAATTTTATGTCATGTGAATTTCACCTCAAATGAAAAAAAAAAAAAGAAGACCTTTGGAAATTCTTGCCTAAGGATGTAATGTTTGGAGCAGCTGAGGCCCGCCCCACCTCCTTTTTTAAAATTTTTGGTCGCACCACGGCATGCGGGGTCTCCCCCTGCAGTGGAAGCATGGAAATCCCAGCTGAGTCCTTTTGTGAGGAGACAAGCTAAGGCCAAACCAGTACATTAAAGGATGGCCAAGTGGAAAGATGGAAAGAACCTGGGCTCAATTTCATCATTGGCAAGTTCTGGGAACTCAATATCTGAACTTCTGATTATGCAAGATAGTAAATGCCCTCTTAAAGCCAGTTCTAGTTAGGTTTTTTATTACTGGCAGCCAAATGACTCCAAAGAAGGTTCTGAAAAAGCAAGGCAAAGGTATTGATTTTATCCAAATGGGAGCAAGAATCACAAGGCTAACAGTAGCCATGTTCGTGTGTCTCTCCCTGGAGAGACAAGATAGCATAATGAGTTGCTACAGCTAAAGTGAAAGAAACAAACCTTTTCAGCTTGTAGGTAGACAGCTAATGATAAAGAATTCTCAAGTGCAGTTAAATCTCAGGGTTAGGTAAGGAGTATGTGTATGTGTGTGTGTGTGTGTGTGTGTGTGTGATCCCCAAGATGAACCCAGGTCTCACACTGTCTCAAGCCAATCTTAGTATTTCAAAAACAGGGAAGGACTAGCTTTAGGTGCAATATGTAAATAATTAGAGAATTTTCGGCTCTGAGTACTGTAGGCAAGATGGAATCACTAGCCACACCACTGAATTTGTGTGGTTTCTCTCGGGATTTGAGAGCTTAGCATCGAACACTGAAATGTGACCAAACGTTGTGGAAAACTCATGCTTTCTCTGTGTGAAATGTCAATTCTATGCGGTGAAGGTGAGCACTTCCCTTTTCAAAGTCAGGTTGACTTTTCTGAATCACTAGGCTGTGACTGGGAGAAAGCAGAGGAAGATAGAAGTGGATCCCTCTCCACCCCCTTTCCCTCAATTTTCTGTGGTTCTGGAAAGTTCTGGCACCTGTTGGGCTGGAAAGTTCTGGCACATGTTGGGCTGTACCCCACAGGCCAACAAGCCCTGTGCTTCCCCAGCTTCAAGAGCCTGGAGTCAGCTACAGATACATCAATGGTTCAATGGATGGGGGAGCTTACACATCTGAAGCAAGGTCCTGGAGCGACACCCCACTGTGCAGCGGTCGGTGGGCAGGACATGGTGGCGGTCTTCGCTCCTGGGGGCAGGGGAGGTTACCAGTTATAGGAGAATTGACCTCACATGGGCTCATTAGTTGCCAGGGAAACTAGCAGAGGGGCACGCCCCTCACCGCCCATTTGATAAGAACAATCACTAGCTGGGGCCTGGGACAAGTACTTAGGAAGGTCAGTCCTGTGTGTAGGGTGTAGGTGAAGCAGGCACTGGTTGGGCAGGGGATGGATAGAGAGCAAGAGAACAGCCATGGTCAGTGGCTTGATCATACCCAGCCTTACACGTTTCCTGCTCTACTCCACAGACAGAAAGCTTTCAGAAAAAGGATAATGCAGCTGGATGGGCTTTTATAAGGGCATTTAAGGGCTAATATTAGAGATTAATACTTGAAGTGTTTGGATTTGATCGTGTTCTTACTATATTTCTTGGCACTTAGTCCTAAGTCATTGTGTAATGTGTAAACTATTAAAATAAATGACTTAGGTTGCCTACGGTAAAAACCTGTTTCCCAGCTGATGGATTAAGGGAACTAGGTCCTTCACCCATACTGATTAAGGTGCTATATTTGTCTATAAATATTGCAGGGCCTTAGCCATGATGGAAATTAATTAAGATGTATTCCTCTGAGAATCTCTAATAGGGACATGGAGTTACCTTCCTCTCTGTCTTCACATCTTGGTTGTTTTTTTTTGACTCAGCTGGGATTTCATATATTCAATGGGTCTTCTCTCTCTGAAGAGGTGAGTTGTTTATTCAAGAAGTCTTGAATCGCCTGGAATGTGAGGTATTTCCAAAACAATGAGTAAGTGTGCTTAAATAAAAGGAAACAAAACACAGAATCCTGCCGACTCTCAGAGGGCTGCCAGGATGAGGACATTGAGTTAAATCTAAACTACTGCCAAGGTCCTTTGGGCTCTGCTTATGAGCCAGCTGCAAAGAAAGGGAAAGGAAAGAGGAATAAAAAAATGTTTTTTGAGACTTGCCCTGCTGCTTACTTGTATCCACTTTTGAAAGTTGTTGATTCTTTAGCTTTTCTGTAGATTTAATGGGATAGTTACAGGAGATGGACGATGGTGAGAGTGGCATACCAATGTGAATGTACTTAGTGCCACTGAACTGTACAGTTAAATATGGTTAAAATAGTATGTTTTATATCATGTGACTTTTACCACACACACACACACACACACACACACACACACACACACACACAAATGGGATAGTTAAAATGCACGTGAGATTGGGTAACACGGCCAAAACCACAGGATCCAGAGCAGAGGGCTAGGTTCTGGTTTAAAAACCCGAAAAACTGAACTCTATAATCACCAAGGAGGAAAACACTAGTGAAACGTACATTGTTTACTAACTAGAATCAGGGATGAAAATAAGTAAACACTTAGCCATAAAAATCGGAAGGAGGTTGTCATCACCTTTCAAAAGAATATGGTTCCTATATTATTCAGCCCTAAAAAGGAAGGAAATTCTGACATGTGTTACAACATGGATGCACCCAGAGACATTACACTGAGTGAAATAAGCCAGTCACAAAAGGACAAATACTGTATGGGTCCACTTAACATGAGTTCCCTAGAGTAGTTAAATTCATAGAGACAGAAGTAGAATTGTGGTTACCAGGGGCTAGGGAAATGGGGAGTTATTGTTTAATGGGGACAGAGTTTTAGTTTTGCAAGACAGAAAACTCTGGAGCAGGATGGCGGGGATGGTTGCAGAACAGTGTGAAAGTATTTAATGCCACTGAACTGTACACTTTAAAATGGGTAAGATGATAAATTTTGTTATGTGTATTTTACCACAAATAAAATTTTTTCTTTAATGGAAAAAAAAGAAAGAACATAGTTCTAATCTATACTGGGAATATTCTGTGTCTTGATTTGGGTGTTTATTACATGGACATGTTGTCTTTGTGAAAATCCATTGCGATTTCCGTACTTTTCTGTACCTTAGTTTACTTCAGTTAAATTTATAAGATGAGAGCTTCCCTCGTAGTGCAGTGGTTAAGAATCTGCCTGCCAATGCAGGGGACACGGGTTCGAGCCCTGGTCCGCGAAGATCCCACATGCCATGGAGCAACCAAGCCCGTGCGCCACAACTACTGAGCCTACACTCTAGAGCCCGCAAGCCACAACTACTGAGCCCATGTGCCACAACTACTGAAGCCGGTGCGCCCAGAGTCCGTGCTCCGCAGCAAGAGAAGCCACTGCAGTGAGAAGCCCGTGCACCGCAACGAAGAGTAGTCCCTGCTCGCCGCAACTAGAGAAGCAGCAATGAAGACCCAGCGCAGCCAAAAAAATTACAAAAAAAAAAAATTTATAGGATGATTGTGGGACTTCCCTGGTGGTCCAGTTGGTTAGAACTCTACGCTGTCACTGTTGAGGGCCCGGGTTCGATCCCTGGTCAGGGAACTAGGATCCCACAAGCTGTGAGGCGCGGCCAAAAAAAAAAAAAAGTATAAAATAATTGTTTCTTATCAGTGGCAAAGTAGAGAGCTCACTGTCACTTAAAGGAGTACACACTTTATCCAAAGGCAGAAGCAGTAGAATTTCAGGAGGTTGGAATGGTTTGAAGCGTCCCCCCTACTCCCCAACCACAATATTCACGTCCACCTGGAACCTCAGAATGTGACCTTACTGGGGAATAGTGTCTTTGCAGATGTAATTAAGGTAAGGATTAAAATGAGATCCTACAGGATTAGGGTGGGCCCTAAATCCAATGACAAGTGTCCTTATAAGAGGCAGAAAAGGGGAATTCCCTGGCAGTCCAGTGGTTAGGAGTCGGTACTTTCACTGCCGGGCCCAGTTGGAGAAGTAAGATCCCACAAGCCGCACAGAGTTGCCATAAATAAATAAATAAATAAAAGACAGAAAAGGACAGAGAGACACACAGAGCGGGCCATGTGATGATGGAGATAGAGACTGGAGTGATGCTGTCACAAGCCAAGGAACACCTGGCACCACCAAAAACTAGAAGAGGTAAGGAAGGATTTTCCATTAGAGACTTTGGAGGGAATGTGGTCCTGCTGACACCTTAATTTTGGACTTCTGGCCTCCAGAACCATGAGAGAATAAGTTTCCGATGTTTTAAAGCACCCGGTTAGTGGTCATTTGTTATGGCAGCCCTAGAAAATGAATACAGAGATATTTGGGGCAAATAGAAGAGAAACTTGAGTTTTCTCCCACTGCCTTTCAAGAGACCTAACCAAGGAGGTTGGATGAAGATGATGTGATGGCATAACTTGGTCACTGGCTTTCATCCTTCTGGTTCTTTCTTCCTTTCCCTCTTAAGATCTCCTCTTTCACTCTTCCATACAACCCTCACCACTTACATTTTCTTTTCAGTCTCGCTAAGCCCAGAAGTAAAAATGAAAATAGAGAAAAATCCCACCGGTAAACTAGATTGAACCAAAAGCATGGAATTTTCTGAGAAACGGTCACCCACTAATATATCAGCATGCAGAATGCAGAATTCTTTTTTTCTTTTTTCTTTTTTGGCCACGCCGTACGGCTTGTGGGATTTTAGTTCCCTGACCAGGGATTGAACCCAGGCCCTTGGCAGTGAGAGGGTGGAGTCTTAACCACTGGACCGCCAGGGAATTCCCCAGAATTCTTATTTTTACATGGCAAACTTATGAATGATTCAACTATTAAAATCAATGTTGTATACTGTGGTTGGTTAAGAGTCATCTTAGAAAGAGAGAGATTGAAACACCAGCATATGCATTTATATCACTTGATGACAAAAATTTTCCTAGATATTCTGGCTCCATATGACCAAAAACATCAGCAACTACAGGGCATGTGATATTATGGGGTGGGAAGAAGAGGAAGAAATTTTGTAAATTACCACTTCTTCTTTTGAGGTATGAAATACAGTATGGGTTATGAGTAACATCCTTTTCAGACTTAAAAAATCAAGTCTATATAAAGAACATTGGAAAAAATAAGTTGACAATAATCCTGGTTTTGAGATCATGCCATTTCTCCTGATTCATCATATTTCTTTGAATGCAAGGACTATCCTAACACTTCATATGTAGATGCATAGTCATATAAATAAGATATTCTCTTAAGTAATTCAAGGAACTTGGATACTGAGTAAATGTCATGTAATAAAGAATGAGTGGGAGTTAACTAGGCAAAGAGAGAATGGGAGCAAAGACTTGAAACAACATGGTATGTGCAGAGAGTCGCTCCCAGAGACAAGACAGGGACTGGAAAAAATCTGATCATAGAGTCTTAACTGATATCTTAAGAATGAGTAAGCCAATATGTATACATACTGAAAATAATAAAAACCCCTCAAAGTATCAAGGTGGTTAAAAAGCTATAGGACATAACAATATTATTTATAATAGCCAAAAGGTGGAAACAGCACAAATTTCCATCAATGGATAAGCAAAATGTGGTCTATCTATGCCATGGAATATTATTCCACCATAAAAAGGAATGAAGTACTGATACATGCTACAACATGGATGAACCTCGTGGCCACTAAAGACCACATACTGTATGATTCCATTTACAGGAAATGTCCAGAATAGGCAATTCCATAGAGACAGAGAGTATATTAGTGGTTGCTTGTGGGCGGGTGGGGTTTGGGAGGGGGAATAGGGGGATGATAGCTAAAAGGAATGGGGTTTCCTTTAGAGGTGACGGAAATGTTCTAAAATTGACTGTGGGGGCTTCCCTGGTGGCTCAGTGGTTAAGAATCCGCCTGCCAATGCAGGGGACACGGGCTCGAGCCCTGGTCCGGGAAGAACCCACATGCCGCGGAGCAACTAAGCCCGTGCGCCACAACTACTGAGCCTGCGCTCTAGAGCCCACCAGCCACAACTAGTGAAGCCTGCACGCTAGAGCCCGTACTCTGCAACAAGAGAAGCCACTGCAATGAGAAGCCCGCGCACCACAACAAAGAGTAAACCCCACTCGCCACAACTAGAGAAGGCCCGCGCGCAGCAGCAAAGACCGAAGGCAGCCAAAAATAAATGAATAAATAAATTTATATTTGTGAATATACTCAAAACTATTGAATAGTATACTTTAAATATGCGAATTGTATGGTGTGTGAACTATATCTCAATAAAACCTTTTTTTGTTTAAGCTGTAGGATTGATTACTTACCAAGGGAAAGTCAGTTTAGAGGTTGTATTCTTTGGTCTTATGGATGTTGGAAGGAGAGTTCAAAAAGAGAAATTACTCTAGAAATTTCTCTATTTCCTTTAGAAAACATTCAGTCTTGGTTGTTCTAGAAGCACAAGTTCTTGTTTTCTGGTTGCTTTTGAATATGTAAAGAGTACCAGGAAGAAAAAAAAAAACCCACTTTGTAGCTCTCTAATTGTTTGTAAAGTTTATGGTAAGACTTAGCTGTTGTGAGTTAAGATTTAGAATCTTGCTGTGCATACTGGTTAAGATCATATAGTGTGATGGCCACTGGACTCTGAGATATGCAGATACACTGTGGATTTAACTCATCCACAAATCTCAAGTGGAAAAGGGAGGGGAGATAAGCCAGAACGGAAGGCAAGATGTTTGTCCTGGCATTTTTTCCCCCTTCATCAAGAGTATTGTAAGGTCTCCCACTAGGATGGCTAAAATTAAAAGGACTGATATACATGCACCCCGGTGTTCATTGCAGCACTATTCACAACAGCCAACACATGGAAGCAACCTAAATGTCCATCTACAGAGGAATGGATAAAGAAGATGTGGTACATATATACCATGGAATATTAGCCATAAAAAAGAACAAAATAATGCCATTTGCAGCAACATGGATGGACCTAGTGATTATCATACTAAATGAAGTAAGTCAGACAAAGACAAATATATGGTATCTCTCATATGTGGAATCTAATTTTTTTAAAAATGATACAAATGAGCTTATATACAAAACAGAAACAGACTTACAGATATCAAAAGAAAACTTATGATTACCAAAGGGGAAACGTGGATGGGAGGGATAAATCAGGAGCTTGAGATTAACATACGTACACTATCTATAAGATAGATAACCAATAAGGACCTCCTGTATAGCTCAGGGAATTATACTCAATATTCTGTGATAACCTATATGAGAAAAGAATCTGAAAAAGAATCAATATATGTATATGTATAATTGAATCACTTTGCTGTACACCTGAAACTAACACAACATTGTAAATCAACTATACTCCAATAAACATTTTAAAAAATAAAAATAAATTTAAAAAATAATAAAATTAAATTAAAACGACTGATGATTCCAAGTGTTGTCAAGGATGTAGAGCAATCTCTCTCTTGCTGTTGGGAGTGTAGATGGTACAACCACTGTGGCAAGACTGTTTGGCAATATATATATATATATTTTTTTTTAAATAAATTTATTTATTTATTTATTTATTTTTGGTTGCTGCGTGCAGGCTTTCTCTCTAGTTGCGGCGAGTGGGGGCTACTCCTCATTGTGGTACACGGGCTTCTCTTGTTGCAGAGCACAGGCTCTAGGCGCCCAGGCTTCAGTAGTTGCGGCTCGCGGGCTCTAGAGCTCAGGCTCAGTAGTTGCGGAGCACAGGCTTAGTTGCTCCGAGGCATGTGGGATCTTCCTGGACCAGGGCTTGGACCCGTATCCCCTGCATTGGCAGGGGGATTCTTAACCACTGCACCACCAGGGAAGCCCTGTTTGGCAATATTTACTAAAGCACTTCCACTCACGGAAACACACCCATGGTCAGTGAGGGCTTCTGTCCACCAAAGACATGTACAGGAGTGTTCAGAGATGCTTTATTCATAATTGTCAAAAACTGGTAATAACCCAGCTATCTGTCAAGAGTAGAATGGATAGGGACTTCCCCGGTGGTCCAGTGGTTAAGACTCCATGCTTCCACTGCAGGGAGCGTGGGTTCAATCCCTTGTCCGGGGACTAAGATCCCACATGCAACGAGGACAAAAAGAAAAAAGAGTATAATGGATAAATTCAGGTATATTAATATTAATACAATAGGATACTCACAAGAATGGAAAAGGATGAACTACTTCTATTGCTACACACAATAACGGAGATGAATCTTATAATGCTGAGTAATGAATTCAGACTCCAGAGTAGATGCCGTAACAGCCCATTTATATGAAGTTCAAAACCAGGTAAAACTAATAATCTCTGATGATAGAGGTCAGAAGAGTGGTTATTAATGGGGGGAGTATGCTCTGGGAGGAGGTAGTCTTCTGGGGTGCTAGAATGTTCTATACTTTGATTAGGATTATCATTATTCAGCTGTAGAAATAGGTGAAAAGTAACCCAGCTTTGAACTTAAGATTTATGTGCTTTATTGGATGTAAATTATACCTCAGTATTAAGAGTATTGCGAAGTAGGGACTTCCCGGGTGGTCCAGTGGGTAAGACTCCGCGCTCCCAATGCAGGGGGCCCAGGTTCGATCCCTGGTCAGGGAACTTGATCCCAAATGCCACAACTAAGATCCTGCGTGCTGCAACTGGGACCCCGCACAACCAAAATCAATCAATCAATCAATCAATCAAAAAGAGTATTGCAAAGTAAAGTCGTCTCTCCCAGTAGTTTCCAAAATGGTGTGCACAGGACAATCCATTGGCTATAGGAAGAAAGTATTAGCATCTCTATTTTTTATTTCCTCTTCTTTTTTAAAATCTAACTATATTTGATTTATAATACTGTGTTGATTTCAGGTGTACAGCTTCAGGTTCTTTTCCATTGTAGGTTATTACAAGATATTGAATATAGTTCTTATTTCTTCTTTTCAAAATCTCTACTAAAAGAATACACATTGGGAGTATGTATTCAGATTTTTTTACTGAGGGACATGCAATAAAAAACTCTGGTGGGGGAGCACTAGTCTCTTATACCTAGGGCACCAACATTCAACAAAAAAGGAACACGTTGGTTATCTTAAGCACCTATGTATGCTTGCTTAGCTACTCCCACCTGGATGGATGTGATCACCAAAACTATTTAGTCTTATTCTCTTACTTAAAGAAAACTTGTCCAAAACTACCCAAGGGAGGGATCCAATGTGTTTACATAAGCACAGCAAGTAGATTCCAAATTTCTGGGCCCCAGAAGAAACAGCAGAAAGAAGACTGAAGTACATACGTTCATGCCCTATCAAGTGACTGGGGTGGGGAGACACTGGCCAGAGAAAAGGGGAGAGTGGTAGGAACTGAGGCCAGAAAGGCAGGTGGGCTGGATCCACTTCTAAGCCATGGTATGGATGGGCAGGTAGCACTGAGCTGTAACAGATCCACCTTTTAAATCCTGTGCTTTAAAAAATGTGACCCTCTGCAGGGTGGAGGGTAGATGTACCGAGCAGCCTTTTTCGGGTAGATGTACCGAGAGGAGGACGTTTTTACAGAAAATCTTCCTAGAGAGTGTTGACAAAAAAAATTAATCAATAGTCAATCTAAAAAAGAAATGAAAAACTTTACTTGAGCCAACCTGAGGATTATAAGTTGGGAGAGTGTCTCAGAGAGCTCTGAGGACTGCTCCCAAGAGGTAAGGGGGGAGGTGAGTATAGATGTGATTTTGGTGAAGGGGTACGTGCAATCAAGCACACATCTTGATAGAAGGTTGCTGCTAGTCACCAGGGAGAGACATCTTAGTGGTTTTAGTGCTTTTCTAAATATGGGAAGATGAAAGAAACTGGGTTCACAAAATCCTCTCCTGAAAATATCTCACTATTTGGGGACCAGTTCTGCCAGTTTTCCCAGAGCACAAAGTGACTCATCCCCATCCTTTCAGGGGGTATTGTAGTCAGTGACTACAGCAGCTAATGACTAGATTCCCGTAGAACCGGATGGTGGGCACCATTCTTTATTTTACAACCCCTTCCTTTCAGTCTTAATTGCAACCAAGGTTTGGGAGGCATTTCGTGACCAATTTGCCTCATGGCACTAGGAATGTGCGTTCCCAGGTCAGGTGAGGATTTTGTTGATGGGCCACTCAGTGTGCTATTACTGGACTAGGCTCTGTTAACTGTAACCAAAGGCCTTTGGACCACCTGTCTTACTGGTCTGCTATGGTCCAGGAAATGGTTCCTTCTCGTTGCTTCTTCCCATATCTAGAGCTACACTATTACAATCGTTGATCTTATAGAAGTATATTTTTGATCATTTCAAGTCATCTAGTCATCATTAATTTTTTTTTTACTTTATTTATTTTTTATTTATTTTTGGCACATTGGGTCTTCGTTGCTGCGTGCAGGCTTTCTCTAGTTGCAGCGAGCAGGGTCTGCTCTTCATTGTGGTGCGTGGGCTTCTCATTGTGGTGGCTTCTCTTGTTGCAGAACACGGGCTCTAGGCGCGCAAGCTTCAGTAGTTGTGGCATGTGGGTTTCAGTATTTGTGGCTCTCGGGCTCCAGAGCGCAGGCTCAGTAGTTGTGGCACACGGGCTTAGTTGCTCCCTGGCATGTGGGGTCTTCCCATACCAGGGCTCGAACCCATGTCCCCTGCATTGGCAGGCAGATTCTTAACCACTGAGCCACCAGGGAAGCCCTGGTCATCATTAATTTTATCTGAGGTCCAGTCACACATTTGGTAATGCAAGAAACAATAATCTTGTAAAATAGGCAGAATACAAGAAATATAGCTAGGGCTTCCCTGGTGGCGCAGTGGTTAAGAACCCGCCTGCCAATGCAGGGGACACAGGTTCGAGCCCTGGTCTGGGAAGATCCTACATGCTGCGGAGCAACTAAGCCTGTGTGCCACAACTACTGAGCCTGTGCTCTAGAGTCCATGAGCCACAACTACTGAGCCCACGTGCCACAACTACTGTGCCCACGTGCCGCAACTACTGCGCCCACGTGCCGCAACTACTGCGCCCACGTGCCGCAACTACTGAAGCCCGTGCGCCTAGAGCCTGTGCTCTGTAACAAGAGAAGCCACCACAACGAGAAGCCCATGCACTGCAATGAAGAGCAGACCCCGCTCGCCACAACTAGAGAAAGCCCGCGCACAGCAATGAAGACCCAGCACAGCCAATCAATCAATCAATCAATAAAAGATTAAGGGAAAAAAAGAAATATAGCTAGTAACATTAGTAGTCATAAGTATTTAAGATAAGAACTTTCATTACGTGCAGCCCAGTATCTCCCCAGGTTGTCTGACCAGTCTGTTCTGCACCAACCTTTTTTTTTTCTTTTTTAAAAATATTTAATTTATTTATTTGGCTGCATCGGGTCTTAGTTGCAGCATGAGGGATCTCTAGTTGCAGTATACAAGCCCTGAGGCATATGGAATTTTAGTTCCCCTACCAGGGATCGAACCCCTGTCCCCTGCACCGGAAGGTAGATTCTTAACCACTGGACCACCAGGGAAGTCCCTGCACCAATCTTTATAAGGGAACCAATATATTGGTATTTTACATACTGCTCACCAAAGATGTCTGCACATGCAAGGCGAGTGGTAGGTCATTGTGACCCGTTATAGGATTGTGAAAGGAATGGCATCTTCTAAGGCAGAGGTCCCCAACCTTTGTGACACCAAGGACCGGTTTTGTGGAAGACAATTTTTCTACAGACGGGGGAGGGGATGGTTCAGGCGGTAATGCGAGCGATGGGGGAGCTGCAGATGAAGCTTCGCTCGCTCGCCTGCCACTCACCTCCTGCTGTGCGGCCCTGTTCCTAACAGGCTGTGGACCGCTATCAGTCCACGGCCCAGGGGTTGGGGACCCCGGTTCTAAGGAGTTACATGGCTGGTGCTAGAAGAAGAAAAATTGAGCTTTATGGTTGAGCAGGTATTTCTGCCATAGGGGAGGTCTGGTTATGCATAATGCAGATGCACAATGCACCCTAGAGAGGCCAAAACAAGTAGAGAAAAAGTTTTAAGTTTTTCTTGTCTTAAAATGCGAAGTTTTCGGGCTTCCCTGGTGGCGCAGTGGTTGAGAATCTGCCTGCCAGTGCAGGGGACATGGGTTCGAGCCCTGGTCTGGGAAGATACCACATGACGCGGAGCAGCTGGGCCCGTGAGCCACAACTACTGAGCCTGCACGTCTGGAGCCTGTGCTCTGCAACAAGAGAGGCTGCGACAGTGAGAGGCCTGCGCACCGCGATGAAGAGTGGCCCCCGCTTGCCGCAACTAGAGAAAGCCCTCGCACAGAAACGAAGACCCAACACAGCCATAAATAAATAAATAAAATAAACTTTGAAAATCTCTTTTAAAAAAAAAAAGCAAAATTTTCTTTTTTTTGGCCATGCCACGCTGCATGCAGGATCTTAGTTCCCCAACCAGGAATCGAACCTGCACCCCACGCAGTGGAAGTGCAGAGTCTTAAGCACTGGACTGCCAGGGAAGTCCCATAATGTGAATTTTTATTTCATGAAGATCTTTGTTTCTAATTTGAGCAAAGGTGCCAGTGTGCCTCAGTTGGTGACTTGGATTTTATGTTAAGTGACAATGGTGAGCCAGTAAAAAGTGTGAAAGCAGGACAAGATGAAATCGGGCTTATGTTTTAAGAATATACTTAGGGAAGGGGACGGAGAATGGCTGTATGGAGACAAGAGTGGAAAGATAAAAACAATCATGGCTGGGCTTCCCTGGTGGCGCAGTGGTTGAGAATCCGCCTGCCAATGCAGGGGACACAGGTTCGAACCCTCATCCGGGAAGATCCCACATGCCACGGAGTAACTAAGCCCGTGCACCACAACTACTGAGCCTGCGCTCTAGAGCCCGTGAGTCACAACTACTGAGCCCATGTGCCGCAACTACTGAAGCCCATGCGCCTAGAGCCCGTGCTCTGCAACAAGAGAAGCCACTGCAACGAGAAGCCCGCGCACTGCAACGAAGAGTAGCCCTCACTTGCCGCAACTAGAGAAAGCCCGCGTGCAGCAACGAAGACCCAACACAGCCAAAAACAAATAAATAAAATAAATAAATTAAAAAAAAAAACGATCATGGCTAATAAAAATATAACAACAAAAAGTATCCTGGCTAATTATGTATTTGAACTTAAATTCAAATATATTTATACTCCATAAAGCTACTTCTTTGGCATATCAAAAGCTAACCCATTACCTATGAGAACTGTGCATGTCTGTTAATCTTCCACCAATTTATTTGATAAATTTTCCTAATCTAAAATTATTTTATTTTGAGGGATAATTGACATATAACATTAGTTTCAGGTGTACCACATAATGAGTCAATATTTGTATATACAATGAAATGATCACCACAATAAATCTAGTTAACATCCAGAGCTTTATTCTGAACAATGAAACCAGTGTTAAGACTGGGAAAGAACTCCTTATTTAGCGCAGCTTGAGTCCATGAAGCCGGAACGTTCATTTCCATTTGTTACGTTCTAGTGCCACCACTGGACCCTTTCATTCCTTGCACATTTATGCCCAAGAATACAATCACAGGCTCTACTTGTGATCTCAGGCTTATAATTACAGTTTTCTTAAGGTTCAATAACATAGATATTAAAGAAATACAAATGTAAATACTGAGACACTATTTTCATCTACCAAATTAGCAAAAAGTTTAAAAAAGTATGATTGCCAGGACTTCCCTGGTGATGCAGTGGTTAAGAAGAATCCATCTGCCAATGCAGGGGACACGGGTTCGATCCCTGGTCTGGGAAGATCCCACATGCCGCGGAGCAACTAAGCCCATGTGCCACAACTGCTGAAGCCCGTGTGCCTAGAGCCTGTGCTCTGCAACGAGAAACCACTGCAATGAGAAGCCCGTGCACCGCAACGAAGAGTAGCCCCTGCTCGCCGCAACTAGAGAAAGCCTGCACGCAGCAACGAAGACCCAATGCAGCCAAAAGTAAATAAATTAAGTAAATTAAAAAAAAAAAGTATGATCACCCAATGTTGGGGAGGATACAGTAAAGTAGACATTCATGTTTCTGGTAGGAATAGGCTTTTGTGAAGAAGACCTTTTGAAATGCATGCAGTTTGGCAATTTGCATCCAGTCTTTAAAATGTCCTTCTGAGAGTTCCCTGGCGGTCCAGTGGTTAGGGCTCTGGGCATCCACTGCAAGGGGCACGGGTTCAATCACAGGTTAGGGGACTAAGAGCCTGCAAGCCACTCGGCATGGTCAAAAAAAACCACAAACCTTTATTCCCTTTGATCTGGTGAATCTGTTCCTGGGAATGTATCTTAAGGAAATAAATCCAAATAAGGAAAAAGCTTTGCAGAAAATATTGGTGTAAATTTCCGGAAGAGAGCAAGCAGATGACCATCTAAACCTCCTGCAAGTAGGAGGCTTACAAACGAGGGGATTAAGGCTTTGAGACGTTATATAACTTGTCCAGGATCACACAGCTAGTAGGTGATAGAGCCAGAGGTCAAACCCAGACTTGTTTTTATCCAAAACCCATGTTTTTAGTCATATTACATTGTTTCCTGTACAGAAATAATATTTTTCTCAACAGGCAAAGCAAAGGCAAACAAATTCTAGTATTATCAAAATCAGTTTATTCACAAGTAGAGCAAAAGACTACACAGGCAGGATAGAGGTGTGAGTGACGTTTCTGTGTGCTGGGTCCCGGCTGCAGGCTCTCAACTCCACGCCGCCCTTGCAGGCCAGCTTCCATCCTGCCGTCCTGCCGGGGGCTTACAGCCTGCAGACTGCGTCTCCCAGACCCCTTGCCAGATGGCTTCTGTTCATTCCTGCTATCTCTTGGCACTGGCACGAGAATCAGGAGGCTGGAGAAAGCAAAACGCTGCCTCTTTTCCCTTCTGGAGGCGGCAGCACTAGCCGAGGGTGACCAAGCGCCGCGTGGGCAGCAGTGCCGGGGGGAGGAGGCTCAGCCTCCGGAACAGCAGCGCCCGAGCTCCGAGGCAAGGCAGCTTCCTTCTCTCTTTTTTTAATTAATTAATTGTTTATTTAATTTAATTTTTATTTTTGGCCGTGTCGGGTCTTAGTTGCGGCACACAGGATCTTCGTTGAGGCGTGCAGGATCTTTTTGTTGCTGTGCACTAGCTCTTTGCTGCAGCTCACGGGCTTCTAATTGTGGCGTGCGGGTTTTCTCTTCTCTAGTTGTGTCGTGCAGGCTCCAGGGCACATGGGCTCTGTAGTTGTGGCACGCAGACTTCTCTCTAGTTGTGGCGTGAGGGTTTTCTCTTCTCTAGTTGTGGCACACAGGCTCCAGGGCACGTGGGCTCTGTAGTTGTGGCACTCAGGCTCTCTAGTTGAGGCACGCAAGCTCCGTAGTTGCGGCATGCAGCCTTAGTTGCCCTGCGGCATGCAGCCTTAGTTGCCCTGCGGCATGTGGGATCTTAGTCCCCTGACCAGGGATCGAACCTGCGTCCCCTGCATTGGAAGGCGGATTCTTTACCACTGAACCACCAGGGAAGTCTCAAAGCAGCTTCTGATGTTAAGCGAACAGCCCCTTCCCTTTAGTTTCTCCAGCGCCCCCTCTTCATCTCCCTTTTGCCTTTCAGTCCTCTTGACAGCTTTGTAACCAATTCCTGACACTCAGTCCTTCTCTGCTTCAACTAGCTAGAGTGGTTTCTGTATTTCTGGCTGGCCACTAACGGATACGCTCTGCAGCAGAGATTATATCCATATTTACTAGAATGCTGTTAAAAAGACGGATATTCTTATTTATATAGATGGAAGAAACAGGATATAAGTAGTTGCTTTTCTTATGGGGGGAGCAAAAACTTTCCTTCATACAGAGTGCAAAAAAACTGTCTTTACACGTTATACACGTAACTGGCAAAGAAAACATTTATTAATTTGTGACATGAGTTCTTTATGAGACAGTTATGCTATTATTAAGCATCTTATTTATTACTTCTTGAGGAACATCTGACAATAGCTACTGTACACAGATTGCACAATTTAAAAACTGTAATAAATAGGGTCAGTTGATAACAGATTCCAAACATCCTCTTATTCTTCTTGAAAAAAGTTTTGATGATCTACTATGATCCATTAAGAAACACCTAAATGGGAAGAAACACAGAAGCATTTTTATGGGTGTCACTTAGTTTTTTAAACAGAAAATGGTTTGATAAACTATAGAACTTAAGCCCTTAACTATATTGCTAAAAATATACGTATGAGATTATTTTGCATTTTAGACAGATATGATTGGAGAAAAACAGATACATTTTAAGGGCCACAAATCTGTCTCCTGAATCAATATTCTACCTTTTTGAAAAAAGTAATCTTAAGCCATTGAGCACAACAGACTGGAAGTGGAGAAGGGAAGTTATTAATGCATGTTAACAAAATGCAGGCTTATTTTAATGTGACTGATCTGGACCAAGGGAAGAAAAAAACCGCTAATAACTTAATTACGTCCACTAAAACTACCAAAATATGATCAAAATTAAAATTTTTACCTTATATTTAAGTTCAGAACAGGAATAAAAGTGATTTACATGCATATTTTATACACAAAAGCATTTGGAAGAATGTACACCAAATTGTTAACAATGATCTTATCTCTGGTTTCTGAGATTTCAAGTTATCAGTTTTCTTGTTATTATTATTTTTGCTCTTCCAGATTTCTTTTTTTAAAAAAATTATCTATCTATCTATTTATTTATTTGGCTGCATTGGGCCTTAGTCGTGGCATGCAGGATCTTTCGTCATGGCGCACAGGCTTCTCTCTAGTTGTGGCACGCGAGCTGCAAAGCACACGGGCTCCGTAGCTGTGGTGTGGCCTCAGTTGCCCCGCGGCATGTGGGATCTTAGTTCCCCGACCAGGGATCCAACTGGCGTCCCCTGCATTGGAAGGCGGATTCTCAACCGCTGGACCACCAGGGAAGTTCCGCTCTTCCAGATTTCCTTTTGTTTTTCTATAGTGAACGTATATGTCTCAGCTAATTAAAGAAGAAGTAATAAAAGCAATGGATACTCCAGCACAACATTAATCAATGCCCTTTAAAATTTAGTTTGTCGGGGAGTTCCCTGGCGGTCCAGTGGTTAGGACTCTGCCCTTTCACTGCCGTGGGCCAGGGTTCAATCCCTGGTTGGGGAACTGAGATCCCTCAAGCCGCACGGTGTGGCCAAAAAATTAAATAAATAAAGCTGAGAGGGGAACCTAGGCCTCTTGGTTCCTGGTCTGGGACTCTCTCACACAAAAAGTGAAATATAAAAATACATGCAGTCATGCATAAAAATACATTTATCTCCAGAACAGGTTGGCTCAATTTTAAGACCCTAGAAATAAAAATCGTGTCAGGTTAGAACCCAGTAACTCTGGGCCAGATTTACCTTCAGAGTTTCACAGGGAGTGGCTTCTGGTGGCACAGGTTTCCCACAATGCTTGTAATATTCAGTTATAAAGATTGAAGCTTCTTCTAAGCTATGGAATCAGAAAGAAGAAGAGGGGCATGAGGAAAACGTGGGAGTGATAAATATGTTTGCCCTTTCCACTGTGGTGATGGCTTCATAGGTGTATACACATATCAAAATTTATCAAGTGGCATACTTGAGGTATGTGCAGTTGATTATATATATCAATTTTATCTCAAAAAATACTACTTGTTCATAAATGACAACCTGTAATTATGGTTGGATCACAAGTGGTAAACAAGCAGAAAGAAATCCATGGCGTGGCCCTGAGAAAGTGACACCTCCCAGGGATCAGCACAGTTAGATCAAATGTAGGGACGGACCCAGAAATATTTCAGTCCTGACTGAGCTTTCCCTTTCTTCTGTGCCAGCCCATTTCTCCCTTCTTTTTACTTTCCAAATCCCCTCCGAGCCCTATCCCAAGAAGCTTACTGTTTCTAAACTTGTGAGTGCTGGAAAATTAGATAACCAAGCTTAGCAAAAATTATGTTACATATAGCTATTGATTCTTTGGTCAAGTGTCTAAGGAGTAAAGTTGTAATGTAGGGTTTTAGAGCAGGACTATTTTGGGAGGTCAGGCAGCTTGATTAATTGTCTGATTCCAGGTTCATGTTCCAAGAGATTGGATTACAAGACAACTAACCTCTTAGTATGTGTTAGTAGCAAGGTATGTGTAACGTAGTGATGCTACAGCTTAATTATTTGGAGTCTTTAATTACAATCAAATAGCTTTACGATTATTTGATATTTTCCTCCAAAATAAAGATAAGTTTTAAGGAAATTCTACATTAAGTTGTTTTTTAAACAATTTTATTAACTTACCTTAACTCATTTGCCAAATAGTTTACTAGTTCAGTGACGTTGTTGGTATTCATCGTGTGTGATTTCAACACTGGGAAGTATTTTGTCTTTGCCAAAATCCCAAACTCCTTCTTATCTATGATATTATTCAGCACCAGACTTCTAACCTGTAGAATGACAGGTATCATCATACGCAAAATGTGTTAGATGCCATGCCATCCTATTCAATACCAAAACATTTCTGACAATTAGAAGTTAAATTATCATCGCATCGTGACTAAGCCTCCTCTTTGAGGGGGTGGGCAGGGGGGACTGCTTTGGTCCATTTCAGTGTACAGTGACTAAATAAAAAGTTGTTGCTAAGCACTTTGGGACTTTTTGCAAGGAAAACTGTTCACAATGACAAGTATTGAAGGCTACAGATTTTCCACTGAGTAGAGCACTAAACAAACAAGACAGCCAGGGTCCCTGCCTTTTAAAAATTTAATGAGGCTTTAATGAAAGCAAAATAATTGTATATATTAACAAACAGATCAAGATGGTAAGTTTTCAGCTTAATCTTGGTTTGGGGAAAATGTATTACCTTCTAATATCAAGTTTTTCATAACAAAAGGGAGAGGAAATTGCCTCTTACTTGATGTGAAAAACCTGCCAGCTGGCCAGTATTCATATGTTCCTCTAACTGCTGTAAAATGATCTGAGGGTCACACGAGCCCAGAAAATTCTAGAGAAAAAAATCAAAACATAATTAATGGAAAAGTATAATTACTATTAATTTCTGTCAAACCTGGAAGGTTTTCATTTTTAAATTTGAAATATCATAAAGCATATCTACTATAGGAAAAAAACCACCTCTATCAACGACAGCAAAATTATTGAAATAAGGAAAAAAAGCATTTTACAAATAACTATTCCAACAGCAAAGAGTTGCTTAATAAGCATTTTGTCATTCTAAGTGCCAAAAGGAATCTATTTAAATACTAAAACTCTGAAAAGCATCAATGGATGAGTTTAAGAAGTCAAAAAGGAACAAAGTCAAAGACAGGCACAGATGGCTCTGAAAAAATGCAACGAACAGAGCAAGTGAGAAATAAAAATTATGTGTGCTCATTTATATAGATCTCTATGTACTGGCTTCTCTACCCGTGGGGAAATAATTGTAAAACATTTCCAAATGCTTTGTTCTATTTATTCTATAGTATAAAGGGGATGGGAGTTATTTTTAAAAGTTCTATCCTCAGAATGCTCGTGGTGCCTTTGTTAGACACCCACACACAACCTGACTCTTCTCTCTTTTATCTCCCACATCTAATCACCAAGTAAAGCAGCATCTTTCCCACCTAGCTCATTTTCGTTACCACCACCCTACTTTGGGTACTTATCCCCTCAGGCTTCCCCTGCCTAGCCACAAGATTGTTGGATATTTCCTATTCACATGCAATGATTCCCAAGAGTTTCACTTCTCGCCCCCTCTCTCCTCTGATCAGGCCCACGTGGATTATTCCTTCAGAAATACTGCCTGATCATTTCACTTTATTCTGGCAGGAAAATTCACTGTTCCCCACTGATAAAGAATAAGGTACAAACTCCTCTTCGGGCATCCCTCAGACAAACCTTCATCTGTCTCTCAGTCTTGCCTCCCACCAGACCCCCACACAAACCTTCCACCCCACTCACGCTTTACAGGTTTGGTGAAAAGAAAGTGGAACCTTTTGCAGGGGACATGCAGCATGAGACCTTCCACACCCTTGGCAGCCCCGGAGCAACAATTTGCAAGATACCTTTATTTCCTGGTGCCTTCTTTCCGAGTGGGGCATGAGCATTAGACAGGCTAATGCAAAAGCCGGAAGCTCTAACTGGACATACTGCCTGGCCACTCTGATCAGGTCAAGATCATCTGAAACTGGACATCTTCAAGAGAACACGTTAATTAGTTAATAACCTGCCATATTCATATACCCTGAGAAAACTATAGTTCAAAAAGAGTCATGTACCAAAATGTTCATTGCAGCTCTATTTACAATAGCCAGGACATGGAAGCAACCTAAGTGTCCATCAACAGATGAATGGATAAAGAAGATGTGGCACATATATACAACGGAATATTACTCAGCCATAAAAAGAAATGAAATGGAGGTATTTGTAATGAGGTGGATGGAGTTAGAGTCTGTCATACAGAGTGAAGTAAGTCAGAAAGAGAAAAACAAATACAGTATGCTAACACATATATATGGAATCTAAGGAAAAAAAAAAAAAAAGGCCATGAAGAACCTAGTGGCAAGACAGGAATAAAGACACAGACCTACTAGAGAATGGACTTGAGGATATGGGGAGGGGGTGGGGTGAGATGTGACAGGGTAAGAGAGTGTCATGGACATATATACACTACCAAATGTAAAATCGATAGCTAGTGGGAAGCAGCCGCATAGCACAGGGAGATCAGCTCGGTGCTTTGTGACCACCTAGAGGGGTGGGATGGGGAGGGTGGGAGGGAGGGAGATGCAAGAGGGAAGAGATATGGGAACATATTGTATATGTATAACTGATTCACTTTGTTATAAAGCAGAAGCTAACACACCATTGTAAGGCAATTATACTTCAATAAAGATGTTTAAAAATAATAATAATAACCTGCCATATTCACTAGCTTATGCTGGCCTTCCTAGTTTTCCACAGTGGTTACCTGTCTATGGTTTCAATAATTTTAAACATTAAAGTGCTGGTGCATAACGTATGCCTAGTAACGAGTAGCTTGAGCCTTTTATGACATCCTTCGTGGAATAAAAGACTTGATCTACAGGAACACAGACTCCTGACTGCAGCTATAATTGTGTCTGAAAGTCTATACATGGCTAAAGACGAATACTTGGAAGACTCAAAATCTATGAGACAACACTGTATGATTTAAGGTAGTCACAAAAGGTGCTCTATACTCACATTAAAACTGGGTATAAAGTTTAGGGAATGCAGGTTGAATATAAGTTTACTAGTTGCACTGCATGTGGAAAGTAGACATGGTAAAAGTAATAGAGATATTTTATTTTCAAATCAAGTGGTATGCTTAACTTCCCCCCAAAAAGGAATTACTCATAGGAACGTTTATTAGAAAGGAATTTTATAAGCAACAAATCTGATTTTGGGGGGTAGGAAAACAAATATTTTACTTACTCTAGGACAGCGATGAGACTCTCACAACAATCTGACAGCTGACTGGGGCTTAAAGGACAAGAGGCTGAAAATAAAAAGCAACAATAATGTGTCTATACACATAACTATAAAATGCTACTGTCAGTGTGTTGGGGAGAGGGGAGAGAAAGATACCTGAAAGTAGTGGTATCTGAACCACACGCTGCCAGGCTCTGCTGAAGTAGGGAACCTGCGGAAACAAGTATATTAAAGAATTCATGTCTGGGATCTTATGAACCTCTCTTATTTTGCAGTCACAGAACTATATACACTTAGAGCTTATATTCTTGATGTTAAGAACACAATTGTAAGATGATATCTCCCAGTTCTAGATCATTAAGATTCTAGGAGAATTTTCTTCATAACTGTATATTTCAGGATATTAACATATAATCCTGGCTGATTCATTATTATTAATTTTGCTCTGCAAAATACCCTCTTATTTATATTTGAAAAAAATTGAAGTAGTTGATTTACAATATTATATGCATAGTGATTCAGTATTTTTACAGATTATACTCCACTAAAAGTTATTATAAGATAATGGCTATAATTTCTTGTGCTATATACTATATCCTTGTTGCTTATCTGTTTCATATGTAGTAGTTTGTATCTCTTCATCCCACATCCCTAATTTGCCACTCCCCGCTTCTCTCTTCCCTCTGGTAAACACTTGTTTGTTTTCTCTGTGAGTCTGTTTCTGTTTTACATACACACTCATTTGTATTATTTTTTTAGATTCGCATATAAATGATATCTTACAGTATTTGTCTTTCTCTATGTGACTTAATTCATTAAGCATGTTACTGCAAATGGCAAAATTGTATTCTTTTTTTTTATGGCTGGGTAGTATTCCATTGTATCTATCTATCTACACCACATCTTCTTTATCCACTCATCTGTTGATGGGCATTTAGATTGCTTCTGTATCTTTGCTACTGTAAATAGTGTTGCTATGAACAATGGGGTCCATGTATCTTTCCACGATTCATTATTGTTGCATTTGGGAAAAAAGTGTCAGAACTCAGTTCAGAAAACAAAATTTATACTAAGTCTATGTATGTCCCAGACATTGTGCTAGGACCCTAGGAAAGGCGGAAGGAGAGAAAGAATTTCAAAAAATGAATAAGGCAACATATAAATTTCCATCAATAGGAGGAGTGGTTAAATAACTTATGATACATTTTATTGCACATTTTGGAGAACAATTAAGAGTTAAAAATAATGAAATACCTCAAAAGATTAAACATAGTTATTGTAAGACCCAATAATTCCACTCCTAGGTACACACTCAAGAGAAACAAAAACATATGTTCACTTATACACAAATGTTCACAGAGCAGCATTATTCATAATAGCCAAAAAGCGGAACCAACCCAAATATCCATCAACTGATGAATGGATAAATAAAATGTGGTCTATCCATACGATGAAACATTATTCAGCAATAAAAAGGAAAGATTTGGGACTTTCTTGGTGGCTTAGTGGTTGAGAATCTGCCTGCCAATTCAGGCGACATGGGTTCGAGCCCTGGTCCGGGAAGATCCCACATGCCGCGGAGCACCTAAGCCTGTGCGCCACAACTACTGAGCCTGTGCTCTAGAGCCCGTGAGCCACAACTACTGAGCCAGTGTGCCACAACTACTGAAGCTTGCGTGCCTAGAGCCCGTGCTCCGCAGCAAGAGAAGCCACTGCAATGAGAAGCCCACGCACCACAACAAAGAGTAGCCCCCGCTCGCTGCAACTAGAGAAAGCCCGTGTGAAGCAACGAAGACCCAATGCAGGCAAAAATAAATAAATTAAAAAAAAAAAAGGTACGATACACTGATACATGCGATAATGTAGCTGAACCTTGAAAACTTTATGGTAAGTGAAAGAAGCACGAAGGCCACATGTTGTATGACTCCATTGATATGAAATGTCCAGAATAGATAAATCCATAGAGACAGAAAGTAGACTAGTGGTTACCAGGGGCTGGAGGGAGGCGGGAAGAAGGAATGAATGATCTGTGATGGATATGGGGTATATTTTCAGGGTGAAGAAAATGATCTAGAATTAGATAGTGGTGTTGGTAACACACTTTGTGAATATACTAAAAGCCAACTAACTGTACACTTTAAAAGGGTAAATTTTACGTGTGAATTATATCTCAAAAAAAAAAAAAAGATCTATATGTGCTGATGTGAAACAATCTCCAAGATACCATTGTTATGTGGAAAAAAACACTTTGTCTAGAATGTGATTGCATTTATATGTACCAAAATGAATACATACACACACAACACCCACACCCACAAATATACACACCCACACCCCTGCTTATATGATAACAGGAAAGCTCTAGAAGAAAACATATGAAATTGTCAACAGTAGTCACTTCTGGGGAGATAATTATGAAGGGAAATGGTAAAGAAAAATTTTCATGTTTTACTCAGCATATGTTCTAATTTATTAAACTAAGAATAAATTATATATTTCTATTATATATATATTATATATATATTATGTGTGTGAACAACACATGAAATTTAGAAAAGATGAATAAGACATGGTCTTTGACTTTAAGGATCCTCAAAGTCCAAGAGGGGCAGTCGAATGCGTGATTTAAATAAATTATACCATGACCAGTGTTGCAGTTGAGCCAAAGTGGTTTTTTTTTTTAAAATTAATTTATTTATTATTTATGGCTGTGTTGGGTCTTTGTTTCTGTGCGAGGGCTTTCTCTAGTTGCGGCAAGTGGGGGCCACTCTTCATCGCGGTGCGCGGGCCTCTCATTATCGCGGTCTCTCTTGTTGCGGAGCACAGGCTCAGTAATTGTGGCTCACGGGCCTAGTTGCTCCGCGGCATATGGGATTTCCCAGACCAGGGCTCGAACCCGTGTCCCCTGCATTGGCAGGCAGATTCTCAACCACTGCGCCACCAGGGAAGCCCGAGCCAAAGTGTTTTGAAGGCATAAATGAAGACGTGATTCCTGAGGCCTGCAGAACTGGGAGAAGTGATGTCTTGGATGAGACAATGTCCAAACTGAGTATTCTGGGTCCAGGCGCCACTTTAACGGAGCAGCACCCTGCAGCTTCACTGAGGAGCTGACTACTTAATCGAGTGTACCCAGCACTAGCCGGTGAGTGGAAAGATTAAATTCTGTAAAATTTACTTTAGAAAACTACATACCTGCCATAAAGAATAGATGCTAGAAATGGCTGTTAAAACCTTCCTTAGATAAGGAATCTGAAAAAATAAAACACAAAAGTTCTGAAGACCACCCAAACAGAAAATTCCAGTGTGAAAATTAAACTTTCACAAGAATATCAGTAAAATTTATCTTCCATGAGGACCACCAGAGAAGGTCACTTACAAATTCACAAACATCAAAAGAGGCCAGGGAAACTTCCATTTGTTTCCAGTGAAATTTATGTCAGTTTTGAGTTTGCACTTTCTCTGGCCTAACGCCAAGTTCTTTAAGTTGGGCATGAAGCCAGTGAGAGTGAATGTTTTCAGCATCCAGCTGTTCAATAACAAGTATCAGTGCAAAATGTTTAGGAGATGCTGTGCAAAATCTTTAAAATATACTGCAGTCTAGGGCACTGAGTCTTACCATTTTGAAGCCAAGAAGCTTTTGCAAGAGTCCATTCCAAAGCTGCAGGTCATAGATTTTGTATTCTAAACAAAGCTCAGTCACCAACCTTACGGCCTGAAGCAGACAAAAAAAAAAAAATCATACTGTTTCAAGACACCAGTAAATCAAACCACCTTTGGAAAAGGTAGGGCAGCTAAAGACAACACATGCTTATAGTCAACGTGTGTCTATTGCCTAATTTCAGTGAAGGCCTTCATCTCTCTAGGGAAAGAAAAAAAAATTATTCTTTTTCTTTCTTGCTGTTATGGATTCACAAACGGCATCTCAGACTCCCCTTCCTCCCCACTTTGTTTCTTCTGTCCTAGAACAGTTTGCCTGCTGGCCTCATACCCTTCCCGCCCTGGGCTCCAACTGCCTCAGAGACTACATTCCCACCAGTAACTAGAAGGAAGAGAAACAATGTTCCCTACACAGGGACAGTCTGTCTAGATGAGCACAGGCAGGACTTGGGGAGGGATTATGAAAGTGTTCCCTCGGGTTGGTAGGGATGGCTTCAGGCTTTCAGGGAGAGAGGTAAGGGGACTTCCAAGTTGCCTTGTCACCTGCCAGGATAGGAAAGTCAGGAAGCCCTCAGAGCAGTAGACCTGTTCAGGAACCAAGAGTTTCTCTGGTTCTGTCTTTCAGAACTCTGAGTGGTGGCAGGCAGCTGAGTGAACACAAGAGCATCTGAGAAGACGGAAGCCCCACCGCCGGAAGACTCAGTGTACATACCATGGATTCGTGGCTGTGGTTTTTCCATAGACCCTTAATCATTCCTTCTTTAGGACTGTTGCAAAATAATTCATATGTGATGGGGATATTCAGAGCCTCAAATGATGCCAGAAAAGTTATACATTTCAAATAAGATCTGGAAAACAGAGGCATGTATGGGAATCATCCTCACCGACCATATTTACATTTAAAATAAAAGCCAACCCTTGGAAATATCGGACAGTTTGTTGTTAAATGTCTATTTTAGGCTTCTAAATATAGTCATGGACTATTAGAAAGAAATCAGTTTGAAGGGCTTCCCTGGTGGCGCAGTGGTTAAGAATCCGCCTGCCAATCCAGGGCACACAGGTTTGAGCCCAGATCCGGGAAGATTCCATATGCCGTGGAGCAACTAAGCCTATGTGCCACAACTACTGAGCCTGTGAGCCACAACTACTGAAGCCCACGCACCTAGAGCCCGTGCTCCACAATAAGAGAAGCCACTGCAATGAGAAGCCTGCGCACCACAATGAAGAGTAGCCCCCGCTCGCCGCAACTATAGAAAGCCCACGCGCAGCAACAAAGACCCAATGCAGCCAAAAATAAATAAATAAAATAAATTTATATACATATAAAAAGAAATCAATCTGAGCAAGATGAAGAAAACACTCAGTTTCTAAATGTCTCAAAGCCTCTAGGGAAACAAGATGTTCTTAAAGGCCTGTTTCCCCTTTGCCAGAACATCAAGGACACTCAAGGCAACAGAACCACGTTGACACGGCCCCTCTAACGCGCTCTTCTGAACTATGGGGCTTAAAAGTTATGCTTCCAAAGAATCTGTTTTCTATTAATACGATTTTTAAACTTCCACTTACTTCACTTCTTCAATGGGTTTTTTGAAGAGAGATTCTACAGTTTCCTTGTCAGCCAAATAGAGGAGACACTGCAGGGCTCGCGTCCTGTGGGCGAAAGTGAGCTGGTGCACACCTAACGTCTGTAAGACCAAAAGAGGTTTGTAGAGCTGTGTCGCGTGCTGTAGTTGGACAACTGAGTTTCCATCTGGGTAACGTGAGCCGCATCAGTTTTTAAAAGATTAAAGTCTATGTCTGCCCTTAGGGAGTCAGTGGTTCTTAAAGGGTGTTCCATGGACCCCTGCATGGGGGCTGGAGGGTTTCTTACACTCTTTGAGAAGGAAAATAGTTAGAACCACTTTTGTAATAATACTGTAATGGTATACCTGCCTATTACACTGTGTTAATATTTGCACTGATGGTGCAAAAGCGCTGGTGGGTGAACGGTAGCAACACCCAACTGCTGTGGCAGCCGCCACGTTCCTCACGTTTGCAGTATTGAGAACAAGAGACGGCCACTTAAGAAGGTTCCTGAAGCAATAAGAATTTTATTAAACCTCAACTCCTGAATATAGTACTATGAGTTCACACTTGAATACGTGTTACTATTAATTAATCAAAACATATTCACTAATGTTCTACATGACTAAACAGGAAGTACTGGTAAAGCACACCGCGATGCGATGGGTTTTTTCAGGGAAAAGCCCTTGTATGACTGAGCTGTGAGCTGAGCCAGGCACTTTTCATGGAACACCATTTTTACCTGAAAGAATGACTATCAGATAAACTAATATGCAAGAAGGGATATTTCCCCCCCCTTGCTGTCAAGGACATACAATCAGCATCTCAGCCTTTTCCCCTTTCTTCCTTCTGTCTACATCTTTACTCTCCCTCTGCTCCAGCTGCCTCAGAGAGCATTTCTATATGCAGAAGCCTGAAGGCCGGAGATCAAGTTGCCTTTAGGGATAAGGGAAAGTTATCCCTAGAGTTTAGTGGGGAGGGGGTGTGACAGCTCAGGCAGGGCCTGGAGACCAGGGTGGAGACTTCTCTCAGGCTGGCTCGTTGGGGCCTCTGGTATTAGGGATGCAGCTGGACCAGGGCGTTAAAACAGTGAATGTGGATAACCCGTGGGAACTGTCAACAGCTGCACCACTCAGTTTGCCAAGCAGGATGTCTTAGAAGCCAGCACTAAATGGAGCTCGGCAGACACTACAATCCTCATCTGTAGAGTAAGATGTACTTTGAGTAAGTACAGAAGTGAGCATTATCTTAATCATTTGTAAATGGTAAATATGCAGGAAAAAAATGTTAAGCTTAGATGCAAAGATGAGCTTTGATTAAGTTTGTAGAGCTTACAGTTGTAGCTGATGTTGCAAAAATGAACAGCATTCTTGAACTATAATCAACCGGACGAGACAGAAGGAGATACAGGACTCTGAAAAAAAATTGTTAATTACATTTAGACTTTAATTTAGTGAGAGATTAGCAAAACAAGAGACCTGTTTTACTGTCCACAGAAAAAGTCATTAGACATCCCAAACACAGGCCTGAAGGGCTATCTCCTTTAAAGGGTGCTTAATCTTTTCTGGAGTTCCTTCACAGCTAAAGAAGATAATAAAGACAATAAATGTCAAGCCTCAGTCCTCTCATCTATGAAATAGCTAGTCAACCTCCCAAAATTTATATTCTTTCTAGTTAAGGAATTAATACAAACCATAGCTGCAAAGTACATTGAACACTACACATGGAAACTTCAGGTTTAGTTCACAGGACCTTGTTAGTGGCACGTTTTAACCTCTGGACTCAGGGCTGACTGGCCCCCTCCAGAGAAGGGCAAGACAATCAGATGTACTGGAAGGGGGGTGGGTGGAGATTCCAGTGGGAAAAGGCAGGAAGTTATGAAATTGGCATGAAGTACCCTTTGGGATCTCCTTCTTGGGATTCTCTCTCTCTCTCTCTCTCTCTCTCTCTCTGAACTGTTTCCCTCTAAGCCTGTCCAGGTGGCTGGTTCAGTCAGATGCTCCAGAAGCTACCTTTTGCTTAGACAAAGGTGTCCCTGCCCTTAAAGGACTAAGCAAGGACGAAGGGGTGCCCAGAGGAAAGAAGGGTATGGAGGGGATACTAGGCCAGTTCTCCCCAAACCAGGAAAAATTCTTTTCCAGTGTTTATCTTTCCACATCCTCTCTCACTATCAGATCTCCAGGGCCAATGTAGGGTGTAGGGCTTCATGAGTGAGCTGACCTACTTTGGTCCAGACCAGAATGGCAAAAAGCTGGGATGCATGCTACCACTCCCTTTCCCATGCCTATGCCAAATATCATTAATAGATTACCACATTTTCTGATTTGAGCACAGATATAGTCTTCTCAAGAGAGCAAGCCACGACCAATCAGACTTAGCACAGTACATGACACCAATGTGCCTTTCTAGGTCTCAGTCTTAGGTTAGAAGGGAAAAAGAAATCCTGGTGGCCTATATCTGAACCAGCCTAGCTCCCCAGGGAGAGAGAACACACAGAGGTTTGGGGCCAGAGTCCTAGCTACAGAAGAGTTTTCCTTTGCTCGATGTACATTCTCTGCTAAAGGTGTTCTAGTAGGAACTCACTGAGGGTTCAGAAACTCTGGATCTTGGTCGTTTTTCATTTATTCCACTGGAGATACTTAACACACTCACAGCCATATATCAATGAACTGATTCTTCTCAGAGGTTCTGATCCAAGTTATACCAAGAAAGTCCAATGTCTGACACATTCATTGGTAAGATTCCTACTAGGCAACAGGATGTAGACAAACGTAAGTACAGGAAGAATACCTTCGTAGTGCTTCATCTTCCTGAAGTTCAAATAATTCTGATGGTGTCTTTGAAAAAGTGAAAAAAAGAAAGTTAAAAATTGAAGAAAGTTGGTTGACTGTATAAGCTTATGAAAGTCTATTAGATGAAAAAGCCCAATATACAAAATTTTATTTACAGGCGGAGGTGTAGCTCAGTGGTAGAGTGCACGCTGAGCATACGTGAGGCCCTGGGTTCAACTCCCAGCACCTCCATGTTTGATGACAGCAAAAAAAAAAAAAAAAAAAAAAAAAGATTTATAAAAAAATTTTAATTTACAGACAGGGAATTACAGTGTAATTCATTACTTTATGAGAAGATTCTCGCTTTAAAAAATGGGTTTGCTCACATTCATTCAGTGAACAAATATGTACTGAGCACTTACCATGCACCAGGCATTTGCCTGAGTGAATAAAACAAATATTCCTGTCCTCCTGGAGCTTACATTCATTGGGTAATTTTTAAAAGGAAAGGACTCCGTGAATTTTATGAGTTATCCATTAATTCAGTATGTATTTATGGGGACTTACAAAGAAATGCATTAGGTGCTATATGTATAAACACAGTTCCTGGTCTCAAGGGGCTTTCAGTTTAGTGCTCCAGATTTATGCGTAAGTTAAAACATGTGGGTTTGAGTCAAACACAGATTCTACGTGGCCTGGATATGCTTCTAAGTCCTCTGTTTCCACTGATACACAGTCCTTGCTCTTGGTAAATACTCAAAAAATACTTGTTAAAGTGAATGCCAAGTAATATAAAAACCAGTAGTTGAAAATCTAATGTCATGTTAGTTATACTATTTGTCTAAAAATGGATTTTATTTTTCAAGGATATCTGCCTAGGTGGATAGAGGAATTATAGAATCTCCCTCATTAAATTCTGCCTGAAAACTCAGAAGAAACAATTCAGAAAATTCTGCATTTGGATTGCCGAATCCCATCATAAATTTAGATGTTAATATTATTTCTAGAAAACTGATGCTATGTGTTCTCATATCTGAAGAGAACACATCACCTACAGAGTATTGCTGCTAAGAATCCATAACCTGAATCTAATCACGATTAACATCAGTAAACCCAGAACGAGACATTTTATAAAGCAAATGGCCTGCACCCTTCAAAAATGTCCAGGTCCCATCACAGATAAAACAGATTCAGGTAAGAATCATCAGTCGAGTCTAACTCAGGGCACATGCGTGGTGCAGGGGGGAATCTGAAGAACAGAATATTTCACTGTCTCAAAACATCTCCCCTAATAATTATAAAAGGAAACGTAGTAACTATGTGGTACAGAAATGGACAACAGCATAACCAAGTTAGCTAAATTAACATCCCTATTAGGGCAAAGAGACATCTTGTGCCCCCAGATGTCAGACCCTGGGAAAGACACACCATCACCCAGGTAATACTCTATCCAAAATGCATAACTCCAATCTTTTTTTTTTTTTTAACTCCAATCTTATCATGAGGACACAGACAAGCCCAAGTTGAGGGGCAAAATAACAGGCCTAAACTGTTCAAAAATGTCAGTGTCATGAAAGACAGAAAAGTTATGGAGCTGTTCTAGAGTAAAAGAGATTAGAGACATGACAAATAAATGCAACACATAATCCTGGATTAGATTCTGGTCCCAGAGGAGAAAACTGCTATAAGGGACATTATTGGCACAACTGGTTAAACTGTAACATGGACCATAAATTCAGGTATACATACATATATATATTTGTATTTTATCAATATTGTATCAAAATTGTATCAATATTAAATTATCTGATTTTGATAATTATACTGTGGTTAAGTAAGAGAAAATCCTTGTTCTTTGAACTACAAACTTAATTCTTAAGGGGTAAAGGGGCATGACACATGTAATTTACTCTCAAATGGTTCAGAAAAATGTTATGGGTAAATATAGGGAGAGTGATGAAGCAGATGTGGCAAAATGTTAAAAACTGATAGATCTGGGCGAAGGATATATAGGGAATTCTTTTATACTATTCTTGCAACTTTTCTGTACCTTTAAAATTATTTCAAAATAAAAAAAAATAATCACATGAATCTAAGAATAGGCCACTTCTTTTATACAAGAATTCATCTGAAATTCATCTGAAATTGATTTAATTCATCAATTAAAAGGTAGAATGTATCAACTATACTTCAATTAAAAAAAAATATTGGCAAGTTAAAAAAAAGAGGTAGAATAGCAGCAAAACAATATTTAAAGGAAAAGAAAATGTAAACAACCCCACTAAAACTCATCAGATAACAGAAGGTATTAAAATGCTCGAATGTTCCTTCTTCTAACATTCCATGCTCCTAATTAGAAGTTGCATCATTGCAAGACAGATAATTAGCCTTTGAGAAGAAACCATCAGCTCACACTCAACAACAGACACTCTCAGAACCAGCACTTACTTCACCAGGTTTGGCAGATGGGCACAGCCATTTTTCCAACAACATGTCCCAGACTTTCTCCAAATTAATTTCATTGACTTCAGCTATTTCTTTGGCAGCTGCGTGAATATCTAAGATATTAAAGGTAAAGAATTAAAGAAAGAAAACCTCAGGTTTTCAACGCAAGATACCTGGGAATCAAAAGGATAGGTCTCCCTGGACAAAAAGATAATAAGGGTTTTGCCCTCACCAGGATAATCTTTGCCAGATGAATTCTGAATTCTTTGATTTATGCTGGGATGTTCGTACAGACTGACAATGAGATGTGCTGGTTTTCCGATCACTCTTAAATACTCTGCAGTGTTCAGCTTGTGGGCTATGAGCACAGCTTCCGTGCCTGATCGCCGGTACTGAATATGAAGCTTCTTCAACAGAGCTTCAGCTTTTTCACGTGTTTCATCCTTTTAAAAAATTCCAAGCAAAAAGAAACTCTTGTTTTCTAAATCGCAAGTGAGCCTAAGAATCCAGCTTTATCAGTCAAGGTCCCTCTCTGCCTTAGTTACACCCTTAAGTATCTACACCAAGCCTCATCTTCTTTTTCCATTTTAGGCATCCAACCCTTGAAAACACCTATCACCAGGGCAGGATGAGAAGGGATGCTAGGAGAGCACAATTTAAATTAAAAAGAAAGCAGAGCCTGTACCCCAGTGTTCATAGCTGCACTACTTACAGTAGCCAAGATATGGAAGCAACCTAAGTGTCCATCAAACAGATGAATGGAAAAAGAAGATACGGTATATACATATATATAAAGGAATATTACTCAGTCATGAGAAAGAATGAAATTTTGCCATTTGCAACAACATGGATAGACCTGTAGGGTATTATGCTTAGTGAAATAAGTCAGATAGAGAAAGACAAATACTGTATGTTACCACTTACATGTGGAATCTAAAAAATAAAACAAACGGATGTATATAACAAAACAGAAACAGACTCACAGATGGAGAAGAAACTAGTGGTTACCAGTGGGGAGAGGGAAGGAGAGAGGGGCAACATAGGGGTAGGGGAATAAGAAGTACAAACTACTATGTATAAAATAAACAAGCTGCAAGGATATATTGTACAGCACACGGAGTATAGCCAATATTTTATAATAACTATAAATGAAGTATAATCTATAAAAATTTTGAATCACTATGTTGTACACCTGAAACTAATATAATATTGTAAATCAGCTACCCTTTCATTTAAAAAAAAAAAAAGAGGAGCCTTCAATCTTACAGTTCAGACACACCTGAGATGGGATATTCTGAAGCCACCTCTCAGCTAAATACAGGCAGAATTTCAAACTGGACATCTTGAAGGAACCTAGAGAGATAAAAGATTTATAAGCAAATCGTAGTCCTTTCAAGACAATGTATTTCAGTCAAATTAGCCAGTTTTTTAAAACAATGACAGGAAGCATACTCATAGTAAAAAAACAATTTAAACAGGCCAGAGGATACAAAGTAGGAAGTACAAGTCCACAGAGGCCTATCTCTTCAGCTTCTATTCCTATTCCCTAGATCCTTACATTCCTCCAGAAGTTTTCTGTGTGTATGTGTGTGTTTGTGTGTGTGTGCACGCACATGTGCTCAAGCACGTTAACCCAAATGGGATAAGATCATACATGTAGTACAGTTTGCTGTTCTCACTTAATATATATCTTGGATATTTTTCCAAATCAACTACATAGAATTCCATTCTATGAATACACTATTTTTTTAACCAGTTCCTGACAAATGAGCATTTAAAAAAATTAGTTATTTTCAACTTTTGTTACAACGAAAAACATGGCAATAAGTGCCTGTGTTTGTGTATTTTTTTGATCATGCAACAATGTCTAAGCATTCATTATTGAAAGTATGTATGATTGGATATGAGGAAGTATTAATCTATATTCAAGCTGAGCAATGCCTATGTCTCTGCGCCCTGGGCAAGCAGCATGGCGTCTTGCTTGGTTCCTCTTTAATGTACAGCAGTGCCGCAAGTGAGGAGAGGGGGCACATACATTTCTAAGCTATCATACTGTTTCTCCTTAAAGATAAGAAAGGAGTACATTTTTTTTACTACAAGTTCCAAAAACAACACAGCCGACCATCTTAAGCCCAATTAAAGGAAGGATCCATACCTTCTGGGACATCCTGGGCTAGACTGATGGCAATGGCTACAGCCCACTCCGGGTTAACGATAGATAACAAGTAGGATTCGATGGTTTGAGTGATCTTAGTTATCTCCTTGTTAATCAGTGTTGAGGATTTAGCTTGTGTTAACTGCAGGAGCTTAGGCTTCAGTTTTTTTTCAAAAACGTGTTTGGCTGTAGACACGTACAGAGTGTCCAAAGAGAACTTCAAACAAAGGAAAAGTTAAGGCTGACTTACGTGCTCACCTTTAAAGGCTTTACATGAAAACAGCATAAAATCTTTCTACACAGGGTCTGAATGAATTACAGAATAAAGATATGACTTTTACGAGTTTTAACCCATTACCTTCATTAACTTAGAAATTAAGAGCAATGTTGGGAAGGATTCTTCACTGAGTTCTGTAGCTAGAAAGGAAACAAAGATAGTATGATTTACCTAAGAAAAGGGTTTTGGCTATTCGGTACAATTCATAAGAAGTTAATGAACATACAGAGAATTTTCCAGAAGCTCTGTGCTGTGCCAAAGAATATTAGGTGAAAAGGCAGTCTAGTTTGGGCAGCTGATGGCAAAGTTATTACGTGCTCCAACATATACTGATATTCTAGGTCCACTGGAGGAGAAATTCTTCTGTATGACTTCAAATGTTTCAGAAGACTCAATGCCTACATTAAAATAAAAAAGTATTTTCCTGTGAGTTTAAAACAATCATTGAGTGTTTTAAAATCATCTAATTCTATACTATCATAGGGTTCCATTCCTGGGACAGTCTCATATTCATAAAGATGATCAAAACCTTTCGTAGTTTTACCTTCAAAACTATTATGCTGTTCTTCTAAACCATAACTTTTGTGATCATTAAAGAAATTATACTAGGAGAAACCAGCGGAACCCTGTTGTTGGTGGGATGTTTTATAAACCAGAGTTTGGAAGTTCTCTACTCTCTTCAAATAGTTTTAGATATATCTCAAAAATACTTGATTTCACTTTAAATACATAGGCAGTAGATCTAAAATTAATCCTCTATATTCTCTCTTAAGTTTACATCTTATATTTTGGGGGCTTGTACAACTTTTTTTTTTTTTGGCCGTGCCACACGACTTACATGTGGGCAATCTTAATTCCCTGATCAGGGACTGAACCCAGGCCCTCGGCAATGAAAGAGACACAGCCTAACCACTGGACTGCCAGGGAGGTCCCTGGGGCTTATATAAATTTTTGAATCAACCCATTTTCTTTTAATTTTTAAAATCCAATTAAAAAATATATGTAAGCTCCTATGACCATATTTGTAAAACACTAGGAAGTTACTGAGTACTGAAACAGAATTTAGTCCAGGACCTACCTACTAATATAGAAAGCTAAATCTGACTCTGGGTCTTACATGCTTTGATTTTTTTTTTTTTTTTTTTTGCCAGATGACAAATATTTTTGCCTTAATTCTTCTAAATCAGTCTTTTAATGACTTTGTACTCTTGGCCAGATTTAAATTGCCTCAGTAGAGCAAAAACTGGATTAAGATAAAACATGGAGAGCACAAAAACTCTTTTTACTTCTGTATCCCTTTTAAAGAAAAGGAAATAGAGTAAAAACTACAGTTTAAAGGGAACTCAGAGGACAGTCCAGAAAGACACTAGATAACAGTAATTTTTTAAAATGGTCCAAATAAAAACATAATTTTAAAATCTATAATATATTTGTTATACCTGATTAATATTAATGTTGGTTATCTTTTCATCAGCTCTTTCTATGACTTTCAGGACGACTTCAATCATCTCATAGTCATAGGGATCCAACTGTATAAAAACAAAAATACGTCAAAACTGGAGAAGACGTTGCCAGGCTGGTTGATGGTTTTATGCAGTTATGTTCATCAGCAGAGATTACAAATACAACAGCTCAGTGCACTACAATATTAAGTTAGATTATTCTTTAAAAAATGAACTAACATTTTCTCATCTCTAAAATTAACTATTAGAATAAACATACGTCTTTAGAATGTCTCAAAAGCTGTTTTTTAAGAAACCTGTACGAGGCAATGTCATTTCAATAAAGAGAAATGTTCTTAAGGTACTAAAAACCTAGAAAGATAAACATATTAAAATTTTATAAGATTTTTAAAAATTTTTATTTATTTATTTATTTTTGGCTGTGTTGGGTCTTCGTTGCTGTGCGTGGGCTTTCTCTAGTTGTGGCGAGCAGGGGCTACTCTTCGTTGCGGTGCGGGGGCTTCTTTTCTCATCGTGGTGGTTTCGCTTGTTGCAGAGCACGGGCTCTAGGCGCGCAGGCTTCAGTAGTTGTGGCACGCGGGCTCAGAAGTTGAGGCTCGTGGGCTCTACAGCACCGGCTCAGTAGCTGTGGCGCACGGGCTTAGTTACCCTGCGGCATGTGGAATCTTCCCAGACCAGGGCTCGAACCCGTGTCTCCAGCATTGGCAGGCGGATTCTTAACCACTGCTCCACCAGGGAAGTCCGAATAATTTTACAAGGTTTTTAAATTAAAATTCTTTCTTCCATTTATGATGGGAAAATTAGAATAGGAGAAATTTGACCTTTTCTTGGAAAATGACATAACTAAAAGTGTGGGCCTCCAAGCAAAACCTTTTCAAAGGATTTCATTCCAGCTATAACCATACACTAAGATACAAGAACTAGCTGGGTGGCATCTATATATGCTTATAACAAGAAAGGAAATATTCTCTTTGTTCTGTTTCTGCCCACACACCATTACTTTTTTAAAAAAATTTTAAATGCCAACTAAATTCATGTGAATAATAACATTGAACAAAGTGGGAAGGTGATCTCTTTAGTAACTAGAAATTTTGAGCAAGTCTATATAATTTTTGGCTGAATTACAAGCAAAACATAAAACCGAAGTATTATAATTTTAGTCTTATAATTTTATTTCCCCTTCTATCCACCTTCACTCCCCCATCAAACTACCCCTTGACCTAAAACTTCCAATTCTCAGAAGATCTCCTAAAAAAATAATCAGACAAGAGGGCAAATGTGTGTATGAAGATATTCATTTTAACAACTTATAATAATGAAATTTACAAACAATTTAAATGTCCTTTCATAAAGGCCTGGTTAAATACAGGATGTTTCATCCACATAGTGGAATAATAAATATGCATCTGTCAAAAATGAGAGAGACGTCTATGCATTGACAGGTAACGACAATATGTTAAATGAAAAAAGAGAGTGACAGGATAGTATATTTAGTCTAAGATATTTACCAAATTATTAACATTTTTATCTGTGGGAGTGGGGTTGTAGGGAAATTTCTCTTTTTGATTTATACCTTTCTCTCTAGTTTGATCTTTTTCAAAGAATGTGTGCTATTTAAAAAAATCTGGGGAAAAAGGGGTATTTTTATTTTGGAGGATAAAAAGACAGGAAACGTACTGTATTAAAGTATAATAAAAATACAGAAATCTAAAATTTTTTGAAAATTAATAGTTTACAAAAAATATAGGACTTACATTTTCAATTTGTTACTATAGATATCTGATTAATTAAGGGTAGGAGGGATGCTTGAAACGACCCAGTGCATTCATTTCACCATTCATCTACCTTATGCAGTATTCCACTAAGACTGATGACCAAATCTTTTGTGCTTGTCAGTAAAGGAACCATTCCGATGGCTTTGGCCAGGAGTTTGGAACGCTGCTGTTTTGTGGATTCCGTGCTTGCGTCTTCCTGGCTCTGGCTGGCATTAGTGTTGTGCAGGAGTGTTTCAATGAACAGCTGAAGAGCTGCATCAGAGTCCAACTGAAATGTGCTGAAATAAGTATTCAATTACACACGAATGTCCCAAAATGCATGCATTTCTACACAGAGTTTCTCACAGAAAACTTAGGCATGAGCTCCCACCACTGAAATCTAACCCTTCCATTGTCAAGTGTCATAACCAGACCATCTACTTGTTTTCAAAGTTAATTCTTGCTTTTAAAAACATCAGATATTCTTGGTGGGCATATAAACTGGCACAATCTTGGAGGGAAATTTGTAATAAAGTTGAAAATATATATTTATGTCCTTTAATAGAGATATTCCACTTTCATACACTTCACGAAAGTAGCAAAGATACACATATAGGATGTCCTGTAACAACTGCTTGTAATATTTAAAAATTGGAAACAAATACTCATCAATAGGGGGCTGGTTAAATAACTTATTCAAAGGAATACCATAGGATTCAACAGATATGAGGAAGAGCTATATGTCCTAATCTGAGAAGACATTATTTTGTTAAGTGAAGGATACATGCTACAAGATAATGTACAATTCTCTTTTTCATAAACTTTTAAAAATGCATGTTAGTAAATGCATAAGGAAAAAAAAAAAAAGGAACAATATAGGCCAAACTCTTTTAACAGTGATTATCCCTGACGGGTGGAATTATGTGGGACTTTGATTTTAGTATGTTCCATCTGAATTAGAAAAAGTAGTACATTTAAAAATTAAGAATCAGGTTAGTATAGACAAATCGACAACTGAAATGCCTTCTAAGCCCTATTAATAAGATAGGGATAGTTTAATCTGTTATACAGAATAACTGAAATGTCAAGAAGAGCTTTACATACGATAATTTTAAAGTGACTCGCTGAAATTGTAAAGGTCATCTAAATTTATTCAGTGGGACTGCCTGAGGCAAGACAGTCACTATCACACAAGTAAAAATCAGCAATGCCATGTAAGCACAATGATTGTGAAATGAGCCTGACATAATTATAGCTATTTAAATTTCAGAAAAGGGGTCACGCCATAAAACAGCAGACAAAAATCTACCAGGAGTTCAAATTAATAAAGAAGAGGGAGTGTGCGTACCTCGTTCTGGATTTGTAGCACTCCAAACTGAGGAATGGCATAGTTTTGTTATATCAGAGTGCAGGTAAGTCACAGCTAGTTAGAGCTATGAGCAGTCTATGGTCCTTGACTTGCAGGTTCAGGATGGTGACAGCCAGGGGCATTATTCCCCACAATCCACAAGGACAAAGAACTAGATCCCTGTCTGGTGAGGAAATGCACTAAGCAGCCTCATTATCAAGAACTGAGATTCCACCCATCTGTCACAAATTGGATAAGGATTACAGCACCCTTGGTATTTTAGAAGCAGTACTTATTTATCTACCTTGAGCAGGGCACCTAATATGGGTTTGTTTTCTCATACATAAATTGGTTATAATATACAATAAAAAGTAAACGTGATGATGTGTGGGAAACCACTTTGAAACTAATAGTGGGCCAGCAAATTTAATATCTAAATTTATCAGATAAAAACAACTGAGATATAAATTACAAATCATTTGATCCTCCTCATCACAGTAAGCTGTATCTATAAATAACACTTAGTCTTAGTTTTTTTAAGTTATTTAAAAAAAATTCTCCCTAAATCATACTTTTCACCAATTTTTAATTTAAGATCAACTTGCCCCTAACTTGACCTGATTTAGAAGTTTACTTGCTCAGAATATTCCCAAACTTCCCTTATCATGTGAATCGTCTGGAGCGCCTATTAAGACCAGTTTCCTGGGCCTCAGCTCAGACCTGCCGAGTCAGAACCAACGCAGAGGGACCCAGGAATCTGTATTTTAAATCAAGTGCCCCACATGATGCTTATCATGAGGCAAGTTGAGGAAACACCAAAGAGTGAATTAAAAAGGTGATATCATAAGAGAATTTAATCTGGTTCAGACTTACTCAGTTTGTGGTTGAGCAAAAGAAAACATCAGAGGTCATGGGCCACATGTAATAATCACTGTTATCACTGTGTTCTCACATTAGCATTACCAGTTTGTTAAGCTAACAGCAAAAATACCAATGAAATTTAAAGAATTACCTGCAATATTCCAGAATGAGGCTTGTATCCATATCTATATTCTCCACAAGAGCTTTAATGAGGTCTTTCTTGGTGAGAAAATGTTGCCTAAAAACTGGCTGGAAAGAAATCTAGAAATAAAAAGAGCAAAACAAAAACCCTGCTAAACTGAAATGTATCAGACTAAGGGCACTGTTGCGACCTGCCCTTTTACTATCCATTTTTTCAGAGAAACATTTTTCCATAGCTCCTTCAACTTTTATTTTTATCATACTACCCAACTCAACCATCACTCTGAAATTTCAGGTATATTTGGCTAGAGGTCCAAAATCTCTCTTAGTCACACTAACCCCTGGCTCTTCAGTAAAGTTTGGTAGTTAGCAACAAACAGTCCCATTACTGCATAGGAACGAGGCTTCAAAACATATACCATTTCTACAATAGTTACATTCCCGATAAGTCAACTATTTGCAAATAAAATAAAATGTTTTACATTCATAGTAAAGAAAACAGGATTTTGTTGGTTTGTTTTTGCAAAGTGAAAAATAAGGGCCACTTACTTCTCCCTGGTAGGAGTTGCTGAAGCGTAGTACAATGTAGATACATTTTAATATTATCTTTAAACAAATAGCACACAAAAACGTATGAGGCTAAACGGTAGGCCTGGAATACCTTAAATGTTAATTAATACTAGATACATTCCTATAATGAGCCGGCTAAGCAGATGAAATGTCAAGCCTCTTCTAATTTCTTTAAAAATATAGCAAAAAGAAAATGAGGCAAAAGGTCCTTATTTCTTTGAAAGCACCAATGCGTGTAATAACTAACTAAAACTTACAAGTCGGTTTATATATAACCTCTCCAAAAGTAAAGGATAATGAGTTCTTTGTTTTAAATTTTCCAACTGGGTAATTATCAGAATGGATGAAACTTCATGGCACTTGAAGAATACTCACACCAAGTTTCCTAAGACGAATACCCCACCGGGAATCAGTACTGAGTTCACAGAACTTAAGCTCCATTTCTATTTCCTGATAGAGACTGGCCAGCTGAGAGCCCACCAGAGATATTGCCTAAAAAATTAAAATAGAATTAAAATTGAATTGCAAATAGAAAATGTTCTAATACCTTTTAAAAGAAACCCAACAATAAAAACCATAATCTTTCTTTATGATAACAGCTGGAATGTTACATGTTGCTTCATACACTGTCATTACTTATATAATACTTAGGTAATTCGGCTTTTAGTGTGATGCCATAAATTTAGTCTGGATTTCTTTCGTAAGAAAAGGCCAAATTTGAGCTATCCTGCATGTAAAATGCCCACAAAGGGCAAATTTTGAAACAAACAATATCAAAGACAAGTTTTGCATCCATTAAACTTGTCTTACAAAGAAGAACTGGCTCATGGGTCTAAGGTTTCCAGTACACTAGAGTAAGCATAAGCAGTGAGGTTCTCTGGCTGAATACAGATTTAAGAAATAAAAAATGTAATCCTCTGGGTTAAGCAATGCTTAGGACCTGCATATACATTCACTGGTGTGTCGCCAGTTAAGGAAAAGCTGGTAGAAACCATGTGTGTTAGCTTGACATTTCTTCTGCTAAATCTTTACGATCTGGTGGCAAAGCCAATTTTACTTCTTCCCCTAAATCTTCAATATTTCAAGAACTGAAGGTGTGCTTCCTTAGGTCATACCAATATTTTGTCGTAATTCTGCCATGCTTTATCTATGAGCTTCCATATATTTTCAAAGACTTCTTTCTGTGGTAAGAGAGTGCAGTACCCCAATGCCAAGTTGAGATCCACCAGACGACAATTAAATACCTGTGGGAAGAAAGCATTCAGAGAAGCAAATTCCTCACAATCAAAACAGAATTCAGTCTCTAAAGGCTGATTTGTCACTAAATTTAGTTTTAGGCCCTACGAAAGAATGAGCATTTCATGAAAAGTTATTTATAGTAAAATAGTTCCAACTTGTTTGCTTAGTTTTAATGTCTTTTATCACTATTATAAATTTAAGGAAAGAAACTCTAACAAGTTCTATATGACATAGAACACTTACCTTCTCTGTATTACTTCTTTTCAAGTCCCCAACATCCCCTCCCCCTCCTCACTCTTATCCTCACTGAAAAATCAGAAGCAAGCAGGAGAGAGAGAGAGAGAGAGAGAGAAAAGAGCTTACCACAAACGAATACTCACTTTGTACAAAAGTGTTGCGGCATTTCCCCTGATAAACATAACGGCTTTCTCTTTCAATTCCATAACAACATGCTTGGATTTAACTAATGTGGCCTCTCCACACAACTTTTAGAAAAGAACAAAAGAATCCTCAGGTCCACGTCTATGCACAGTTTTGAAAACTTTTCTTAAATATTAAGGAACGTTGAAAATTCAGCATTATATGCAAAAAGTATTGTCATTTAATCTATAATGACAGAAAGCTGGGGCTTGCAGGGAAATTGACTGGGAAAGGGCAAAAAGGAACCTTATAAAATACTCTGTAACTTGATTATGGTGTTGGTGACAAGGTGAATACATTGGTTGATATACTTAAAATATGTGTTGGTTTTTTTTTTTATAAATTTATTTATTTTATTTATTTTTGGCTGGGTTGGGTCTTTGTTGCTGCGCACAGGTTTTCTCTAGTTGTGGACAGCAGGGGCCACTATTCGTTGCGGTGCGCAGGCTTCTCATTGCAGTGGCTTCTCTTGTTGCGGAGCACAGGCCCTAGGCATGCAGGCTTCAGTAGTTGCAGCACGCGGGCTCAGTAGTTGTGGCTCACGGGCTCTAGAGCACAGGCTCAGTAGCTGCTCCGCGGCATGTGGGATCTTCCCGCACCAGGGCTCGAACCCGGGTCCCCTGCATTGGCAGGCAGATTCTTAACCACTGCGCCACCAGGGAAGCCCAAAATACGTGCATTTTAATTTTGAAAGCTATAATTCAATAAAGCTGATTTTTTAAAAAATTGGCATTTAGTAAATATGAATAGAGTAGCAGAAATGAATACAAGACCAGCTTCATCAGCAAGTTATCAACAGATAGTTTGTCTTCTAGAATATTTTTAATGATGCCGTCAGGTAATAATTATAATTTGGGCCACAGTAAAACAAATAGCAGATCGACAGTTTTGACCCAATGTGGTCACTGGGCTTGGAGTAAGAGGACTTACCACTGCAACCAAAAGCCTCAGATTATTTACTTTACCTCCCTGAATCTGAGTTTCTTCGTTTGCAAAGTGGAGTTTCTGAGGTTTGTCATAAAGATTAGGTATGAAAATGTGTGCAAGGGCTTCCCTGGTGGCGCAGTGGTTAAGAATCCGCCTGCCAAAATCCTGGAAATAGGAAGTCATGGCTGCTGTGGCTTTCCGCCTCGTGGCGTCTCAGAGTTCTCCGTGAAGAGTGTGGCTCACGTCACCTATCAAGCAAACCCCAAACCTCCTCAGTGCAACACCGTTCCCCCCACCTTCCTTGCTCAGAGTCACAGTGAAGCGGCGCCTGGCTCCAGAGGCCTGGCCAGGTCGGGGAATGGAGCTCTGGCCCAAAGGCTGTGCAGGGGTGCGATGTCTTGAACCTTAAGGTAGTTTATTCTGATTTCTGCCTGAAGGCTCTTTCATCAGCCACCTGGCAAAGGAGTAGTGCACAAAGGAGACTGTCTCAGAGCCCCATGGAAAAGGCTATACCAGGATGTTTCCCTAGCAATACCTGAAGATTCTTCTGTGTAGAAACAAGAGACCTGAAGTGATCTCAAAGTGACCGTGTGGACGAAAGGCTCTTGGTGCTCCAGCCAGGCATCAGGGCCGTGCCTCTGAGGTGGGAGAGCCAACTTCAGAACACTGGTCCACAAGAGACCTCCCAGCTCCACGTAATACCAAACGGCAAAAATCTCCCAGAGATCTCCATCTCAACATCAAGACCCAGCTTCACTCAACGACCAGCAAGCTACAGTGCTGGACATCCTATGCCAAACAACTAGCTAGACAGGAACACAACCCCATCCATTGGCAGAGAGGCTGCCTAAAATCATAATAAGGCCACAGACACCACAAAATACACCACCAGACGTGGACGTGCCCACCAGAAAGACAAGATCTAGCCTCATCCACCAGAACTAAGGCACTAGTTCCCTCCACCAGGAAGCCTACACAACCCACTGAACCAACCTTAGCCGCTGGGGACAGATACCAAAAACAACGGGAACTACGAACCTGCAGCCTGTGAAAAGGAGACCCCAAACACAGTAAGATAGGCAAAATGAGACGACAGAAAAACACACAGCAGATGAAGGAGCAGGCTCAAAACACACTGGACTTAACAAATGAAGAGGAAATAGGTAGTCTACCTGAAAAAGAATTCAGAATAATGATAGTAAGGATGATCCAAAATCTTGGAAATAGAATAGACAAAATGCAAGAAACATTTAACAAGGATGTAGAAGAACTAAAGAGGAACCAAGCAATGATGAAAAACACAATAAATGAAATTAAAAATACTCTAGATGGGATCAATAGTAGAATAACTGAGGCAGAAGAAAGGATAAGTGACCTGGAAGATAAAATGGTGGAAATAACTACTACAGAGCAGGATAAAGAAAAAAGAATGAAAAGAACTGAGGACAGTCTCAGGGACCTCTGGGACAACATTAAACGTGCCAACATTCGAATTATAGGGGTACCAGAAGAAGAAGAGAAAAAGAAAGGGACTGAGAAAATTTTTGAAGAGATTATAGTTGAAAACTTCCCTAATATGGGAAAGGAAATAGTTAATCAAGTCCTGGAAGCACAGAGAGTCCCATACAGGATAAACCCAAGGAGGAACACGCCAAGACACATATTAATCAAACTGTCAAAAATTAAATATAAGGAAAACGTATTAAAGGCAGCAAGGGAAAAAAAACAAATAACACACAAGGGAATCCCCATAAGGTTAACATCTGATCTATCAGCAGAAACTCTGCAAGCCAGAAGGGAGTGGCAGGATATACTTAAAGTCATGAAGGAGAAAAACCTACAACCAAGATTACTCTACCCAGCAAGGATCTCATTCAGATTCGATGGAGAAATTAAAACCTTTACAGACAAGCAAAAGCTGAGAGAGTTCAGCACCACCAAACCAGCTTTACAACAAATGCTAAAGGAAATTCTCTAGGCAAGAAACACAAGAGAAGGAAAACACCTACAATAACAAACCCAATACATTTAAGAAAATGGGAATAGGAACATACATATCGATAATTACCTTGAATGTAAATGGATTAAATGCTCCCACCAAAAGACACAGGCTGGCTGAATGGATACAAAAACAAGACCCATACATATGCTGTCTACAAGAGACCCACTTCAGACCTAGGGACACATACAGACTGAAAGTGAGGGGATGGAAAAAGATATTCCATGCAAATGGAAATCAAAAGAAAGCTGGAGTAGCAATTCTCATATCAGACAAAATAGACTTTAAAATAAAGACTATTACAAGAGACAAAGAAGGACACTATATAATGATCAGGGGATCGATCCAAGAGGAAGGTATAACAATTGTAAATATTTATGCACCCAACATAGGAGCACCTCAATACATAAGGCAAATACTAACAGCCATGAAAGGGGAAATTGACAGCAACACAATCATAGTAGGGGACTTTAACACCCCACTTTCACCAATGGACAGATCATCCAAAATGAAAATAAATAAGGAAACACAAGCTTTAAATGATACATTAAACAATATGGACTTAATTGATATTTATAGGACATTCCACCCAAAAACAACAGAATACACATTTTTCTCAAGTGCTCATGGAACATTCTCCAGGATAGATCATATCTTGGGTCACAAATCAAGCCTTGGTAAATTTAAGAAAATTGAAATCGTATCAAGTATCTTTTCCGACCACAATGCTATGAGACTAGATATCAATTACAGGAAAAGATCTGTAAAAAATACAAACACATGGAGGCTACACAATACATTACTTAATAACGAAGTGATTACTGAAGAAATCAAAGGGGAAATCAAAAAATACCTAGAAACAAATGACAATGGAGACACGACGACCCAAAACCTATGGGACACAGCAAAAGCAGTGCTAAGAGGGAAGTTTATAGCAATACAAGCCTACCTCAAGAAACAGGAAACATCTCGAATAAACAACCTAACCTTGCACCTAAAGCAATTAGAGAAAGAAGAACAAAAAAACCCCAAAGCCAGCAGAAGGAAAGAAATTATAAAGATCAGGTCAGAAATAAATGAAAAAGAAATGAAGGAAACAATAGCAAAAATCAATGAAACTAAAAGCTGGTTCTTTGAGAAGATAAACAAAATTGATAAACCATTAGCCAGACTCATCAAGAGAAAAAGGGAGAAGACTCAGATCAATAGAATTAGAAATGAAAAAGGAGAAGTAACCACTGACACTGCAGAAATACAAAAGATCATGAGAGATTACTACAAGCAACTATATGCCAATAAAGTGGACAACCTGGAAGAAATGGACAGATTCTTAGAAATGCACAACCTGCCGAGACTGAACCAGGAAGAAATAGAAAATATGAACAGACCAATCACAAGCACTGAAATTGAAACTGTGATTAAAAACCTTCCAACAAACAAAAGCCCAGGACCAGATGGCTTCACAGGCGAATTCTATCAAACATTTAGAGAAGAGCTAACACCTATCCTTCTCAAACTCTTCCAAAATATTGCAGAGGGAGGAACACTCCCAAACTCATTCTACGAGGCCACCATCACCCTGATACCAAAACCAGACAAAGATGTCACAAAGAAAGAAAACTACAGGCCAATATCACTGATGAACATAGATGCAAAAATCCTCAACAAAATACTAGCAAACAGAATCCAACAGCACATTAAAAGGATCATACACCATGATCAAGTGGGGTTTATCCCAGGAATGCAAGGATTCTTCAATATACGCAAATCAATCAATGTGATACACCATATTAACAAATTGAAGGAGAAAAACCATATGATCATCTCAATAGATGCAGAGAAAGCTTTTGACAAAATTCAACACCCATTTATGATAAAAGCCCTGCAGAAAGTAGGCATAGAGGGAACTTTCCTCAACATAATAAAGGCCATATATGACAAACCCACAGCCAACATTGTCCTCAATGGTGAAAAACTGAAACCATTTCCACTAAGATCAGGAACAAGACAAGGTTGCCCACTCTCACCACTATTATTCAACATAGTTCTGGAAGTCCTAGCCACAGCAATCAGAGAAGACAAAGAAATAAAAGGAATCCAAATCGGAAAAGAAGAAGTAAAGCTGTCACTATTTGCAGATGACATGATACTATACATAGAGAATCCTAAAGATGCTACCAGAAAACTCCTAGAGCTAATCAATGAATTTGGTAAAGTAGCAGGATACAAAATTAATGCACAGAAATCTCTTGCATTTCTATACACTAATGACGAAAAATCTGAAAGTGAAATTAAGAAAACACTCCCATTTACCATTGCAACAAAAAGAATAAAATATCTAGGAATAAACCTACCTAAGGAGACAAAAGACCTGTATGCAGAAAATTATAAGACACTGATGAAAGAAATTAAAGATGATACAAATAGATGGAGAGATATACCATGTTCCTGGATTGGAAGAATCAACATTGTGAAAATGTCTCTACTACCCAAAGCAATCTACAGATTCAATGCAATCCCTATCAAACTACCACTGGCATTTTTCACAGAACTAGAACAAAAAATTTCACAATTTGTATGGAAACAGAAAAGACCCCGAATAGCCAAAGCAATCTTGAGAACGAAAAATGGAGCTGGGGGAATCAGGCTCCCTGACTTCAGACTATATTACAAAGCTTCAGTAATCAAGACAGTTTGGTATTGGCACAAAAACAGAAATATAGATCAATGGAACAGGATAGAAAGCCCAGAGATAAACCCACACACATATGGTCAACTTATCTTTGATAAAGGAGGCAAGCATATACAGTGGAGAAAAGACAGCCTCTTCAATAAGTGGTGCTGGGAAAATTGGACAGGAACATGTAAAAGTATGAAATTAGAACACTCCCTGACACCATGCACAAAAATAAACTCAAAATGGATTAAAGACCTAAGTGTAAGGGCAGACACTATCAAACTCTTAGAGGAAAACATAGGCAGAACACTCTATGACATACATCACAGCAAGATTCTTTTTGACCCAGCTCCCAGAGAAATGGAAATAAGAACACAAATAAACAAATGGGACCTAATGAAACTGAAAAGCTTTTGCACAGCAAAGGAAACCATAAACAAGACCAAAAGACAACCCTCAGAATGGGAGAAAATATTTGCAAATGAAGCAACTGACAAAGGATTAATCTCCAAGATTTACAAGCAGCTCATGCAGCTCAATAACAAAAAAACGAACAACCCAATCCAAAAATGGGCAGAAGATCTAAATAGACATTTCTCCAAAGAAGATATACAGATGGCCTACAGACACATGAAAGAATGCTCAACATCATTAATCATTAGAGAAATGCAAATCAAAACTACAATGAGATATCATCTCACACCGGTCAGAATGGCCATCATCAAAAAATCTAGAAACAATAAATGCTGGAGAGGGTGTGGAGGAAAGGGAACACTCTTGCACTGTTGGTGGGAATGTAAATTGATACAGCCACTATGGAGAACAGTATGGAGGTTCCTTAAAAAACTACAAATAGAACTACCATACGACCCAGCAATCCCACTACTGGGCATATACCCTGAGAAAACCATAGGTCAAAAAGAGTCATGTACCAAAATGTTCATTGCAGCTCTATTTACAATAGCCAGGACATGGAAGCAACCTAAATGTCCATCGACAGATGAATGGATAAAGAAGATGTGGCACATATATACAATGGAATATTACTCAGCCATAAAAAGAAATGAAATGGAGGTATTTGTAATGAGGTGGATGGAGTTAGAGTCTGTCATACAGAGTGAAGTAAGTCAGAAAGAGAAAAACAAATACAGTATGCTAACACATATATATGGAATCTAAGGGAAAAAAAAAAAAAAAAAAGGCCATGAAGAACCTAGTGGCAAGACGGGAATAAAGACACAGACCTACTAAAGAATGGACTTGAGGATATGGGGAGGGGGTGGGGTGAGATGTGACAGGGTAAGAGAGTGTCATGGACATATATACACTACCAAATGTAAAATAGATAGCTAGTGGGAAGCAGCCGCATAGCACAGGGAGATCAGCTCGGTGCTTTGTGACCACCTAGAGGGGTGGGATGGGGAGGGTGGGAGGGAGGGAGATGCAAGAGGGAAGAGAAATGGGAACATATTGTATATGTATAACAGATTCACTTTGTTATAAAGCAGATGCTAACACACTATTGTAAGGCAATTATACTTCAATAAAGATGTTTGAAAAAAAAAAAAAAAAAGAATCCGCCTGCCAATGCAGGGGACATGGGTTTGAGCCCTGGTCCGGGAAGATCCCACATGCTGCGGAGCAACTAAGCCCATGTGCCACAACTACTGAGCCTGCGCTCTAGAGCTCGCGTGCCACAACTACTGAAGACCGCGCGCCTAGAGCCTATGGTCCACAACAAGAGAAGCCACCGCAATGAGAAGCCCGCGCACTGCAACAAAGAGTAGCCCCCGCTCGCCACAACCAGAGAAAGCCCACACACAGCAACGAAGACCCAACACAGCCAAAAGTAAATAAATAAAAATTTAAAAAATAAAAAGAAAATAAAATAAAAAATAAATAAAAATTTTTTTTAAAAAAAGAAAATGTGTGCAAGCACCTTGAACTATACCTGACTTTGTACATGTTCAACAGACGTTTCCTAAATCTGACAAATTATCAATTTCCTTACTACAAAGCCAAATAGGAAAATGTGGGTTCCAAATTCCTTTGTTTGGCAGTGCTTTTGTATCTGTATTTGCGCAAAGTGAAAGTAGTTGTTCTCGAAACTGTACCTTGTCACTCAAACTGGCATTCATGAAGTTTGACACGGAGTGCTGAAGACAGGTACCAAATGAACCAACTACAAATTTTAGGGCCAGCTCCCATTGGCTAGATTCCTGAAGGTTCTGAAGCAAGGCAGAGATGGAATTGATAATAGGTAACATAAGGCTGTCTCCTGTGAAATGATAAAAGTATTTTACTCGAGTACAAGTATTTTAATATTTAGATTTTTTTTTAAACAAAGAAAGACCATATTTGGAAATTGTTTTCAGGGACGGTCTACTCCTTCAATGCAGGTAATGGTCATAGAATTGATTCTCAAAGTTAGTAAATGAAAGAGTTAACACGAGGCTTGATCTAAACCAGAAAATAGCTAGGTACGTGGATACTGAGGTACTTTGATTGTAACTTGCCTATTTTGAGATGCTTAAATCATTAGCTGAAGAAAACCATTTCTCTACTTGGAAGACCAAAATTTATGAACAGATTCATAAAAGTTAACACTATAAGCCAAATGACCCATTTTCCTGACAGTTTGGAAGAGTAACAATGTGACAGTAATAATTAAGAAACTATATTAAGGACATTACATCAGATTCATATTCAGGATTTCAAGAAATTTCTATGTTGGCCTATTTACAAAATCGTAATTCAATGGTTATACGTTTCTGATGTCAAATACCTTCACTGATGGAGCAGTATGGTAAACTTGTAGAATCGAAGGGATATCTCTTGCTTTCTACAAAAGAGAATAAATTCAATAACAATAAGTAAAATAACTCTCTTTTAGAGCACATAGTCCCAGAGATACTTTAATATTGTGCTCTTACCAAATAATGTTCTAAAGCAACCTGTTACTTAAAAAAAACCAAAACCTTTACAGGTCTGGATGTACAGATAAGTGTACATCCAGACCACGATGCAGAACACTACTAGCATGCAGAAGCCATCCCCTTGCCCGCTTCCAGTCTACCCTCCAAGGGTAAACACTACCCTGATTTCCAATAGCATGGCCTCCTTATAGCCCGTCCTTGTACTTTACATAAATGAAATCATACAATACATATTCTTTTGTTCCTCACTTCATTTGTTCAGCATTATGTTTACAAGATTCATCCATGTTACTATGTGTAGTTCCAGTTCCAAACCTCTACCATTTAAACTTGCATGAAGCAGAAATACACAGAAAAAAGATGACACAAATGAGATTTACCAGCCAGAGGCACAAGTGATGAAATCAATTCATAGATGACAGGGAGCACCATCTGTGACTCGAGAACTATCCCATCTTCACTGAAGAAGTCACAGTAAGACCACTCCTCATATGGATCTTTATGAGTTCCAAAAGAAGTCTAAATATCAAATCATACAGAAAAGACACAGATAAGGACACTCCGGAACACAGATTCCTTCTTCACCAAGCAGAATCCAGAATCAGATCTATCAGAGCCAAACACAATGTTGATGGTCAAATACAACCATGTAGTCTGTTTCTTCTGGTCTATGGCTTAAAATAATGCCTCTTTAAATTAAATTGTTACTCAGGGAATTCCCTGGTGGTCCACTGGTTAGGATTTGGCACTTTCACTGAGGGGGCCAGGTTCGATCCCTGGTAGGGGAAGATCCCGCAAGCCACATGGCCAAAAAAAAAAACAAAAACAACAAACTGTTACTCTGGACAATGTCCAGAGATGCCTTGTTTGAGGCCCAATGTTTCAAAAGATAGTGCAAATTAAAGCCAATAAATGTGACTAGAAAAGAGGAGTGGTCTCATGCCCTTAAGTAGTTCTCTAGTCTAGAGTAAGAAAATATGAGAGGTAGATTCAGTATTTTTATAAACTATGCAAGTGATTTAAAAGTGGTGTGTAATGGATTGGGTAGGGGTTTTGTTTAAGGAAAAGAAATTCAAAGCAATTTACTTTCATGAGAATTCCGCAGTCATCCATTTGGCACTGTCTGGAAAGCTCTACTGCCATTAAAGTATATTTACAGAGTTCTAAGGTATCTAGCAAAAAATCTGAAAGAAAATGGAGAAAAAATCATTAAACTAGTATTTCATGTGTTTAGAACAACAAAAACAACCTTTGAATAATTACCATTCAAAATTCTAAGGTAGGCCACAAAGCAGAGAGAAAGGTTTCCACATAGCTTTGACTACCCTAAATAATACAGGTCAACATTTTTCTTAAGCTTGACTGGAAAGTAAGATCAGATATGGGGAGGCAAGGAATTTCACAATCTTCTGAAAGCGAATATTGTCAATAGTCAGAAATGACATTGTTAATTGTGGAAATACTTTAAAATCATAACCCCCATAGAGATTCAATTATAAGTGTCCCCTTTGTGAAAGAGGGATAATGATCGCTTCTCTACCTCAGTGTCCAACTGTAAGGAGACAGCATTAGACAAGTACGAAATGAAGCAGAGAATATAAAACCACGTAGATTATAAATCTTGTCACCTGGACTGCAGATGGTGGCAGCCTGGCATGCTAGATCATGTATCTCAGAAGGAAGATTTAGTCCCGCAGGGACTGTCATGGGAACGCCATTAGCCAACATCTGACAAAGCTTCTGACACATCAGGAACAGCAATTTCCCAGTGTTGGTGTTGCAGTGATACTTAAACAAGTCTCTTTGGAAGAAAGGAAGTGTCGGAAGTTAGAGCACTCGTATGGAAAGCAGATGTATTTGCCTTTCTTGGATTAATATATAACCACTAACAACATTTACAATGTCTTTAAATGTTTTCATGGTATACAGTGTGCTTCGTTTTTCTACTTGCTTGGGATACCACTAACTGTTGCACTGCAAGGTGACCTAAACTCAATGGTTTGGTTACCTAACTACACAGGGTTAGTCACTCCTCTTCTACGCCACCACTTTCTTTCTTTTTTTTAAATAAATTTATTTATTTTATTTATTTATTTTTGGCTGTGTTGGGTCTTCGTTGCTGTGCGTGGGCTTTCTCTAGTTGCGGCGAGCGGGGGGTACTCTTTGTTGCGGTGCACGGGCTCTAGGTGAGCAGGCTTCAGTAGTTGTGGCACATGGGCTCTAGAGCGCAGGCTCAGTAGTCGTGGTGCACGGGCTTAGTTGCTCCGTGGCATGTGGGATCCTCCCGGAGCAGGGCCCGAACCTGTGTCCCCTGCGTTGGCAGGCAGATTCACAAGTTCCTACGCCACCACTTTCTGACCCAGGCATCCAAAACAGGCTCTCAGGGCGAGAAACCAAGAATCACGTCTGTGGAAGTGAAAGGGTCACCATCCCTATCCTCGTCACCGAAGAAATAAATGAAACCAGTGTTCCTTTCTGATGAGCTGTGTGATTTGGGGACCCGGAACTCACCTGCATTTTCTCAGTGCCACTTCCACGTTCCCGTCGTTCAAGGCCCTCAAGATCATCTTGGCCTCCAGCTCTTGCCGGGACACCTGCAGGGCCAGCACCTGTCGGTGCAGCTTGGACTCGGCGCTCAGCCTCTCCTCCTCAGCAGCCGCAGGCTCTGCTGGCCTCCAGGATTTGTGTTTAGCCTGTGTGATTTGCTGAGCTTTAATGTGCTGTTCCCGGAGCTCTGCTACCAGGGAACTATTGCTGTAATCTTCAAACGAAAGAAAGACCTCAAAGTTCTCCTGTAGCAAGGCAAGCAAGACAAAGCCCGTCTGTTCAGTTCATCTGCGGTTGAAAATCATCGGTGTGTCTCGAACCTCTATTTTACCTCTCTCTCTCCCTTGTAAATTAAGAATTTAAGACTCTATATTTCAAAAGTAATTTATTATATAAAGGTTGGAAAAGGGGAAAGTATCACTTAAGCCAGGGCTTTCTCAACTTTGGCACTACTGACGTTTTTGGGTCTGGTAATTCTGTTGTGGTAATTCTGCCCTAATCCTAATCCTAACCCTAACCCTGAACAGAAGGAGGGAGGGATTAAGTATTAGGTTTGTGAGATTCTACCCTGGTGGCTTGAAGAAGCCAGTTTTGCTCTTTTCTGTAATAACTTCTGGTTAGTTGCTAACTCCAGACCTAGAATTAATTTTTCCAACCCAGTAAAAGGATCCTGCTGAAGCCCAGGGAAGGACACCAAGAGGTAGTGGGAGTGAGTGAGACCTTCTTCTTTGACACCACACTTTAGAACAGGGTTTCTCAATCTGCCAGATGATTCTTTGCCGCAGGGGCTGCCTTTGCACAGGAGGATGTTTAGCCACTCCCACTAGACCTGGCACAAGGATTCTTCCATAAATGGTAGCACGATAACTAAACATGACTTTGCTTAGATCTAAACCATGGCTTTAAAGTACCTGTAATTTTCAAATTTAAGAAGACCGCGGAGAGGTTAACTTATGCTGACTCCTGGGTGCTTCACACGAAGACATCTATTGTTTAATACAGAAGATCGCAAACTTTTGGGTTGTAGCACCTCTTTACACTCTTAAAAATTATTGAGGACCCCAAAAAACTTTCTAAGGAGATATCTATCAATATGTACCATATCAGAAATTAAACAGAAAAGTTTAAAATACAAGAGCATATAAAAGTGCACATACCATCAGCCTTTAGAGCGATGATATTACCACATCATGAAGCCTCTGAAAACCCAGTATACTCTCATGAGAGAATACGGATGGAAGGAACAATTTCTTATTTTTGCTATAAATAGAGTTTTAATCTCATGGACTCCCTGAAAGGGTCTCAAGAGACCCTTGGGAGTCCATGGGCCATACTTTGAGAAACAGCAGTCCTATAAAGCGTGATAAATTATTTCTTCTTTACGCACTTTGAGATAATACAGTTGAGAGTTAAATCTGCCGGTGTGTTAATTTCAAGTTTTCACAAAGAGATCCTCACATCTACCCAATTTCCTATTTGATGAAACTTATCAGTTAACCCTGACAGCCCTTCTATTTACAAAATCTTTTCATGTTAGGAAGGCCCTAGAGCCAAAATAAAATAATTAATTTCAAATTTCAAATCTGAAGACAGTTAATCAGTTCAAAGTTAAAAGAAATTAATTTTCAAGAAAAAGTGAACTACCTAGAATGAAACTATATAGAAAAAAGAATTAAGACATTATGAAGTAGACAGTAATCTTTTAGGCCAGTTTCTATAGACAATTTGCTGTCTTTTGCAATATTTTGAGACACTGTGGTGCCTCAGTTTCCTCATCTGTAAAGGAGAATTATAACAGTACCCTCCCTGGGGATCTACTGTGACAAATAACACATGCAAAGCCCCATGTCTAGTACATGGTAAGTACTGAGTAAATGACAGCTACTGTTAGCCATCATTCCGGGCCACCAGAGTTAAATAAATAATCTATAAAGATACCGTAAACCAAAATGGTTTTTTAAAAAGGCATAAACTAGAATACAATTAAAAAGAGAGAACAGTTCCTTAAAAAGTTAAACATAGAATTACCATATGACTCAGCAATTCCTCTCCTGGGTATATACCCAAAGGAACTGAAAGCAGGAAGTTAACAGATATTTGTACATCCATGTTCAATGCAGCATTATTCACAGTAGCCCCAAAGTGGAAACAACCCAAGTGTCCATCAAGAGATAAATAAACAAAAATGCGGTAGAGCCAGACAGTGGAATATTATTCAGCCAGAGACAGGAAGGAAGTTCTATACATCCTACAACATGGATGAACGTTATACTAAGTAAAAAAAGCTAGACACAAAAGGACAAATGTTTTATGATTCTACTTTATATGAAATTTATGAAATAGGAAAATTCATAGAGATAAAAAGTAGATTAGAGGTTACAAGCGGCTGCGGGGAGAGAGAAATGGGGAGTTATTGCTTAACAGGTGTAAAGTTTCTGCTTGAGGGGATGAAAAGTAGATACTGGTGATGGTGATGGTTGTACTGCACTGTGAATGGAGTCAATACCACTGAATTGTAAATAGAAAAATGGTTAAAATGGCAAATTTTACATTGTATGTACTTTACCACGATTTAAACAACCAATAATGCAATACGTCCAAAACCATTGAATTATACACTTCAAATAGATGAAATGTATGGTATGTGAATTATATTACATTAAAGCTGCTTTAAAAAAGAGAGACAGAAAGAGGAAAACCCAGTATATCTGAAGTCTCTGAAGGCTAGTGCAGAAGGTTTTAAGAAGGAGGAACTGATCTATGTCAAATGCACTGATGAGTCAAGTAATAATGTTCAACATGGCTTAACATCTTTACCTGTAAGCTAGCAACAGTTTTAAATTGTTTCAAGGTTTCTTCCCATTCATCTTTCTTCTGCAGATTGTCTGGAATTAAATTTTTAAAAGTTATAGCATACATCCAAATTCTGATATTATCAGAATTTTTAAAAGCTAAAATCTTAATTTGCTTTGGTTTTCTCATCTCAAGTCCTCAGTAGTTCTTTTCAGATTCTGATAGAATACAATTTAAGTACAAAAAGAAATCTAATTATTCTTTCTGAAGGTAGAAAAGAGAAGTTTGTTGGTTACAAGACAAATGGCAATTTTTCTGAAATAAATTCCAGATTTTTTTTTCCCCAAGAGAATTACTTTGTTAATTGTTTTAAATTCAAGGTTAAATGGGTTTTTTCTCAATCATAACCCAGTGATAAGTGAGCAACGTGAGTAAAAAGTGCAAGGCACCAAAGAAATCTAGTCTAGCATTAAACAGTCACTGAAGCATATACACAAATGATGAGTTGATCTTACATGCTTCTGCTCTTACACTTCTAATCAAAAGAATAAGGCAAGAAAGCCTTTTCATGAAGAAAAGTGTGTGGGATCAAAAAAGACAATCAGAGGCAGGAAAACTGTGGGTCAGGATGGGAGATGTCACTGATGCCCTCTTCTGAAAAGGATCAGCTTTAGAACTAAACCAAGAGGAGCGAACAGAGATGGAAACTACCTTTCTGAATGTCACACAGTAATTTAAGAATGTCTACTGATGTCTTCGCTACAGACAGTCTCCAGGCCTTGTCCTAAAAAGAAAAATGCAAAATGAAGTCTCTTTCTTGTAATTGCCATTGTATATGTAGTGCATACATAGACAAATAAATAAAAAGCACAGAATCAGAATAAACAATAGATATGGCTTAAGAGTTGAGAGGTCTGTGTTACAGGGAGTTGGGCAGCCAAAGAATAGATCATAATTGAATAATATATAAGCTAAACATGAAAAATACCCATATGGACTCTTGGATATATGATTTAGAAATACTATAGAATATGCAAATCTCCCAAATCACCTTTCAGATACACTATAATTAACAGGCATTTGGGTTTTGTTTTTTTAGCAGCTTTTACTTATTATGTGAGAAAAAATCTGGAAAGGATCTCTGGAAAAGTTAAAGAGAACTGAACTTGTTTAGTATAGAAATCAGAAGTCTAAGAAAGGATCATCCTCAAGACTAAAAAAAAAAAAAAAAAATCTTTTTTTTTTAAAGATAAGAAAAACCAAAGAGGGAAAAGCTTTAATTGAAAGACATGGTATGTGTAAAATTCTTAGCAAGGGCCGGGTCCATACAAAGTACTCAAACATTTTGACTACGGGCTGCAGTTGAAGCTGGTGGTTGAGAACACAGACAGTTTGAAATGAGACTCTGCCACTTTCCAAATACCCTTGGGAAAGCCACTAATTTTAAAATTTTAGTTTCTAAACTCAATCAAAAGGAGCTAACAATAGGGCCTCCTTCACAACTCTGTTCACAGTTTTATTGTGAGGAAGAAATGGACAATCCATTTGAAGTATTTAACCTAATGCCTAGTGGACAATAAGAGGATAATAAATTTTAGGTGTTAAAAAAAAAAATCATTTCCCTAAAGGTAAAAAATGAATGAAGCGCACCACTGAGAGAGGCTGGGAGGTAAGTATCTTCAAAGGTTTAAAAAACTCAACTACCCTGGATAAATTAGGTTTTCAGTTCCTTATCTCTCTACCGTGAATTGACTCTCTGGAAATCGTTTCTAAGTTTCAACATTCTGTTCTCAGATTAGATTTACGTTGGCTCTGTGGCTGACATTACTTGAGAGTAATGACTATGTCCCATACAATGCAAAACACTGTCTACACTTCAAGGCATTACGGAAAATTCTTTATGTATAACAGATACTTCAGTTAATCCTTTTGATCTGCAGATCCTAGATTATTCACTGTGGGCTCAAAGCCACTGCTACAAAGCAGCTGTATTTGTTTGTTTGTTTTTCTATATGGTAAATTTTCTATATAGTAAATAGGAATTTTAATGTTAGGCCATTCTAGCAGTGAGAAGAGCAAATACTCATATTTGTAAGTCTGTCTTTTCTATCCTGTTGATAAATATCCATAAAACTTGGATTTATCTACATTTTATTTAGTGAAAATCTCACCTCATTAGAATTATCTGGTTCTTCCTGTAATGCCAGTCGTGCCCATATGATTACTCTTCCTGCAGTTTTCTGAGCTTCAGCAGGAGGCAAAGACCTCAACAGAAGGATACAGTCTTCACCCTGTAAACAGAGTTTGAAAGGAAGAAAAAACAGCTGCTACCTGCAAAGGATGATTTGGATTTACCTCTTACTTTTCTATTTAAAGATGAAAAGACATCATTTTGAAAAAGACATTATGGTTCCATGGTTTAAAAATCTGAAAATTCTGTTTTGGATGACAGCAAACAGAAAAAGTAAATTAAAATACTACCCTTTGTATTTTGTTAATTCTTAGGTATGCCTGTAGTTTTAGAATTATATAAAAATAAAGACACTTAAAAACACAAAAAGAAAACCCACCTCCTATTCTGGAAACAAAGGGTCCTACGCATATGTAAAACATGAGTCTGAGTTTTGTTAACTACCAAAGACTATGAAAGCTCATTAGGTATTCACAAAATACTTAAAACAAAACAAAACAAAACTATATATATATAGGCCAATCTAACGTCCAATGTTGGTATAACTTTATTTTGTGCTTGTCTATTTGTATAATTTGATAGTTAAATCTTTAAAAACTCAAAACAAACAAACCAACCATATAAAAGTACAATATAAAACTTTCACACCTTTTCTCTATCAATCAGGTCAATAATCCTTAGACTGTAGATTTCGTCTTTAGGCAACATATATGCTTCGGCCACCTTTAAAGCATCTTCTAAAGAAGATGGGACATCTTGTTTGAGAATGTATCTTACCACCCTCTGAAATAGAGACAATACACATTTCTTTGTTATGAAATCTCACAGAGAGCCCAGAAATCATTTGTTCATATAATTAAAACAATGCAGCAAACTCTAAACTGTATGAAAAATTAAAACATGATTTGCCTTCTGAATTTAATGACAGTCCTTTCACCCTTCTTTTTTTCCCCTTAGCTTTACTGAGGTTTAATTGACAAATAGAAATTACATATGTTTAAGGTGTACAACATGATGGTATAATATATTCCTTCAGCTTCTTAATTTACTGTCTGTTGTCTTTACTACTCTAACAACCAATCAAACACTCTCTTAACATTCTATCTAACAAAAGGGAAGCGGCGAAGAACCTAGCTCTATTAATCTTAAAGAATATAAAATCCGGTTAAATTTCCCATGTTGCTCTGGAAGTGGAGCAAAGGCGTTAAAACATTCAATTATTGTACTTACCATTATTTCCTTGCTTAAGAGATTCACCTCCCTTATTCCATAGCCTCGTAAAAGTTTTTTCATCTCCATTAGCTTGTAACTCTCCTGTAATAACTTGACTCTAAAAGTAAATTTATTGATGTTAACATAGACTGTCTTTTTTTATGAAATACTAAGGGACACAGTAAAGGATAGAAAAACATATATGAATTTCAACTCAAAACATGAAGTTTATCCAACACCAAAAAAGCTGTTTGGTACAGTGTAATCTTACTTGGGATGGTCCATCTCTAAGTGCTGTTTCACTAGCTGCTCCACAGCTGCACTCCAGGGGACCACTGCTGCATACATTATCTTGAGCACAGCATCAAATATGAGCTATAAAGACACACACACTGACAGTGAATAGCCCTTGGATTTACTTTTCATGCAAATTAATGATGAAGCCTAATCTACAGCAGGGATCTTGCATCTACTGGATGGAAGCTTGAGAATATTTCATCTTCTGACTGCAAAAGCATATATGTCTTCCAATATTCACACATAAAGGGCAATTTTATTATTTAGAAAAATTCAGAAGAGTATTTTCTCTGCTGAAAGTTAAAATCATATAGCTCTATTAACTTTCTATAGACTCTGTGCTTAAAAATATTCTCCATGATTTTATTCACATTTTATAATGGTGACTAATAACAGTGTGAAGTCAAAATAAAGGCATATGATAAACATATTTTAAAATGTCTCTATGTTTGTAAGACCATAGAAATGCCTGAAAATATATGCATCCAACCGTCCATGTGGGTTTTTCTGGGGGTGGGAATGAGAAGACTTTCACTTTTTATTTTCATAAGAAAAAAGGATTGAGTGGTTTTTATTTTCTTTTTATTCTTTTTTTCTATTACACAAATTCTCCCTAACAAATATATGTTGCTTTTGTGACCAGAAAAAAAGTTTTAAGAAAGGATGCAATGCTCAAAAGGAAAATCTATATTATCACTATTTACTTACATCTGTGTCAGATAAACATCCTATTACTGCCATAGCTTTTGCTTCCCATGCTGTATCAAAGAGTGAGGTGAACTTTGAGCTACATCTCTTCAATAAATCCTAAAATGGGATAAACATTTTTTTTAATTTAAAACTCTCACTAAAACACCCACACACACATATATAAACATAGATAAATAGCTTTTATGGATGCGTAAAAAACCACAAACTTCTACTTAGCCATGAATGCTGAACAATGGTCAACAAGTGCAAAATTGCCAAAACCTTGGCCTTCAGTTTTACATGGTACAGAAAACTTTGTTTACGCTCTATTATTTCACAACAACCATTTGGAGAAAGTCCTGTTATTATCTCATTGTGCGCAAGGTGACCAGTCAGTTAATAGCAGAGTTAACCCACATTCTTAACCAATACAATATGCTGCATCAATCCTAGGTAAAGCATGACATTCCGTAAAGAGTTAAACATTTAATACAATGACGCACTGCACAGATCCAGAAAAAAAGACTAGAGCTAAAGAAGAAGTTACCTCTATGTACAGAAGGAGAAGTTCCTCCTCCTGTAAGTCATGTTCCCTCATGTAAACTCTGATAAACTTCTCGAAGACGGAAGGAATAAGCTCGGGGGCCAGCACTTTATCAAACATTCGGAATACAATGGTGGTTGTGTCCTCCTGGATGTCGAAATAAAGACGGCGTAAATGCAAACTCTAGCTGTGTTGGCTATGACAAAATAGTAATAATTCTGATAAATCTAGACTTCTACCTTCTCAAAATCAGAGAGGGCCAATTTGCAGTTGTATTTCCTATGCAGTGTGATTAACTCTCGCAGGTTATTTACCAAAGTCCTTAACTGACAAACTTCCTCCATCTTTTGATGATCCTTATAAAACAAAAGTGTTGAAGTTGTTAAGGATATGAAATAAAAGTGTGAGAGGGAAATACAAATAAGAGGAAACTGCAACTTATGCCTTTAAATTTTGTAGACGTTTAAGCAAAATTAACTAGTACTAATTAACAGATCAGAATCCAATAGAAATCTAAAAGAAATTTTCTTTCTTAAAAAAATAGAAAAAACTATTAATATTAGTGTAATATTTTTTCAGAACCCCAATATACTTAGGTACACAAACATCATTTAGATAATCCTCAGTGTTCCATCCATATAGACCATGAACAGATACAAAGCGATGAGATTTCCTAAAGTTATATACAAGGAACAGAATTTTCAATTGATAAAAGGCAATTAGGGAAAAGACAAAGTACTGTTTTATAGCAAGAGGAAAAGCTCTTCTGTGGAAAAACATATAAAATGATCAATATACATTGTACATTATAACATGTATTGATTATATAACATCAATACACTGCTTGAAACTTACAGAAAAAATTCCCATCTTATTCTTAACAGCACAAAATCAGTAAGTATAATTAATAACAAGAATCTGCTATATCAGAAAGTAGGAGGAAATTTATTATTTATTTTTGGGCTCCAGAAACTTCAGGAATAAATGTAATTTCATAATGTATGTATGATGTTACAAAAGGTCATACCTTCCGGTCCTTAAGTACTTTAAACTTCAGAGTTGAGGTTATACTGAGATGTCTCAACATGTTAGTTTGTAAACTAAATTATGGTACCCCAACAAACTTTTTTAAAATATAAGAATGCATTTTTTTTTTCAATATAATGAATGCTTTCTAGTTTTTAGAAATCTGAAGGGAAAAATAAATGAACTTAAGAAATTTAGAAGCCAAATAATAAATTCAGTTCATTAACCTCAAATTAACATCATATGTAACATCAATATTCCTGATTTTAGTTCTCTTTCTAGCATTGCTATTTTATTCAGTCAGTCAGAAAGTCCCAGATTTTTTTCAATTTGATCTTTTAAAAAATTCTTTGGTACTTAAGCCATTATGACTATAGGAATGCCTAAGAAATGCAATCAAAACTAGAAGTAGTTTACTACTTTAAATAAAAGAAGTAAACCTGATTGATAGAGCCTTTGAAAACTAATCCTAATATGTTACTAAGTTTTGCCCTTTTAAAGGACTGTGAAATGTTACTAATGCATAAAATCCCAATTAGACTACTTAGGAGTATGTTTATATATTCTTTCCCTTTTGGTTGGCTCAATAGAGAAAAACAGTGCATTAAGACAGGTTCAAGTTTTAATAGAAACATAAGGAAGAAAAAAACCTAATTTTCCTTTTTGTGGATTTTAAAAGTACACAACAAAAGAACATACAAAAAGAATATTTAAGAAGTGAATATGTGTCTAAATACACACAGACAAACCCTTCAATATAAATTAAATGTTTTATTACTAAAAATTTGTTTTTCATATCATACCAAGGAACTCCAATGCCAAGAGGACGCCAATCCTAACTCATCTGGTTTTTCTGCTGTAAAAAATACCTCTGCCAGTTGAAGCCCATTTTCTGGCCAGTTTGCCTTTAAAAAAATATTAGAGACCATTAAAAACAACGTTTTATGCCATGGGGAGTACTGGAAATGCCTTTCAGTGCTAATTATACTGGTATTACCTTATCAGTTAGTTCAAGGTTCCTGGCTGCTTGTTCCAACCATTTTGCAAGAACTTTCTGAAATAGATATATCATAAAAAGTATTGATACGAATAAATAATCACTGAAATAATTTAAAACCTCCATCGTAGTCTTTCAAGAGACACTAAAATGAATGAACTGGTGTTAGCATGACTTAATCTTCAATGATATAATGTAAAAAATAGAATCATCAAGAGTAAAAACACTGAGGGAAACTTACCTGTCCTTCAGGTACAGTCCTTCTCACAAATGGGATCACATCATTTTTAAGCCATGGACAAAGCTTTTGCAAAGAGACTGGTGTAGAAATTGAGTTGAGCAAGTTCTCAAGCATTTTCACATCAAATCTGCTTTCAAAGTTTGCCTAAATCGTACAGAGCGAGAAACTAAGATTTATCCAACAAATTTAAACCGATAGCCTCCCAAGAGGGAAAGACCTATTAGAAAGTCATTTCAAGAAATATTTTACTGTGTTTCCCTGGTGGTGCAGTGGTTAAGAATCCACCTGCCAATGCAGGGGACACGGGTTCGAGCCCTGGCCCGGGAAGATCCCACATGCCGCGGAGCAACTAAGCCCATGTGCCACAACTACTGAGCCTGCGCTCTAGAGCCCACAAGCCACAACTACTGAGCTCATGCACTGCATCTACTGAAGCCCGTGCGCTCCAGAGCCCGTGCTCCGCAACAAGAGAAGCCCGCGCACCGCGACGAAGAGTAGCCCCGGCTCGCCGCAACTAGAGAAAGCCTGCACGCAGCGATGAAGACCCAACATAACCAAAAATAATAAATAAATAAAAATAAAATAAATTTATTAAAAAAAAAATTTTACTGATGTAACGACCCTTAAAAGTGACTTACTCTGTGCAAATGATTCAAGTTGGTAGGCACAAATTCCGTGAAACCTCATGGCAGCGAGTGTTAGTTAATAAATTAGAGGCAGAGGAACAGGCAGAGATGGCATTCTAGGGAAAACTTAACTGGAGGTGACAGTACAAACCCTAACAAGCATGTGTCTTTAATAGCATCACACCAGATACTGAGCTTTGGACCTAATATTCTACATCAACATTAAGGAGATTTGGAGCAGCAACTATAATGGGCAATCCTTTTCCACAATCTGAGCTGCAACAGGACTACCCTCTCCACCATTCCTACATAAGAAAGCCCATCAACAAACTGCTTAATAAAATGTTACCTCTTGACCTAAGTTTAGGAGCTAACTAGACTCTGAATGATGAGATAACGTAAGTTTATATTTTATGTATAATATTTCCTCTGAGTTAATATCATCAGAGGATAGTTTTCTCTGGGACAGGTCATATTTTAGCAAATCGTCTGAAAACACCCCATTGCCCAGTCACTCCTGCCACCCTATTAGTTTCCAACACTGATTCAATCACCTCTCACAGGAGCTATAAAGCCATTAAGAAAAAAACGCAAAACAAATTACCCGATGTCTCAGCCAAAGGTACTGTGCACAAACAAGGTTTCCTTCTCTTAGCTGTAAAAAAATATCCTTAAGGTCATCTTCATTATTCAGAAATTCAATCCAAGAACTACCCCTGCAAAGTCAAAGAGAGGAAAGAAGTTAGTAGTCAAAAAATATATATTAAGGTTATATGTTACAATTAGATATCATCATGCATTTTAACTAGGTTTTTTTTTCCTCAGAGCTAAAAAAAGAATCAAAGATTATACAGTGAAAAGTAAGTTTCCTTCTTATCCCAGACCTATAGAACTCCTATATCTCCCCCAGAAGTTATAGCTCTCCTTGTAGGTCCTTCCTGAGATAATCATTACATATACAAGCAACCATTTTTAACTTTAAAATGAATGAGAGTTTTTTATGTATACTATTTGTACTTAAAAAAATTCATTTTATATTATCTTGGCTGCTTGTACCAAATGAGCACATATAGATATAATTCTTTTTAAGGACTACATATTATTCCATGGCATGGATTTACTATAATATAACTAGACACCCACAGTTGAACATTAGGGTTACTTCCAGTCTTTTGCTATAACCAACAAAGCTGTAGTGACTACCCAGTCCTAATTAAAGCTCAGAAATAGATGATGAATACTTCCTTAAAATGATAAAAAGACAAAACCCTATAAGCCTGTATCATGCCTAAATGATAAAACAAAATAAGCATTTTCACTAATATAAAGAACAAGTGAAAGATGCCTATTTACCACCATTATTTAATAATGTTCTACATGGGACTTCCCTGGCGGTCCAGTGGTTAAGACTTCACCTTCCAACGCAGGGGGTGTGGGTTCGATCCCTGGTCTGGGAGCTAAGATCCCACATGCCTCATGGCCAAAAAACCAAAACATAAAACAGAAGCAATATTGTAACAAATTCAATAAAGACTTAAAAAAAAAAAGGCCCACATCAAAACAAAAACAAAAACAAAAACGTTCTACAAGTACCAGTCGAAATTAGGCAAGGAAAAAAAATGAGGAAAAAAATGAAGCAAAATTATCATTATTTGCATATATAATTATATACTTGGAAAAAACAAGACCAATTGAAATATTACTACAAGTGAAAAAGGAATTCAATAAGCTAGCTGGTTTAAAAGTAATTTAAAAAAATCAATAGCTTCTATATCCTTTTGAAAATACAATGGAGAAAAGTCCCATTTATAAAAGTAGGAAGAAAGATAAAATTAACAAAAAAATGTAAAAAATCTATATGAAGACAACTGAGTAGATACCACTCAGGAACATAAAAAAAAAGATAGAATGAGTAGGAAGACACATACTGCCCTTAAATATTGATATGAAGACTTGATGTTGTAAAGATACTGATTCTCCCCAAATTGATTTTAGGTTCAGCACATTCCCAATAAAAATAAATAATAAAAAAATCCAATAAAAATAAGATTTTTAAAAAACTGGATAAGCTGATTCTGACTCCAAGTGTCATACAGAAAAGAGTAGCTGCCCAAATTCTGAAAAATAAGAAAAGTATAGTAGGACTAGTCTACCAGTTAATAGGACACTTTAAAGCTACATTAATTAAAACTATTTGATACTGGTGAATGAATAGAGAGATGAAACCAAGTGAATACAATTACATCGCAGAAACTTAAATACACATGAGAATTTTAGCATGTGATTAATGTAACATTTCAATGAGCAGTGAAAAGGTAGAATGTTTAATGATAGTATCGGGATAACTGAATAGCTATAAGGAGAAAAAATAAAGCTTCCTTCATTGTTAGTTTATCATGATAAATAAATTTGTCTTAGCTTTAAGGTAACTAGATCTCATATTCGTCAATAACGATATTCTTGGTGCACATGTTAGTATATCTAACAGGATTAATTTCCAGAAGTGGATTGTTAAGGCAAAAGGTACGTTTATTTAAATCTGCCTTCCAAATGTATCAATTCCAATGGACGATGTAGGAAGTGCCTAAAGCTTAGCAGGAAAGATAACATTTTCCATCACTGAACCCCCCAGAAACACAAATTCACTCAAAGCAATGCTTTATCTTTTATAACATTCCAAACTTAAATCTAATTCATAATCCAGAATTCAAAATGGGGAATGCATATACCTGAATTTTTCTGGTCCAAATGCTCCATAAAAAGTAGTCAACTTTGCATGAGCCCTTAGTACCTAAAAAGAAATAACTTGACAGTCTGAATGTTGTGTGCAATAATATCAAAATAAAAAACACCAAAAATTAGGCATTCTGTTTCAGAAGTCTTGTACATATTCTCGTTTTATCCCATATTACAAGTCAATTCCCATAAATATGACTGCCTTTACTTAGCACAAAACAAAAAAACTTGAAATAACGGAAATATTTCCAATCACGCTCAATGCAATAAACCTGCAAAGAAGAGGAAGGTATTTGTACATTAATTGTAGGTGCCTTTCAAAATCAATCAGTTTTCCCACTGATTTATAAATATGCCCTTATGGTAAAACCTAGCTGGATTATACTAAACATTTACTTTGAGATAAGAGTTAAAAAATATATAGATGGTCCCTGACATGCAACGGTTCAACTTAAGATTTTTCGACTTTATGATGGTGGAAAGGCAAAACGCATTCAAGTAGAAACCATACGTAGAATTTTGGTCTTTTCCTGGGTTAGCAATGATATATAGGACGATTCTCCCCCGTGATGCTGGCAGCAGCAAGGAGCTGCAGCTCCCAGTCAGCCACATAATCACAAACAACCGATATCCTTACAACCATTTTGTTTCTTCACTTTCAGTACAGTATTCAATACATTACATGAGCTATTTGACAGTTTATTATAAAACAGGCTTTGAGTCAGATGACTTTGCCCAACTCTAGGCTAATATAATTGCTCTGAGAACATTTAAGGTAGGTGAGGCCAAGCTATCATGTTCAGTAGGTTAGGTGTATTAAATGCATTTTTTTTTTGAAAAACATTTTTTATTGAAGTATAGTTGATGTACAATATGGTGATTCACAATTTTTAGAGGTTATACCCCAATTATGGTTACTATAAGATATTGGCTATATTCCCTGTGTTGTACAATATATCCTTGCAGCTTATTTTTTTAATTTTATTTTTAAAATTTAATTTAATTTATTTTTTATACAGCAGGTTCTTTTCAGTTATCTATTTATACATATTAGCGTATACATGTCAATCCCAGTCTCCCAATTCATCCCACCGGAACCACCCCCCCTGAAGTGAATTTTTGACTTGCGGTATTTTCAACTTAACAGTGGGTTGGTCAGGATGTAACCCCATCATAAGCTGAGGAAGATCTGTACGTACATGTGCACGCACATATATTTTTGGCACCATCATAGCTATCATCACAGTTTACAATTATTTGAAATAGCAGGCACCATGCAAAATGATTTATAGGAAATATTTCATCTGACCTCAAAATAACCTATAAGTACTATTATTATTCCCATTTTGCAATAAGGAAAAAATGTATTAATATAACTTGCTCTTGAAAAAATACAGACCTATCTTGAATTCAAAAGTATATTGTAACAGTATATTCACTCCCAAATTAACCTATAAACCCAATGTAATTACCTCTTTTAAGCCATCAGAATAGATAGGAACAGCTTTATCTTCTTTCTTCAAAAGCTAAGATGAATAAGAAACACGGTTAGAATACTGGCTATACTAGGTTTTTCATGAAAGAAGATGGATTTCCTGTGAATTAAAGGAAAAAATCATCTTTAAAAATTAAATTGCACTGAACTCTGAGATGAACAATGAACAATAAAGAAGTTACATATCTTAAAAATAATGCATTTTATGAAAACAGCTCACATTTTGCCCATCTGTTACACCTTGATTTTAAGGTATATAACTAGCAATGGTACTCATTTACAGGTGAGTGAGGGGAACAATCTATAGCAAAAATGGCATCATTTGGAACAGCAAAATAAATGCACTTTAAAAAAGGTCTATGGGAAAAATCCTTCAGTTTTTTGCAAATTACTTCTTTTGCATAAGACAAACTAACATGCACAGAGGTCAGAAACACTTACCCTGGTTTTGGCATAATTCAGCATTTCCTGGGTCGTTTCATAGGTTATCCATTGAGCCTCCAAGCAGTAATTCACCACAAATTCATCGTCCTGTTTCATAAATGCCAGACATGGTAAGGCAACGTAATGTTGATCAATCCATCGATCTGAATACTCTAGTATACGACAGGGAAAACATACCTGGATTTTATGCAGATTTTCCTTAGCTTCATCTACAAGTTTTTGCCATTCGGTCTGCTCACTGGTGTCCAGAGAACTCAAAGCTAGTTTCTCCAATATATCATTTGATTTTACTTTGTAAACAAGCTGTAATATAAACATGCCACATCAAGAAACTTGAAGCAAAATAATGCCTGTGGATGAAATCTTACGCTGTATGCTAAAAAAAAATGTGAATATTCATGTGGTTCAAGAATAAGCATTAAAGAAGGTAACACTTAGATAACTGAAAGGTAACCCAGATTACAAAGTGTTATGGAAACCATTTCTACTGAGTCCTCACTAAATGTGACCAGCAGTGTACTAAGAGCTTTATGTGAATTATCTCAGTTAATGCTCATAAAAACCTAAGTAAGCATTTGCACCTCATCATAACCCTATGGGGTAAATACTAAGATCCCTATTTTACAATCAAGAAAACTGAAGCTCAAGAGAGGGTAAGTAATGTGTCTGAAATTTTGCTGTTCAGAAGTGAATGGAGGGCTTCCCTGGTGGCGCAGTGGTTAAGAATCCGCCTGCCAATGCAGGGTACATGGATTTGATCCCTGGCCGTGGAAGATCCCACATGCCGCAGAGCAACGAAGCCCGTGCGTCACAACTACTGAGCCTGCGCTCTACAGCCCATGAGCCACAACTACTGAGCCCGCGTGCCACAACCATTGAAGCCCGCGCGCCTAGAGCCCATGCTCCGGAACAAGAGAAGCCACCGCAATGAGAAGCCCACGCACCGCAACGAAGAGTAGCCCCCACTCACCGCAACTAGAGAAAGCCTGCACGCAGCAATGAAGACCCAATGCAGCCAAAAATAGAAACAATTTTTTTAAAAAACAGGAAATTAATACTGATACATTAAAAAAAGTGAATGGAGCTGGTTTTTAGAAGAATACCACACAATTATGTTTCACGTCTACTTTTCTAAGTTTATCAAAGGTTCTTTTTTCTAAATTTTATTAATTAATTAATTTATTTATGGCTGCATTGGGTCTTCGTTGCTGTGCACAGGCTTTCTCTAGTTGCGGTGAACGGGGGCTACTCTTCATTGCGGTGTGAGGGCTTCTCATTGTGGTGGCTTCTCCTGTTGCAGAGCACAGGCTCTAGGCGCGCGGGCTTCAGTAGGTGTGGCACACGGGCTTTGTTGCTCCACGGCATGTGGGATCTTCCCAGACCAGGGATCGAACCTGTGTCCCCTGCATTGGCAGGAAGATTCTTTTTTTATTTTTGTACCTTTATTAGCCGCTGAAGATGTCTTCCACTAGACTTTAAGCTGAGAGAAAGAGGGGGGTGTTCCCACAATCCCTATACTTAGCAAGGTTCTCACTAATTATTTGCTAATTGATTTGCTAAATTGATATAGTTTAACTCAGGTTAGTGAGGCATACCATTTTATTTTATTTTATTTTAATTTATTTTTCAAACATCTTTATTGGAGTATAATTGCTCCACGATGGTGTGTTAGTTTCTGCTTTATAACAAAGTGAATCAGCTATACGTATACATATATCCCCATATCTCCTCCCTCTTGCGTCTCCCTCCCACCCTCCCTATCCCACCCCTCTAGGTGGTCACAAAGCACCGAGCTGATCTCCCTGAGGCAGGCAGATTCTTAACCACTGTGCCACCAGGGAATTCCCAGTCTATCAAAGGTTCTTTAGCAGCTAGAAACAGCTTGTGTTAGACAAAGTCAAAATTTCAGGTTCCTTTTTTATAAACAAAATACCGACTTTAACATGGGCTCTCTGGTTCCGAAAGCTAAAAATGATACGAAAGAGCAGTTTCTCTAGTTCTGTGTCTCCACTCCCTGAAAACATCTTTCACTGGTTTTGATTTTTTTGCTTCATTTGCTCTTTTTAAAAATTAGTTATTATGAAACTTTCAGATGTTCAAAAAGGTAATAATATAACAAACAGTCGTGTACTTATCACCTAAATTAAAAAAAAATAAAGCACATTACTAATATAGTTTAATATTACTTGCACTTCTTCCAAATAAATCATCCTCCTTCCCTTAACCAGAAGTCTCCATTATTCTGATTTTGGTGCTTGTTATCCCATTAATTTATATACTGCTTTACTCATATACATTTCTAAACAATATACAAAATTGTTTTGCATGTTTTAAAATGTTACTTTCTTTAAACTTTTTATTTTACATTGGAGCATAGTTGATTAACAATGTTGTGTTACCTTCAGGTGTATAGCAAAGTGATTCAGTTATACATATACAGGTACCTATTCTTTTTCAAATTCTTTTCCCATTTAGGTTGTTACATAATATAAAATGCTACATTTTTAAAACAACAAACACATGGGTACCCACCACCCACTTAGCAAATGTTAGTTCTTCACTACCATCAGGCTTCATCCTTCATTACTTCCTAGGACTTTTCGAGGGATATCAATGAATTCCTAATCACCAAATCCAACAGACAACTTTCAGTTTTTATACCTGATTTTATTGGTAGTATTTGCAACTGCTGATCACTCCCCACTAAACTGTTTGTTTTTTGGCCACACCTCACGCCTTGTGGGATCTTAGTTCCCCAACTAGGGATCGAACCCGTGCCCTCAGCAGTGAAAGCAAGGAGTCCTAACCACTGGACTGCCAGGGAAGTCCCCCTTGGCTTCTTTAATCGTACATTTGTGTGGTCTTCTTCCCAAATATGTTTATAGCCCTTCTTCCTCTATCCCCCGTGTGCTGGTGCCCCTGTATCTCATCCTCAGATCTCTTCTTACTACACACATTCTCCTTGAGTGGTCTGAGCCATTCCTCTGGTGTTACCTATGTCTAGATTCAGCTCAGATCACTCTCCAACTTCCTATCAGACAGCCTCATTTTATAAGATCCCTTACATGCAATTTTTATAAAGCAGAACCCTTCATATTTTACCCCTAACCTGTTCTTCCACACATATTCCTCATTTTAAGTAATGCCATCACATTCCAACTACAGTAAGTCCCCTACATACGAATCTTCAAGACGTGAACTTTCCAAGATGCGAACGTGCGTTCACATGTCCAATCACGTAAGTCAGTTCACGTGTCTGGCGTACACTGTCACATGCGTGCATCCTCTACAAGTGGTTGTGCCTTTGTGTACTTTACTGTGCAGTACTGTATAGAGCACAGTAGTACAGTATCTTTATTTCAAGCCCAGGATGTCCAGAAGCAAGTGTAAAAGCAGTGGTGATGTACCCAGTACTGCTAAGAAGCACCAGCTATTGTACTGCACTACTGTATTTTTCAAGGTATGGTACTGTAAGATTAAAAATGTTTTATTTCTTGTGTGTGTTTGTTTTTTATGTATTATTTGTGTGAAAAGTATTATAAACCTATCACAGTAGAGTACTATGTAGCCGATTGCGTTAGTTGGGTACTTAGGCTAACTCTGTTGGACTTCTGAGCAAACTGGATTTATGAATGTGCTCTTGGAATGGAACTCGTTTATATGTAAGGGACTTACTTGTAGTACGCTGAGCCAGAGTACTGCTAGTCTGCTCCTGACATTTGTACCCCCCACTATGTTTGATCGCTGAGCCCCACTGCTTCTACCTCCTATACACCTCTCTCATCAGACCTTCCCTCCTGTGTGTCTCCACCTCACTGCACTGGGTCAGTTTTTCAGCTGGTCTTTGCACCTCTAGATTTACCCTTTTCCAAACAATTTCCCATGTTTACAAAATGACAACCTAATCAAGACATTCTCCAGCTTAAAAATCTCAGTAGCTCCCCATCACCTGCAGAATAAGATCTAAACCCTTTGCAGTACATACAAAGCCCTCCAGGCTCTGATCCTCTCCTTCTCCATCATCTCCTTTCCCTTCTATGCACATATAACCTACACCCTAGTCCTATCTAATTACTAGGAGTTCCTGGAAGCACCATAAGCCTCCCTCACTTTCTTCATGTGTCTTAACACCTAGAATTCCCTTCCTCTCCCAGGACTATCTGGAACATCTTCAAGATCTGACATAAAATCACCTCCTCCATGAAGTCTTCCCACCCTACTTTAAGGGTCAATATCTCCTTTGAATCCCTACTCTACTTTGGTCGTATCTTAATTATAGGCCTGATCACACTAAATTCCCATTATGTTTTACATATTTCTCTCTACAGCCTCTAGCACATGAAGAAATGTTTTCAATGAATGAATGAATACATGAATAATTACCTCAACATCTAGTCCAAACTGAATGGCAAAGCTCTCGGCTTCAGCAAATCTGTGTTTGTGAAGTAACCGACTCAATCTGATAAATTGAAAGAAATTTCAGTAAAATTTTTATTAATCAGGGAATTCAAGCTTTTCATCAAGGAGTAAGGCTTAGAAGAACACAAGAGGGCTTCCCTGGTGGGGCAGTGGTCAAGAATCCGCCTGCCAATGCAGGGGACACTGGTTCGAGCCCTGGTGCAGGAAGATCCCACATGCCATGGAGCAACTAAGCCCGTGCACCACAACTACTGAGCCTGCACTCTACAGCCCGTGCTCCACAACAAGAGAAGCCACCGCAATGAGAAGCCCGCGCACCTCAATGAAGAGTAGCCCCCGTTCTCCGCAACTAGAGAAAGCCCACGCACAGCAACAAAAACCCAGTGCAGCCAAAAATAAATAAATAAAATAAATTATTAAAAAAAAAAACAAAAACACAAGAAGTTACCTGTTTTCTGGCAAAGCTTCTGTAAGACATCTAAGTACTAAAACAGAGACTGAGTCTTCAGATAGTCTGAAAAAAGTTTTAATATTGACATTTGTCATCAGTAAGTAAATTTTAACTTTGCTATTATTTAACGACTTATCTGATAAACAAAACAGGACTTACTTTGGATCATTTTTGCAAATTCCTTCCAGAAGGTATATGGTATCCTACAATAGCAAAAACATGTTTAAAATTGAAATATAGAATTAATTCACTTTATAGTTACTAGAGTAACAATAATTTCTGGTTTAGGCGGAAATTATCCATCAATGGATTCTAAAATTACTGGGAAAAACTGGTGAGGAAAAGGATAGTTCCATAGTCTCAAAATAACACCACGGAAATTACTTACTAATTATACAGGGGAAAATGTACCTTTACAATGGAGAAATCTGGCAGAACTGCTTTAACCAAGTGATCAAATTTAACAGCACCAATAACAGGACAAGTGGACATGAGTCCTTTAATGTGATGCAGTTAGGACACAGTATCACTTATGCAGGATGCTTGCCAAAAATCTTAGCACGAATCTAATCATGACGAGACACAGATCCAAATAGAGGGACATTCTACCAACAACCGGCTAGGACTCGAAAAATGTTAATGTCCGAAAAGACAAAAACAGACTAGGGAAGTTTTAGAGATTAAAGTAGACTACCATGTGACCACGACAACAAAATTCAATTCGTGATGTTTGATTGAATCCTGGGTCAGGAACAAAAAAAAGTTCTCAAGTAATTGGCACAATTGGTAAAATCTGAATTTGGATGGCATATTTCATAATAGTATTGCATTAATGTTAAATTTTGTGGGCCTTATTCTTAGGAGATACCCACTGAAATTAGGAGTGAGAGGTCATGATGTCTGCAAGTAATTTCCAAATGGTTTGGAAAAATACAATGTGTGTATATAAAAAGAGATAAAACGGGCTTCCCTGGTGGCACAGTGGTTGAGAATCCGCCTACAAATGCAGGGGACATGGGTTCAAGCCCTGGTCCGGGAAGATCCCACATGCCGTGGAGCAACTAAGCCTGTGTGCCACAACTACTGAGCCTGCGCTCTAGAGCCCGCGAGCCACAACTACTGAGCCTGTGAGCCACAACTACTGAAGCCCATGCGCCTAGAGCCCAAGCTCTGCAACAAGAGAAGCCACTGCAAGGAGAAGCCCGCGCACCGCAGCAAGGAGTAGCCCCCACTCGCCGCAACTGGAGAAAGCCCACACGCAGCAATGAAGACCCAACGCAGCCAAAAATAAATAAATAAATTCAAAAAAAAAAAAAATCCGTCTGCCAATGCAGGGGACAGGGGGTCGATCCCTGGTCTGGAAAGATCTGCAGAGCAACTTAGCCCGTGCGCCACAACTACTGAGCCTGTGCTCTAGAGCCCACGAGCCACAACTACTGAAGCCCGTATGCCCTAGAGCCCACGCTGCAACTACTGAAGCCTGCACACTCTAGGGCCTGTGTGCTGCAACTACTGAGCCTGAGTGCTGCAACTACCGAAGCCCATGTGCCTAGAGCCCGTGCTCCGCAACGAGAAGCCACCGCAATGAGAAGCCCGCGCACAGCAACAAAGAGTAGCCCCCGCTCGCCGCAACTAGAGAAAGCCTGCGCGCAGCAACGAAGACCCAAAGCGGCCAAAAAAAAAAGCAAGCAATAACCTCCCCCAAATTAACAATCATCTGTATTTCCTGTGGAGAGACAAGAAAATTGAATGTTCAATTGACTGATGTTTTATTTGATTAATTTCCTTCTTTTTAAATGAAGACTGACCTCCTGTAAATATATTTGAGGACCTCTGATAACAATAAATATGGTTTACCTGAGATCTATCCATGTATTCCACCAGGTTCCACTTATGCTTAGCTTAGTTATTCTTATTTTTTTTCAATTATAAAAAAATATATTAGTTCAAAATACACATCAACTTACTGTGCTAATTCCTGTTTGGACCAGAGAAGAAACACTAGATACTTCCAAAGAATATAGTATTTCCATCATAGGTAATGAATAGACCATGAGGTTTCTCATCTAAGAAAAATAGGACAGCAATTAATGTCTTAGGTCAATATAAACCTATGAGCACAAGACAGCACTTCACAATCCAGGGCATAGATTAAAACACTTGATACGAAGTTAAGTGCAAAAAATAAGTAAATCTGTTACTGTATTATTTAAATGTTACATAGAAAATTATGTTCTATCTTACCTTTTAAATCTGTTAAATGAAAATCCACGTACCTGGAGTCCATTCTACAATTTGTTTTTAAGGCAAATGTAATTCCTCAGTGCCAGAACTACATAAGTATCACTATAATAAACATTTTCTTATAGACATTTTTATTCCTGAAATGCTCCAATTAAAATGTGGAGCTGAGGGGCTTCCCTGGTGGCGCAGTGGTTGAGAATCTGCCTGCTAATGCAGGGGACACGGGTTCGAGCCCTGGTCTGGGAAGATCCCACATGCCACGGAGCAGCTGGGCCCGTGAGCCACAACTACTGAGCCTGCGCGTCTGGAGCCTGTGCCCCGAAACGGGAGGGGCCGCGATAGTGAGAGGCCCGCGCACCGCGATGAAGAGCGGTCCCCGCACCGCGATGAAGAGTGGCCCCCACTTGCCGCAACTGGAGAAAGCCCTCGCACGAACCGAAGACCCAACACAGCCAAAAATAAATAAATAAATAAATAAAGTAGCTATTAAAAAAAAAAAAAAAAAAGCAAAATAAATAGAAGTCAGGATGTTATAAACTGGCTAAATCTAAAAAAAAAAAAAAAAAAAAAAAAAAAAAAATGTGGAGCTGAGATTTATACCTTTTTTTTTTTTTATGAGAAAAAAGAGCTCTGCAGGGTTATTTCTGATCTGTCAAGTACCTGTGTGAACTAAGAGCTGATATGCTGTGAGTACTACTTAACAACTAGTACTTTTATATAAATGCTATTTCTAACACATAATATGGACGAATGTGATATAAATTTTCCAATACCTTCTTATTAGTAGTAGTTGTCAGAGCTACTAACTTGAGATTTGTAATCCCTTGCCTGAAACAGAAAAGAAGGTTTAAGTGAATCAAAGAAGCCAACTGCTAGATATAAGCTAAGTCAAAGTGATATCCTTGTATAATAGTTAAAATTAATTCACACAGAAGATACTGAACTTGACTTCTGAATGTTTATGGCCCAGACTCACACTCTTTCTAACACATTCACTTGGAGGTTTTTGTGTTGCCTATTTGTTCTCAATGAATTTGGCTAACAATGAAATGGTCTTTACCCTGTCAGTCTGTTCACAGTGTGATCTGGAATGTAACACATAAGAAATGATCTGAACAGAATCAGGCAAGAAGCCTGGTTCTAACAGAAGGGAAATCAGTATGAGCGTCATAGTGTACCACGTGACTGATGAAGGCGAATCTGCTTCTGTGGTGAGAAGAAAGTCTTCTATGTGAAGGGAGGGCCAGTTCCATATGGGAGTTAGGGTGTAAATATCCCATAAGCTCAGCACGTTCTGCAAAAGAGACATTTCATTGATACGTCCTCTTAACGACTAAAAATTTACATTTTGCAATCTATCTTTTGATACGTAACTGAAATAAAGCACATTACACAAGATAGTAATCTACCCTGGCTAAAGTCCTTGTCTTTGTTAAGTTCGACAAAATTTCTGTTGTTAAACATAACATCAAGTGAAAATACTTAAGGGGAAGTATCAGAAACATACACTGGTATCAAGAACAAAAAGTAGATTGTCTATCAGCTGGAACTTCTTTGCACCTACAAAAGAGAAAACAAGGTGTGTAAGGACTATGTTTCTGGGTTACATATAGCCATATTTAAAATAGTAAACTAACATATTTATGGAAAGGCAGAACTACACTTAAAAAAGAAGTTCCCATTCCCATTTATTCCCGTTTCTCTACTTTTTTGGAGGATCACTAAAACGTAAAACCTCCCAAAATGAAGAGTAACAATTGCAACATGCTAAGAAACCAAATACATGGGCGATCATCAGACTAAGCTGGCTTGTTTCCAAGGTTTGGTAAAACGGCTCATATGCCAGACTTAGTGTACTGACATGAAAACGACAACTCACAAGTACCAAAAGTAGTTTCATTAACTGATGTTACCTTCAATAATCTCTGCATCAATAACACTCTTAACGGTCATCCCTTTCCTAGAAGAATCTGGTTCCCATTTTGAGAATGCACAATTACCAGTTCCCTACAGAAGTGAAAATAGTATGTCAATTACAAACTTGGGTCTAGATCTGAATTCTCCTCCAAGTAGAAACATCTAAGTTGTACATGTGACTAATTTCAAAATATATTTATATATTCAAGCCCAGCTAGCTCTTATCATCTAGTTCCTCTCTTAGCTTGTTTTCAACAGAACAGAATGGAAAAAACAGCGAATGTACACTGTTATCACATGAACATTTAATAAGGAGGAGGCATATTCAGGCAACTCACTCTAGAGACATCAGGTAAGCTTCAAGACCTCCTCCAGCATTACAAGATAAAGATAACCTTTGATGAAGTATTTTCATTAAAATAACTACTAATATTTGAAAATCATTCATAAATATTCGCTTCAAATTATTTGAAACCCTGATGAAATACTGAACTAGATACACAAAACGGGGAAAAGTGACTGCTTCTTAACATATTATATAAATTTGGCAAGTAAAAATGTTGTAAATGCTGTAATAATATAATTCAATATAGAATTTTTGCCTACTCCTTGAATATAATATTAGATGTTTTGTTTGCTGCTGTTGTTTTTGCCTACACTCATAATTGAAAGACATGCTAAATGTCAGGTAGAGATTAGTGAAAATAAAGATGCAATATTTTTTCCAACACAGAGACTTAGTTTTACTTGTTGAGTTAATTTTATGACCTTCATTTTATAATTTCCCTGTTTCTGTTATACACTACAAATTAATTTGTAATTTTACCAAAACTATGTTTTAATGAAGAAACATTTCAGAAAAAAAGCCCAAAATTTTATAAAAAGAAAAGAATTACCCCAATTATCACAGGGATTTCGCTTGCTAAATCACCAGCCACAAGATTGAGACAACCAAGGGTATGACAATTTTCAGTAGAAATAAAACTGGACTTGATTTGTCCTTGTAACTGCAAGATTTAAAAAATAAGAATGTTATATATACGCTCCATAGTCCAAATTCCTTGGAAAGACTGATAAAAAATCAGTTTAAATCAATAGCTATAAATGTATTTTTAAAAATAGGAATATTATTAAAATGTTTTATCACGTTAATTCCCAAAATATCAACCATTAGACGATTATGCGGAAACACTTTCCTAAACTGACATTAAATCTAAGTTTCAAGAAGACAATGTGGTTTTGTGTTCTTACCTTTTTTGCCGTATGGAAGTCTACCCTTTCAATCGCTGCATGAAAAAGAGAAAGTAGGCTGAATTTACACTATAACCTATAAAATACATATGAATCTCCCCTTTTGTGTCAAGGTTAAATTACATACAATCTAGGGAGAGGAACACTGGTCAGAAGTTCATAAGGTGCTGGTGACTCTTCAGTTTTGCCCTTGACCAATGAAATAAACTGTGACGACATGTCGTACTCGGGGCACCAGCCAGGTTGCCTTAAGGTCCCTACAGTGTCTCTCCACACCTTCCCTTAAAAGGTTCTTCCTACTAAGATGGTCTTCTCCCTGCTCCAACTCTTCTATTCAAGCTCTGAAGTCCTACCTGTGAAGTCTTCATCACTTTGCACTCCCTTTTGGAAGAGCTGTTTCACTTGTCTGGCTCCTTCATTAAACTATAGAGAACCTTGTATCTTAAATCTCGTTGTATCCCCAGAACTTGGCACATTCTTAGCACAGAGTAGATCTTTGAAAAATATTTGTTGAATACATGCCCGGAATCAATTCCTCAATCTCTGCCAGCTCACAGGGATGTATGGTCCACACCACTCACTTAGCACACACTCTAGATTACTGCCTTGTATTGTTAACACTTACAAAATCATTTCAGTTTCCAGGTTCATTCAGTCCATCAAAAAGCATTTATTACTATGCTAGCGTAACTCCTGTCTCCCCAACTAAGTTGTAAAGTCCTTGAAGGCTATAAATAAATATTTCTTCAGATTCTGTTGTAGCCCTAACTGTGGAGAATAAGTATATTATGAATACTTTAAAGTATACCCAATATCATAGAATGTAGTTAAACTAAAATATTCTTAAAGAGCCTATTTTAAAATTTACCTGGAAAACTAATAAGAAATATTGCAGCAAATCAGTAATAAGAAAATAATACATTACTTACCTTGTTGAATTTTTACAAGCTGAAGGTTTGTAATACAAAAAAATCCATTGTTTGTAAGAAGCAGCATATAATAGGTACCTATTAAAATAAAATCAAGCCAGCTTCTTTAAAAGGCACATGATATAAAATTTAAACCAGGGTCTGGATCTAGCTTAAAAGTATGTCCATTTGCTCATTTAAAGTCTAATAATAAAATAACACAGTAACAATACAAAGCTTATTTACAAAGAATTGGTAAGTTATTTGCAAAAACAATGGTAACTTCTTTGAAACTTCTATAAACCAAATTTCATTTGCCAGAAATAAAGAAACTCAGATACATCAAAATAAATTAAGGTCCAGTTAACACTTGTTAAAAAGAAATACGATAAATACACTGAAACCCATAAGAACATATTAAAAGAATATTATGTCTCCCTGATAATCTATAGAACTCTCAAAACTGTAAGAAGTTTAGGATATTATACTTAAGAAGAGTACATTTAAGCCTCTGAAAAGAGCTAAAATCAAAAACTTGTTTTTTAAAATAATATTAATTGCATCCCTAGAAAGTTTAACATTGTGTAGGTAGCACCAATTAATTTACATAATATATTAACTATAAATCTGATTTTTTGACTGGGTATTAATAAGAAGACATTAAAAAAGAAATTAAAAACACTTACCTTCATTTGAACTATCTTTCTCAATAACAAGATTCCGGTAAGTACACTGATTTTCATCATTAGCTTTCTGAACAAAAGCCTAATTGCAAATTAATTTCAAATGATAAGATTAAACCCAGAAAATTACAGTCAAGGATTATATTCTTTAAACTCTAGGGATATCAATTATCATTAGCAATAATTGTGCCTATATTCCAAACATTTTAGTTTTCAAATGGAAAACTATTTACAAGTTTCCTCCAAAAATGTTTATTTTCAATACAAAACTGCTTTGGACAAGTATACTATCTTCAAACCATACTTTTTCAATTTTGCATTTATTTCATATGTTTTGTGGATGAAAAATGTTGCCTGCCATATTAGCAAACAAAGGATGCTGCGACCATCAAGCCAAGAGGGAGCCCAGGATGGAGATAAACAGGCTGCCCACTGTCAAGCCATCAGCCATTGCAGCAACCCCCAACTGTGCATCCTGAGGGCACTCAGGATGGAAAAGCACAGGATACTGGCCCTAGACAGCAAAGGTGTATATCAAAGGAATAACTTCAATGAGCCCAGACTCTTGCATCTTCCATACATAGAAAACGCTAAATTTATTAACCCGATATACCTGGTTTTCTTTAACAGTAATCTTTTGATGTTCCGACTACCTGGTCTACCTTGCAAAACTCCTATGTATCTTGGCTCCTCCCTCACCTCTTCAGAGCCGTCCCTCAGAGCATCTGAGAGGCTGCCTCCCGGGCCTGAAGTTCTCAGAAAGTCCGCCCAATAAAACATAATTCTCAACTTTTAGGTTGTGCACTTTTTTTTCAGACAGTTTCTAAGGTATGATTCTTAAATTCAATGTAAAGAAACATTATTCTTTTAATTTAGGCCACAAATCAAGTGATGCTTTGCTAGAGCTTTAGCTGTCTAAAAGATAATTTAGAATTTAGATAATGAAGATGAAAAACATAACAGGGTCTTACATTGGTGAGTAATGTTTGCTTTGATGTTACATGAATAAGATGTAAGTTGCCACTTCTCTCCCCAACCAGAAGAAACTTTCCTTCTTGACATAGGCCAACCACATCCACTTCAGTATCTGAAAATTTCAAGTCAAAGTTACAAGCTTCCTCTGAAAATGTTTATTTTCAACACAAAATATTGCAAATTTTGTTATTAAAAGTCAACTCTTTAAGCTTCTTTTAAATATTTCATGAAAGTAGTGACTAATGTAAAAACGAATGCTACTGACTCTTTGTCAACAAATATTTGCTGAGCACTTAGTATATGCTAAGCATTGTTCTAGGTCTTTTGCATATATCTGAGAATAATAACAAGAGTCCCACCTTCATAGAGCTCAAATTCTAAGGCAGAAATAGATGATAAACAGTCAGCATAGTAATCAAATTGTATGACATAGACAAAGGTGATAAATTCTCTGGCAAACAGAAAAAGTAGAGCAGGGAAAGAGAGCTCAGAAGAGCCATGCAGTATTAACTGGAGTGCTCAGGAGAGCCGCCTTTGATAAGGTGAGATTTGAACAAAGACTTGAAGGAGGTGAGGAAGTTATTGCTTGCACACAGCAAGAAGGCCAAGGGGAATGACATGGAGACCGAGAGGGGAAGACTAAGAGACAAAAGCAGTAACATATAAATTGCTTATAACTAAAATTATTCAGCAGCAATATCTTTATACAAAAGTTATATGTAGGGACTTCCCTGGTGGCACAGTAGTTAAGAAACCGCCTGCCAATGCAGGGGACAACGGGTTTGATCCCTGCTCTGGGAAGATCCCACATGCCGCGGAGTAACTAAGCCCATGCACCACAACTACTGAGCCTGCGCTCTACAGCCCATGAGCCACAACTACTGAGCCCGCATGCCACAACTACTGAAGCCCACGTGCCTAGAGCCCATGCTCCGCAACAAGAGAAGCCACTGCAATGAGAAGCCTGCGCACCGCAACGAAGAGTAGCCCCCGCTCGCCACAACTAGAGAAAGCCCACGCACAGCAACAAAGACCCAACGCAGCCAAAACTAAATAAATAAATAAACAAACAAATTTATTAAAAAAAAAGTATTATATGTAAACACAGCCTCACTCTTCATTGGTGAAACTGTGAATCTTGGGGACCCATCAGGGTAGATGCATTAAGATTCCACAAAATATGGGTTTCTCTCCTGCAAACTGTGATCAAGATTTTGTTCTTATGTGCATACCTTCTAATTCCTTTTCATCTAAGTTCTTTTTAAAAATAATTAATTAATTAATTTTCAGCTGTTCTTACGCAAACACTTCAATAACCATCTTTCTCTCAAAATTTCAGAAAAAATTTCATAATACTATCACCTATTTTCCAGCATAATCACTGACTTGTCTGTCCCTTAATTTACTCTGAAGTCCATACTTGCATATACACACTTAAAGCCCTTTAACTCAATAAAGAATTAATTCATAAGTACTTTTTAAAAACTTTTTATAGTGCTAAAAGTATTCAAATATCTGTTGGTGGTATTGAAATTATGTACAAGATTCAGGAACTTAAACATAATTGGGCTCAACTGTTTTCTACAGTATTCTAACACAAAAACCACGCAAATAAATTGTTGCTTTCCATGTATGTTTTTCCTTAGGCTTATTGAGAGAAGGGATCATCTTAGTACCTGTTCTGTCTGGTACTCAGCACAAGGCACTCAAGATTAATTTCTTGAAATTAGTGTAATTTCGAGTCTTATAAATAATGGAGTAAAGAAAAGGCAATGCTGGGCTTCCCTGGTGGCGCAGTGGTTGAGAGTCTGCCTGCCAGTGCAGGGGACACAGGTTCGTGCCCTGGTCTGGGAAGATCCCACATGCCGCGGAGCGGCTGGGCCCGTGAACCACAATTACTGAGCCTGCGCGTCTGGAGCCTGTGCTCTGCAACAAGAGAGGCCGCGATAGTGAGAGGCCCGCGCACCGCGATGAAGAGTGGCCCCCACTTGCCACAAGCCCTCGCAGAGAAACGAAGACCCAACACAGCCAAAATAAATAAATAAATTAATAAAAAAGAAAAGGCAATGCTGTAGAAATTGGTAGCAAGATATAGTTGACTTCCAATTTACTTTACTGCATTACATTAGACTTACCAAATATAAGATGCAATTGAAGCAATCTACAAATACTGTCCAACAGTATCACTGATTGGTCTGCTACAATAATAAACCCATCACTTAAGCTGCATGCTTGTAGTTTTGGATTTAATGAGGCCTGTGGGAGGGAAAAGCAGGACTAAAATAAAACATTTTTATACATGTTTAACAATACCTATCAATAGTATCACCATAGTCGCAAGCACCCAAGTTTAAAACTTCACTTGATAGGCCTTCTTTCTTTAGCCCATATATCTAATTAGTCAAGCTTTTCTTTGTATGATATATCTTGAATCCGTTCAGAGCCTAGAACAGGGAAATAGTCCAGGGTTGCTAGAACAGGGCAAAGGATTCGAAAGTACAAGTCTTTGTTTCCTAAGGGCCGAGCTTACGCCTGGAGAAGCCAGCAGGCATTAACATAAATGAATGAACCAATAGTGGCATAAGTCTCAGGGTCTGGGAAACAGCAGGGAGGGGGACTGTGAACTGGAGGACACGAGGCCCCACGTAAACTAAAGAGAGCAGAGTCAGCCAGATGAACGCCCCGTGGAAATGCGATCCTGGTATGGCCACAGCTTCCAATTTACCAAGAAAATCTGGATCTTTATGTGAAATATTCTAATTTTTAAATATTGGCAAAGTCAACATTTTAAAAAACACAATGCAAGCCAAATATGAGTCTCCTGTTTGTAGCTTCTGTTGATTAGAGCTTCCCACACATAATCTTTTTTTAAAAAATTAATTAATTTATTTATTTTTAGTTGCATTGGGTCTTTGTTGCTGTGCGCGGGCTTTCTCTACTTGTGACGAGCGGGGGCTACTCTTTGTTGTGGTGCATGGGCTTCTCATTGAGGTGGCTTCTCTTGTTGTGAAGCACAGGCTCTAGGTGCGTGGGCTTCAGTAGTTGTGGCTCGGGGGCTCCAGAGCACAGGTTCAGCAGTTGTGGTGCACAGGCTTACTTGCTCCTAGACCAGGGCTTGAACCCGTGTCCTCTGCATTGGCAGGTGGGTGCTTAACCACTGCGCCACCAGGGAAGCCCTCCACACATAATCTTGAAGCAGTCGGATAGTTCAGTAGTTGAGAATGCTGTCACTTACTAGCTGAGTAATCTCAAGCAAATGCCTCAACTGACTCTCTGGTAAAGCTGGAATAATAATAATAATAATAATGCCTACAACGCTGGCTGGTATGGAGATTCAATGAATTAATTCATGTAAAGGGATTAGAAGGGAACCTTGCCTGTAGCATATGCTCGGATAAATGTTAATTACTCTTAATCTTCTCTGACAAACTAAGCCAATCAGCTCATTTTATACCTGTTTCAATGGGCACCTTCTGCAGGTATAACTTTTGAAAACTACATTCTGATCCCTCTTATACTCTTTTTTTTAAAAAAATAAATTTATTTTATTTATTTATTTATTTTTGGCTACATTGGGTCTTCGTTGCTGCGTGCAGGCTTTCTCTAGTTGAGGCAAGCAAGGGCTACTCTTTGTTGTGGTGCGTGGGCTTCTCATTGAGGTGACTTCTCTTGTTGCAGAGCACGGGCTCTAGGCATGTGGGCTTCCATAGTTGTGGCACGCAGGCTCAGCAGTTGTGGCTCGCGGGCTCTAGAGCGCAGGCTCAGTAGTTGTGGTGCACGGGCTTAGTTGCTCCGCAGCATGTGGGATCTTCCCAGACCTGGGATCGAACCCGTGTCTCCTGCATTGGCAGGAGGATTCTTCACCACTGCGCCACCAGGGAAGCCCCTGATCCCGCTTATACTCTTAACTTGCTTCTTCAATTAGTGAAAAGTTACACCAAAGTGTCGCAAAGAAGAAACTGTGCTACACGTCCTAGTAGGGGTCTACCCAGGCTGTTTTCTCTGCCTGGACTGCTCTTCCCCCTCTTCTTTTTAAGACTTTTTTTGGCCGTGCTGGGAGGCTTGTGGGATTTTAATTTCCCAACCGAGGATTGAACCCGGGCCCTTGGCAGTGAGAGTGCGGAGTCCTCACCACTGGACCGCCAGGGAGTTCCCAAGACTTAAATTTTTAAGAGCAGTTTTACGTTCATAGCAAAATTGAAAGGGAACTATAGAGATGTCCCACAGAGCCGCTGTTCCACACATGCATAGCCTCCCACATTGTCAACGTTCCTCACCAGATGATACATTTGTTGCAATTGATGAACCTACACTGACACATTATAATCACCCAAAGTCCACGGTTTACATTACAGTTCACTCTTGGTGTTTTACATTCTGTGGTACACACATCTAGCATTATGGTCTCATACAGAATATTTTCTCTACCCGAAAATCCTCCGTGCTCTGCCTAGTCAACCTTCCCTCCAACCCCCAAACCCTGGCAACCGCTGATCTTTTTTTCACTGTCTTTTCATTTTCCAGAATGTCATAGAGTTGGAATCAAACAGTATGTCACCTTTTCAGGTTGTTTACTCTTTGTGTGAGTTTTAACAGATTGTGTTTTTCAAGGACTTGGTCCAGTTCATTAGGCTATCAAATCTGTGGGCATAGAGATGTTCATAATATTCCTTGATTATCCTTTTAATGTCCCCAGAATCTGTGGTGATGACCCCTCTTTCATTCCTGATATTAGTAATTTGTGTCTTCCCTCTTTTTTCTTAGTTATCCTGGCTGGTGCCTTATAGATTTTATTCATGTTTTCAAAGAACCAGCTTTTGGCTTCATTGATTTTCTCTATTGATTTCCTATTTTCAATTTCATTAATTTTTGCTCTCTTGTTATTTCTTTCTTTCTTTTTAAAAATATTTAATTAATTTATGTATTTGGCTGCACTGGGTCTTAGTTGCGGCATGCTGGATCTAGTTCCCTGACCAGGGATCAAACCCGTGCCCCCTGAATTGGAAGCATGGAGTCTTAACCACTGGACCACCAGGGAAGTCCATCTTCTTTTTCTAGTTTCCTAACTTGAAACTTAGATTATTGATTTTAGATCTTTCTTTTTTTCTAATATATGCATTCAATTTCCCTCTAAGCACTACTTTTGCTGCATTCCACATATTTTGGTAAGCTGTGCTTTCATTTTCCCTTTTTTTTCTTAATGCCCAAGTCAGGTGCTAGTTTATGAAATGCTCCTTAAATTGTCCCAACCCACAGTGAGCTCTCCATCCTCTGAATTCCTACTACATTTACTGTCTGTACCATTCATTTGGTATTTCTCATATACTGACTTGCACATCTAGATAGAGATCTTTTATTGCTTGTGTCCTGTCTGCCTAACTTTAAGGAAAGATCCTAAAAAGAAGAGATAATGTTACCTTACCAAGGGCCTACCACGGGTTGTGAACACAGCATTTGCTACAAGTAATGCCCCAAGCTAATAACAAATGGAACGTTAGTTGTTAACTGAATTCAAAGCTCAATACACACTATTATTTTTCAACAGGAGCCCTCAGAGATCAAGTGGCCTGGGTCACTTCCATCTTTTAAGGCTGCTGGTAACATTAAAAAAATAAATACCACTTTCTCATTACAGAACTTATGGTATTCTTTACACTTTTGCCTTAACAAATAAACAATTTAATGCCAAAGAACACAATTTATCTGTATTACTCATAAAATTTATAAATTCTGTGACTTTTAAATGCCACAAAGCAGTATAGCCTGACAACAGGATACAAGCTGAATGAAGAATGATTTTTTAAAAAATCCCTATTGGCCAGTGTCTCTGAATGCTCATTTGAAGAAAAGTCAAAAGCCTACACTTGAGGCCATTTGTGAATAAGGTTCCCCAGAGGAGGCCCTGCCTTTCTAGCCCTAGAAAATGAAAATCTTGTCTGGTCTCTTCTCCTTTCTTTTACACTTTTTTTTCTTAATTAGAGAATTAAACATTACATTAACTTACTATGGGAAGTAGAGGAATCCTGGGCTATAATACTGTGACAGAAGATCATTTGCACTTTCTCTAAAAGAAACTTTTGTTTACCACGATCATCAAAATTTTATCAAAAGCAAATTACTGAGAAAGCAAATCAAAGATAAAAAACTAAGAGCAATATTTTCCATAAAAGGCAGAGAATAAGGTTTCAAGCCTGGTGTGAGAATGGTGGAATAGTTATTAAAAGAAGGAAGTTAAAATATAGAAGGAAATTCATGGAAAGGATAATCTCAGCCTCAGTAGAGTGCTTAACTCAGGGCTGGAGTATGAGAAGACCTGGGGTCAGGAGTGGGCTCCAGGGGCTTGCTTCAATTCTATTGGTAATGTTTTACTTCCTAAGCTGGTGGTGGATATTCTTTGTATCATTTTATATACATCTGTATGTCTAAAATGTCAAGAGGAGCTATGAAAAATTCAGGTTTGGAATACTGACCGTAAGATGATGCAGGGGGAATTCAGATGGAAATTTCCAGTAATCTGATACTGAACTTTGATTCCCTGAGAAAGGACTATACTCATTTATAAAACATTTACCACGTGGCCACTAGTCTTACTAAACACTCAGTAAAAATTTTGTTAAAGAAAACAGCGTCATAACCATTACCTTTTCGGAGGAGATCTTCGCTAGTAAATCTACTTGATATAAAGCAGTTCCATGTTCTTTTCTTGAACCAACACTTAGGTACCCACTTCCTGTATCATCATTTGTTAGCAGCTCAATATCATTCCACATGTTTCTGAGATTGTTTTCCTGAGACAGGAACCACTGCCTTCCCTGTGACAACATGTAAAATTAGGCCAAATTATATTGTTGCATAGACTCCAGTTCCTTGGGAAATGAAAATGCTTTATCCCCCCCCCCAAAATATACATATATACACACACACATCAATAAGTAAAGACTTCTCTGTCTTTGTGTTATTTCTGTGGTCACTAGACACTTTGGATCAGTAAGATACATGGAACCAGAGCTATGATTATCACTAGAGAACATATTGGTTTAGGGACACAAGGAAACAATTCCAATCTTACCAATCTGTCCTAGAGCTTCTAGTATTTTGTGTGCCTAGTTGAAATGATAACAAGTTTTCATTTGGAAAAAAACCTTTATCCAATATAGCAATAAATAGTGAAGGCTCTGAAGTCAGACTGTATGGGTTATCTTAGAATGGTAAGGTTCCAGATGAACTTAAAAAAAAAAAAGTCCATTCATGTTTCCAGTATTGTTATACAATAAATGCAAATGTTAAGGAGAGGAAGAAAAAACTGCATTAGGTTTCTGACTGGACCAAAGAGTATATTTGTAACCTTTCGAGTCACTTAACTATCTCATCAGCAAGGACTTCATAACTCATTTCATTGGATATGGGTGGGCATAGAATACTAAAATGAAAAACAATCCTTGGATCAAAACTAGTGGGGAACAATAACCAAATAATTACAGTTGTTTTGGGAAGTGCTTGCAGAAATATGTTTTTAAATCTTTGGAAGGTACAGTACAGGGAAGAAATGATTTTTGACTTGGTGTTCTTTCACATTTACTAAGCTGCTGTCCTTAAGCAAGTAACTTAACCTTTCTGTTCCTCAATTCTCATCTATAAAATAGGAATACAGTTGTATGTAGCCGGAAAGGTCACTATGAGTTTCAAACATTCACAAAACAATGCTTCGTTCATGGCAAGCACTCAATTTAAGTGTTATCTAATTCACTATTGTTATTCATGGAAGCAGGTAACATTTGGGTTAGAAATTTAAGGTCATGGGAGCTTTTTAAATATAGGAAAAGAGTTCTTACTAGGAGTGTAAGCAAGGGCACAAAAACAAAGTATGTTAGAATACACGATTTTAGTGGCTGTGTTTGGGTGGGAGTTGGGAGGAGATTAAGACAGGTTGGAGTGAATACTTTTATGGGTCTCAGAGTCCCACATCTGTAAACATAGAGAAATATCATCAGCCTCCCAGGTCTGTCACACTCACTCATTTGACAAATGTTTATTGAATGCCTACTACGTGACAGGCACTGTTCTAGGAGCTGGGAATACAGCTGTGAAGAAGACAGAAAAGGTCTTTGTCATTATGAAATTTATATTCTCGTACGAAGGATAGACAAAAATAAAATAAAGATGGTATTAAGTAGGCAAGATAGTTTGAATGCATCATTCATTAAATCTGCCCAACAATCCATTTTACAGCTGAGAAACATGAGTCAGGGACTAAGTAAACGGCCAAGGTCACCTAAAGCGAGTTAATGATGTAGCTAGACAAGACTCAAATTCATGCCAGTTATTAACTGCCTCCCTACGAAACAATAAGTAAACGCACAAGTACAAATAGTGCTCAAATGAATGGGGGGAAGGGGCGCATAAGAGACACCTGTTTGGGAAGGGAAAGAGATGACATCTGAGCTGAGACCCGAATATCAAGAAGCCGACTATGTAAAGCTCGGGGGGACAAAGATGCAGGCCGAGTATCAAAGGCTCAGAGAGTGGAATGAGTTTGGGGCGGCTGCCGGGCCACAGCAAGAATGGAAAAGTGCGGGCGCTAAACGAACAGGTGGAGCCAATGAATCCTTGATTACAAGATTGGGTTTCATCCTCAATGCTAGGGAGGGAAAGATACTAAGCAGACCAGTGACATGATGTGATTAACGATTTGAGATTCCTCTGGGTGCCGGGTGAACAGATTAACGAATTAAGCGAAATGAAACAGTTTCATTTAGGCCTCCACGCGTAAATGCTCTCAGCTGGACACCGGGGCCAGCAAGAACCGACTTCAACCTCTCTCCCGCGAGCGTCTTGAGGGGAAAACACATCGAACTGAGCTGAGGCCTCTGCTACTTCGACCTGAATCCACCCGCAGCTCCCTACAGCAGCGCGGCTCACCCTCCTCACCTGCAATTGAAGAAACTAAAGAGGAGCACTCAAGTTTATCGTCCCCGCCCTTCCGAGCTCCAACAGACGTTCCCAGTCTCTTTAGGGTCCATGCCACAAATTTAAATTGGCGGGAGAACACCAAGCCCAACCCCTTTTACGGCGGCCAGCGGAGGCCAAGATTGCTTTAGAATCGAAATAGGAAGTCGCCCCACCCTAAATTCCACCCATTCCGATATCCGGGCTGCGCATTCTAGGGTGTGTTCTAGGCCCCGCCCCACTCCCCGGCCTCACAACCCCCCTTCAAAAGAACAACCAATCACCGTCGAACCGCGTTGCTACAGAAACTCTTATCACCACCCCTTTTCCTCCCAGCAAGCTGTGCGACGCGCCGGTTATTAGCCTCTTTGTGCCATCCGGGTCTCTCGCGCGAGCGACTTCAGTCTGGCGAAGCGTTTAGGCGGCCGGTACTGTGGAGAGCGGGAAGTGGAGGTGCCGCCGTAGCGGCCAGGACTCTGCACTATGGCGGTAGGTGCCGAATCTGAGTTTAAAGTCAGGCATATTTTTCTGCTGCTCTGCAAAGAAGGGATGAACGGCTCCCAGAGCTGTTGTCGGGGCTAGTGTGTGGACAAGATGGCGCCGCGGCCTTCTTCTGCGCCCGCCATCATGGCTGGCTGCTGTAGGGAGGGGGAAAGAAGGCGGTGTCGATGGGGGTGGGGAGCCGCAGGGAGTGTCTTTTCTTCCAGAACTTTCCTCGTGTCTTTCCCAGTTTTATGTTCCTTTTGTTCCACAGAACTGACTCCAGTTTTGCTTACTCACTCTGGTTGGTGATTAATATTGAGTTTCGTTAGGGCTTGGGCATTTATGTTCGCGGTGGGAAAGGGCTGGGGAAGAGAGAAAAGGGATCAGGGGTCGTCTCTGAAAAGTATGGGGTCAAAAAGGCGGTGCCTGTAAGAGGTAGAACGTGAGAAGAGAGCAAGCGGTCTTGTAGCGATTATTTTGCCTACGCTCAATGAGATGATTTTAGCTGCATAATTTCGGTTAGGGTGAACGTCCGTGTAAACCTTAGTTTATTCTTTAGTAAGCATCTAGGGAACGTGTTTCTCGAAGGGAGTAAAAATTCGACTTAATGAGAAGTCTTTGGAGCTACGAATTCTGACGCTCCGTTTCCGAAGCGGCTCCTGATGTAATAATCATTTTGAGGTTTTCGAGAAACATAATCAAAGCCCTAACATGGGCATTGTTACTTTAAATTTGGGAGTCCTTCATAGGCCCGTTTAATTTTAAATGAAAGCTACAGTTCTTAAATTACCTTTTCTGAGAAATTAAGCCTGCTTTGGATATAAGATGCCCAATCCTGATAGATCGCATTATTGTGTGATTACTTCATTTTACTTACCCGGTTACAAGAAAAATGCAAACATTTTTTGCATTCTTTTCCATTGACTAAAAAGTTGTGTTTTCTCGTTTTCGAAGATAAATAGGACTATTAAGCATAACGAAAAACTCGTAGATGACTCATCCTGATCATTGGGGTATCTGGAAGTAGAAATCGTTGTCTGCCCCTCCCCCCCGCGCCCCCATACTTAATTGATTTCATTTAGAACCCAGTTTCTGATAACCGATTTAGAACCCCTGTTGGAACAGTTGGGCACATAATCGATTTAAATATTTTTTTGTTTAACTAGTGTTTTGGGCCTCTTAATCTACTTGAAAGAACAGTATTATTTTACTTGGGCTCAAATATTAAAAAACAACAACAATTCAGACATTCGTTTCTGCAGCACCTTGTTCAATAAAAAGACACGATCCCCTCGAGATGTGGCCTAGTATTAAGTCCAGTGTGCCGTCTTTGCACTGGAAAAAGATTCCTATACTATGTCTTGAGTGTCATTGGGGTTTTAAAGATGATGTGGATTTTAAGAAACCATGTTGTTTTTCTAATAGAGCAAATGGTAGAGTGAAGGGCATTTTTGCAGTTAGCATTTAAGATTTACACATAGGTCTGTACTAAATTGAAATCTTAGGTATTTTCAGAGAAGTTTTAATACTCAATTTTACTTGGATACTTTTGTTATGCTACTGTAATATATTCTCAAGGAAATAAAAGCTTCGGGTGAGCTAAGCGGCCCCCTATTATTCTTATCTGTTTAGTGATAGATGGTTTTTGTTTTTGTCCTGTAGTGTGTTTTACAGATGAAAATGGCTGTTTGGTGTAGGTTATTAGCCCGTTTTACAGAGTGCCTTCCCTTAAGGGCATTTTACTGAGTGTAACTTTACCAACACAGCACATCATAGACCTGTCAGAAATAATCCTTAAGAATAGTGATGAGGGGATTGACATATATACACTAAGATGTATAAAATGGATAACTAATAATAACCTGCTGTATAAAAAAATAAATTAAATAAAATTCAAAAATTAAAAAAAAAGAATAGTGATGAGAGGACTTCCCTGGTGGTCCAGTGGTTAAGACTCCATGCTTCCATTGCAGGGGCCATGGGCTACATCCATGGTCGGGGAACTAAGATCCACGTGCCGCACGGCAAGGCCCAAAAAGAAAAAAGAATAGTGATGAGAACAAGAATAAAAGAAAATGACCAATGTTAGTTGTGAAAATCAGAATCATCTTTAGTTGTGTGATAGAGTAGTGTCATGTATTACTATTAGACAGCAAAGAGAGTACCATCTTACGTGAGTCAGCTAATGTTGCTGGATCTCATCTGTGAAATGGGAAAGTTGAGCTTGATTCTAAGAGATGAGAGTCTTTCTGCACAAAAATTTTGTGATTCCAGAAATCACCCATACATAGAGAAACGTGTGCTGGAATGGGCCTCCCCAGTAATTAGGTGTTTCGTCCTATTTGTTAGTGGGTTTTTTGGTAACATTGTTAGAGGCGTAACACATAATATGTCTTTCATCCTAACTAACCTGTAAATCCTTCCCTTTTAATTTATTATTTTATTCCTGAAGTCTAACATCGAGTTAGGTGCATTTTTGACTGTCAGAAAATAGTTAAAATAATGTGACCTCTCACACTTCATTTGTTAAAGTACTCCCCATTTAGTTTACTTGGTGTTTGTTTTCTGGACTAATCTTCCTAAAGGAAGAAGTGCATTATCATGTGATTATTCCTCCTGCTGAAAATGTATAGTATATTCACTATTTACCCATTCCAGATCTTTTTTCTGTAAAGAGCAAGTTAGTAGATACTTTAGGCATTGTGGACCACGTGCAGCATACAGTCTCTGTCACATTCCTTGCTTGCTTGTTTTAACAACCCTTTTAAAAATGTAAAAGTCATTCTTAGCTCAAGGGCGATACTTTGCTAACTCATGTGCTCAGTAATCAACTCCCCAGGCATATTGACTATTTTCGTATTTCCTCTCTGGTTAGATGGATCACCAACGTCCACCTTCCACATATTACGGAAACTGTTTTCCCTGCCTTTTATCAGAATCTCACTCAGGAGAACATTTAGGTTCTAGTTTCTCCTTGAAGCTTTTTTTCTATGACTTTTTTTTTTAATAAACTTATTATTGATTGATTGATTGACGCTTTGGGTCTTCGGTGCTGCGCACGGGCCTTCTCTAGTTGCGGAGAGCGAGGGCTACTCTTCGTTGCAGTGCGCAGGCTTCTTATTGTGGTGGCTTTTCTTGTTCCGGAGCACCAGCTCTATGCACGCGGGCTCAGTAGTTGTGATTCACGGGCTGTAGAGCGCAGGCTCAGTAGTTGTGGTGCACGGGCTTAGTTGCTCCGTTGCATGTTTGATCTTCCTGGACCAGGGCTCGAATCCGTGTCCCCTGCATTGGCAGGCGGATCTTAACCACTGCGTCACCAGGTAAGTCCCTCTATGACTCATTTAAATCAGTTTCATGAAGGAACCTACTCTCTTAGGTAAATCAGGTCTTTGGGAAAGAGTGTGTACTCTTGACTATTTAAATTTTTTTTAAATTTATATTGTGATAACTTGCTTTAAAGCAGAAACAACTTAATGTTTCCATAGCCCAGAGCATATGTGAGGAGAGGCAGACCATATTTTGCAGCAGCACTGTGCCAAGGGGCTTTCATTAAAGAGGGTTAATGAAATTAAGATTGGGTTCTCAGATAGGTAAGTTAATTTCTGTTTTTTTTTTTTTTTTTTAGTAATATTCTAGAACCATTCTCTTTGCTTTTTAAGATTTTACAGTCCTCGGTCTTTTTAACCTTTAACAGCTCATTTTTAAATGCCTCTTTATGCTAATTTAAAATACAAGTATTGGAAAAGTCAACTAAATGAATTCACAGATCTAAAATGGACTCTATTTTCTCTGCTTGAATACTTATTGGAAATACATGGAGCCCTATTTTCCCCTTCCCCCCATGTTTTGAAAGTTATAAAAATAATGATTAAAAAAAATAAAGATATATCCATTCAGTTACATGTGTCTCTTTGGTATTGGGTTAGTCATTTCAATTTATTCAGGCCTACTTAGCAAGTACAAAGCATATTTAGCTACTTGGAAATAAGTTCTTCTGATTTCTTGATTTTCTTTATTTTTTAATTTTGTAAAACTCAAGGATAACTATCTTTCCTCCCTTCTCACTCTTTTAAGCAATTGGAAACATTCTAAATGCAGTTAAGAATTTATAACCATTTTTCTCTAAACTTTTAGGCTAGTGATACAGAACGAGATGGACTAGCCCCAGAAAAGACATCCCCAGATAGAGATAAGAAAAAAGAGCAGTCCGATGTATCTGTTTCTCCCAGAGCCTCAAAACATCATTATTCAAGATCACGATCAAGGTCAAGAGAAAGAAAACGAAAGTCAGGTATGTATAAGACATAAGTTTACTGATCTAATTAATATGTGTTCTTCCCATTGAGAAATGGATAGTGAAAAGTGCATTGGGAATTTTCTGGAGAATTTTTCAATTATGAGGAGTACGAATGTCCTAATACAGGAATTTTATAACTTGTCAAAGACAAAATGTATGCTTAAATTTGTGTCACAATAACTATTATCCCTCAGATGTTCAAATTTTATCCTTTCAACATACGCAAAACAGTATTTTGAAAGATGTAGTCTGGGCAGTGATATATTCTGAACTTTTTTAACATATTAGACATGAGTTACAATAACATTTTTAACCTTGGTTTTCTTTTTAACTTAATGTTAAAATATTTCTGAAAGCAAGAGTTTTTAGTGTTTTGAAGTGCTCCTTATTTGGAGCATTTTTTTAACTGGACTGATGTGGCACAGAAAGCATGATGTATTGCTAATGGATCAATACTTAAGTAGTTAAAAGAGAAATAGAATAGACATGAGTTTAAAAGTTTCAAGACCTGGGCTCTGGTTATTTATCCTTTGCACCCACAGATAGTCCATCTACAAAATGGTTTCAAATGTAATTTTTATGTATCTGTTTGAAACTGTACAGTATCATCATAACTACTTTTTAATGGGAATTTTTCTAAACTGTAACATCCTTTTGGCTACTTATAAGACACCAAGTATAATTCAACCTGTTTGTTTTCTCTTGCATTCTTTGTTCCTTTTGTTCTTAATTGTTTTCCTCTAATAAGACCCTTTATAAGTTTGCTATGTAATAGGAAGCAAGATGAACTGGACAGAATGTTTTGTAAAAATATAAAGAATCGGGGCTTCCCTGGTGGCGCAGTGGTTGAGAATCTGCCTGCTAATGCAGGGGACACGGGTTCGAGCCCTGGTCTGGGAAGATCCCACATGCCACGGAGCAGCTGGGCCCGTGAGCCACAATTGCTGAGCCTGCGCGTCTGGAGCCTGTGCCCCGTGACGGGAGGGGCCGCGATAGAGAAAGGCCCGCGCACCGCGATGAAGAGCGGTCCCCGCACCGCGATGAAGAGTGGCCCCCGCTTGCCGCAACTGGAGAAAGCCCTCGCACGAACCGAAGACCCAACACAGCCAAAAATAAATAAATAAATAAATAAATAAATAAGAAAATCCAAAAAAAAAAAAAAAAAAAAAAATATAAAGAATCTGTGACCACCTAAAAGACAAAGTCTGTTTGTCATGTGTCATGGAACATGGACTTGTTGTGGAACTTTTTTTGCTTACTTATTTGATTATATTCTGGTTTGCTCAGATTGCTTGATTTATTTCAGATACGTGAAGTATTACTGTAGTAGAATAATCCCACCCCTGCCATAAAAAAATAGGTTTTAGAGGATGACTAGTAAATAGATTAGTTAGGCAAGTGGCCAGAAGTGTCCTTTGTATGAGTTTTGGAGTTTGTGTTTGAGATGTTTCTGTACCATTATTTATGGTGAATTTTTCTGTGTTCACAGATAATGAAGGAAGAAAACACAGGAGCCGGAGCAGAAGCAAAGAGGTAATTAACACTTTGTAGTGAATAGGCACTTTAGAATACTTGTAAAGTATCTGGTAGAAATGTTTGTGTGAATATATGATATTGTCAAGGTAAGTACCAAAACTTGAAATTTAAAAGGTTTAATTCAGTTATAAAATAAGCATGATTTGGATTCATCATTTTTCAAGAAGATAGTTGTTTATATGAAAAGTTCATTCAAAAACTATTAATGTTATGTTGTGAAAATATTCACAATAAAAATTTCATATGAAGAATATAACTGGTTTTTTAGGCCTGTCACACAGAGCTTCCATTAATCTGAGGTCCCGAGTCTCTTTATGCCTGACGACTGCTCAGGACTTTTAAATAGCAATCATCTTTTAAGTAGCAATACTCTAGATATCTATGGGCTACTTTTTCTTTATGGAAGATAATGAGAGTCCTTTTCATTAGTAAACTAGTTTGATTCCCTAAGAATAGTATTGAATTTTGAAATAAAAGTGTCAGTGAGGGACTGCTAGAAAGATGGCGGTGACACAAAACTTGAGGATAAAGAAAGACAGCAGCTGTATTGCAGAGGAGTTAACTTGCCCACCTGAGAAGACAAGGAGTGAGCCAGCAAAGGAAGAGCAGAAGTAGAAGCCAAAAAGGGAGGAGAAGAGTCTCATGGGGGCTGGGCAAGGGACTCCTTAAACAACTGTGGGCAGGGACTTCACCTCTTCCCCTAATGGAAGCTCTGTTGAATTTTAATTTAGGAGAGTTTTTGTGAAAATGACTATTTTGTTTAGCTCACATGATAACATTTCTATAATAAATCATACTCAGCGTGCTAATGCGCGAAGAGACTGAACTGAAGACGCTGCAGACTCAGATAGCAAAATAATAAGCCTACTTCATGATAAGGTAACTATTAGTCATTCAAACTCCTATTTCCCTTAAGTATATCTTAAATCAGTTAAGGGTTTTAATGGTTTTTTAAAAAAATAATAATAGTAATGTTATGTTTGGAAAACTGGTTTGAAGTAAACTAAAACTTTTGCAAGCTTAACCACTTAAAGCTTTTCCAGTTTGCCACCACCATATGGCAAAATCAAGGAAATAGTCTTTTTTATAAGCTCATATGGAGAACTGGCATTGAAACTAAAATTTAGCTGTGTCTCCAGGTCTCTTATTTTTCTGCAAAATATAAATTACAGACTATGATCCTTTTCTGATGTATCACCATGCATGTTCTAAAATGTTTGACTAAGTTTTTTGTTTTTAAGAAAAGTTAATCTTGAGTGGAAGGAAATATGCTAAGGTCTATTCTGGGAACTATGAGATAAGTGTCCTGTTGTGGTGGAAAACGGTGGCCTGGGTGTCAGAAGAATATGGGGTCTGGGTTCAACTCTCCTAATATGTAGCTTTGTGACTTTAGATCTTAATTTAGTCATATATAAAGTAAGGGGATTTAGAAGATCTGAGTTTCCTTCCAGCTTTAAAATTGTGATTCTGAAATGTCCAGGATTTTAAGCTTTAGCTACAAGATGGATTTGACAAATCTTAATGTGGGGAAATCGAATGTTTAGCACTTCCTAATTCAGTATGTGAGTGTAGGATGGAGACTTGATCATACAATTAATTTAGCTCAGTCTCTGAATGCATATGTTGTGAAAGCAAAAGCCTTGGTTTTTATAATCATTCAGAATATGGGGGAAGTATGTATTATATAATGGTATAGGGATTAATTGTGTTACACCTAGTTTGATTTCAAAAAAATTAAAACAGATATGGTTGCCATTTTCTACCCTAGGTACATGAAATGTAATAGAACTCCAAGCCTGTTGGGATATTGCAAGATGAAAAGTGATTGCTTCACAGTTTAGGATTGGGAGAAAAATCAAGAGCCGTCTTTAAGAAAGGATGTGGCAGTATAGCTATAAAAAGGACACTTAACTTTGCGTAAAGTAATTTGAAGTTGCAGAAGATATTAATACTTAGGTTAATTTTACTTAGTTACCTAATTGGAAATGCATTTTTCTGGTGCATTTCTTTGTGTCCTTATCTTCGTTATTGTTAACTTTTAAAACTTAATATTATGTACTCTGGATTTAGAAGTTGTTGTATATATATGTCTGTTTCTCTAAAAGGTTTGTTGGAAAATTGAAAAAATTTTGATACATGTGTACTTCCAAGATAAAAGAAACATCAGGGATTCCTCTTTTTCTGAAATAGTGGTTTTTCGATATTATTAACATTGAAAGTTATTGTTTTGATTGTGGTATTGAAAGTATTTGGGGGTGGAAACTGCATTTGGGGGGGTTTATAAAGAAAAAGTAAAATTAGTAATATACATCTGCAACATTTGGGTGATGTGAAACTAGATCTTTTTTTAAATTTGCCACACACTCCTAAGGTTACTAATGTTGCATCACAACATTTTTGCTACTGATACCCATACTAACTCTCTTTGTTGCACTATTTTCCTGAAAGAACCAACTTCTTCTTAAAACAGGCAAGAAGACATGAATCCAAAGATAAATCCTCTAAGAAACACAAGTCTGAGGAACATAATGACAAAGAGCATTCTTCTGATAAAGGAAGAGAGCGGCTAAATTCATCTGAAAATGGTGAGGACAGACACAAACGCAAAGAAAGAAAGTCATCAAGAGGCAGAAGTCATTCAAGGTCTAGGTCTCGTGAAAGGTAAGTAGTTTTTCCTAAGTTAATGCCTTCTGAAGAACTCCTGAATTACATAAAGGTTTGCATTAATGGAGCAACACCCAAAAAAATCTTAGTTAGAAAATTGGTATTTTTAACTTTCTGAGTTGTCTGTCACGGTGAAAAAATTTTTGCTGAACTATGTTTATATAGTTTGCTAATATCATAATCCTTTTACATTGCTGGTGCAGGATTCATTTGCTGCTGAACTCTAATCTAGGTTTTATTTAGGTATGGGTTAAAAGATTTTTGAGAAACTGGGTCATGGTTCACATTTTTGTGGCTTTTTTTTTGTGTTTTAAGGAACCAGTGTCTGCAACATATTTTGCGGATTTCTGTGGGGAATATGTGTGTGGTATCAGATTCGGTCAAAAATTTTCAGTAGTAGAATAACTTGATTGTTACTCTTAGAAATAGTTTGGTACGGCAATAGACTTCAAGCTATTAAACAGAATCTTAAATTGGGGTAGGAAACATTGCTTTTTTGACGTTATCAGTTTATTGTGTTCCCTCTAAGTAACTACAAATTTATGTACTTGAATTTCAGACGTCATCGTAGTAGGAGCAGAGAGCGGAAGAAGTCAAGATCCAGGAGTAGGGAGCGGAAAAAGTCAAGATCCAGAAGCAGAGAGAGGAAGAAATCACGATCCAGAAGCAGGGAGAGAAAACGTCGGATCCGATCTCGTTCCCGCTCAAGATCAAGACACAGACATAGGAGTAGAAGCAGGAGTAGGACAAGGAGTAGAAGTCGGTAGGTATTCATCATCTTGAATAAAATCAAATAGGCCCCTCACAGGGTCTGTTAAGTCAGGCTTAGAAAGGTTAAGTAACTTGCTCAAGAAGCCCAATATCATACAGTTCTTAAATGGTAAAGCTAGGACCTGGTCCCAGATGCATCTGAAAGCAAAGTCCGTATGTGTGCTTAATCCACCGTACTAGTTATACTCTCTCAGATACTCAGAAAGATGAGCTTATAAATCCACACTTGTCTTGATTGGAAGGAAATTTTAATTTGTTTATGCAAGAAATACAATAAAGAGCATTTAATTATAAATATTCAGAGAATATGTTTATTCTCTACTATTATTATTAATAGTGTATTATATCTATATTCACAGATACTGGTAATAAAGTTAATGTGACAGCTTCTTTGTTCATTGTTCATTAAGTCAAACAGTCTATAAAAGAATGAAGTATGGGTAAAAGTGTACTTTGGTTTATAATAACTTGGTTTGTCACTTGTTTGATCATTTTTTCAGTTTTTAATCAGTGGTTTTAGTATGTAATAGTTGCCTAAATTGAACTTTACCAGTTAGGAGATTTAGTCAATCTAAAGTGGTAATTTCACCATTAATTACCATTGTTTTTGTTTTTTTTTTTTAAATCACCATTTGGGCATTCGGGTCATTATTTATGGCATTTCTAGTTTTAACCACTGATACCTTTGATTCTAATCAATGACTATTCTAAATTTTTCTCATTTTGTTTTAGTGATTTATATTTTTGAAAACATTTACAAGTTAATTCATTGTACATTAGAATACTAGGACCATTTAACTTATCAATCCCACTAGTAGGAATTTATCCTATTGACCTGCACAAGTGTAAAATGACTAACGTACAAGTCTAGCCTTTGCAACATTGGGTATAATAGCAAAAGATTGGAAACAACCTAAACGTCCATCTGAAACAGGGATGGTTAAGTGAATTTATAGAAACTAGTCTTTTACACAAGGAACTTGGGGTGCCTATGGAAGGTGTACAACAGAGGTGGAAAGGAAAGGGTTCAAAATATATTTCCTAGACCAGTTTAATTTTTATTGAACTATGTAACTATAATTTATTTTGATTCAATAAAATAATTATTACTTGGCCATACTGAGACATGTAAAATATGATTTATTAAAGAGATAGAAAGAAGAGAATTGAAAAACCGAGAAGATTTAGCAGAAGTTTAAGCCGAACTCCTAGCCCACCTCCCTTCCGAGGCAGAAACACAGCAATGGATGCACAAGAAGCTTTAGCTAGGAGGTGCGTGTATTTTTTATTTGATACATTTTTTTCTCCTTTTCATCTTGAGGTAGATATTCAATTGTGTGGACCAAATGAATGCTTTCAGAGGATAATTCAGATAATTAAATCTAGCCATAACTACTGTGGCAGTTTTGTGATACAGAACTGCATTAAGTGGTTTGTTAATTCTCATCTTTAATTTGCTTATTTGCACAACTGGAAAGAGTATTTCTTCAACAGTTTCTTTTTTCTTCATGATTAACTAATTCATTTTTCTCAAGTCTAGACTCACAAATATTTTCAGTTGGCCATTGGAACTTTTTAAAAAATCTTAAATGTGATCTAAGAACTCTGTTAATTTTGCATCTAAAACTGCTTTGTCTTTACTTTACTTTCTTTGTTCTTCCTTAAGAAAAGTCTCTGAAACAATAAGTAGAATTCTGTCAATAGTTTTCTTATTTTGAATGTGGCAAATAATAAGCCAGTTCATTTGATCTTAAAGTGTTTACTGCTGTGATAGCATAGGAAGATCATTGTATTTTAAAATTTTCTAATGTTTCAAAGATGGGTGATTGTGGGACCACACACAGCAGGGCTGTCTAACCGAAATCTGCAAAACCATTGAAAGAACTGCCTCATAGAGGCAAGAAGTAAAGTAGAATCCAAGCCCTTGTTTGCAGGTTTTCCCATATTCTGAAAACTAAAATCTTTTGATTTTTTTTTCTTTATGAAATTGAGTTTGTATTTTTTTTTTTATTACAAAAATGCAGTTATCACAATGTAACCTGATGGGCTGCTGCCCTGTGAACCCAGCCTGGCAGAAACTCCAGCTGAACAGCAGCAGCAGCAAAGGTGTGAGCTCACCCCTTCTTCATTCCATTCACCTTAGTGAATGGTATTGATTCCAAACCTGCAGTGGCCATTTAAAATATACAGCCAGTAGCTGTCAATCACTTTCTGACTGAAACTAAAATCAACAGAATTAGGAAATAATTTTCTACAATATCTGAACTAATTTATAAAGAATGGTCCGTTAACTTTGATCATGAATTTTTTTAAGCCCTAAAGTTTATTCTTGTTTACTCTTAAGTTTATTGTATTTTAATTTTTGGATTATACTAAAGTTGAATCTATAACTAGCATCTAAAACTTTAACTTAGTCTACTTAGTGATTTTCAGGTGACAATTTTTAAAACTGCTTTGGAAATATTTTTATTTATGAATCTATGTTTTAACATTAATCCTAATCAGAAACTTGTTTCCAAGGACAAATTCAAGGCTGTACGACTTGTCTTTCTTTCATGTGTGCTCAATAGAAGGGAACGAAATTATAGATTGTTATTCTCCTTTTATGTAAATTACAGCAATTGTTAAATGTCAGTTTTCTACTACTGTATTTTACTTGTAGTGCCCACTGCTCCCCTCCCCCCCAAAATTTCCGCAATCCTTGCCCCTTTATACCACTTGAAAGGAGGGAGAGGGTGGTGTTTAACTTACGATTGGTAAATCAAGGAATCTTCGGAAGAAAAGGGCTTTCTCTTTCAGGAACTCATTGTGAAGATAACATTACTTACGATTTGCTATATACCAGATAGATACCTACTTGACAGCACATTTTGTTTAGTATGTGTATTCAGTGGTGAATTTAGTGTGAATCAGAATTCGTTTTTGTTTGGGGATGAATTTGTGTTTCACGTTTCCAGTTCCTTTGCTAATAATTTCTTTACCTCCTAAAAGTAATTTTCTAATATTTAGTTTTTTTACCCCCATTTTATTAGATTATAGAGGGTGGCAGGGTTTGCTTGCCCTTTTTTAAATTTTATTTTTGGCTTTTTAATTTTCACTGATTTAGAGACTAATAAAGTCTGTTTAGATATAAAAATCATCTGCATGTTTTGATTGGCCTTAATCCTGTATCAGCCTCCCTTAAGAAGCATTTAGGTAATTCTATAAATTATTGCATGTACCCTAAGATTTACTCAGTTTTCAGTATGTTTTCTCAATGCCTCAATTTGCAAGATTTAATTTTATCCTTACTCCTATAACCAGCACTGATGAAGATTGAATAATTTTTTATCTCTTAACCATTTTAATGATTCTCTGTGGGAACTATATATAAAAGCTACTAGAGTTGTTGGCTATTCAGTGAAATTAAAAATGTTTAAAACCAGTAGTGAAATATTATTTAATTGTGACTGATACCATCTTAAGAATGATTGCTTTTTTTCCCACATGCAGATATCAATTTGGGGAACGTATTAAATTTATTTAAAATTCTATATAAAGTGTTTTATGCCTACATATGTATACATAGAGATAAATGTTGGCTTTATATTGATATTTTTATTAAATTGTCTTTGACAGGTTGGAAAGGGCAAAGAAATTACAAGAACAGCGAGAAAAGGAAATGGTTGAAAAACAAAAACAACAGGAAATAGCTGCAGGTAATTTTTGTTTTCTTTATTATGGAAGTATGACATTTTTTTGTAAAACATTTGAAAAGTTCAGGAAAAGTAATAGGAAGAGAATCACATATGATCCCTTCTACCCATCAGTATGCTGTAGATCAGTATGCTGTAAATTATTAATTGAATTGTGAACATGTTATTTTTAGTGTTAACTTTTGTACCTCATAAAACTTTTTTTGCACTGTATTTCTGATTTGGTCAATGTAGATAATTTTGAAAAGTGAATAGTGACTATTCTTGTTCATGTAGCAGTTTAGCCATCACTGCATATGTCTTTTAGTTATGATTTTAGAAATACAGTTTATTAAAGATGATGAACTGAACTGGAGTGTGTATTATGTCTTACTATTAAGGAAATCAAGTTTTTAGACAACACAGACACACTGCCTGTGGATGATTAAAAGGTGATCAGAGAGAGCCTGTATGAAATGTAATCTGGAGGGTGGAAGTAACAGACCTGGCGCTTATCTTTTATAGGACTTGGGCCTAGTATGTTAAGTGTGTATAATACCTGTTTAATAGTTTTAAACGTTTCTTGTGAGTTTCAAATTAGATGTTGTGAGATCATTTTGTGAGCTATAAAGAACCATACAAATAAGTCAATTTATTAAAAGTTTAGCTACAATCATTATAGTTCATTTCCATTGAAATCATACACCTTTATGTTATTCGCAGGATTCTCTTTATCCTCAGAAGTGAAGTTTAAGTATATATAAGGGATCATATACAGAAATGTCTAGTGATGAATACATTAAATAAATGTTTGCTAAAATGTTACTGCTTTATAAGCTTAACCCTCAGTCATTTTTTATTTGGTGAAAATATTCCGCCTTTTTGCAGATTAGTAGCTCTTATATATAAATAATGTATTACTGTAAATTAGGAGGTTTGTTTTGGTTAAAATCCATACTTATTTCCTCTTCAGCAGCTGCAGCTACCGGAGGTTCTGTTCTCAATGTTGCTGCCCTGTTGGCATCAGGAACACAAGTAACTCCTCAGATAGCTATGGCAGCTCAAATGGCAGCCTTGCAGGCTAAAGCTTTGGCAGAGACTGGAATAGCTGTACCTAGCTATTACAACCCAGCAGCTGTGAATCCAATGAAATTTGCTGAACAAGAGAAAAAAAGGAAAATGCTGTGGCAAGGCAAGAAAGAAGGAGTAAGTTCTCTTATTCTCCTTTTTTGTCATTGATTCCTCAGCTTAGAAAAACAAATTTGGATTGGAAAAGATTAGTTTGGGTTTATCTTTCTTCTGAGAGCCTAACTGGAATAATTTAATTTGCTACAATTATTAGCAAGAATAATAAATGCACCATCTAAGTCAGGCTTTCAAAGAAAACCAATATTGCCCTACATTTATTAAGGGGAAAGAGTTGGTTCCTTAGCTTAGATTTTTTTCATATTATTAAGATAATTATAAATTCCATTGGTGGAATGCCATAAATGCTGTTGTTTTTCTACTAAGACTATATTATGGAAAGATCTAGTATCATAATAAAAGGTATTTAAGCTTTACATATGCTAAAAATTCATTGTTTTTTTAACAGGACAAATCCCAGTCTGCTGAAATATGGGAGAAATTAAATTTCGGAAACAAGGACCAAAATGTCAAATTTAGGAAATTAATGGGTATCAAGGTGAGTTATACACTTCGTAATAAAGTTCATGTCATTTTATATTTTTAGGGTAACATTGGTTCTCAACTTAAACATTATTTCAGTGATGTGTCATCTCTGGGTACTTTCTAGTGCTCTTTCATTTGTGTTCTCTAGATTAACTTCACAGAATTAACCAATAAATTATCATCACTAGTCAACAGTACAAATTGTTAAATTTGATTAAAACATTTGTTGAGGGACTTTCCTGAAGGTCCAGTGGTTAAGACTGCACAATTCCATTGCAGGGGACGTGGGTTCAATCCCTGGTTGGGGAACTAAGATCCCACATGCTGTGCGGCACAGCCAAAACATAAGAAATAAAACAGTTATTGATTGTTACTGCATGTTTATGCCTTAAGCAAACCTTGTTCAAAATCATAAGCTTCTCTTAGTAAATTTTTTTTAAAAATTTGTAAAAAGGAATTAATTTGCTTTTAAAAATTCCCATTTAAATGGAATATTACTCAGCCATAAAAAGGAATGAAACAGTTATTTGTAGTGAGGTGGATGGAACTAGAGTCTGTCATACAGAATGAAGTAAGTCAGAAAAAGAAAAACAAATACCATATGCTAACGCATATATATGAAATCTAGAAAATTGGTACTGATGAACCTAGCGGTAGGGCAGGAATAAAGATGCAGACATTGCGAACGGACTTGAGGACACGGGGTGGGTGGGGGAAGGGGAGGCTGGGACGTAGTGAGAGAGTAGCATGGACATATATACACTACCAAATGTAAAATGGATGGCTAGTGGGAAGCTGCTGCAAAGCACAGGGAGATCAGCTCGGTGCTTTGTGATCACCTAGAGGAGTGGGATGGTGGGAGGGAGGCTCAGGAAGGAGGGGATACGGGGATATATGTATGCATATAGCTGATTCACTTTGTTATACAGCAGAAACTAACACACCATTGTAAAGCAGTTATACGCCAATAAAGATGTATAAAAAGAAAAAATGCCCATTTAAGGCTAACTACTTGGTGTGGGGTCGGACTTTCTTAATTTTTTTCAAGGAAGGTTTTTGTTTGAGTTTTTGTGGTTTTTTAAAATTAATTAATTAATTAATGTGGCTGTGCCGGGTCTTAGTTGCAGCAAGCGGGATCTTTTAGTTGCGGCATGCGAACTCTTAGTTGCGGCACGTGGGATTAGTTCCCTGACCAGGGGCTGAACCCAGGTCCCCTGCATTGGGAGCACAGTGTCTTAGCCACTGGGCTACCAGGGAAGTCCCAAGGAAGGTTTTAGGTTTTACACAACAACCTGGTAAGGTCGACAAATGTTCAGATATTGGTTATTACTAAGGGAGTTGGTTTTTCATTGAAGGGATATTTGGTTTAAACTCCATACCCATTTTCTATTTACTTTTCCCTAGACACTTTATTTTTGCCTGTGTTGGGTCTTCATTGCCACGCATGGGCTTTCTCTAGTTGCAACGAGCGGGGGCTACTCTTCATTGCGGTGTGCAGGCTTCTCATTGCGGTGGCTTCTCGTTGTGGCGCACGGGCTCAGTTGCTCCATGGCATGTGGGATCTTCCCGGACCAGGGCTTGAACCCGTGTCCCCTGCATTGGCAGGCGGATTCTTAACCACTGCGCCACCAGGGAAGTCCCTGGCATGTCCTACATGTTCTTCCTTGGGCCCACTGAATGATTTTTGTTAGGTCCTGCTCTATCCCAGCACCTAGAATGAACATTGCCTTGAATTCCATAGGTGCTGAATGAATGAATGGAAGCTAAGTGAGGTCAAATACGTACTGCAAAAATGTGATCTGCTAGTACTTTTTAACTGAGAAGCACTTTTTATTCCTAGGTGAATTCATTTTAATAGTATATTTTGTATCTGTTATTTAGAGTGAAGATGAAGCTGGATGTAGCTCCGTTGATGAAGAAAGTTACAAGACATTGAAACAGCAGGAAGAGGTATTCAGAAATCTAGACGCTCAGTATGAAATGGCAAGATCACAAACCCACACACAAAGAGGAATGGGATTGGGTTTCACATCATCAATGCGAGGAATGGACACAGTTTGAAGAAAATCACACTTTATACTTGGGACTTTTATAGACTTCTGGTTCTGATGTCAGGTCCTTGTTCACCAAACAGCTGGCATTCTAGCTTGCATGGGTGTTGCATTGACTTTAATTTATTGAAAAAATACGATTTTTTGTAAATATCAGATCAGTGATAATGGTGTTAGTGTTGTAATCAGGTTAAACCCGCTTCCATTAAACTTGACAGGACTACAGAAGGACAATATTTTTTAGTTAATGAATTCTACTTTTCAAATATATAAAAGCTGCAGATGGGATAAAGTCTCATACATGGATTTTTGGTGTCCACTGTCTTGTGTACTTTTGTACTTAACCTTGTACAGTTATTTTCATCTCTTGAAACATGAAAGAAATGTTATGTAGATGTTCTTTAGAAGATCTGGCCATTTGGTACATAATCCAGCACAAATAGGCTGGGTGGTGATGATAATAAAAATGGTTTTCTCAAAACTCGTGTTAATTTAAGTTACCTGGAATTCTTATTTGAATTTGTCTTATGGTTTCTGTAGCATTTTGCAATTTCTAGTAGAAGACACTGGCTAGAAATTACTTTTTTTTTTTTTAAAGAATTATGCTATAGGCAATACCATGGTGAGCAAAAATGTAAAAGGAAGTTGGGAGGAGTGAAAAAACTTAGTAAAATAAATCTGTTTTCCTACTATTATAAGGGACAGAACTGGTGTACAGTATTTGTTAAATATTCCATATGTTATTCAGGAAATAGATTAATACATTAAAGGGATGTAAGCACTTTTATTTTAATAAAGTGCCTTATAACAAGTTCTTTGTATGCCCTTTCCTCATTATCCCTTTTGAATTGTCTAACCTGAAGTACTAAAACAGAAAACAACTTTGTCACTAAATTGAGTAAATTTAGGGCATAGTTTTGGTGGAAGGAGGGGACTACAGAACTTGTACTTCATTTGCTTTCACTACAACAAATTCATAATTTTTAGCTTTCCCTGGAAAAACCCTTTGAAAAACATCTCCACAATGTAGTAGCACAAGGGAAGACTGTTTAATGTGTTTTGGTAAATGTTTGGTTTTCCCAGAGCACAGTTATTTTGGGGAGAGATGGCTCTTCATGCTTCAGTGACAAAGTCAAGTTTCTGGGGAAATAACACCATGGTTTTTCATTTTGGAGTCTTCCCAAATTCACATTTTCCTGGTGAGCTGTACCTTCTGAAATCTGTTTCATTAAGAATGTTTGTGGCAGGGGTGGTGGGGGAAGAATGTTTGTGGGCCTGTAATGCAGTGTGGATATGAAAAGCACACATTAAACTGCTTCCTGTGTTTTTCTGTGGTATTTTAGGAACTGGCCATACACGATGAATGATATGGTCCATCCTGTACTCATTTAGTAATTTAAAGAATTTTTGTAGCCAATTTTAAACAGGAAACTAGTTTTGATTCATTTAGTATGTATTCATTTAGTATGTCTAAAATAATTGAGTTAGGTAATCAGTATTCTTAGTAGAGATTTTACATTCTTACTTGCATGCTTGTTTTTGAAATCCAGGGGGTAGTTTATATTTTAACATCCCAATTGGGACTAGTCATATGTAAAGTTATTAATAGCTACATACAGCCAGGGGAAACCATCCTGGACAGTGCAGATTTAGAGGGAGGCATATAGGTAATTGCAATTTGCATAATTAAATTTTACAAAGCAATTATTGGAGTCCTGGGGGTCGGGGACAGTTAACTGCTTGGCTCAATTTGAAATGAGTTTGTAGGGAAGCTTTTATATGCTTAAACTTTGTTTCCCCTTTTTCCTGGCTGTTACTGTGCTTTCCATGTCAAAGCCTGGTACTCCATGATGGATGTTTTGGGCTTTACTCTTGAATGCGACGGGAACATAAGTTGCTGTCCAGGAGATTCTTTAAAGACATGGTAGTAAGACAAGACCACACTATTTGAGGCAAGGTTTTGATAAGCTGTGTGAGAGCAACTGGCTTGGAGGATAAGAAAATTCAAAAATGATGTTTCCAATTTGGGTGATCATTCATTGTGATTAAATTAGAAAACTTAAATACTATAGTAGGTTGGTGGAAGGAGATAGAAGCAGAAATTAAGTTGTGTTATTCAAAGTTAATTTCATGGCCAAAAGATGATTTAAGAATATACTTAAATATAATTTCTCTGGGGCCCTCTCCTAGTTCTCCCACTGGCTGTGCATCAATTTCTGTAGTTGTCTCATCCTTAATCCCAGCCCTCTAGGGCTCAGTTCTAGACTTCTTTCCCACTCTGTTCTTCACTATGAAGTCTCATTCTCTATCATCTTTGTATTTACTTTCCATAAAAATTTGAACCAGCCAAATGCTAATCTTTAGTTCAGTCCTCTTTGGAGCTTAGCCAAATATCTGTGTAATATACACCTCCACTGAGCCCGAAAATTTTACCTTCAATGTACTAGTGCTTCAAAAATTTCTTCCACTAGTCTAGTTACTTACCTAACTAGAGTTATATAAGGATAAAATTGTTTATAAGGATAAAATTGCCTCAAGGTACCACACAGCCAAAATGGAACTCACCCTTTACTCCCAAACCTGGTCAACATCAAATGATTTTTTTCTCTATCTCAAATGATCACTTATTTAGCCAGTTTGTTAAGTCAGAATCCTGGCAAATAATTCACCACCCTTTTCTCTCATTCCTATATACAACCCTTCAGTTATCTGTTGCTTTAATTTTATCTTTTAAATATCCTCTATTAAATATCAACTCTTCAGCACTATTGCCACTACCCTAATCCAAGCTAACATCTGTAATCTTATTACAAAAATCTGTCAGTCTACTAGATTTGGAATTTTACATTTGCTCCATCGCCAGTCCTTTTCCTATCATGCCATCAGGACCATCTTACCAAAATGAAAATTTGTGGGTCATAGACCCACAACTTGTTTAAAATGTTGAAATGACTTCCCAATTTTGGGGTGGAAACAATGTCCCTAATGTGGTGAGTAGTCGCCTAATGTTCCAGCCTCATCTTGCTCCACTCTGCCTTTTCGTTCTACATGCCATTTCTTCAGACTAGGACTCTCTTAATTCCATCCCCCATACTCACCACCAACTTTGCCCTCCTAACACTTTATAATTCAGTTCAAACCTCAGTTCTTCGATTCACTGACTCACACAGAAATGTCAAATTTGTTACATATCCATTCCTGTTTTTATTTCACATATTTATTTCTTAATATGATGAATACCCATCAACATCCACTTTGACCCAAGAGCGGGAACATGTATGTTTATTTTTTGTTTCTTTCTTTTGCTAGACTGTACCCTCTATGAAAGCAGGAACTTCTCTAGTTTGCTCACTCTTAACACCCTCAGCTCCTAGAACAGTGCCTGGCACATTGAACTCGGTAAATGTTATTGAATGATGAGTGATTGAAGGAGAGAAATCACCAAAAGCTGCAACAGACAAATCTAAAATAATCTAAGATCAAGCTAGTTCTTCATGAAAAAGTGAAACAAGTCCAGTAAACTGAAGTAGCTTCTCCAAGATCACAAAGGTAGTCTGTGGCAAAACTGGAGTTCCTTATTCACCAGAATCTGTGATAAGCCGTACATCGTGCTCTGATTTTTTGCAGCCTTAAATGCATAAGAGACAACTCATATTGTTGTAACACATTCTGATATAGTTGGGCTTTCTTCACGTTAAAAAGGACCAGTCCCAGTATGCAATGCAAACGATGAGTTAACAGTCGCTTAGAAACCCATATCCCAGCATGCCTTGCTCCCGAGCGACCTCAGAAGTGGGCATGAGAGACGCCATTGCATTCTGGGAGTTGTAGTCTCACAGGACTGGCCCGCCCATTATGCAGCTTCGGCGGCCTACGTTTGGAGGAAACCGTACTGGGTGGCTTAGGGCGGCCGGAGCCCTAGAGAGCGGTGCCGCCCAACAACCTTTGCCTTCGGCTGGGGGGCCAGCTCCGCCTCTTCTCGTATCTTTCCCATAGCCCAAAATGGCGGCGGAGGTGGATTTCGGCGACCTAGAGCTGTTCGAGGCGTTTGACCACCTAGAGGAGTCGACTCCGAAGCCAGTTCACACCCTCTTCAAGGACGACGACGGCGACGAGGAGGACGAGAATGGGGTCGGCGACGCGGAGCTGCGGGAGCGGCTTCGGCAGTACGAGGAAACCATCGAGCAGCTCCGCGCCGAGAATATCCTTCCCGCTCGCTGGGCCCTGTCACTGGGGAGTGTGGTGTGTGCCGTGCCCGGGAGGGTGCGGGCGGAAATTCCACGAGGCTGAGAATCGCGGGTTCGGGTTGCGTAAGCTGTCCCCGAGGCCTCGGCGCAGACATCTCCCCTTCTGGGATCCGTATCCTGGACCTTATTCGCTCCTCCCGCCCCCCAATCTGGGGCCGGTTTTTAGTGTTATTCCGGACTCTTCCAACTGTTCAGTTGTATACTCTTCACCACTTCCCTTCCCCTCTTTGGAGTCGTTATCCGATCTCCTTTTTTGGAGCCAAGCTAAAGTTGTTGCAGTCACGCTGTAGTTGTATGTTAGGAGACACCGGATGCTTAGACCTAGGCGCAGATGTGTCTTTAGGGCGGGGCAAAAGTTAGTGGTGCTAGGATGTGCAGTTGGGGGCGTTAAGGAGTCGAGGCATGCAGAGAGAAATGGTTAATTGCTTGATGAACTTCGGGGATTCATTTTAAAGTTCTTCCACTTTGAAATAGCTTCCGTGGTTAAGGTCCATTGCAAACCCCTAGGGAAAACGCGCCAAATAAGTTTCCGTTTGCCTTTAGTCACATGTTTACAGCCTTTCTAGCAAGATGCGTTAATATGTTTATTCCCATTCTTAGAGAATTTTTGGTGTTTTTTTGTTTGTAATACACATGCAGGTAATTTTGGCTCAGGTAGTTTTTCTAGTGTAAAGACCCCTGAAAGTGGTTGGTAAATCATCTTCTAAGGTTTTCGAAGTCATTTTTTCATAATGCCTTTTTCCTCGACATTTTATTATGAAAAATTTCAAAATACAGAAAAGTTGAAAGGAGTTTACAGTGAACATTCATAGATTCCATCCTAGATTCTTCAGTTCTTAACAGTCTGTTATGCTGCATAACATTTTTGGTTTAGTCTGTTAGTCTCTTTGAACTACGTGACCCTGCCTTAGAAATACCATGTTGGAAGGGATGAAAACTGTATTTTAGTTTGTAGATCCAGATACCTAGCCCTGCAACAAAACAGGAGGTCAGTAAGTGTGTCATCCTCAAAATATTTGTCTTTTAACGTTTATAACATATGTTTATAACATTGACACCAACAGTGAGGTTAGTAGTTGAATTTTATGATCTTCATATTTCTATTTAATGAGGGCTTATACTCCTTAACAAGTAATAACATCAAGAACTTAAAAGAAAATTGAACATTCTGACTCGACCAAGGTATGAGATCTTGAATTTGAATATTTAATCACAGGGTTTTTTTTTGCAAAAAGGGTGTTTAGGATTTTTGTACCATTTTGTACTCAAGAAATCATAGTAATGATCCTTTATTTTTAATTTGTGAGGGTAAAATTTGAATTCTCACAACCGTATTAAACTTTGAAACTGACTTATTGGGTGAAAATACGTGTGAAACACAATTCAGAAGTTTTTGACTTAATGTTCAGAACAGGCAAGTTATCAACCTAGCTGTTGCTATTCAGCGAACATTTCTGGGAAGTTAGAATTCAGATTACAGTATTAATCTGGCTGAAGATTTATTTATACAATTAAAATGTGCTCATAAATAGAAATAATGCAAGATGCAGCATTTTAGAAGAAGAGAAAGTAGTTGCTTTTGAAAAAAGTACAGTGAGTAAATTTGCATTCAGGCATCTGATTTTAATAGAAGAATAAATGTTGATATTTTGTAATATAAATTTATTTAGTAGTCACTAAATTAAAATATTTCTTAAAGTACAAATTTATTACACAGAACGGTATGTTAAGGCTTTCAGAATATGGGGTACCCTGATGCAGTTTCACATGGAATTTTTTGTCCCTGGTACCAGCTGAATTAACTGGCTACACTGGTGACTAAAACTTGAAAATTTTAGAATTTAACATATGTAGAATTTAGACATATTTCAGAATATGTCTAAAGAATAACTTCTCTATGCCCTACTTTCCTTCCTCTATGTGAGCACGCTTTGTAGATCTACATTTATTTTTGGTTAGGTAGTAAACATATTGAATGTAACTAGGATTCTTAAAAAATCACAATTTTTATATATGTAAAGATATTTTATTTAGACAAGCATATGCTTTGTAATAGAGTTGTTCATTTAAACATTAAATATTTATTTATAAGGGGGTTATAATCACCTGAATTCAAATGATTACAGCATCATAGGCTTTGCCAATTTATAAGAAGCAAGCATTAGTATCCTGAAAAAGGAATATATATATATATATATATATATATATATATATATATATATATATATATATATTTTAAATTAATAGTCCTCCACATTGTCAGACTGACAAAGCTTTCTACAGAACACCGAGGAAGAAAAAAATAAAATTATTTAGATAAAATTGTACCCTACATCTCTTGATTTAACCCTTATCTTTGGAACTTTCATGATCAGAAGTGTCTCTTCTTTTTATCCAGTAAACATTGTGGGGTGTTTTTTTTTTCTTTTTTCTGTTTTTTCTTTATATGATGAAAATTTTCAAACGTACAGAAAGTGGAAAGAATAGTACAGTTAATACCCATATTTTCATCACTTAGATTTAACAATATTTTGCCATATTTCCTTCTTCTAATTCCATATACATACTTTACCCCAAATATTTCAGCATGTATTTTTTTCCTAAAGACTTTCATGTTACCACAACACCATGATCACACCTAATAACTGGCACGATTTCCTTAATAACATTCCCAACCAGATTCAGATTTCCCCAGTTGAATGTCTTTATTGCTGATTTCTCAAACTGAACTCCAGTCAAGGGTCATGCAATTGCATGTAGTTTTTAAAAACATGATGTATTTTTTAAAACTGAAGTTTGTGCAAATTGAAGCAAGTTTCTGGGTGTCTTCATATTTTAATTTTATTTCTCTACTTGATGTGGGCAGTTCCACATACGGATTGATTTATTTCACGTGCTGTACAGGTAGAAGGATTTGAGGCAGGTGTGGAGGAATCAGAGCTTCAGCTGCTCCCAGGTTACCGAAGGGCTATATAGCAGATTTCCAGGCTGCAGTCTAGTTCTGTTTTTTGCAGTATTTGAAAGTCAAATTCAGGAATGAGATACTTTTTACATCTCTACTTTAAAATTTTGGATTTGAGCTACTTAGTGCAGTGTGCTCTGCCCTCCAGAAAGAGTCTACCCATTTATTTATAGTGTTTCAATTTCCCATATATTTCCAAGCCAATTTCACTGATTCTTTCAGAAATATATTCTTGTAACCTGCTGGTTTATTCAATTCGTCCCTCCCCTCAATTTGTAAACAAACAGCCATTGGGTAAAGAAGCTTTTTGGTTGAAAGATTAACTGTAGTTTTTAATTTTTTTATGAAATATTTTTTAAAATATGTAATGTAAAAGATACCCCTAAAAACTGTTAAAGTGGGTAAAACTGGAGTTCTTTGTGGTTCTTGATCTTATTTGTAAAATATTATATGATCTTTGGTACTTAAGAATTATAAAGATTCAGCGTTTATATATACATATGCAAGTTTTACTTTAATGTCTTCTAAGAATATGTTTTAACTTCTGTTTTAGTGGAATATTGGTGAACAATACTAAATTAGATGGACCTTTATTTCAGATTCTATTTATGAACAATGTTATTTCAAAGTAAGTAATTTTCCCTTTCCTAAATATTATGAGCTGATGTATTTATGATACAATGTCTTCTATAAATACGCTGTTTTCATTTTTACTTTATATACCATCTTTATTCTTTTACTTAAAATTTATGGAATCATGATAAGAGTGAGGACATTAGAGTCATATAAACCTGCATTTGAAGCTGGACTCCTCTACGTTCTATATCTGTGAACCTGGACAGGTCACTGACCCTCTCTGCATATCAGTTTCATCACTGGAAAACAGGACACTAATAGTAACTACCTCTTAAGTAGCTAAATGAGCACCTGTAAGAGCCCAATAAATAGCCTCAAATAAAAGTCACCGCTACTGCCATAAATAATCTTAACCGTTTCTCTACCACAATCAGGGAAGTAAGTTTTCCCTGTTGGCTATCTTCAAAGCTTACCCACATGATTTTTTTTTTCTTTTTAATAGCAAAACTAGACCTTTGCAAGCCTTCCAGCATGCTTGGGTCTAGGATGACTCAGTGCATTCCTGCAGTGCTTGCTAGAATGTTCTGACATGGTTTGAGGCCTTGACCTGTCCCTTCCTCAGAGCATGGTCATAGACATTTCAGACACTTGCTTGCCCCCTTCGGCGTCACTTAATCATATTGTTATCTTAGGCGCCGGGCAAGGTAAAGGGACCACTCATAGGGTGTTACCTGGGTGGCAGGTCCATTGGCTGCTTCATCTCAGCAGCAGCAGAACCTGAGGCTCTGGGAGGGTGGAGCAGCCTGTGGTGAGCGCAGGAGCCGCGCGGTGCTGGGCACGCGGGGCTCCGGCGCCGCTGTCACCGTCAGAATCGGCCTCTATCTCAAACTCCTGGCAGTCTTAATGTCTGCACCGCTCAGCTGGTGTTGTGCCTGCAGAAATCTTAGAATGTCAGAGCTAACGAGACCTGACACATCAAGTCTGTAAAGAGGAAGTTGGCTCTTTTGGCCCCTCCTGAACTGAGCACTGAAGAATATTTGATGAACGTGGTTCTTAACCTGGAAAGCTGGGGAAAATAGACCTCAGTCATTTTTCTTGCATTGCATTTTGGTCTTTTCTTCTCCAGTGTAATATTTACGTAGGTGTTTCCTTATATGTGCAGAGAGGGTGTCTGGGAGGAGGATGTGGAAGAGCTGAATGCACTGATTATCTTTGTGTTGCAGAAATAAGGGGCTGAGAGACAGGGTAGGAAGGGAGCTTTTCGTTACGTAACTCACCCTTTTAGTTCTTTTGAATTTTCAACCATTTACGTGTATTATAGATTCAAAAATTAAGTATGTAAAATTTATAAATAAAATCCATTTAGTCTTTGCATAAGTATTTGCCAGCTGTTACATCCTAGGCACTGTATTAGTTTATCATAATCATTTTATTAACTTGACAACAATGTATATATTTTTCCTAAGGAATAGATTCCTGAGTGTTACAAAGAGTCAGCGATTTGATAAACTCTGAAAAACAAAATAACAAAATTTACACATGACATCTTCTAAAAATGCATAAAACTCAATCAAGTCAATGTTTTACTCTGTCTGGGTTCTGACCATTTTGTCCTCTTACGCAGGCAATATCATCAAGAAATAGAGGAATTTGTATCAAATTTAGTAAAAAGATTTGAGGAACAGCAGAAAAATGATGTGGAAAAGACTTCCTTTAATCTTTTGCCCCAGGTATTTCAAACTTAAGAGATTTTAAGATTAGTAGGTTATGCTTTTCACTGGCAATTGTTAGGCTCCGGGGATCCTCTTGAATCAAAACCAGAGTGACTGTTGAGATTGACTGTTACCTCCCATCCTGCAGCCTTGCTTCCTTCTCCACAGTCTGACCAGCGCAGCCACAGGGCTTTCTTTTGGATGACGGGTGCTTTTCTCAGGGAGTCATATTCACACCTGGCTACACTCAAAACTGAAACCTCTTTATTTTCTATTCCCTGACTTGGACACGTGGTTTGGGGCAGAAAATTAATTTTAGGTCAGAAAAAAAAGTCTCTGTTTCTGGGGTTTATAAAAGATGGATTCTTTTTATGTAAAACGAACAGGTTCATATGCCATCCTTTCTTTCCCTTCTACTTGTTTTAAAAATCAACAGCATGCCCAAAGAAATCTGAGAGATTCCACTCTGAATATTAGGGCATGAGTTTACCTTAAGAAAATCAGAATTATGATTTCTGGGCTTTTTTTTTTAATTAAAAATTAAGGTAAGTAGAGTCTCTCAAATAAGGATCTTTAGCTGTTTATCCTCAGAGGTTGGAGAATGGAGTATTCTAATTAATTAAATTTTTTGTTTATCACCTTTAGTTTTCACCTATCAGATATAATTTTTAAAGATTAACGGAACAAAATACATTTAACAATAAAAACCATACTGAAAAAAAGAAAAAAAACATATTGAATATTATTTAATATTTGATTCAAGAAACACTTCAGAATTTTGTAGTGGCTTGAGGTCTGTAAGGGTTATAATATCAGTATTGACCAGTAATACCAAGTTATGTATTATTTTAATCTTTGATTATCTGATTTCAAGGTAAAGTCTGTCTTGTCAGTTTAAGTGTTGAAAGTTCCATAACTAATATTTGTTAACACAAAAGTCATAGTGTAAAAATAATTTAAAAAAAAAAAGTCATAGTGTATGCTAATGTTCCAGAAGATACTATCTTTTATATATCTTTTTAACTTCCCCACTCGGGAGATTTCTTTCATAAACATTCCTACCTAGCTTAACTTCTCAACTCACCCTAATTATGACAACAATGAATTCAAAATTTTATATACCTTAATGGTATGTATTAGAAAATAAAGTGAGTGTGTTCAGATTGCTAATATTTGAAATTTAAAGTTGTTAGAATTTGGTTACCTTTTGTAACGTGTGTTTCTCTTTGTGTTAGCCTTCCAGTGTTATGCTAGAAGAGGACCATAAAGTAGAAGAATCCAGTGCTGTTAACAATAAGGAAGCTTTTAGTGTAAGTTTGGACATTCAAGTTTTGAATTCTGCAGATATGTTTCCTATCCTATGTCCATTGGGTGGCATTTAAATGATAAAGTTGTATAGTCATATGTCATCAGATGGTCACACATTCTTTCATTAAATTTGTTGTAAACAACAGTGTAGGCTTCAGCCTCTAAATACCATAGTTTGCTTTTTAATAACCATTTCACTGTGGCCTGGGGGCACAATAGATATACTTTGGAGGACTTTATTTTTCTCTTGACTATCCTCTCTGTTCATCTTCTTTCCTTTCTTTCTTTTTCTTTTTTAATAGATTTTTTTTTTTTTAGAGCAGTTTTATGTTCACTAAAAAATGGAGTGGAAGGTACAGAGATTTGCCATGTATCCTCTGCCCCCAGACATTCATAGCCTCCCCCACTATCCGCAGCCCCTACCAGGTGGTACATTTGTTACAATTGATGAACCTACATTGACACATCATTATCACCCAGAGTCCATGGTTTACGTTAAGGTTCATTCTTGGTGGTGTACATTCTGTGGGTTTGCACAAATTTATAATAATATGCATCTACCATGAGACTATCATACAGAGTAGTTTCACTGCCCTAAAAATTCTCTTTACTCCACCTATTCATCCCTCTCTCCCACCTCTATTCATTTTTAAGAACTTGGATGAAGATATAGAAAGCATGCTTGTGGAACTTAGAGATGGGTGAAGCTGAGAGGGGTATATAGCTAATATAACAGGTGGCAGATAGGAAATTTTAAATGTTCACAGACTCCAATGGTGGGTGAAAAACAGAAGACGATTTACAGAGATGAACCTACATTTAGCCCTTTCAGTACCTATGCAAAATTCAACAGTGTCAGTGCAGTGTAGTGGTGTGATTTTGCAACTTAAAAATTTTTAAAGAAGATGATGTAATCCTGGATTCCATTAAAGGAAGACTAGGTTTCATGTTCATGGAGTATTGTGTCCCATTGGTGTACCACAATTTAGACTGAATTAGTAAGTGCAAAATCCCCCATTTCCAGGCAGGTGCCACTTTAAATCCCAGAACCTTAGAGTTTAAAAGGGAAATGAAGTTATCTAATTCAAATTCAGGAATCTTTCTTTAAAGTGCCCTTAGAGCATCTTGGTCTTTTTTTGAGTCTTTCCAGTAACTTGGAATTCACTTTTTTAAAAAATGAGACAAACCACTTCATTCTTCACACCTGTGATAGAAATTTCCACTCTCTAAAAGTTGAGCTGAAATGTGCTTCTTGTACTCAATCCAATCACTGGTCCTAGTTCTTCCACTTGGCATTTATAGGGTGATCTAAAACGATACCTTTGCAAATATCAGCCTTTATCACATTTGCAGAGATGTGTACATACCTTGTGAATTTTTTCAGTAAGATCTGTGGGCTCTTCATTATCCCAGCACCCCCATGTCTTTAAAATTGTGGAAAACTGAAAATAGATTGGATATAGATGATTTTAAGGTGTTAGTAATTTTCTTAAGCATGACAGTGGTATTGTGATTTGTAGAATGTTCTTATTCTTAGAAGGCTCATACTGAAGTATTTAGGGGTGCAGCGTCATGAATAGAGTCTGTAGCTGGTTATGTGTGGAAGCTAGAACCCGGGTAGGAAGTTATTGTATTAATCTCAAGCTGGAGAAAATAGTGACTTAGACTAAGATGATAGTGGTGTCAACTTACTTTTCAAAAATGGCTCAGTAAAAATGTGTGTGTGTGTGTGTGTGTGTGTGTAGAGATGTGCACACAAAAATGTCAGTTAACAATTGTCGAATCTAGATGGAGGGTACGTGGGTGTTCCTTGTACCATTTTTTTCAACTTTTCTGTAGGAAATTGTTCCCAAAAATTGGAAAGAAAGGAAAAGAGTGATTGGGAGGAAAGGAAGTGGAAACAGTGACTATATAGATATAGACAACTGTCTGAGGATCTTGCTGCAAAAGGAAGCAAAGAAATGGGGAAATTGGAGGGAATGTAAGAGTTGTTGACAAGTTTTAGTTTTTTAAGTCTGGAGAAAGTGCAGCTGATAGTAGTGGTCCAACAGGAAAAATTCAGTGATCTAGGCAACAGAGGGGAATTCAGTGATGGAGATCTTACTTACACATCAGAATGTGGCTCCTTTAACTAGGGAGTTGATTATTATTTCTAATAATTTCATCCAGAAATAAATTGTTAAAACAATTAATCATAGCCTTACATTATTTAATGTCTTTTTTTTTCCTGCTTAAATAGCAATATTTTTTGACTTGTTTTCTGCAGGTTGTAGGAAGTGTCCTGTATTTTACTAATTTTTGCCTTGATAAATTGGGGCAACCGCTACTAAATGAAAACCCTCAGCTTACGGAAGGATGGGAAATACCCAAGTATCCTACATAGTGAATGAAGATCTTTATGCATCTTGCCATTAAGTTCACCTTTAAAAAAAAAAAAAAAAAAACACCAAATTTTGCAGACTATGATAACTATTCCTTAATAAAACTCACTAAAGGTACCAGCAAGTCTTCAGCCACATTGTTTCTCTAGAAGGGCAAGAAATACAAGTAAAGGCAAAAAGGTTTGTGTGGGGAGTTGCTTTTGTTTTCTTCTTCTTCTTCTTTTTTAACCGAAACCATGAACTCTTTTAGCTTGAAAAGTTAATATTCTTTATTGCTAGCTTACGATAAATAAACAGATTAAACCAGAACTTCAATATATAGACACGTTAAATGTTTAAGTCAGTCATATTGGAATTCCTTGGTTCACGCCTGATGTGCCTGGGTGGGTGGAAAGGTATCATTACTGCTGTCAGTTTGATCGCTGTCTTATAACCATCTACCCCTCTCCAAGTTACCTAAAGGAAAATATGATAATCTGTTTGCCTTGGTTCTTCTGTTATTAGCCACTGAGAAAACTCAGAGGTAACAGATCAGTCGGGAACACAAGGGTTCTTGGTTAAAAGACTTGGTCAAAAGTACTGTTTGTTTAAATCACTAAGCACAAGAGGTGAAAGGGTACTCATTTTTGCAGATAATAATTGGCGATCTACATGCTTTCTTGTCTCTGACACACGTTGCTGTCATACAGAATTTTGTTGATTTGCTTTTATATTTCTGTTTACATTATGAAAATCTTTGTTTTTTGACCAAATAGGCCAAAGCCTCACTGTTTCAATTGTGGTTCTGAAGAGCATCAAATGAAAGATTGCCCAATGGTAAATTTTTCTCATATAAAAAAAAAAATCTTTGAACCAGAGCTTTCTAATGTTTTCAATGCATCTGTGGCATTGTGTGATGTGAAGAAACTTCCTGTCTTACTTTCCCGTAGTCCTTGATTTTGAAATCTTTCCAAATTTATACATAAGTTTTAAAGACATTAGGTTTCTTAAAAAATAATGTATTACAGTACTCTGTATTTGAGATGAATAAAACATTCTGAGAGTTCATTTTTAGACAACTTATTTTCAAAACTTTATTTTATGTTATGATAGTACCAAGGTAATAAGAAATTGAAGGACTGCTTCTCTTCTTTGCTTATTTTTCTAAAGTATCCACTCTTTTATACCTGTCCCTTATGCATTAAAACTGAAATAATCTGTGTGCTTGACCTAGAAAAAGTGCTTGTATTTATTTAATTTCTGAAATATTTCTAAACTGCTCGATACCATTCTTTCCAAACACATTATGATTTAGCCTCGGAATGCTGCTCGAATAAGTGAGAAGAGAAAAGAGTATATGGATGCCTGTGGTGAGACAAGCAATCAGAATTTTCAGCAGCGATACCATGCAGAAGAAGTAGAAGAAAGATTTGGAAGATTCAAGCCAGGAGTTATTAGGTACCTCTGTCATTTTACCGTAGAATGTCATTTCTACTTCCCCACTATTTGGAACGTTCTGTGGATCTTCAGGGTAATAATCAAGATATAAGTGTTCTCTAGCAAGGCTCTACATAATGTACATCAATTAATCCAAAAACAGTTATTGGAATTTTAACTATGTGTTTGATAGGCACCGTGCCACAGGTATATAATATAAAACATAGAAGAGTTTTAAAATGTCAGACCAGTATGTATTTTCATCCAAACAAGAATACAGTATTTTTCTTCCTCTTTTATTTTTACTCAGTGAGGAACTTCAGGATGCACTGGGTGTGACGGACAAGAGTCTTCCACCTTTTATATATCGAATGCGCCAGCTAGGATACCCACCAGGCTGGCTCAAAGAGGCCGAACTAGAGACCTCAGGGCTTGCACTCTATGATGGAAAAGGTATAGTATGTTCAGTTAGATAAGTCAGCTTAAGTGTTCTTTTTTTTTTTTAATTAAAAATCACAGTAAAATGGGGTGGGAATGGCTGGCTTATTTAGTGTGTGCTGAGTTAACTAAAAAATATCTTGATGGTGTTTCCCTTGTTTTACAAGGAAGGAACTAAAACTTCATTGAGAGTTATCAGATGGTTATCTGGAGTTGCTCAGTGACTACCTAGCAAGGTATTAGCTCTCCAGCTAGACCGCGTAAGCTCTTGCCTTTCTCAGTAATGGTAACAGAAATATATCCATCTCTGCCAGGAGACCTATAAAAGTTAGAATAAATAAACACTCCTATAATCTAGAACTTCTCTTAGGTACCTCCTCTAGAAAAATATTCACATGTGCGCACAAGGAAATGTATGTATATAAAGATACTTTTTAACATTGACTATGATAGTGAAAAATTAAAAACAACATTAAGGCCCTAAAGGGGAATGGCTAAGTAAACCGTGGTAGATCTGGGGGGTGGAATCCCTGCAGTATTTTTTAAAATGGAGTAAATCCATGGAGCTAACTTGGCAAAATCCCTATGCAGTACTGAGTTTAAAAGGCAAGTTTCTGGATGACTTACATATTATGATACCATTGATCTTAAATTTTAAAAAAAACCCACACGGATGAAACAATGCTCTATATTTTCTATGAGGAGTTATGTTTGTAAAAGATATTTTTGAAAGATCTTAACCAAGAACCACCTAGATTTCAGGGTTTGGACTCATAGAGGCCTTCCCTGACCACTTTATTTAAAGGTGTCTCTCCCATGTTTACCCACCTGTTCTACCAGTCTTTATCACTTCACCCTGTTTGCTTTCTTCATGCCCTGTCACAATTTGTATCTATTTATTTATCATGTAGCACAGTGCCTGGCATCTGGTAGATAGTAAATAACTTTTTATATAAAAATTTTTAAAGTCCTAACCAATATACAGCAAACTCAACAGTGGTTATCCCTGAGAAGGAAAACAGGATTGGGCTTAAGATTTTAGTATTATCTCTAATGCTCTACATTTTTAAAAAATGAAAGTGTTTCTAGATATTACTTAGGTAATTAAAAATAAAAATAAAAAATTTAGGGACTTCCCTGGCAGTCCAGTGGTTAAGACTCTGCACTTCCACTGCAGCGGGTGCAGGTTCGATCCCTGGCCAGGGAACTAAGATCCCACATGCCGCGCAGCACAGCCAAAATAAATAAATTAATTAATTAAATAAAAACTAAATAAAAAATTTACCACCCCCCCCCCACCTCAAGTAGTACCAAAGAATATTTAGCACAGCCTTTTTTTTTAAATTCTATTTAAATTTTATTTATTTATTTTTGGCTGCATTGGGTCTTCGTTGCTGTGTGCAGGCTTTCTCTAGTTGTGGCGAGCGGGGGCTACTCTTCATTGCGGTGCGCGGGCTTCTCATTGCGGTGGCTTCTCTTATTGCGGAGCACAGGCTCTAGGCGCGCGGGCTCAGCAGTTGTGGCTCACGGGCTCTAGAGCACAGGCTCAGTAGTTGTGGCGCACGGGATTAGTTGCTCTGCGGCAGGTGGGATCTTCCCAGACCAGGGCTCGAACCCTTGTCCCCTGCATTGGCAGGTGGATTCTTAACCACTGTGCCACCAGGAAAGCCCCAGCACAGCCTTTTAATATATCCCCAAGTCATGCTGACATTCAGATTATCATTGCTCGTGCCACTCTGTAGATGCTTGCATTTCTGTGTTTTCTCTCTCTCTCTCTCTCTCTCTCTCTCTCTCTCTCTAAGTTATTTGCTTGAATAGGGATTCTTTGGACAAAAGATTGTAGATCATTGAGAGCCTCTTAAATCTCTTTTAATCTGTAAGTTCCCTTTCTTGTTTTTAACAAAACTCTGTATTTTGTCCTTTTGAGTTTTCGAGATTTTGCTGATGCATCCCCATGGTGTTATTTTAGCATGTTTCTCTGTCCCTCTGTTTCCTGTGAATTGTGGTGGAATCAGTCACTGGTGATCACTGCCTATATCTATCTGTTAATGATACAGATGACACACTGGTTATATTCTTATTCTTTCATTACTTGGCTTCTTTTCCTGAAAACTTATATAAAGAGAAACTTCTCATCAACTATTTGTTTTCCTTAGGTATATAGACACGGGACTAGCAAAATAAATGTTCGATTATTTAGTACTTTTCAAAATAATGAAGTGGTTCCCAAGTATCTTTCAAAGACTATTCTCATCTGTAAAGTGGTTTTAATAGTATGTACCTCTTAGGGTTGTTATGAAGATTAAGCGAATGAATACTTGTGAACTGTTTAAAGCACTATCTGAAAAGAAAACACTAGCTCATACACAGTAACCATTATATAAATGTTTATTAAATAAAGAATTGGAATAGAGGATTAGGCAAATCATAAGACCAGTGCAAAACAGACTTTTCAAGTAACTCATGGAAGAACTAAAGTTTCCAAGATTTTAAATGTTTATTTTTATCAAAATAATACGTCCATGTTGTTTAAAAATTATAATCTAATGGTTCAGACAAATTATAATTAAAGCTATTCTCGGAATAATTCTGTGGTCATGAATCTAAGCACTTTCCAGGTCTACTTTTGGTCTGGAGAGGGATTTATATGGGCATCTAGCAATATTAAGCTTTTTGATGGTCTGTAATAGATGGTGCTGATGGAGAAACAGAAGCTGGAGAAGTACAACAAAATAAAAGTGTCACTTACGATCTCTCGAAATTGGTAAACTATCCAGGTTTTAATATATCTACTCCCAGAGGAATTCCAGATGTAAGTGTGTTGGTTTTTTATTCTTCTGGGATGTGACTTTATTTATGTAGATTGTTCAAAATGTTAGCTTATGTAGCAATTACTGTTCCATAAAGAAGTAAATGTGTTACTTTTGTGTTTAACTTTTTAATTTCCTTTATGTTGATTAGAATATTAAGTGAAATCTTGAATTCATCAAAAAGAAAAGAACCCCACAGTTTTTTCCAATTTTATGCCCTAAGAAAAGGAGCTAAAATAGAATGGTGAGATTCTATAAATCTAGAACTATTCTAAAATTAAAAGATTATTTTTTTAAAATATGGGATGGTTTGAAGCAGTATTATAAGTTTTACAGAATTAATTGGGAAGTAAATTTCTGCCTTTAATAAATCTAAGTATACTATAACTTTTCCCTACTCTTCCCTCTTCCCCCCCTCCCCAAAGTAAAATTTCTCCTATACAAGAAAGGTTTGCTACACTTAATCTTTTCCAACTTTCATCTTACGTTTCAGGCTTTAACAACTAACTATAGTAGTGGTGATGGTGGTGGTGGTATTTTAATAAAAATGCATTCTAGGTGTTCTTAGGGACTGGGCTTTAGAGAAACAGCCAAAGGTCTGAACTTACAGTCTAGTGAACAGATACGAAGACGTGTGTGATTAATCAAGGGCTGAGTTGCATGTACAGATCATCAGTGCCTCTGGAAGTGGGTCCAAGTACCAGCCTACATCAGAATCTCCTTGGGGTGTGCATTAGAAATGCACATTTTTGAGCACCGCCCCTTCCCACCCTTAGACTTAACTAACTTAGTCCTTGGAATCTATAGGTTTCACAAGAGCCCAGAGTGATTTCTATTGAGAACCACTGTTGAATGTGTTACTGGCGATAAGAGAGAAATGAGTGATGTTGAACCTTAAAGATTATTGCTCAGTTTGGAAAGGGAAAGAACAGAAGATAAAAAAATCAGCATGAGTGAGCGAGTTAGGAGAAGGGAACAGTTAACAGTCACGAGAACAGCGCTGGTGCGTCAGGAGGGGGCGGGAGCCAGCCAGGCCGGATGAGAGTCTGTGTCGTTACTGCCTGTAAGTTCTTCTTGTAGTAGGTAGAACCTTTCTGGGCCAAGCAGTTTTGTCAAGTAGTCTTTTAGTGTTCAGTCCTGAGCGTTCTGCAGGCAGAGTTGGGGGTTTTTTCCCCTTCAATGCTCCATTATTTTCATTAATTTCCCCAAAAAGGAAAAGTCACATATGAAGCAGAAATGTAATTTGAGACCTCCACCTTACCTCCTGTCAGCAGACTATTCAAAGCATGACGTTTTCCAAATACATACTTATTTTTCTCTTCTCCTTTCATCATTAGGAATGGAGGATGTTTGGTTCCATACCAATGCAGGCATGTCAGCAGAAAGACGTGTTTGCCAATTACCTTACTTCTAACTTCCAAGCGGTAAATAGATTTTCAGAGTGTGGTTTATAAACATGTATCGTGTCTATCTGAGGAATTTTGTAACTCATTAGGCATCTTATCGCCTTTTCTCGCTTTGGGTATAAAGCACTCTGTGTGTTCTGATGAATCCAAAGGAAAAAGATAACTGCATTCACCAGTTACCTGGACTTAGCTCCAGATTGGTTTTCTACATCATATTTAAGTGAAGGGATGGAGTTCAGTTCTTTGTGGACCCACCTGACTTGTGTTCGGTTTGGTTCTCCGTTAGCCGAGTGTGAGGTCCAGCAGCAAGAGGTCTTCGTCTCTGCCCAGCCCTAGTAGTCCAAAGAAGCAGAAGAAGGAAGGCAGCTCAGCAGCCTCGCCCGCCGACATGGAGCTCGACTCGGGTAGGTTTCATCCCGTGGTTTTGATTTCTTTAGAAAGTAGGGCGAATTTGTACACTCCTGAGTTCCATAAGAAAGAGGAAGCTCTTTACGAGCAGTAACTAAAGAGGAAATCTTTTCTTTTCTCCTTGGATATCAGAGCATCTCCACTATTACTGCTCGAAGCTCAGTTGGAAGACTCATAGCTTGGTGTGAGAGCCCGCTGGGCAGCCGACTGGATACCTGAGTCAGACAGACCTACCCACCCGGTCCCAGTGGTTCTGGACCTGGACCGGCCCCTCTGGTGGGCAGCGCTTTGAGACAAGCAGTGGGACATGCTCCCCTTTGGCAGCTTGCTCCCGAGAGGAAGAAGGGCAGAGCTAAGTCAGGCTTTCCCAGTTACTCTTCCCGAGTGTATAAATCCACTAAGTCCCTCCTCCCCCCAGGAAAGAGAGACCAGGAGGAAAGTCCGTCCTCTCAGAAACCAGAAGGGAACAAAGGCCTTGCCCTCTGATACTCCCCCAGCCTTTTGTTCTCTGAACCCTCTGGGTTTACCGTGGAACCTGTGGTCAAGCAGGGTTGTGACGGTCCTTTTCAGCAGCTCAGTAGTTACCAGGACAGTCACTCTCCCACCTTTTTGAGTCCCCACTTGCCCCACTACCAACCACCACTCCTTTGGGTTTCCCCTTGGGACTACTGATGAGTAGTTTAGATTTTGCCCCCAGAAGGCTCTGGAATGGATCAGAATTTTGTGTTAATTGGATAAACTCCAAGTTCGCTCTGAACCTAATGAAAACTCACCCCTTGTTCTGTTTCCCATCACAAACCATGCCCCTCTACTCTGGTCCCATGTAGCATGTCGGATGTTCTGAAAGCGAAATGAAATGGCAACATTAGGGTAAAATGCATACAGATGCTCTAGTAATAAGATGCCAGCAATGTAAATTGCCTCAAATTTGAATGGAGACCTCCCTACCCCGAATACCCATTTTCAGATTCCCAGGGAGAATTTATTTTACTTTATTGTTTTGGCCGTGCCGCACGGCACGCGGGATCCTAGTTCCCCGACCAGAGGTTGAACGTGTGCCCCCTGCAGTGGAAGCGCGGAGTCCTAACCACTGGACCGCCGGGAAGCCCCACCCAGGGAGAATTTAAAGGTTGCAGATTAAATCACCTTAAAGCCCCAAATTGAATTATTTTGCACTAGCAACTTCAAAGTCCAAAATTAAAGCCTCCAAACCATTTTCCCAAATTTTTTATTCTGCTTGCTCTTACCACAGGAGTCTTGATGCCTTAGTAAAGTTCACAACCTGGACATTTAGCACCGACAGCCTTACTTCAATATCTAGTCTCACTTTTAACACGGCCAAAGAGTTCATAGGAAACAGAATTACAGCCTTTGCCACATACCTATGAAATTTTGAAAGCAAGCAATTCCCCAGAACCCAAAAGCAGTTGTCCCAGACAGAATTACATTCCCAGAGCCCAGCACTTCCCAGTGTTATCAAAGGCCACAGCCGAGATTTCTGAGTAAGGGCAAAAGTCTTGGTTTCTGTCTCTCAAGGATGTTAGTTAGTGCCAGTCATCTGACTCCACCACCTGGGAACTTAAATTAGGTTGGAAGAAGTTTCCCCATAAGAAGAGAATTTTGGTCTTAGGCACTTAGAGTAGTACCTCTGAGGAAAAGACACCCGAGCTTGGTATTTTGAACCATTGGGTTGTAGTTGCTTTCTCTCGAGGTTTGGGAATTTGCGGCGGTGGCACTCCGTAACTAGGTCCACACACTACCTGCAGGCGCTTTCAGCCCTGTGCTGGGAGCTGCTGCTTCTGTTTCTTGTGAGGGGATTTCTGAGGCCTAGGAAACCTTCCTCTTAAGGGAAGTTTCTCTCTGTTTGTCTGTCTGTCTCTTTCTTTCTCCTTCATATATAATTAACCAATCAAGAGCCAGCCTGAGCCCATGTGATGAAGTGAGACTCAAGAATCCAAGTTTAGTGCCTCCACATTCCTTCCGTGGTTCTCGGTCCACAGTGGAATTTGGGGCAGAAGATCTAGTGCTAGTGCTTGCCTAACTCACCCTGGGATAAACAGTTTAATTAGAACCTCTTTAGTTCTCTGTAAGACAGACAGAACCTTTGCAGAACAAAGATTATTTACCCCGGGTGCCTAAAAGGCCTGAAATGCCTTCTTTCCACACTATATATCTGATCTCTGCCTCTGCCACACTTCCTGAGGACTCAGCTGGGCCCCTACCCCGAAGCCTGTGCCTTAGTTCGCTAGATCCCCCTCGCCCTGCAGTCTGTAAGTGAATTATTTCGTCAGTTGTGCCTGCTTCCGAGCCTCTGCTGCCATCCGCTGACGCTTCTGCCTGCCCACACACATTTGTTAAATGTAGTTCAAGGTCCCAGACCACCTGCTAAAGGCCCCTCTGGTCGCAGCCATCAGCAGAGGCAACTGGTTTTGTTTATAAGCGCCTGCCTCTGTGCAGAAGCTTAAGTAAGCCTCTGCCTTTCTAGAAACAGCCGCACCTCTAAAAGAAGCCACCATAACATGCAGTCACCTGCTGAGGACAAAGAACCCCGTGACAAGAGCTTTCTTGCCCAAGCCACAGACTTAAAAGATGGGCCAGTGCCAGGATCAGAACACTCTGACCACATGTAAAGCTCAAGGCCTCAAGCCACATATCTTGACCTCCATGTGTCTTCCCACCCCCAGGCCATCCTTCTGTTGTTAAAACATGTTGTTTTCCATGTTCCCTCTCAGCACACTGAATGTCAGGGTCTTTGAGGGGGTGAATAGCAACCCCTTTCCCTACCCTGGTTCTGAACAACTTAAGTGATCATTCAGTGAGTAGTAACAGATCATATTATCAAGGCCAGTTATAGGGCTGCTTCATGAAAGGGCCAAGAGGGTCTGCTAACTGAACTGGGTTGGCTTATGAACACCCTGGTAAATGGTCCTAAAGGCAGGCCCTTCCCACCCCAGAACCACCGCAAGCCACCCCCCCCCCCACCCCCGGTCCCCAGCTTCTTCCTGCCCTGCAGGGATGAAACTCTGTAAGGCGTAGCAATTCGAGTGACTTTTGTGGGCAGCTCATTCCCAAGAAGAAGAAACAGTGAGTCAGTCTAATTGCCATTTTCCTGTGGAAAATTTTATTAGCAAATAATGTGTTATAAGTGAAATGGGTTCCATATTGCAAAGCTGTGGGTACAGTGATTCAGCTTGGAACTGTGAACTATAAGTACCTGAACATCCTTTTCCCATTTAGCATTCTTATGTTAATAGTGTTCATTGTGATATTTTGTGCAAGATGAAACTTGGGTTAAACTGTTTAGTTATGTTTTATTCTTAAAAGCATAAAGTACATATATTGTCAAATAGCTCACTAGCTTCGCCATCCCTTCTCCCTGCCAGCTGCCCCGCCCTCTGTGCTCTCTGCTGTCGTCGGCAGCACCCGTGTTCTCGTAGCTCCCGAGACTGAGAGATGCCATTTGTCTGCAGCCTCATTCCCCCGTGATCGTGGCTTTCCGTTTCTCGCCAGTTACCGAAATCTTAACACTGTCTCAGAAATTGCCTCTTCGTTCAGGCTTTTCTCTCTCACCTGATTGCTCTTGGCGCCCTTATAACTGATTTTTTTTTTTAATCCTTCCTTTCAGCTTTTTTATCCGTTCTTTGCTCTTCTGATTGAGTTAACGTCTTAAAATCTGAGTGACAGTGTATTACCCTCCTCACAGATCTTATTGCCTATACAATAAAGTTCAGACTGGCTTTGCATAGGCTTTATGATTCTGTGTTATGCAGTTGAATTTTCCAAAGTTTTTACACACATAGTGTGTTTCAGACTCCTCCGCTAGACCCTGAGAGCAAGAAGATTAATAAGACACAATTGCTACCCTTAGTTACGGCTCTCTGTCGCCTAGGATTGCAGATGTGTCAACATCATTTTAATATAAATGTGGTGGCCTGTAGTGATACATACAGAGGTTAGTATCACAGAGCTGGTTACCAGCTGTGACAGTGGCACCAAGGAAAAACTGCGCAGCCGTGCTCGATAAAGTCGTAGCCTCTTCCCAAGAATGACTTCAAGCTGCATCTTGAGGGATGAATTCAGAGACTTACCAGGGCCATGAGAAGGGTTAGGGCATTTGAGACAGTGAGAAATGCAACTACAGAAGCACGAAGCATCACGGCACATTGGTCCAACAACAGTGTGACAGCTGGAGTCTTTTAAACCAGGCAGTAAGAAATGACATGGTGGAAATAGGCAAATTCTTGGTTGTGAGAGCCTCATAAGGCACAGAGGAGATCGGACTTCTTCCTGTAGGTGACGGGAAGGCACTAAAGAGTTTCTCATGAGGTGGAAAGGTTATTAGGACCAGATTTATGTTTTAGAAAGACTGATAGTTTGGAGGATGAATATAAGGAAGAAGAGTCCAGAGGCAGGAAGGACTCATATTCCTGACAAACAGTAGTGGGCCCAAAATAACGCAGCACCTATGACAGGCTGCAGGAAAGGGTGGACCCCAGAGAGCCAAGGACCTGCTGTGGGCAGAAGGAAAGGGGGAGGACTCTCTGATGACGCACAGGTTTCAGATTGGGAGACTTCAGCCAGATGCCACTGGTGGTGCTATTAGCGAGCTTAGCAAATGGGGGAAGAGTGTGAATTTTAGGAAAAGCTCCTCTGTTTTGGACAGGTCGGATCTGTTGTGTCTGTGGGACATACAGGCAGTGATGACCAGTGACCAGTTGGCTGCGTGAACCCACAGTTCAGGCGAGCAGTCTACACTCAGGGTACAGAATAGGGAAGTAAGCCAGGGACTTCCCCGCCCTGCCTGCTCCACTTCATATCCTTCTGCCTCCACCACTCTGGAGTCTAGGCAGCTGAATTTCCAGCCCAGTTTCCTACTGTGTTAAAGTTTTCCCTCGGTTAAAGTTCCTGGCGCCAGAGATCCTGACCTTTCCCCCTGCAGATGTTCTTTTCAGGTGGATTGAGGACATTAAGTGATGGTCATGGTATCTGAGGACCCAGTTTTCCCCTCTTGAGCCAGTTATTTTGCCCAGTGAACCTCTGGATTCACCTGAGTTCAAATAATAAGTGTCAGTAAAACCAAATAAATGCTATATGACAACTCAAAGTATCTCAACGTCCTCATTTCAGATGCAGAGGTCCCGCACGGGCCCCCGAGCAGCGAAGCTTTTCAGTTTCAGCCCCCGCTGCCCCCTGGCACTCCTCCGCTGCCCCGGAGCACCCCTCCACCCATCTTCACACCTCCGCTCCCCAAGGGCACCCCGCCGCTCACTCCCAGTGGCTCACCCCAGACCAGAACGGCATCTGTGACTATGGACGAGGACGCACTGACTCTGGAGGAACTTGAAGAACAGCAGAGGCGGATCTGGGCGGCCCTCGAGCAGGCCGAGAGCGTAAACAGTGATTCTGATATTCCTGTTGACACACCTTTAACCGGGAATTCGGTTGCCTCTTCACCTTGTCCGAATGAGCCTGACCTCCCTGTCCCAGAGGGAAAAACATCTGAAAAGCAGATGTCAGATGAGGCTGAGGTACCAGACACCTGCACAGAGAAATCAGAAGTTGAACAAACCTCGAGTCCAGATTCTGAGGCTGCCTTGCCTGGCCAGAAGCAAGAAGAAGGGCCGGCCGAGGCCGACTCTGAAGGTACTCTTGACAGTGGCAGGGTCGGGTCGGACTGTGAGGTCAAGAATGGAGGCAGCAGCCAGAAGCTCCTTCAAACGGACACCAGTCCTGGAACAACCACTAAAATCCATAGCCCCGTCCCCGACATGAGCAAGTTTGCAACCGGAATAACGCCATTTGAATTCGAGAACATGGCGGAATCTACTGGAATGTACCTCAGGATAAGAAACTTGTTAAAGAACTCGCCCCGAAACCAGCAAAAACACAAGAAGGCTTCTGAATAACTGCTTTTGACATAGCACCAAGAGCTATTTAATTATAACTGTGCGTTCTGGTAATTAGTACTAAGTGGACAGGTAAAATTATTTTCCTGTTTGTCCCTCCCATGTTAAAAGAAGTCTATCTAAGGCTTAATTGTGGTCTGAAGTCAGGCCTCTTTTAAAGAACAGAAGGACTGAGCTTGCTGGTTTACTATATTTTATTCTCGCTGGTAAAACCTTGCGGGGGGGACGTAGGTAGGAGCTGGTTTAGAGGTAGTTTGTTAAGGTTTATATTATTTTTGGATCGTGTCTGTCAAGAGTGATGGTTTTTATCTGTCTTTTGTACATTGTTTTCCCTTTCTACATTTTGCTAATTATCCTGTATGTAAGTTTAATATATCACTTTTTAAAAGAAAAAATTCTAACCACTTAAAATTCATATTTCAACTCTGTCAACCAAATGAGAAAAATCAGGGATGAGCAGCTTTATCCCATTTTGGGTATTTTTGTAAGTGATTTACATGCATCAGTTTTAATAACACTTTTACTTTTTTGTAACTTCATTCTTCATATAAGCTTGCTATACAGGTATGTTCATCTTTGTGTACAAAGGTTTAATAAATTAGTTTTCATATACATAATCTGAGACTTTGAATACAAAAAGATGATTCACAGTTAAATTAGTATATACAACCTTGTAAGTTTGGAAGTAAATTATGTGCTTGCAAAAATTAGTGGCAGCAAAGGAAATAAAGAAATTACAAGTTTGGGTATTTTCAGTGGATTTCAGCCTTAAATATAGAAATAGCAAGACGTTTTAAAGTAATCATTTTGAAAAATATAAATGGAGGGCAGCTAGCCCTTGTACAAAAATAGTTTTCTAGGTTTGAATCCTATGATAATTGTTAAAAACAAAAAGTAGACATAAACAAATTGTGTTTAATTGTCAGATATATCAGATAGAGCTGAAACTATGTTTTTTGTCTTTATGTGGAATGCCATTACATCTTTATAGTCAAGTCCATGAAAATAAACATTTAGATGATCTTGAATGATTCCTGTTAGGTAGTGTTATTCTCCTCACAGGCCAGCAGAGGGAGCAAAATATAACCATTTCAGATTTGGTTTTCATTTTGGAAACTTGAGAAACCAACTTAACTGGGAAGAAAAATTATATGAAAGAGAGAAATTTATTTTCAAGGCCCTCACAGAACGTGCTAGAAATTGAATAAAATGTTTAATACTTTTGACTTTTTTCTCTGAGTCGAAGTCCATAATAAAACTGATCTTTTATAATAGTTTACATAGTGCTTTAACGTACATTATCTTACTCAACATTTCTGTCAGGTAAATATCTTATCACCACGTTATGTACATAACCTAAGGAAACTTCAGCAGCATAGAGAGGTCAAAAGGACTTGTCAACAATTAAGAAGTGGTTGTTGGGATTTCCCTGGCGGTCCAGTGGGTTAGATCCCTGGTCTGGGAACTAAGATCCCGCATGCCACGTGACACGGCCAAAAAAAAGAAAAAAAAAGTGGTTGTTGAGAGGCCAGTCCAACTAAAGACTTGACTGTTCCCTAAATCACAGAAGTAGTTGTTTAAATGCCCCTTAAGCACCGCATTGTGCAGAGTCTCCTGTGACACCAGAGATAATCTAACAGTTATCTCTCTAGCATGTGCCACAGACAATCATGTTGAGGTTCTTTGTGCTTTATTACCCCATTATCAAAATCGCCATATTAGGTAGGGATCATTAACTTCATTTTTAGAGGAAATGCCTAAGACACACAGTGGCTGAGTAACCTGGTGAACCTAAACACAGATCACTCTGACCCCCATATCCATGCTCTTAACCATTAAACTGCCTCTCTGTCAAAAGCTCTGTAAATCACTGGTTTCTCAAAAAATGGACTCCTATTTCTCTATTTATCCAGTTACTTATTGAGGGCACACTTGAGTTGTTCTATGTGCTTTGGGGCATTAAAAGAAGAAAATGATAGAATCTGTTTTAAGAGGAGGTTAGCTACTAGCAGGAGAAAATGGATGGTTTCCTCTTAGGAGATTGATCATGTGGCCATGTGAAACGGGCAAGGTACCTGGGCTATTTTGGGGTGGTGGGAGAGGCACCTAGGAAGGACTGGCTTTAAATTCACAAGGCCAGAGGTTTTAGTATTCGTTTGGAAGGTATTTGAAGACTTCTGGAAAGAGAACCTTTGAGCTAATCCTTTAAAAAGGTAGGTAGAACTACAGATTTCCATAGACAAAATGAGCGTTGAAATACACAAGAAATGGCATGAGTAAAACCAAGCAGGAACACTCAAGAAATGTAGGATGGTAGGAAAAAAAAAGACTTAAAAGTATTGTTTATTCATTGATGCTAAGAACTCTTGATTGCTTTGCTATGGGGTTTGAATTTTATTAAGACAAAGGATCTGCTAAAGATCTTGCAATGTGAAGTGACCTTATCCAAGTGGTATTTTAGGAAGTGACATCCTAAAGCAGAATTCAGAATAATTTGAGAGGAGATATTTTATAGAAGTGAACCCAGAAAAATGGAAAGTGGTTGCCTTAAGAAGGTGCCCCGTTTTTTAAATGCATTCTGTTTGGTGTATTTGAATATTAGGAAGAGAGTGTTGGGTGGAGGAGTGAGTTGTTGTTTGGACTTGGCCATGCTGTGACAGGTCTCCAGGTGTGGAGAGGTGAGGTCATAACCAAACACTTGCACTTCAGGCTGGACTGGGAGCCGGGGTGGGGACCCGTTTCTAAGCTTTGCCTTCAGTGAAAAGGAATGTGAATTGTCATACAGGCTGCTAAAACGAGGCCAGCTCTTTGTCATCTCCTTGAGCACGTAAGTGGAAAGAAGTCACCGTCCTTACTAAAATACTGAAGGACTGATTTCTTTTTTCAAATGTTGCATGTCCTTACATGGTCAAAGTACAATCTACTTTGTGCCAATAAGAGGCTTCCTCCTTGTTGGTTCTATTCTTCAGCGTCTCTGATGGAATCATTTTGCCCTTCTGTCTCATACTGTGTAGGTTATCATTAGCACATAAAACCAGCAAGGGTATTGTAACAATCGTGAATTTGTAAGGTAGGGCTCAGTTCCCAAGAACTCGTGTCCACACAGGCTGTGTTTTTCTTTAGCATTTAAGAAAATTATTTTTTCTTCAACTTAATATATTCGTTTGATTTACTGGTATAAACTCACTTTTAAATGTTTAGGATTAAATTATTTTGTTAAAGGGTTTCTAAATAGTTCTTAATAACAGAGCCGTTTCTATAGTCTTAATAATGTGGAAGTCTCTGAACCAACCATGTTTTGAAAATCAGCAATCTAGCTAGAATGTTTATATTGAAATATTGGAGTGGAGGGGAAAAAAGTGAAAGCTGTCTTAAAGGAAGTATCTTTTTTTGTCTCCTAAAGAAATAACTGCATTGGAGAGGAACCCAGATGGCGGAGTAGAAGAACGTGCTCTCATTCCCTCTTGCGAGAACACCAGAATCACAACTAGCTGCTGGATAATCATTGACAGGAAGACACTGGAACTCACCAAAAAAGATACCCCACATCCAAAGACAAAGGAGAAGCCACAATGAGATGGTAGGAGGGGCTCAATCACAGTAAAATCAGATCCCATAACTGCTGGGTGGGTGACTCACAGACTGGAGAACACTTATACCACAGAAGTCCACCCTCTGGAGTGAAGGTTCTGAGCCCTACATCAGGCTTCCCAACCTGGGGGTCCGGCAACGGGAGGAGGAATTCCTAGAGAATTAGACTTTGAAGCCTAGTGGGAATTGATTGCAGGACTTCAACAGGACTGGGGGAAACAGAGACTCCACTCTTGGAGGGCACATACAAAGTAGTGTGCACATCGGGACCCAGGGGAAGGAGCAGTGACCCCAGGGGAGACTGAACCAGACCTACCTGCTAGTGTTTGAGGGTCTCCTGCAGAGGCGGTGGGGGGGGGGTGCTGTGGCTGACTGTGGGGACAAGGACACTGGCAGCAGAAGTTCTGGGAAGTACTCCTTGGTGTGAGCCCTCCCAGAGTCTGTCATTAGCCCCACCAAAGAGCCCAGGTAGGCTCCAGTGTTGAGCTGCCTCAGGCCAAACAACCAACAGGGAGGGAACCCAGCCCCACCCATCAACAGTCAAGCGGATTAAAGTTTTACTGAGCTCTGCCCACCAGAGCAACAGTCAGCTCTACCCACCACCAGTCCCTCCCATCAAGCCTCTTAGATAGCCTCAACCACCAGAGGGCAGAGAGCAGAAGCAAGAAGAACTACAGTCCTGCAGCCTGTGGAACAAAAACCACATTCACAGAAAGATAGACAAGATGAAAGGCAGAGGGCTATGTACCAGATGAAGGAACAAGATAAAACCCCAGAAAAACAACTAAATGAAGTGGAGATAGGCAACCTTCCAGAAAAAGAATTCAGAATAATGATAGTGAAGATGATCCAGGACCTCAGAAAAAGAATGGAGGCAAAGATCGAGAAGATGCAAGAAATGTTTAACAAAGACCTAGAAGAATTAAAGAGCAAACAAACAGAGATTAACAAATGATACAATAACTGAAATGAAAACTACACTAGAAGGAATCAATAGCAGAATAACTGAAGCAGAAGAACGGATAAGTGACCTGGAAGACAGAATGGTGGAATTCACTGCTGCGGAACAGAATAAAGAAAAAAGAATGAAAAGAAGTGAAGACAGCCTAAGAGACCTCTGGGACAACATTAAACGCAACAACATTCGCATTATAGGGGTCCCAGAAGGAGAAGAGAGAAAGGACCAGAGAAAATATTTGAAGAGATTATAGTCGAAAACTTCCCTAACATGGGAAAGGAAATAGCCACCCAAGTCCAAGAAGCACAGCGAGTCCCATACAGGATAAACCCAAAGAGAAACAGGCTGAGACACATAGTAATCAAATTGGCAAAAATTAAAAGACAAAGAAAAATTATTGAAAGCAGCAAGGGAAAAACGACAAATAACATACAAGGGAACTCCCATAAGGTTAACAGCTGATTTCTCAGCAGAAACTCTACAAGCCAGAAGGGAGTGGCATGATATACTTCAAGTGATGAAAGGGAAGAACCTACAACCAAGATTACTCTACCCGGCAGGGATCTCATTCAGATTCAATGGAGAAATCAAAAGCTTTACAGACAAGCAAAAGCAAAGAGAATTCAGCACCACCAAACCAGCTCTACAACAAATGCTAAAGGAACTTCTCTAAGTGGGAAACACAAGAGAAGAAAAGGACCTACAAAAACAAACCCAAAACAATTAAGAAAATGGTCATAGGAACATACATATCGATAATTACCTTAAACATGAATGTATTAAATGCTCCAACCAAAAGACACAGGCTTGCTGAATGGATACAAAAACAAGACCCATATATATGCTGTCTACAAGAGACCCACTTCAGACCTAGGGACACATACAGACTGAAAGTGAGGGGATGGAAAAAGATATTCCATGCAAATGGAAATCAAAAGAAAGCTGGAGTAGCAATACTCATATCAGATAAAATAGACTTTAAAATAAAGAATGTTACAAGAGACAAGGAAGGACACTACATAATGATCAAGGGATCAATCCAAGAAGAAGATATAACAATTATAAATATATATGCACCCAACATAGGAGCACCTCAATACATAAGGCAACTGCTAACAGCTATAAAAGGAAATCGACAGTAACACAATAATAGTGGGGGACTTTTAACACCTCACTTACACCAATGGACAGATCATCCAAAATGAAAATAAATAAGGAAACAGAAGCTTTAAATGACACAATAGACCAGATAGATTTAATTGATATTTATAGGACATTCCATCCAAAAACAGCAGATTACACTTTCTTCTCAAGTGCGCATGGAACATTTTCCAGGATAGATCACATCTTGGGTCACAAATCAAGCCTCAGTAAATTTAAGAAAATTGAAATCATATCAAGCATCTTTTCTGACCACAATGCTATGAGATTAGAAATGAATTGCAGGGAGAAAAACGTAAAAAACACAAACACATGGAGGCTAAACAATACTTTACTAAATAACCGAGAGATCACTGAAGAAATCAAAGAGGAAATAAAAAAATACCTAGAGACAAATGACAATGAAAACACGACAATCCAAAACCTATGGGATGCAGCAAAAGCAGTTCTAAGAGGGAAGTTTATAGCTATACAAGCCTACCTAAAGAAACAAGAAAAATCTCAAGTAAACAATTTAACCTTACACCTAAAGGAACTAGAGAAAGAAGAAACAAAACCCAAAGTTAGCAGAAGGAAAGAAATCATAAAGATCAGAGCAGAAATAAATGAAATAGAAACAAAACAATAGCAAAGATCAATAAAACTAAAAGGTGGTTCTTTGAGAAGATAAACAAAATTGATAAACCATTAGCCAGACTCATCAAGAAAAAGAGGGAGAGGACTCAAATCAATAAAATTAGAAATGAAAAAGGAGGAGGTACAACAGACACTGTAGAAATACAAAACATCCTAAGAGACTACTACAAGCAACTCTATGCCAATAAAATGGACAACCTGAAAGAAATGGACAAATTCTTAGAAAGGTATACCCTTCCAAGACTGAACCAGGAAGAAACAGAAAATATGAACAGACCAATCACAAGTAATGAAATTGAAACTGTGATTAAAAATCTTCCAACAAACAAAAGTCCAGGACCAGATGGCTTCACAGGTGAATTCTATCAAACATTTAGAGAAGAGCTAACACCCATCCTTCTCAAACTCTTCCAAAAAATTGCAGAGGAAGGAACACTCCCAAACTCATTCTAGGAGGCCACCATCACCCTGATACCAAAACCAGACAAAGATACCACAAAAAAAGAAAATTACAGACCAATATCACTGATGAATATAGATGCAAAAATCCTCAACAAAATACTAGCAAACAGAACCCAACAACACATTAAAAGGATCATACACCACGATCAAGTGGGATTTATCCCAGGGATGCAAGGATTCTTCAATATACGCAAATCAATCAATGTGATACACCATATTAACAAATTGAAGAATAAAAACCATATGATCATCTCAATAGATGCAGAAAAAGCTTTTGACAAAATTCAACACCCATTTATGATAAACACTCTCCAGAAAGTGGGCATAGAGGGAACCTACCTCAACATAATAAAGGCCATATATGACAAACCCACAGCAAACATCGTTCTCAATGGTGAAAAACTGAAAGCATTTCCTCTAAGATCAGGAACGAGACAAGGATGTCCACTCTCACCACTATTATTCAACATAGTTTTGGAAGTCCTAGCCACGGCAATCAGAGAAGAAAAAGAAATAAAAGGAATACAAATTGGAAAAGAAGAAGTAAAAGTGTCACTGTTTGCAGATGACATGATACTATACATAGAGAATCCTAAAAATGCCACCAGAAAGCTACTAGAGCTAATCAGTGAATTTGGTAAAGTTTCAGGATACAAAATTAATGCACAGAAATCTCTTGCATTCCTATACACTAATGATGAAAAATCTGAAAGAGAAATTATGGAAACACTCCCATTTACCATTGCAACAAAAAGAATAAAATACCTAGGAATAAACCTACCTAGGGAAACAAAAGACCTGTATGCAGAAACCTATAAGACACTGATGAAAGAAATTAAAGATGATACCAACAGATGGAGAGATATACCATGTTCTTGGATTGGAAGAATCAATATTGTGAAAACGACTATACTACCCAAAGCAATCTACAGATTCAATGCAATCCCTATCAAATTACCAATGGCATTTTTTACGGAGCTAGAACAAATCATCTTAAAATTTGTATGGAGACACAAAAGACCCCAAATAGCCAAAGCAGTCTTGAGGGGAAAAAAACGGAGCTGGAGGAATCAGACTCCCTGGCTTCAGACTATACTACAAAGCTACAATAATCAAGACAATATGATACTGGCACAAAAACAGAAACATAGATCAATGGAACAAGATAGAAAGCCCAGAGATAAACCCACACACCTATGGTCAACTAACCTATGACAAAGGAGGCAAAGATATACAATGGAGAAAAGACAGTCTCTTCAATAAGTGGTGCTGGGAAAACTGGACAGCTACCTGTAAGAGAATGAAATTAGAACACTCCCTAACACCATACACAAAAATAAACTCAAAATGGATTAGAGACCTAAATGTAAGACCGGACACTATAAAACTCTTAGAGGAAAACATAGGAAGAACACTCTTTGACATAAATCACAGCAAAATCTTTTTTGATCCACCTCCTAGAGTAATGGAAATAAAAACAAAAATAAACAAATGGGACCTAATGAAACTTCAAAGCTTTTGCACAGCAAAGGAAACCATAAACAAGACAAAAAGACAACCCTCAGAATGGGAGAAAATATTTGCAAACAAATCAACGGACAAAGGATTAATCTCCAAAATATATAAACAGCTCATGCAGCTCAATATTAAAGAAACAAACAACCCAATCCAAAAATGGGCAGAAGACCTAAATAGACATTTCTCCAAAGAAGACACACAGATGGTCAAGAAGCACATGAAAAGCTGCTCAACATCACTCATTATTAGAGAAATGCAAATCAAAAGTACGATGAGGTATCACCTCACACCAGTTAGAATGGGCATCATCAGAAAATCTACAAACAACAAATGCTGGAGAGGGTGTGGAGAAAAGGGAACCCTCTTGCACTGTTGGTGGGAATGTAAATTGATACAGCCACTGTGGAGAACAGTATGGAGGTTCCTTAAAAAACTAAAAATAGAATTACCATACGATCCAGCAATCCCACTACTGGGCATATACCCAGAGAAAACCGTAATTCAAAAAGACACATGCACCCCAATGTTCATTGCAGCGGTATTTACAATAGCCAGGTCATGGAAGCAACCTAAATGCCCATTGACAGACGAATGGATAAAGAAGTGGTGGTACATATATACAATGGAATATTACTCAGCCATAAAAAGGAACAAAATTGAGTCATTTGTTGAGACGTGGATGGATCTAGAGACTGTCATACAGAGTGAAGTAAGTCAGAAAGAGAAAAACAAATATCGTATATTAACGCATGTATGTGGAACCTAGAAAAATGGTACAGATGAACCGGTTTGCAGGGCAGAAGTTGAGACACAGATGTAGAGAACAAACGTATGGACACCAAGGGGTGAAAACCGCGGTGGGGTGGGGATGGTGGTGTGATGAATTGGGCGATTGGGATTGACATGTATACACTGATGTGTATAAAATTGATGACTAATAAGAACCTGCTGCATAAAAAACAAACAAAAAACTAATACGAAACTTTCTTTGGGTTATTTGTATGGAAATATGTTAATACAAACGTTTCAGACATTACATGAAATGTCTAAAAATCTTATATGTTCTGGTATAATGTTATAAGTCATAATTGTAGTTATTACTTTGAAATGCATATCTCAGAAATAACTAAATTTCCTTGTCAATTGCATTATTATGAACTTTCATCAAATCTTTAACCGTGGTCATTTTTAAGTCTTTTGTCATTTACAGACAGTTCTGGGTGTACTCTGATGCTTTCGCAAAAATGTTCCTATAAAAGGGTTTCAAAAAAAAAAAGGGTTTCATCTTCAAGGAATTCATGGAAAAGACTGACAAGTACAGGTTTCTGGTAACTGACTATACTGCTGAACTGAATGAATAAGCATTTTCAGAACTCTAATGAAAAACTGATGAACTCATAAAAGTGCTAACAAAAGATCAAGATAAAAAAAATTAATTACATGGGACTGAGTGAACTGATGAGGATGATTATAATTTATGTGACTTTCTGTTTGAATAAAAAAAAAAATCCCACAAGGACTCAGAGGCAAAAAATATACAAATCAATTTTCACTGCAAAGTAAAGGAGCTGTTACAATGGAGGATTACTGGGCTGAATGTCAATATTATGACATAGTATGAGTGTGTTTCGTGTTTGGTAACTGCAATCATTGTTGCTCTTGTTGTGGTCATCCATTTACAGTGCTTGGTGTCAGTTTATTTATCTCTTGTAAAAATAAAATACAGTGTGTGTGAAAAAAATTACATTTATTGTGGGAAAATACGTCACATAAAATTTACATCTTAACCATTAAAAAAAAAAAAAAAAAGAAATAACTGCATTTTGTGGGAGGGAGCTGGGGGAAATGGAGTGAGGCCGTAAAATGAGATTAAGCTAAAAGTTCTCCCTCTTATCGATGAAAAAAGTAATCAATAGTCAATCTAAGAAAGAAATGGAATGTTTTATCCAAGCCAACCTGAGGACTATAACTTGGGAGACGGTCTTTCAGAAGAAGCTCTGAGGATGTTCCAGAGAGGTAACGGGGGAGGTCAGGATGTATGTGATTTGGGTGAAGGGGTATGTGCACACATCTTAGTAGAAGTTTACTGCTATTCGAAAGGAACAGATACCTTAGTTAATGGTTTTAGTGTTTTTCCAAGTATGGGAAGATGCAAGAAACTGGGTTCATAAAATTTTCTCCCGAAAATACCTATCCAAGAGCCACTTCTGCCCGTTTTCCCAGAGCACAAAGTGCCTCATCCTGATCTTCGCCCTGAATCCCTTTCAGGGTGTATTGTAGGTCAATGACTGCACTGGCTAATGACTTGATTCTTGTAGAACTGAATGGTGGGCAACATTCTTTATTTTTACAATCCCCTCCCTTTCGGTCTTAATTTTGACTAAGGTTTTGGGGGCCATTTTGTGACCACTTTGTCCCATGGCGCTAGGAATGCTCATTTCCAGGTCAGGCGAGGATTTCATTGATAGGCCACTCAATGTGCTATTGCTGAACTAGGCCCCTGTTAACAGTAACCAAAGGCCTCTGGACCACCTGTCTTACTGGTCTGTTATGGTCCAAGAAACGGTTCCTTCTTGTTGCTTCTTCCCATATCTAGAGCTACACTATTACTGTCACTGATCTTATCGAACTATATATTTGATTAATCGTTTCAAGTCACCTAGTCATTATTTTTATCAGAGGCTCAGTCACACATTTGGTAAGGCAAGAAACAGTAATCTTGTAAAATAGGCAGAATATAAATAATACAGCTAATAACATTAATAAGGTCATCAATAAGTAAAGTGATCTAAGGAGTTACATGTTTGGAGCCAGAAGAAGAAAAACTGATCTTTATAGTCGAGCCGATATTTTTTGTCATTGTGAAGGCCTGGTTAATACACAATATGGATACACAATACACACGAGAGGGGAGGGAGGAGACCCAAACCAGCAGAGAAAAGTTTTACGTTTAAATTTTTCTTGTCTTGCCTTAAAATATGAATTTTATTTCATCACTCCCTATTCATACTCTGCCTGAGCGTGTCTTTGTCATTCACCCTTGGAATTAGAATTTGTGGATTTTATAATTTAGAAAACAGCCTCTCTGTAAAATTCACCTCCCATACCCTTCTATTAGCTGACGTTCAGTGTCTGTGCATTAGATCCAACTTCTAAGACATTTTTATTTGCAATTAAATTAGATCCTTTCATAACCATTTAAAGAATAAAAAAAGATACTTGATTTCTCTGTTTAAAATGTTTACTTTTGGAACTTCCCTGGTGGTCCAGTGGTTAAGACTCCACGCTTCCACTGCAGGGGGCATGGGTTCGATCCCTGGTCGGGGAATAAGATCCCACATGCCATGCAGCATGGCCAAAAAAAAAGTTTACTTTTAGAATTGTAAGCAGAAGGAATAATAAAACCATAAATTTGAAGGAAAATAACCCATAGAGAAAGCACACAACATTTTTTCTTCATACTGCATAGTAATGTATTTTCTCACCAGATAATTTTCTAAACCCCCCAATTTTTTTTCTTTCCCAAAATGGAAATTCTTGATTTTGTTGTGGATTATAAATATAATACATATTTGTTTTATAAATTCAAACAAAACAGGATATTATAAAGTGAAAGTCCTTTATAATCACAGCTTTCAGAGAAAATTGTGTTCAGAGTTTGGTATATCTTCTTCCTGAACAAATACATGTAACTAAGAATTTTTTATTAATGTGTTATATATATAAATGTGTGTTTTAACAAAAGTGAGATTATACTTTACTTTCCTTGTCAGTATTTAAAATCTAAATTTTTATTATAAATGGATGTGTAGTAGTATACCATATTTTATTAAATACTGTTTACAATATTAACAATGCTGCAGTGAACACTTTTAGAGGTAAATCTTTGAATATTTATGGAAATATGTGCATAGGATGCATTATTTCTAGATTATAAATCTGATTTATTCGCAATTTTTATTTCTTCTATGAAATGTCTATATCTTTTACTCATCGTTCTTTTTTTTTTTTTTGTCTGTGTTGGGTCTTCATCGTTGCACACAGGCTTTCTCTAGTTGCGGCAAGTGGGGGTTACTCTTCGTTGCAGTGCGCGGGCTTCTCATTACAGTGGCTTCTCTGGTTGCGGAGCACGGGCTGTAGCCGCACGGGTTCAGTAGTTGTGGTGTGTGGGCTCAGTAGTTGTGGCTCGCGGGCTCTAGAGCGCAGGCTCAGTAGTTGTGGCGCACGGGCTTAGTTGCTCTGGGGCATGTGGGATCTTCCCGGACCAGGGATCGAACCCGTGTCCCCTGCATTGGCAGGCAGATTGTTAACCACTGTGCCACCAGGGAAGTCCCGTGATTTTTATAATATGAGGAATTACTGAAAAAGCAAGGGTCTAACCCTGACTCAGGTTTCTATCACTGTGGACGGCTGAGATTGCTCCTCCAGAGGGGTGACATCATGCTAGAGTGAGTCCTTAAAGTTTTCGGTGGAGGCTAGTTCATGAGTCATAAGCGAGAATGACAAATGAAGCTGGATTACGACACGTTGTGGGATTAGACCCGGGGCAGATTTCTCACAGGCTTCTAACAAGTGTCCTTCTGTTCCTACCTCGTGCCTTCCATGCCTGTCCTGATCTTTGACTCTCTGCACCAAGTACAATTCTGTTTCTTGTACTGGTCCAGTTTACTTTAATGTTTTTTGTTTTGGTGGGGAGTGCACCGTGTGGCTTGCGGGATCTTAGTTCCCTGAGGAGGGATCCAACCCATGCCCCCTGCAGTGAAAGCATAGAGTCTTAACCACTGGACAGCCAGGGAAGTCCCTCTGTTGATGTTTTTTTTTATTTTATTGAAGTATAGTTGATTTACAATGTTGTGTTAATTTCTGTGGTACAGCAAAGTGACTCAGTTATACATATGTATATATATTTTTCATATTCTTTTCCATTATGGTTTATCACAGGATATTGAATATAGTTCCCTGTCCTATACAGTAAGACCTTGTTGTTTATCCTCCTTTAATGTTTTTATATGAGAATATACGGCGCAATCCTGAGGCCCTACTATGTTAGGGTGGTTGAAACGTAATGTGGTTTCATGACTTAGAGAATCAAAGATCAGGACAGGCACAGCAGGCATTGCTAGGAGTAGAAACTGTTGCCAGCGTTCATAATCCAAAGAAATGTTTCCCTGAATTCTATCCAACAGGTGTGCGGACTCACAGTTAAGAACCTCACGTTAGAGCAATCAGAGGAGAGGTGTCTCAGGCCTGCCTTAGGGAATTTGTTCTGGCTGTTTCCTCTGCCTGGACTGCTTTTCCCCTGAAATCCAATTGGCTACGTTCCTCAGCTCCTTCAAGTCTGTGCTTAAATTTCACCTTCTCAGTGAGGCCACCCTGACCACGGATTTAAAAGTCTACACACACTCACACACACACCACCCAATTGTTCCCCATTTCCCTTGATTTACTCTCTTCTCTGTAAGCATTTTTCACTCTCTAACATATTATAAAATTACTTTGGTTATTGTTTACTTTTTTATACATTTATTTATTTTACTTATTTTTGGCTGCATTGGGTCTTCGTTGCTGCGCACGGGCTTTCTCTAGCTGTGGTGCGCGGGGGCTACTCTTCATTGCGGTGCGCGGGCTTCTCATTCCAGTGGCTTCTCTTGTTGTGGAGCACAGGCTCCAGGCACGCAGGCTTCGGTAGTTGTGGCTCATGGGCTCTAGAGCGCAGGCTCAGTAGTTGTGGTGCATAGGCTTAGGGCTCGAACCCGTGTTCCCTGCATTGGCAGGTGGATTCTTAACCACTGTGCCACCAGGGAAGCCCTTGGTTATTGTTTATTGACTTCCATCTCCTATTAGAATTTAAGTTCCACAGGCGCAGGGATCTTTTTTCCACTGATATGTCCCAAGCGCCTAGAACATTGCCTGGCACATTAGTAAATGCTCAATAAATTCTTGTTGGTTAAGTGACTAGATTTGGAAGTTGAAATATCCTACTTGTTTATTACCTTTTAGAGACTGGCTGGCATCTTGGCAGAGAAGTGGATTCATGCACAAGGTAAGAGTTTAAACTCTGATCTCTAAGGTCCCTTCCGACTCGTGAATGTCTGTGTTTTGTCCTCACTTAGGCTTCCTTCACCATGAACTGCATTTCATTTTTGAGGAACCAAAGCAATCGCCTAAGCACATTCTTTATTGAGAGCAAAATTACCCTCATGTTTAATATGCTTTGTGTGAATGATTCACTCTCAGTTGTATGTAGGGTGTGTAGGCAAAGATAGACCTTACTGTGCTTTCAAGAAGTTGCAACCAAGTGTATTTTACAAAGGAATACATGAAAAACCGCAGGCACAAAACAAATGATCTACTGAAAATTCATCAGTTATGGTGGGACGGGTTATGTTGATTTCCTTGTTCATTGAATGTTTTCTCATGAAGCAGTATTGAATTTTGTCAGATATCTTTTCTGCATTGAGATTGTGTAGGTTTTGTCCTTTATTCTATTGATACAGCGTATTCCATTAACTGATTTTCAGATGTTAAACCAACTTTGCATTCTTGGGATAAATCCCACCTGAACGTAATGTATAATCCTTTTTATGTATTGGTAGATTCAATTTGCTAGTATTTTGTTGAGAATTTTACATCTATATTTATAAAAATATTGGGATGTAGCTTTCTCTTTTTGTTGTACTGATTTTTAAAGTACAGTGAAGATTAATGAGTCTGTGGGTGGTAATCCAATTGTCTAAGAACTTGCATCCTTGAAAAATTATTATTATTTTTTTAATGTCTGAAGCATTTATATTAACATATTTCCAGACAAATAACCCAAAGAAAGTTTAGTATTAGTTGTTTTTTTGGTTTGTTTGATTGTTTTTTTATGCAGCAGGTTCTTATTAGTCATCAATTTTATACACATCAGTGTATACGTGTCAATCCCAATCGCCCAATTCAGCACACCACCATCCCCACCCCACTGTGGTTTCCCCCCCTTGGTGTCCATACGTTTGTTCTCTACATCTGTGTCTCAAATTGAATAATTATTTTTACTTTATTTTATTTTTTTTATAAACCACTTTATTGAGATAATATATCACACAATTCTCCCATTTAAAGTACACAATTCAATGGTTTTTAGTATATTCACAGACTTGTACAACCAACACCAGAACCAATTTTAGAACATTTTCATCAACACAAGAGATAATCCCACCCCCCCATAAGCAGTCATTCTTCATTCCTGTCACCCCAGTCCCTGGTCACCACTGCTCTGCTTTCTGTCTCCATGGATTTACCTCTTTGGGTCATTTCATAGAAATGGAAATTTGGAGAGTTTTGCCATCTTAACAATATTGTCTTCTGATGCATGAATATGGAACATCTTTTCACTTATTAGGTCTTCTTTAATTTCTTTTAACAATGTTTTGTAGTTATTTAGTGTATAAAAGTCTCCCATCCTTTTTTTTTTCGCCAAGCCATGTGGCACGTGGGGTCTTAGTTCCCCGACCAGGGATTACCCCCTGCATTGGAAGCGTGGAGTCTTAACCACTGGACCACCAGGGAAGTCCTCCCTCTTTTTTCTTTTTTTAAAATGCCATTGACTAGTTGAAAAAACTGGGCCAGTTGTCCAATAGAACGTTCCACCTTCTGAATTTGTTATTTAACTTTTCCTCTATCTCCTAGATTTCTTGGAAACTAGAAGATAGCCCTAAAGGCTGGATTAGATCCAGGTTCAATTATTTGGGCGAGACTACTTCATAGATGGTGCTGTGTGCTTGTGTTGCATCACATTCAGAGACACATAAAGGCTTGTTGTCCCATGGAAAAGTTTTAAGTAGGAGTTATATTGACTTTGCCTTAGAAAAAGACCTCTCTGGGGTCTTCCCTGGTGGTCCAGTAATTAGGACTCTGAACTTCCAATGCAGGGGGTGCGGGTTCAATCCCTGGTCGGGGAACTAAGATCCCACATGTCATGCAGCGTGGCAAAAAACCCCAAAAACCAAAAAACCTCTGTGATAACAAGGCAGGGACGGGATTGCAGAGCGGTAACACAGAGTCAGGAAGACCAATAATCATATGTATTATTTTATCCAGAGGAAAGGACATCATTTTTTGTGTTGCAACAATCCGAAATTGATGGTGGTTTAGACTAGAGTGGCAGTAAGGATAGAGAAGGGTAGATGGATTTACAACAAATTTGATAGAATTGGCAGAACTTGTTGACTAACTGCATAGAGAAAGGAGATAAGGAAATAAGGAACCTAGAGGAGGAATTAGCAGTTCAGTATTGAATATATGCAGTTCGTACCCATGACACAAGCAATAAATAATTATTGAATAAATTGAAGTGGAGATGTCCAATATTCATTTGTATATACTAATTTGAAAGTCAAGAATTCTGGGCTGGAGATGTAGATTTGGGAATTATTTGTATATAGGTAGTAACTGAAGACGAGTTAACTGGTGAGATTATCCCAAGGAAAATGATGGGTGAAAAGAAAAGAGGGAACTCAAACAGATCCCTAAGGAACATTAATATTAAGGGGTAGATAGAGAAAGGCCTGCCAACGAGATTGAGAAGCAACAGCCAGAGAGGAAGGAGGAGCATAAGAAAAATGTGATGTTATAGAAAAGAAAGGATGAGAAGGGGATATGGAAAGAGGATGTACCAGTTAGCTGTTGCTGAGTAACAAACCACCCCAAAACTTAGTGGATTAAAACTTCAGCCATTTATTTAGCTCATAATTCTGTAGACTTAGACTGTGCTTAGTTATGTAGCTCTTCTGGTCTCATCTGGCTCCCTGATGAGTCTGAAATCAGTTGCAGGTTATTTAGGCAGCTCTTCTAATCGAGTTTGGCATGAGTAATTGTAGCCACTTTTTGCAATATACCACAGAGGGAATAGACAACAGTGAAAATGCTAAGATGTTGAGTAGGTCAAATTCTTTCCTCCACTGCTCAGCTGAAATGACTGTTGCCAAAGTCATCCATGAGAGCCATTTCACTAAGTTCACTAAATGACATGGCTGTCATGGATGATGTTGGCAGTAACAGTTTCAGCTAAGCAATGGGAGCAAAACCAGATTGAAGTGGGAAAACAGAGACCTCGGGCATAGAGAACTTGTCCAAAAGCTTGGCTGGGAAAGTGAAGATGTGTAAAGGGAGTCCTGCTGCTCTGGGTCTCCGTTGCAGCGTGCAGGCTCCAGAGCACACGGGCTCAGTAGTTGCGGCCCGCGGGTTTAGTTGCCCCACCTCATGTGGGATCTTAGTTCCTATACCAGGGATAGAACCTGCGTCCCCTGCATTGGAAGGTGGATTCTTAACCACTGGGCCACCAGGGAAGTCCCTGTCTCATTTTGTTTTTAAGAGAAGCTTGAACATATTTACATGATAATGAGGAACTGGTAGAGAGAGACAGGTTGAAGATGCTGAAGAAAAAAATGGATAATTGGTGGGGGAGGGCAATATGAGGGGGGAGTGAGAGGTACAAACTATTGGGTGTAAGATAGGCTCAAGGATGCATTGTACAACATGGGGAATATAGCCAATATTTTGTAATAACTGTAAATGGAAAGTAACCTTTAAAAATTGTATAAAAATTGGGGAATTCCCTGGCTGTCCAGTGGTTAGGACTCTGCACGTCCACTGCCAGGGGCCTGGATTTGATCCCTGGTCAGGTAACTAAGATCCCACAAGCTGCATGGCATGGCCAAAAAAGCATCATATAAAAATTAAAAAATTATTTAAAAATGGATAACTCATGGACTTCCCTGGTGGCGCAGTGGTTAGGAATCCACCTCCCAACGCAGGGGACATGGGTTCAATCCCTGGTCCAGGAAGATCCCACATGACGCAGAGCAACTAAGCCTGTGCACCACAACTACTGAGCCTGCACTGTAGAGCCCGTGAGCCACAACCACTGAGCCCGCATGCCACAACTACTGAAGCCCGAGTGCCTAGCTAGAGCCCATGCTCCGCAACAAGAGAAGCCACCACAATGAGAAGCCCACGCACCGCAATGGAGAGTAGCCCCCACTCGCCACAACTAGAGAAAGCCCGCGCACAGCAACGAAGACCCAACGCAGCCAAAAATAAATAAATAAATAAATAAAAATGGATAATTCATATACTTGGCATCAGTGTTCAACCTGAGATCTACCTAGGTATGCAGAAAGTTAAATAAAAATATGATAAACTACCTTATCTGGCAAAGCCCAGACTAATGAGAGGATTTATATGTGAAAATACTATTTGTGCTTGTATTCATATATGGATTATATACATTACAGACCATGCAAGTGTCATCTGAGGACTCTTCACTGAGGAAAAACTCCTATAAGTAAAAATTTTGGTTTCCCCTGAACCCACATCTACATTGGAGCAGGACTCAGGACTACATGGCTTTCCCCTAAAAGCAAATTCAAACTCATAAAGATATACATTTTCTTAAAAAATTGGAGTAAAACACAGCTACATGCAACATATAGTAAGACAATAAAAATCCTCAGTAGCCATTTCTGTTTTCTTCACAAAGTTCCTTTTCAACAAGTCTGTTAGCCCTCAAGTATTTATCATTCTAAGCAGCTCTATTTTTGTTCTTATCAAATATTTGCGCCAGATGAACAGTTCTTTTTCTAGGAGAGGAATTCTGTTCTTTCAGTCTTTCTTCTCTGTCACCTTGGCCTGTTGGCTTCTGTCTCCATGTTCACTGCCTCGGCATGACAACATAGCTGCTTTGGCTCCAGACAGTACATCTGTGTCTGTCTCCATTTATCAGAGAAGCAAAAGCTTTCCCAGAAGCACCTCTAGCCGAATTTCCTAGGAAAAGCCTGAGTAAGTGAGCATAAGTTGTTGGGCACATTGTCATGTCAAGTATAAGTGGGGTTTAAGTCAAAGGAAGGGAGAGGATCTCAGGTTGGTAATCAGCAATGTCAGCCACAGCTGAGTTCTCTGAGGGCAGCAGTCCTGATTTTGTGTCTCAGTGTTTGTTTGGAGTCTGTTCCTAACATATGCTCTTTCTTGGCTCAGAGCCTCCTCCTGCTGACTCAGCCTTCCCTCCTCTTTCTGGCACAGCTGGCACCTCTGAGTCTCTGCCATGATGCTGGGTCCCAGAGCAGGTGCACAAAACTCTCAACCAGCCATTCATGTCTAAGGGAGGCCCAGAAGCGCAAACTAGATCTTACCTATGCCTGACCTTGCCACCCATCTTCCTAACAACGTTGGCATAGAACTACCACCCTGGCTAAGGGTTTTCTTCCAGACTCTCAAATGTGGAGTAGGGAGAAAGAGTCTAGTTCTGGGGGCCACCCCTCTTCCCTGCCCCAGATCTCAACCTGTAGATCTGCCTTCCTTACCTGCTCTCTTGATCTTTCCCCTCCATCAACTCCCAGGCCTGGAAGTAAAGCATTTTCTCTTATTTCTTTGATGCCATATTCTTTCTTCCCATGTCCAGCCTCCTAAGTCTTAATGTTGGACAGGAGTTTCTTCTGTACCTCATAGCAGAAACTCTGGTCTTCCAGGCCCTTGGTACGACAAATGAGAGCTAAACAAATTTTTAATAATCCTTTCTTGCTTGACAATGCTGGAATACCAAGCCATTTTTTTTCTCTACAAAATTCTATTTTAGGTTGCATGACATTGTGAATGCAACTAATGCCACTGAATTGTACACTTAAAAATGGTTAGAGTGGCAAATTTTATGTTATATATTTTTTACTACAATTTTAAAAAGTTAGTAATGTAACATACCAAAAACCATTGATTTGTACACTTTAATGAGTATGTGAATTATCAAGACATCTCAACAAAGCTATTACAAAGATCCTATTTTTAAAAAAATATTTATTTATATATTTATTTATTTGGTTGCATTGGGTCTTAGTTGCAGCATGCGGGCAAAGATCCTATTTTGAATGTCAAAACCTGCATATAAACTTCTTTTTCTTTTCTCTTCTTGGGCAACAATCCAACCTCACTTTCTCTCCCGCCTCCCAGTCATGGCAAGTGGATGCCTTGCGCTGTTTAGGGTCAAGGTCAGGTGTGAGGAACATGACAAGAAACGTGCATTAATATTTTATTTAAAATGAATACTTCCAGAGACTTCCCTGGTGGGCCAGTGGTTGAGACTCTGCGCTTCCAATGCAGGGGCCGTGGATTGGATCCCTGGTTGGGGAACTAAGATCCCGCATGCCAGCAGCGGCCAAAAAAAAAAAAAAAAAAAGACAACTTCTATTAAACAAGTATGTATATATCTCTCCCTTGCTTATTTAAGGCAAAAACATAGCAATTATGCACACTGTTTTGTACCTTCCTTTCTTTTATAATGATAAAATATTAATTTATATTAATATTAATATATTTTCCCCAGGAAATCCTGAGTCTCATTGACAACCATTAAACCCAAGTGTATCCAATCGACCTCTTCACATGTAATAAAGGTATACTCAGAAAGACATACACCCATACCCACACAGACTGTGAGGCATGAAATCAATTAAGTTAATTTAGTACTAATGAGTTAAACTAGTTAATCTAGTATTAATTTTTTATTTGTTTTTTAAAAATTAATTAGTTTATTTTTGGCTGCACTGGGTCTTCATTGCTGCTTCTCTAGTTGCGGCGAGCGGGGGCTACTCTTCATTGCGGTGCGCGGGCTTCTCATTGCGGTGGCTTCTCTTGTTGCGGAGCACGGGCTCTAGGCGCACGGGCTTCAGTAGTTGTGGTGCACGGGCTTAGTTGCTCCGCGACATGTGGGATCTTCCCGGACCAGGGCTCGAACCCGTGTCCCCTTCATTGGCAGGCGGATTCTTCACCACTGCTCCACGAGGGAAGTCCCTTAATTTTTTTATTTGAAATAAATTAAAAACTATCTATTATTTCCATGATGTAAGATTAAGGATAGTATTAAGTCTGACTATTTAATCTGAGCCTTTCCTTCTAGAAGGTGTCTAAATGAGATTTAGTCATTTTATTTGAATACAAGCCCTGGCAGAAGCTGACAATTCCCTGTACACATTTCCTTAATTTATAGTTCAACTTTAATTTTTATCTCTTTTGTACAGTTAGACTTTTTAGATCTAATATGGTTGTGACTGAACACTAAGGAAGAGCTCAGTCTGTAAAATAATAGACTCTTAGAGTTGGGAAGGACTTTAGTCCAAACAGCCTCCCAATTAAAAAATCTCTTTTCCAAAATCTCCCACCTACCTGGTTATCGTCCATTCTCTACTTGCCTTTTTTTTTTTTTTTGAGTATTTATTACTTTCATTTATTTATGTAGTTATTTTTATTGAGATAATATTCACATAATATAAAATTAATCATTTTAAAGTACACAATTCAGTAGCATTTAGTATGCCACGACTGCCTCTATCTAGTTCCAAACATTTTTTCATCCCAAAAGGAGACCTGTTGATTCCAACTTCCCTCTCATTAAACTGTTGATTCCAACTGTTGATTCCAACTTCCCTCTCCCCTGCGTCACTGGCAACCACTATCTATGTTCTGTTGCTATGGTTTTAGATATTTCTGGCTATCTCATATAAATATCCTTTTTTGATATTTCGTATAAGTGGAATCAGACAAGACGTGACCTCTTGTGTCTGGCTTCTTTCACTCAGCGTAACGTTTTCGATGTTCATCCAGGTTGTAGCAGGTATCAGTACTTCATTTTTTTTTTTTTTGACTGAGTAATATTGTATTGTACTTATATACCATTATTTGTTTATTCATCTATTGTTGGGCATTTGGCATGCTTCCACCTTTTGCCTGTGAATAGTGCTGCTGTGAACATGTATATACATGTATTTGTTTGAGTCTGCTTGATTTTTTGCTGAAGGTAGAAACAACTTTTCATGCACTCAACAAATATTTGTTGCATTAGATTAAAACTGCTGCAACAACCACTGATTTCACAAATGTCTTGCTTCACCGGATAAAAGTCACAGAATCTTAAAAATGTTTGTGGTAAGAACTTCATAAGTCATCTTGTTCAACCCCCTCATCATGAAAGTACACGCACTCAAAGCAGTAGTCTATTTAGAAGGCCCTAAATACAGTTTACATCATGATGTGTGGTACCCTACTGATATTGTTCTTTGTTAACTGAATGTGTACAATACGGCTTTTGTTGTCATAAGATGGTTCTCCTTGAGAAGTGATCTATGCATTTAAATTTAGTAGCTTGTCATTCTTTCATTGTTTTGCTTCTTGAAAGATTCCACAAAACCACCACCATCAGCATTGTTTTTATAAAGTAGATATGGCAGACAGTCTTAATTGGTTTCAGTGATAAAATTAATTTTTGGTCCAAAATAGTCTAAATGCTTCATCATGTGTTGTGGGATTTATTTTTTGGTTTCCTTTCTGTGCATTTTAAGACACTGTCTTGCTCTAGATTAGTCACTTTTTGATTAAATGAACCAGCACTAGCTCCTTACCTTTGCAGGGAAATGTTAGTATCTCCTAAACACCAGAGTTAACTTAAAACATTTTTCTTGTATCTGACTTTATAAATCTCTCTCTCAGTTTTTAGCAGAGTTGAATGAAATTGACAAGGAGTATGGTCTGGTGCATTATATCCACCATGGGCATAAAACCAGTGGAGTTCACGGAACAGTGATTATCCCACCTTGATTTAGTAAAGCACATAGCAGTAAAAGTCAAGGTTGGAGGATAAGTACTTGATCTCCACTGCCGCGCTTTCCCAATACCTGGAACAGTGCCTGGGACACAGCAGGGGACCAGTAACTATTTGATAGATGAGTGAATGAAATTAATTTGACTCTAGTTTCTGAAACAATGCTAATAAAAGTAGATGTAATTTAAAAAATAGCATAGTGAAAATGAATTCCTTTGTCTTCTTTATAAAGATTATTTTAATTATGGACTGTCTCTTAGGAGTTACATTAAACATTTTTATTGAGGTATAATTGACATATTATATTAGTTTCAAGTGTGAAACATGATTCAATATTTGTATATATTGTGAAATAATCACCACAATAAGGCTAGTTAACATCTGTCACCAGACACAGTTGCAAAAAAATTTTCTTTCTTTTGATGAAGACTTTTAAGATTTACTCTCTCAGTAACTTTCAAATATGCAGTAGAGTATTACAAACTGTAGTCACAGTATTGTATGTTATATCCTCATGACAGTTATTTTATAACTGAAGGATTTACATTTTTAATTGTTATCTGTTATGGTTCAGGAACTTAAAAAAAGAAAAAGAAAACAAAAAAGAAAAGAATTTACTTTTAATTTAAAGAGTGTTCTTGTCTTGACAGCTTGTTTCATTTTCTATTTTAAAAGCTCTATAAATCCTCACATCCTTTTAGAAATTTACAGAGTACTCTCCAACCACTATTTTATACTGAGCGTTGTTTTTGAATGGCAATAAGAACTATTTGTGCCTTTAGTGAAAGATTTAAAATGTTTTTAACAGTAATGAATTAATTTAAAACCATTATTTATAGTAATTTTCTCTGGATGTATGGGATTATAACTGTTTTGTTTTCTTCAGTTCGCTTGTTTTAATTTTATGTACTGAACACCTATTATTCTTTAAAAAAAAATGAAGACAAAATACTGGGAAAAGTCCCCAGTTACTTAGAACCTGAAGTCTTATACTACATCCTTTTTAAAATTAATCTACTATGAACCAAGTGTATTCTAGGGATGCAGCTAGAGCAATGAGCCAACAATCCTTCTCTCTTGAAATTTACATGCCAGTAGGGATGGAATTAGACAGGTAATAAACAAAATAATAAACCTGCTATACAGCAGAAAACTATCAGAGAAAGAATGAAGCTAAAGAGCTGTGTAGAAACAAACTATGAACACCCACCACTTTGCAGAGAATATTCTCTATTCATTTGTTTGAGGACCTTAAATACCTTTTAAAAAAAAAAAAATAGCAATCAAAGTAACGCATACACGTTTTTAAAAATAAAGTGCAGGCTTCCCTGGTGGCGCAGTGGTTAAGAATCCGCCTGCCAATGCAGGGGACATGGGTTTGATCCCTCGTCCGGGAAGATCCCACATGCCGCAGAGCAACTAAGCCCGTGTGCCACAACTACTGAGCCTGCGCTCTAGAGCCTGCAAGCCACAACTACTGAGCCCACGTGCCACAACTATTGAAGCCTGCACGCCTAGAGCCAGCACTCCGCAACGAGAGAAGCCACCGCGATGAGAAGCCCGCTCACCGCAACGAAGAGTAGCCCCCGCTCGCCGCAACTAGAGAAAAGCCTGCGTGCAGCAACAAAGACCCAACGCAGCCAAAAATAAAACAAATTAAAAAAAAAAAGTACATCAGGGTTTATAATGAAAAGCAACGTTGTTCTGCCAATCTTCCCAACCCTGTTCCCCAGAGACCACTAATTTTTTGCTTTCAGTTCTTCAGGTGGTAACTTCCATATCTCCAAAAGTATACTTACACTGTTATTTATTTATCATCTGTAGACATTATCTATTGACTTTGTGTTATGATTAAGCACCACTACCTTTTCCCCTCCACACAGGTCTACCACTCTTTGTAGTTGTTCTTATTAGTTACACTAATGATGTGAGTAAACCTTTTTTTTTTTCTAGCAAAAAGAAAAAAAAGAAGTATTTAATGACTTCCCCACTTTGTAAAATGAAGATTTGGGAGCTCTACTGGCTTTCAACTTCGGCCACTTCCCTCCGTCTTCCAAGGTTTTCTCCATTGAGCTGTTCCAATACTCTTAGAGCAGATATACATTTTAAAAAGCTCAGTGGCTCAGCTCTAAAAACGGAATGTGAATGCTTATTTTCAAATAGGACTGAGCAACTTCTTTAGTCCTAACACCAGCCACACCGTGGGACTGAACACAGTCAATGCCCTGGTTGTAGGACAGGGACTAGGCCTTGGTCACAAAATTTAAGTGGGCGCTAAAAACTCAGTAGTCAAGAAGAATACTATTTTAATGTAATACTCTAAAAATCAAAATTAATGCAAAAAAGTCCATAAGGAACAAAATATAACTTAGAAATAAAGATAGGCTCGGCAGAATGAGTAGAAAAGAGAAAATCGGAAGTGTTTATATTTGCACCCCCACGTTTAACAGTGGTCTTTGCCTCTTTCTACGGCATCTGTGATTACACAGGTTGTGTACGAGAGCTGAAAAGTGTTTCAGATGAGAGGGTGGGGTGTGGCTTTCAGATTAGGAATATCGATACTGGATATCCGGGTGCCACTACACTTTGACCTCGCAACTTGCAAGCTAAAGCGATGTTGAATTAGGAAACAGAATTTTTGTGACTTAAAAGGTGAATCGAGGGGAGGGGCCAGCAGATAAAGTTACTTATTCGTTCAGAATTCCATGCATTTTCAATGTCGTTTGCTCCCCCTGCTCTGTGCACGCCTGTTGGTCCAGGCAGCACGGTGCTTTGAATAAAGGTCAGCAAAGGGGTCACCCTCCTGATTATTCCCTTCTACCGGAGAGGAGGAGGAAGCCCCGGGCCCCTTATCCACCCCTGAGTCGCTGCAAAATCCTGGGCATCCCTGACAGCTGCAAATTCCTCCCAGGAGCTGCCAAGCTTCTGGGGTTGCCATGGTCCATGGGAGTGAAATGCTGGCCGCCCTCGCTGCACCAGCCCGGAGCAGGCTGTTGCTGCCTTCCCTTCAGTCCCTTTCAAAAGCTTTTAAAGGAGATCCCTGGGGGGAGGGGGGAGGACGGGACATCAACCAGGGCTTCTGTCCAAGCGGCTGGGGCGAATAAAAGAGGCTTTTCTCAAACTAACGGTGCAAGTGCTGGGCTTGTTTCACGGGATTTTTAACCCTCGTTCTTTCCCTGATGGGAAAGGGAGAGCAGAGACGGTTCTTCCCAAGCTTCACTTGCTGTAGGCAGCGCCTTTCAGCGTTTCCCCCAGGGATCCCTCACTCTGGAGGGCGAGGAGGGCAGAGAGGTTGCTCCCTAAACTTAACCAGCTGTGGGCAGCTCCTCCTAGCTTGTTTCAAAGGGTTTCTCACCCTGGGGATTTGGTGGTGGTGGTGGGAGGGGGGAAATCGGCTCCAAACTAACAGGCTGTGTGGTCAAGACTGAATGGAGCTATCGGGTGTGACTTGCAAATTTGGGGAACACTTTCAGAAAATGGGGAACAAACCGAGATGATGAGAAGCCCCTTAGTCCAGGCCTCTCGGGTTTCCCTAGCACCTTCCTCCCCATCCCGGTCCTCGTTAGGGTCTGAGGGCCGGGCGGCGGGCGCGCCGGGGGTCTGGGGTTCGCCGCCCCCGAGCCGCGGCGGGTGCAGACAAAGAGGCGGCGGTGGGGGGCTCGGGCCCGACGCCGGCCGCGGGGTGCGGGCCGCGAGGTTCGGGGCGCGCGGTCGGCCGGGGTGGGCGCGGCGGCCGAGCGCGCGGGGAGGAGCCGCCGCGGCGTCTTCTCCAGGCGGCGCGTGCCCGCCCGGCCCCGCGGCGGCGCGTCACGCTCTCCCCCGCCCGGAGCCGACGAGCCGGGAGGCGGGAGGCGGTGGCCGCGCGGCTGCTGTTACTGCTGCTGCTGCTGCTGCTGCTGCTGCAGTGGGGCAGGTGGCGGTGACTGGCGGCGACCGAGGCGGCGGCGGCGAGCGGTGAGCGGGGCGCGGCGCGGCGCGGGCCCTCTCCCCTTCCTTGTCCCCTCCTCACCTTTCCCCTCCCTCTCCGCCCGGCCCGCTCCTGCCCGCCCGGCTCGGGGCCGGGGGCCGCGCCCGGCGTCCGAGAGGGAGACCGAGTCCCGCGCGCCGGGCCGCTCCCGAGGGGCCGCAGGGATCCCCAGGGCGATGGCCCTGGCGGCCGGCGGTCCCCGGGGTGCTCCGCCCGGAGCCGGAAAAGTGGCCGGCCCTGTCAGCGCCGAGCCCGGCCTTCCCTTCCTCCGCCCGCCTCAAGATGGAGCTTGGACTCCTTGCCCCTGCGCCGCCCCAGGCGCCGCTCCCTCCCCGGCACCCTTCTCCGCTCTCCTCGGCCCCGGAAGGGGGGGCGTGGGGGTGGGGCGGACGCCGGGGGGCCGAGGCCCGGCGGGACCTGTTGCCCCGGCGGGCACCTGAGCGTGCTCGGGCCCTTGGCCGCGGTGCCCGCGAGCCGGAATGGAGGGCACCCTGGCCGTGGCCTCCGTGGCGGGCGCCGGCCGGCGGGCTGGCCTTGCTGGCCTGGGGCCTGGCCGGCCGTGGCTTTTGTCCCCCAGCCCCCCGCCCCCCGCCGAGTGGGACTGTGATTCTTGGAGAAGGTGGATGACAAGAGGTGACAGGGATTTCTGAAATAACACCGCCGCCCCGTAACCCGAACCTTCTGCCTCGGCAGGGCATTGGCTCGGAAGACAGACGACACTTGTTCAGAGGTTATTTTAAAAGCAGAGCCTTCTCATTCCCCTCCTCTGGAGGTCCTGTGCTTCAGAAACCTGATTTTGATCTGGGGAGAAACCCTGAACTCGGCTGTTTCTCCACTTCATGTGGCTTTTCCGTCTGGCAGGAGCCGAGCACCACTCCCTCCTCCCTTCCCAGCCCCACCTCTCTGGTGTGAAGAAATTGCACGTTAAGTCTGTAACCTTCAGTTACCTGCTTTTAGCAAAACCCGGGCGCCTATTACCGTTTTTAGGAAGGAGGGTGGAGAAAATGCTGCTTTTTGTTGTTATTTTTGTTGGACTCAGCGGCCTTGCCTTCTTCCTGTTTCAGGTTAGGACGGTGCCTGGCCAGTAAGAGCTCAGCATTAGTGTTACGGCTGCTGCTCTTATGGTTCTGGTTCTGGTGGGTGTTACTGGTTTCTATTTTATTTTATTTTTTTAATTACTACTGTTACCTATAGTATGCACAAGTCCGGAGAGCAAATGTGTTAGAATTTTGGGTTTAATGATAATCTTTTGCAAGAATCCTCAGGTACATGGCTCCTCAGCTTTGGGGCATTTTTCTCTGGAAATATTAACATTTATTGAGGGCTTCCTGTGCTCATGCCCCGGGCAAGTCTTTTATATGTTTTATCTCATTAATTAACCTAACCCAATGATGGTGCTGTTATTATCCCCGTTTTACAGAGGAGGCATAGAAAGGTCAGGAACCTTGCTCAGGGTCACCACTGATAAGTGGTGGTGTCAGGATTTGAGCTCAGGTATCCTGACTCCAGGTGCTGAGTAATTAAATTAGCATAGTGCCTCTCTGGCAAGGAGCAAGGCTGGCCCTTTTTATAGGGTCTTTTTTAAAAAAACTTATTTTTGGTTGCATTGGGTCTTCGTTGCTGTGTGGTGTGCAGGCTTCTCACTGCAGTGGCTTCTAGTTGTGGCACGCGGGCTCAGTAGTTGTGGCGCACAGGCTTAGTTGCTCTGCAGCATGTGGGATCTTCCCGGACCAGGGCTCGAACTCATGTCCCCTACATTGGCAGGCGGATTCTTAACCACTGCGCCACCAGGGAAGCGCAAGGCTGTCCCTTTTTTTTTTTTTTTTTTAAAGAAATTCACGTTCTTTTATTTATTTATTTATGACTGTGTTGAGTCTTCGTTTTTTTTTTTGCGCGAGGGCTTTCTCTAGTTGCGGCAAGTGGGGACCACTCTTCATCGCGGTGCGCGGGCCTCTCACCATCGCGGCCTCTCTTGTTGCGGAGCACAGGCTCCAGACGCGCAGGCTCAGTAATTGTGGCTCACGGGCCCAGTTGCTCCGTGGCATGTGGGATCTTCCCAGACCAGGGCTCGAACCCGTGTCCCCTGCATTGGCAGGCAGATTCTCAACCACTGCGCCACCAGGGAAGCCCCCTTTTTTTTTTTTTTTAACATCTTTATTGGAGTATAATTGCTTTACAATGGTGTGTTAGTTTCTGCTTTATAACAAAGTGAATCAGTTATACATATACATATGTTCCCATATCTCTTCCCTCTTGCATCTCCCTCCTTCCCACCCTCCCTATCCCACCCCTCTAGGTGATCACAAAGCACCGAGCTGATCTCCCTGTGCTATGAGCTGATCTCCCTGTGCTATGCGGCTGCTTCCCACTAGCTATCTGTTTTACGTTTGGTAGTGTATATATGTCCATGCCACTCTCTCACTTTGTCACAGCTTACCTTTCCTCCTCCCCATATCCTCAAGTCCATTCTCTAGTAGGTCTGTGTCTTTATTCCCGTCTTACCACTAGGTTCTTCATGACCTTTTTTTTTTTTTTCCCTCTTAGATTCCATATATATGTGTTAGCATACTGTATTTGTTTTTCTCTTTCTGACTTACTTCACTCTGTATGACAGACTCTAGGTCCATCCACCTCACCACAAATAACTCAATTTCGTTTCTTTTTATGGCTGAGTAATATTCCATTGTATATATGTGCCACATCTTCTTTATCCATTCATCCGATGATGGACACTTAGGTTGCTTCCATGTCCTGGCTATTGTAAATAGAGCTGCAATGAACATTGTGGTACATGACTCTTTTTGAATTATAGTTTTCTCAGGGTATATGCCCAGTAGTGAGATTGCTGGGTCGTATGATAGTTCTATTTTTAGCTTTTTAAGGAACCTCCATACTGTTCTCCATAGTGGCTGTATCAATTTACATTCCCACCAACAGTGCAAGAGGGTTCCCTTTTCTCCACACCCTCTCCAGCATTTATTGTTTCTAGATTTTTTTGATGATGGCCATTCTGACTGGTGTGAGATGATATCTCATTGTAGTTTTGATTTGCATTTCTCTAATGATTAATGATGTTGAGCATTCTTTCATGTGTTTGTTGGCAATCTGTATGTCTTCTTTGGAGAAATGTTTATTTAGGTCTTCTGCCCATTTTTGGATTGGGTTGTTTGTTTTTCAATAACAAAAAAGGCTGGCCCTTTTTAAAGCAAAGAAAGTGGGTGATTGCTTGGCCAAGAGCTTATCCTAGGTTTTTGAGGTTCAGAGAAAGTAGTAAAGTACAGCTTAGGCTTCCCACTAGGCATTGTTCAAAAGGGTAAAAAAACAAACTGGGTGGACCTTGCGAAGGTATTTTGTCCAAAGATAAAAATCGGCCCGTCCCTCTTTTTTTCAGCAATTGCTTAAGCTCCTAATTGTGCTTCAGTATGACGTAGGCAGATCTGGTTTCTGTTCTTTAGGAGTTTAGAATTTGGTGCTCCTCTTATTTACCTTAAATTTTTTTTTTTAACCTAGTGTCTAACATTGAGTCTGTTGCATCCTATGTGACCCATTAAGTCAGTCATGTTTGACTCTTGCTTTTACGTGCTGTCTCTTGGGATTCCAAACCCAACTCATGGTGTGTAAGAGATGACTTGGTCCTCTTATACTCCATACAAAGGTAGGCACTTATGAATTTGTCACATATTGGCTGCCTGATGTTCTTCATTGTTTTTTACAGATGTATTTTCTGTTCTTCCCAATGTGTGTGTGTGTGTGTGTGTGTATGTGTGTATATCTCAATGAAATGTGTGTGTGTGTATATCTATCTATCTATCTATCAAGGACCTTGTATTTCACTTTATAGCACCCTCTACAGAATTCTGCAGAGTCCCATGTGCTCAGTAAATATTTATTATTTAGTTAATTGAAAATATGAGGTCCATAAGTTTCAGGACTGGCTTTATAGAAGTTAAAGCTAAAGAAAAAAACTGAAAGTACTGTAGTAAAGTCACAGGAAGATGGCTTAATATTTGTTAACATTAAAAGAAAACTTTGTGCAGTGTTAACTAAAGTGAGACTTTTCACCTCATATAATTTTCCACTTTATCTGAATTATCAGCTTCTTTCCCTCTCTTCCTTGTACAAATGAGGTGGGAGGTTGAGTGTTTTTCTCTGATATAAAGAATGGACACTGTTGTTTATTAATCATTGCAAGCCAGTAGTTCTCCTTTTCAGTAATTTTGAAATGTATGGGAGTCTTCCCAAAGGGAGCTTGTGGGGGCTATGGTGTACTTATATGTGGGCAGTACTTAGGTCTCATTTGGTATTCACTCAACAAATATTTACTGAGCACCTACTGTGTGCCGGGTGCTGTTCTGGGTGCTGGTGATACAGCAGTAAATAAAACAGACAGAAATCCCTGCTCTCTTGAAACTCCCCTTCAAGTAGGGGAGGCAGACAGTAACCATATTAAAAATGTTGGAGAGGGGCTTCCCTGGTGGCGCAGTGGTTGAGAGTCTGCCTGCCGATGCAGGGGACACGGGTTCGAGCCCTGGTCTGGGAAGATCCCACATGCCGCGGAGCAGCTGGGCCCGTGAGCCACAATTACTGAGCCTGCGCGTCTGGAGCCTGTGCTCCGCAACAAGAGAGGCCGCGATAGTGAGAGGCCCGCGCACCGCGATGAAGAGTGGCCCCCGCTTGCCACAACTAGAGAAAGCCCTCGCACAGAAACGAAAACCCAACACAGCCATAAATAAATAAATAAATAAATAATTAAAAAAAAAAATGTTGGAGAGTGATACGTGGTAAGGAAAAATAAATCAGGGAAGGGGGAATATGAAGTTTTGGGGACAAGAGTTAGGGTAATGGAAATTTTAGATAGGGTGGTAAGAAGAGACCTAGCTGAGACAATGACTTTTAAATAGAGATCTTGGGGAAGTGAGGGAATGTAGATCCCAGAGGAAAGAGCATACTCAGAAGGGGGAACAGCAAGCGCAAGGGTCCTGAGGTGGGAGCTTGGGAGGGGACAGATAATTTAAGGCCATATAGGTTGTAGTCGTTAAAATATGTATTAGAATATTTTAAAATAGTGAAAGGTAAAGAATTTTGTGCCATGTTATTAGTGATTTTGATGAAGAAAAAGTTAAAGATGGGGGAAGTAAGGCTTAAAGAATTTCACTAACTTCCCTAAAAGGCCACACAGCCAGTGAATACAGAGCTAGAAATTGAACTTAGTTTATATTATTTTAAGCAATGCACAGAATATGTTGGCAATGGAACCTTAAATAAGTGGCTGGCAGAAAGGCCAGACCAGTACTTGATGTTCAGACTTGCTGTTAAGTGTATACTTTCCTGTTTGTATGCAGGATTTTTGCTCAACCCTGGGAGGCCTTGTAACTGACATTTGCAAATATAGCTTTTTCCTGGAATTGTGCTCCTGGCAGTAAAGCCTTCCTTTTTAGTCTTAAAAGCTTCATGGTTCAAAATCTGTGTTTAATATAAACTTTTATTTAAGTCTCTTCAATCTTAATTGGAAGGCAGTGACAGTATTACTCTGAATATGAATTTTTTAGAGAACTGTTTAGGGAGGCTTTAAACTAATATAGCATCTTATATATTTTTAATATACATAGTATATGTTTCCCATGTAGATGGAACTCAAGGAATCCATATGCTTTAAATCAGCATTTGAATTACAATGCACTTTTAAGGGAAAACATATTGACTGATGGTGCTGTACAAGAATTTCAAGAGTGACTTCTTCAGATTTCAAATCAGGGGAACAGAGGAGTTTGTTTTTTTTTTTTTTTTTTTTTTGGGGTGGGTTGGCAGACTGTAATTAACCAACCTTGAATTTGGCTAGGACATCTGGGTTAATATCCTGGCCCTGGCACCAAGTACCAAGGAATCTTGGCCACAATTAGTAAAGAGCTTTTTTTTTTTTTTTTAATCTCCATCTGGCACTTCCAGAAGGACAGCTTCCACTAGCGCTAACTCAGTGGATGGGTCTGTTTTTTAATTGTCTATCTTATGGTGGTTCAGCAACAAAATCTTAAAAGTATTCTTTGCAAAATCTTAGAAAAGAAGTACTCCTATTACAGAATCCCTGTTGGAAACCCTTTCTGATATCTCTTTCCCTGGGGAATTGTATTCTCATTTGCCTCTTAAAAATCCCAATGAGACTACAGACAGACATTTTGCTGCCCTAATGTTTTATATAAGCATAAGGTCTAATATATTGTACTTCCAACTTGAATTAAGCAGTTTGATATTTGTATTCTCCTTTGCTTACTTATGTCTAAGTATAGCTTGGATTAGATCCCAGTTTTAACTCTGCCCATTTTTTACTCTTAAAATTGCCGAGTCCTTGATTTCCTGTATCTTCTCTGAAGTTAAAGGCCTGAAGATCCAGATGTTCAGGAGGTGCAAATCATCCAAAATTTGTGTTTGTTGTAAAAGAGAAGACAACTTTAATGAGATTTTTTCCCCCTGATTCTACAGATTCCTAGTCAAGTAGTGCACTGAAATATTTGGCATAATTTTTCCCTGTCTTCTCAGGAAAAATAAGAGGTATTAGGGAAATTTCCCTAAAAATCTTTCAATCAAATCATTTTATCTCCTGCCTTCTCTCTTTATCTGGTTTCCTCCATAGAATGATTTCTTACTGGAGACATTGCCTTCTAATATCGTAAGGCAGGAAGTAACCTATTTAGACTTTTCTTTTCCACACTATAGAAAAATAAACTTTATAGGCAGGGTAATTTTTTTTTTTTTTTTACAGCTTAAGTGAAAGAAAACTTTTATCACTAAGTTTCTTTCACACATGGGTGACTGGAAAAAAGTGTATTGCTAATTTCTGTTGTAAGGCACATGTGGCTTGCTTGGGTTGTGACACTGAGAATCTAGTATCAGAGTCAGATTCAGATTTTAGAAAATTTTTCTAGTGAAGTTGTTACTTTTTTAGGTTCGCAGGTTTATTTTCCCCTTACGTACCAGTTTTACAAGGGCTCTTACATTTTAATAACATATATTGGTCATCCTATAATATGTGGTTTCAATGCGTAAGATATAAAACACACATATTAAAAAACACAGAAAAAAGCAAATTATCCATAATCCTACTGCTGAGAGAAGATTATTTCAGTGTTCTAGAGTATGTCCTTCTAAACTTTTTTTCTTTATACTTAAAAAATATATTTATGGCTGGATCTATATTTCTTTTTTGAAGTAATTACAAGTGTAATATTTTCACTGGAAATATTCTGGGTAAACCAACATGGGGAATCAGAACTACTGTTAAGACGTTTGAGGGACTTCCCTGGCGGTCCGGTGGTAAAGACTCCGCGATTCCAATGCAGGGGGCACGGGTTCCACCCCTGGTCCGGGAACTGAGATCCCGCATGCCACGCAGCTCGGCCAAAAAAAAAAAAAAAAGAGAAGTTTGAGGTCCTGGATTTGCTTCAGCCCCAGCTCCGTGAGTCATGTGCAGTTGGGCAAGTTGCTTGACCTCTGTCAGTCTGCTTCCCACTCTGTCAAGTGGGGGTAACGCCTGCCCTGTCCACCTGCTGGGGTTGCTCTATTAATGTAGGGATTCGGTGACAGTCATAGTGCTAAGGGAGTCGTCGGCGCTTTCAAATACCAAAGAGACCCAGGAGACAGAGGGAAGACTAGTCCAGGATCACTAGTTGCCTGTGAGTCACCTGGCTTATTTTGCAAATGGTTACATTTTTAGGAAAGCTTTTCAGATGAATGTGACCCATAGAAAGTGTCCTGTGGGGTGGGAGAAAACCCCAGAAATACCGATCTATCAAACATTTGTTGAGCGCTGAAAAGACTCTGTCTCACCAGGTGAGACAGCTAACTGTGGGCCAGGTGGCGGCTAAGGCGGAGACGTGCTGGGGCCCTGAAAGAGGGTCCGTTCTCTTGGCGTGGGGGTGTGTGTGTGTGTGTGAGAGGGGATTCAGGAAGCTTCCGAAGTGGGAATTAGCTCTTGTGTTTGGCATTGGTGGAGACGGAGGGTGTCTAGGCAGGGATGGGTTAGAGAAGACATTCTAGGCCGGATTGAGCGAAGGCATAAAGGTAGTGTGTTGAGATGGTAGCAGACAGTCTACTGCTCTGAAGTTTGAGGGCAGGTAACAGGAAATAGAGCTAAGACGTCTGGGTTTATATCAAGCAAAGGCTTCCCTGCCCTGAGGAGGAGTCCCTCTTACTGGTCTGTAGCACTTTATAATCATTAAGTTTTTTGGCAAGTTTTTTTTAATGCTGTTTGGTCAAAAATATCTGGTTGTAGGTGGTGACTAGGAAAACTTCTGTGTATACCAATTATCTTTTTTTCCCCCAGTTATCGTTTTTGCACAGACTTGTGCAGCCGTCACCACACTCAGTTTTAGAATATTTTCTTCACACCAGAAAGGAACCCTGTACCCATTAATAGTCACTCCTCATTTCCTCCGTACTCTCCCAAGCCCTACTCTCTATCTCTAGAGATTGGCCTATTCTGGACATTTCATATAAATGGAATCATACAGTGTGACTGACGTCACTTAGCAAATGTTTTCAAGCTTCATCCATGTTGTAGCGTATATCAGTGCTACTTCATTCCTTTTTATGGTTGAATCACATTCCATTGTGTGGATATACCACATTTCGTTTGTTCATCAGCTGATAGACATTTGGGTTGTCTCTCCTTTTTCCTGTTATGAATAATGCAGCTGTGAACATGTGTGTATTCGTTTTTGTGTGGACATATGTTTTCATTCATCTTAGGTACACACCTAGGAATAGAATTGCTGGATCATGTGGGAACCCTACCTTTTGAGGAACTGAAAAACTGTTTTCCAGAGTGGTTGTACTGCCAGCAATGAGCGAGATTCCAATTTTCCCACATCCTCATCAACACTTGTTATTATGTTTTTGATTACAGGCATCCTAGTGAGGATGAAATGTGATATCTCATTGTGATGTGATTTGCATTTACCTGATGGCTAGTGATGTTGAGTACCTTTTCATGTGCTTAGTTGTCATTGTATGGCTTCTTTGGAAAATATCCCAGTTATCATTTTTTTTTTCCCTTCAAAATATTAAGTATAAAAGCAAAGTGCAGAAAAATAGTATGTTACCATTTAGGATAAAAAGGGTATACAAAGGCATACCGGTTATCTTTTTTGTTTTTTTAAATTTTATTTATTTATTTATTTTTGGCTGTGTTGGGTCTTTGTTGCTGCGCGCGGGCTTTCTCTAGTTGTGGCGAGCGGGGGCTACTCTTCGTTGTGGTGTGCTGGCTTCTTATTGCAGTGGCTTCCCTTGCTGCTGAGCATGGGCTCTAGGCGCGCAGGCTTCAGTAGCTGCGGCACGCGGGCTCAGTAGTTATGGCTTGAGGGCTCTAGAGCGCAGGCTCAGTAGTTGTGGCGCACAGGCTTAGTTGCTCCGCGGTATGTGGGATCTTCCTGAACCAGGGCTCGAACCCATGTCCCCTGCCTTGGTGGGCGGATTCTTAAGCACTGCGCCACCAGGGAAGTCCTACCAGTTATCTTTTAATTCATATATTCATCAGGCATTTATGAGCACCTGCTGGTGCAAGGCACTAGCCCAGATGTTGGAGATACAAAGTTCAGTAAAACAGGCGCACATTCTGCTCTTGGAGAACGCAGAGCTGTTAACGGAAGTAAGGTTAAGGGCAAGACTTCAGTCCTTGCCTGACAGCAAATCCCAGCTCTGTTACTTTTATGGAAGATCTTGTACAAACTGCTTAACCTTCTGGAGCTTAGTTTTCTCATGTCTAAATTGGGGATAATAGCTATTTCACATAGTTGTCGTGACTATTAAATGAATTAATGTCTGTAAAACTTAAGTGTCAGAACTCTTCTCTCCCTTTCCCTTAATCCCTTGTGTCTTCCCGCCCTCCCATCCCTAAAGGAAGTCGGGGTTCAGCACCTCAGTTTTCTTCTTTAAGTCAGAATGGGGGAAAGCCCCACTTCTACAAGTCTGGGAAATGAAAACCTTTTTTCTGTCATGTTTTAGAAAGTTAATTTGAGGAGGAGCGCCTTGCCACTATTGAAGGGCACATTTTTAATGAACAACTTTCCCTGAAGAACTTTAATTTATGAGGAGCTAAATATTCAGCATGGGAAAGTACCTCCTGCTCCTCATGTCAGAACTTGCGCCTTGCTAAACCTCAGGCCCTTTTGTATATTTGTCAGTTTTATTTCCCACAGTTTAATTAAAAGGGGTTTCTTTCTTTCTAAGGTCTGATAGAACTTGCTGTGTGTCTGTGTAGAAGATTACCTAAACAGGTAAAAAATAACCAACAATGAAGTTGGGTGTTAAGATCCAAATGAAACAATTCCTAGTTTCCTTTGACAGCATCTAGGGTGGTTGTACGGAAAACTGTCTTGGGGACTTACGAATAAATTTGAAGTAGCTGAGTATCCTTCAGTATTGTGAAAACAGAAATGTGGTTATTTTTTCCATTTGCTCTAAAGACCTGCAACTATTTTTTTTTTGGCCACACTATGTGGCTTGTGGGATCTTAGTCCCCTGACCAAGGATTGAACTCAGGCCCTGGCATTGAGAGGGCCGAGCCCTAGTCACTGGATCGCCAGGGAATTCCCGACCTGCAACTATTAAACTTGCTCATTTGCAAAGTAAAAGCAAGACAATTTTTATAAAGAGGCAAAAAAACCCAGTAAGGAAGTCATTGATTCTTCTTTGTGTTGTCTTTGTGCCCTTTTCCTGATCAGAACAAACAGTTGTGAAGTGTTTGCTTTTGGTATGGGCAGTGTGTGGCTGTTTCAGGGCAAGCGAAAATATGCTTACTTTTATTCCTTTGTGAAGACTGGAAAGGGAAACGAGTTTTAACTTGCCTTGAGATTAACTCACTCATCTCACTGCTGTTTATAACAGATCAGAAACTTTTATTCATCAGTATAGTTTAGGGTCAGGAGCCTTTAAACTGGAGACTGGGGTTTAAGTCCTAGACTCTTAAGTAACTGTGACCTTAACAAGTGATTTCACTTTTTAGAATCAGTTTCCTCAGTGGTAAAATGAGGAAGTTGAACTAGATTGCAGGTCTCTTCTGATTCTAAAATTTTATGATGCTATATTAAGCACATTTGCTCCTTTTTACACATTAGTATAATTGACTGCTGCTGACCTCTTAAGTTCTTCTGGGAGATACTAACCAGGCCTAGTAATTTCAGTTCCTTTTAAGATCCCGTCTCTAAGCTGGTGGTATTAGAGTTACAAAGTCACAGGAATTTTGTCAAAACTTGTATAAATGAGCAGAATAGCTCAGCTTTACATGTTCCCCTCCTTTTAAAAAGAGTTATTTTGCAGATGGAGGAACTTTGGGAGGCTGCTTATTATCTGCTTATCTAAGTAACAGGAACAGAAAATAAATCTTCACTCAAACTGAGCTGTACAAAGACACTCATCACTGCAGGCCGATGCATCATGGCTCAGTGTTCCATCTTGAAAAAATTGCCTAATGCTCCAGCTCCTTTTGCTTTGGTTGGGTTTTGGCACCCTCCCCCTCCTTTTAAAAACTGCTGTAGACTTCGAAACTCTGGGTGCAACTTGTGTTCGGTACTGTCATATACACGTCAAGTTTTAATAACATATAATTTTCGAGCACAGAATAATTTTTCAAGGGGTTATGTCTCTGTTGACATCCAGTTCTGACTTTATTTGGCAAACATCCTAAACTGAGTCTTTAATCATTTAACATTCTACTTCTGTCTTTGATGGAAAGATGTAAAACTTTCTATTTACCTTCAGCACCTTATTGTGTGATATTCTCAAACGAACACTTAAGGTTGTTGGTACACTGACTTTATAAATTGCCCTGTAAGGGCTCTGCCAGTTAGACAGTGGAAGTACAACTCCCTTTTAGCACCATTTGAATTGAGGAGCCAATTAATTTTCTGACCCTTCCTGGCTGTGTCAGCCCTTTAGTGTCTAAATGGGCTTCTCACATTGATCCTTTTAAACAAACAGTGACTACATTATTTATTTTCATCTTATGTACTTTATCCTTGCTAGAGATATGTAGTTTGTGTTTTTAATCTTTGTGTTAATTTTAAAGCTATTTGAGTCTGGCCCGTTTAAAAAGTTGTGTATTGTGTATGAAATATATAAATACTTATGTAAATAAGTATCAGTGAAAACAGATCTTAGTGGTCCTCTAGTACAATAAGGTGACAAAAGGCTAAAGAAGACCCAGAATTATGCCTCCTGGACTCTTCCTAAACACCAGTATTTCCTCAAAGATTTCCAACCCCTGAGTAACCCGTCAAGAGTTCTTTGACATCTGGGTTGTCCTGTTGCTGTCATCAGTCTGGGTAGCAAGGGCTGCTCAGGGGTTGGAAATCTTTGAGGAAATACTGGTGTTTAGGAATATTGTTGACAATGGAATTTTTTAAAAAAAGGACATGGCTTTAATATTGGATAAATATTTGTTAAGGAATCTACCATATGAAAGGCACATTGATCCATAGTCAACAAGGAATAGTTCCTTGTTGCAAGTGAAGACGGTGAGGACCACGGTTTTGAAGGATAAATGCTAGTACTCTTACTCCGACATGCGTCTCTTGGGAGTTAGTATAAGTAAATCCTGTAAAAACAAGGTAGTAAATTTGGTACATGTGGGCCTGAATGGAAGTACTGACAAGTGGCACCACAGTTAAGTTGGTGTTTTTACATTTTAATTTTACTTGTGTCTCCCATGTCTCCTTTTCCCTCCCTTTAACTTACGTTATTGTTTTGTGTCATGCTTTGTAATGATTTCTGAAAAGTATAAACTTAGCACTCCACGAATATAAATTATTACTAGCTCTGTCTTCAGCTTGTGGATTAACTGTAAATTTATCAAAAGCAGTACCAAAATAACGTGAATGAATTGTGAGAGAGATATCAGGCAACCTTCAGTCCTTAGAAGGTTCTGTTTCTTTAGCCAGGTGATTGTTGGAGAATGCTAGTAATCTTTAGGCTAGACTGAGATGCTACTTTTTCCAGCGTATACAAGAAACTAAATAATGAACAGTGGTTTTCTTAATTTCATTTTTCACCTTGTATAGGGCTTCTTAGTTTGTCTTCGTCTTCTGCTGCTATGGATACATTTAGATGTTTTAGCCTTTGTACTGTATCTCAGTATTTCATGGTATTCTCTTAAGAACACCACTGCTTCCAGATGCCCTGGCCTCCTGAACAAATTTGAGACACTGCCTCACCCTTTTAGGCATAGCACTCGGAAGGACAGTCACCTCTCTGGAAGATAGATTCTCTCATTTTCTCTCTTTCACGTCTTGTGTATGTTTATTTCTGAGAGGGCTGTATGACCTTTTCCCCTGGCTAATCTTTCCGTTATTCCTGAGTATTGGAATGCTCTGCTGAAGATGGTGGAATAAAGAAACAGAGGGGCCATTTGGATTTTCCCTCTCTGTCATCAGCCAGCCTCAGCAGACTTACCTCTCGCTTTACCGTTTAAGCCAACCACTTAGTTGCTGCTAAAACCAAATGGCTCCAATTCCCTGCTCACTCTTCACTTTAGTTTATCTCACTTGCTGTCACACTAATGTGAAGCAGTGGTTCTTTGGTGGCCTGTGCCCTAAACTGTGTTTGGTGACATCACACACATTTTCTGTGTTCAAGGGGCAAGCTTCTGGGAGGCCCAGGCCTTAGGCTGACCTTAGGTGGCTTCACGTCACTCATCATCATTCCTGCACATTGAACCCTCGCCCTGGAGGAGATGCTCCCCTCTCCACCCCCCAAGGAGTGTTCTGTGTCTTCATTCAGTAGACTGACGTGTTTCCCAGATGTTAAAACTTGGGACATTGCTTTTTCTTCCCTGGGTCTTACATTTTAAATTATAGCCATTAGACTGTTTCTAAGTCAAAGCCAATTTACTAAAGTTTGGGGGAAAAAAATAACAGATTAGTAAGAAATGAATAACTGACAATGCAGTTTCATCCTGAGCCCCTCCTTCTCTCCTATAGTTTTCCCCTCCAGTCTCCAGGCCTGTCTTTCCACATGTTCCTATTCCACCCTTCCTTGACTCTATGTTGGTTTCCTGCAATCAGAAAGCCAGAAGCAGCTGAGCGTGACGCCACTTCAGTAGAACGATGCTTTCACGCCCCTCTTCGTGCTTGAAACGCTGCCTCCTGCTACATTGCCCTTAAATCTGCCAGTCACTACCTCTCAGGTTCCTTTCTTGTATATTGAGACACACTTATTAAATTTTCATCTGTAATATAATCTCTGTACTTTGCTTTGAGTTTTGTGTGGGTGTGTTTTCAAGCTGCATTGAGCTATCAGTTTTACTGGGCAGTGCCTTGTGCTATAAGCAAGGCTTCTTTATACATCATGTATCCCTGTCAAATAGATATTTTAAAGGTCCTTTTACCAAAAAAAATAAAAAAATTAAAAAAAAAGGTCCTCTTACTAGAAATGTTATTTTTTCTTTTTTTATCTTAAGAACAATTAAATTATTCAGTTTTACATTCAAGAGTTTACACATTTTTCCTTTCCCGCACATGTGTGTTGTAATGAGGTAGGAAAGACGAATGTTGCATACCCACGGGGACTTGGGGTATCTGATTGGCAAGTTCATTATCGATGTCAAGAGGAGAGCTACCTTATAATCTACGTTAAGCGTATGTTCTAGAGCTGCACTGTCCAGTACAGTAGCCATAAGCCACATATGGCTATTGGCAAGTCCAAGTTGAGATCTGAGTATAGAATACACAATTGCATTTCAAAAACCTAATAGGAAAAAAAAAAAGTAAAAATAGCTTATTAATAATTTTATATTGATTACATTTGAAGTAATATTTTGCATATATCAATATTTGGTTAATAAAAATAGGTTATTAATTTCACCTGGTTTAAAAAATTTTTTAAACATGGTTATTAGAAAATTCAAAATTACACATTTGCCTCGCATTATATTTCTGTTGGACAGAGCACGTATCTCTGTGTCAACAAAGGTAATCTAATTTGAGACTTACAGCTCTTACATAGCATTCACTGGAGGTGGTAATTGAACAGTTTGCCCATAGCCTCATTGGCCTACTTTTTAAAGGAGGCTCCAGGGTTGGGAAACCTTATAATATTGTCATCTTCATCAAATGCTTAGAAGATGATGCTTTAGTTTGGAAATTGCAGTATTGCATCATTTTTGGTGTTCTTGTTTTGTTGAGTCAGTTCAGGACTTTTTTGAACTCTTGCTGTGTATCAGATACTTTTTTTAGGCCCGTTGGATGCAGAGACAAATTTCATCCCCGACCATGAGAAACTTAGTCATAGCATGATGTGCAAACCAAACAGGAGTGAGTATGATTCATCATTCAATTATAGCAGACTGCAGGGTGGCTAGAGCAGTCCTGAGGAGGAGGAGATAGGGCAGGAAGCGGTCAGAAAAGACCTCTGAGGAGGCGATGTGTCTGCTTGTATTCTTCTAGAGTCATTCATTTCCTGTGTCCCCCAGAAGCCCTTACACGTGGGGGTGTGCCGCGTGGAGCAGTGGAGTGTGGGCTTTGGGTGTATAAATAGGCATGACTGTGCAGTTCCCATACGAGGAGTATCTGCTCTGTTCACCTAGGAGATGAGTTATGTTTAACTTGGCCCCAGGCAAGCCTACCAGCTTATTGATTGTGCTTTGCTATCCTTCTGTGAAGTTGAAATACTTGACCTTCCTTGTTTTACTCAGGAATTGAAGAAAATACGAAAATGATCTTCAACTTTGTGTTTTATGTCTGTACAGAAATATCAATGTGAATGAAACTGAAAGATGGGAAAAAATGGAATAACTTGGCTTTCCTTAGTAGAAGTACAAGTCAATTTGGAAAGCGACCAGGGTGTTGTGTAAGTGTTTTCAGTGACTGAAGCAGAGGAGCTCAGGTTACAAGGCGGCTCCTGTATTGGGGGTGGGGGACAGCAAGTGACACAGCAGGCAACAGACGCTTATGTAACCGTGACTTCAGGGGAGGGGATTAAGCTGTGAATGAACTTCCCAAATTCAGGAACATGATATTAGAACACAGCCTTTGAGTTTTTCTCTCTAGCTTGACTTGAAAATTAGCTTCAGAAATATCTTTCTCTAAACTAGACTTTCCATTAAACCAGAACTTCTTTCCCCCTTCCTTTCTATTATAAAGTGCATGGACTTTTAACATTTTAGAAATAGACAGGAGCTCAGAAGTCTCAGAGTGCAGCTGTCTGCAGGTAAGTCACTTAGCCTGTCTGATGCCCGGTCTCCTCGCGGGCACCCAGCAGGGCCGAGCAGAAACCTGAGCGTCCAGGTAGGTGCTCACTCTGCAGTCGGGGGCAGCTTGTTTTTGGAGGCTCACTGTTAAACTCCCTCTCCTGGCAGGTTAAATTCATTGCAAATTCTTCAACTCTCCTCTGCCTCCCGATAGAATTTCCAGATTTGGTCAATAGAGGAGTATTTTCATGTTGCTGATGGGGCAACATGGACTGTAAAGGGACTGTGGGGGAGTGTGGAGATGTGATTTGCCTCGGAGGATGCGGTGCCGAGCTGGAGAGCACCAGGAGACTCTGCACTTGTTAGAGGCCGATCTTGTCAGGTGTGGTTCTTCCTTCCCTCATGGCAGAGTACTCTTACTTTGGCAGAGGTTGAGCCACAAGTCCTTTCACTTGTGAATCCTTGCCCTGTCACTGAGGGAGTTTGGATTTGAAACCTGAAACAGTGGAACTACGAAAGGACGGAGTTAGAAACCTATCTTAATGTAATGAGTATCCTTAGGTTATATAGATGACAGTGCCGAGTTCCAGGAAGGGGTTAAATACTAGTTTAAGGTCATCCAGCTGGGGCAGAATCCAGGTGTTTCATTTCCTAATCTAACCCTCTTTTCCTAATGTTTTTTTAAAAAAACAATACATTTTTTATAACAGTAAACAAAAACAAAAACCGCAAAACAACAACAAAAGAGTAAACAAAACCTTAGGAAATCAGAGAAGAATTATGAAGACTATTATTTCTTTTCATTTGGACATAATTTATACCGTGCTTGTTGTGGGGAACTGCTTATTTTGAGGAACCTCTCATTTCTGTAAATTGCTTAAGCTTTTTTTAGGTTACAGGGGGTGAGGAAGAAGGTGGAGCTTGGATTTTACTAAAATACCTTCTATAATAAAAATTTTTTATTATGGGAAATTTCAAACATTTATAAAAGAAAAGTGAGTCGTACCATCACCTAACTCTTGAACAATTATCAACTCATCATCAGTCTTATCTTACATACAGTCAGACTTACGTGTTGTTTAAACATATTTTGCTCTTGCCAGTAAAATGTCTTTTTTTTTTTTTTGGCCGCACCACGCGGCATGCAGGATCTTAGTTCCCCGACCAGGGATCAAACCCTCGCCCCCTGCAGTGGAAACGCAGAGTCTTAACTGCTGGACCGCTAGGGAAGTCCCAGTAAAATGTCTTTTTGCTTTCTTTTAAAAAAAAAATACAGTACATTTATTTATTTATTTTTTAAAATAAATTTATTTATTTATTTATTTTTGGCTGTGTTGGGTCTGCATTGCTGTGCGCGGGCTTTCTCTAGTTGTGGTGAGCGGGGGCTACTCTTCCTCGCAGTGCGTGGGCTTCTTATTGTGGTGGCTTCTCTTGTCGCGGAGCACGGGCTCTAGGCGCGTAGGCTTCAGTAGTTGTGGCGTGCGGGCTTCAGTAGTTGTGGCGTGCGGGCTTCAGTAGTTGTGGCGTGCGGGCTTCAGTAGTTGTGGCTCACGGGCTCTAGAGCGCAGGCTCAGTAGTTGTGGCGCACGGGCTTAGTTGCTCTGCGGCATATGGGATCTTACCGGACCAGGGCTTGAACCCGTGTCCCCTGCATTGGCAGGCGGATTCTTAACCACTGCGTTTATTTATCTTTCATATAATTATGCTTTTTGTGATGTGAAGCATTTCTGTCTCAGGTGCTTATCCTAAAATATTCTTTGAGTTTACTTAGCTGAGATGATTCCAAAGCTCTTAGCAAGAGTTTTTATCTCTTTGCCACTGTGTTAGGTAAGAAAAGCTAGCTGCTGTAGCAGACTCCACTAATTTTAATGACTTAAATGGATGAAAGTTTATTTTCAGTTATGGAGGAGTCCAGGGTAGGTATTTTCTGATGGGGGAATGAAGAGAAGTGATGCAGGGATTCAAGCTTCTTCCGACTTGTGATCACATTGTCTTCCATCCATGCTTTTGAGGTTGCCCTGCTCATCTCCATCAAGCCACCGGAAGGGCCAAGAATGGGAAGATATTACGGGGGAGGCCTAGAAGTGCACACATCCCAGGCACTGCTCTCATTCCATTGGCTAGGACTCAGTCACGTGGTCACCCTGAGCTGCAAAGGGAGCTGGGAAACGGGGTCTGTGACTCCTGGAAGAGAAAGAAGTCGGCTTGGTGAACACCTAGCCTCTCCCCATGGGTACCCACTTCTCACTGCTTACACTGGCCTGTTGGTTTCGTGTTCCTGTGCACATAGCACAGTACAGTCTGCTTCCTCACTCCCTGGCTGAAGCCCATTTTACTGTGGCTCCAAAAAAGTCATTAAAGGTTTTTTTCCTGCTTAAGAAATTATATCTGTTCGTTAAATAAAATTTGAGAAACCCAAGAAAACACGAAGAGGGTATTAAAAACTGCCAGTAATCCCATCACCTAGAGGTAATTACTGTTAATCGTTTATTACATTTCCTTCCAATTTAAGAATGTTTAACCTCTTAGAAGTAACAATAAAATGTCACTAATTCTTATTCTGTGCTGGCTTGAAAATTCCAGAACTCATGGGGGTGGGGGGAGGGAACCACAACAATGACAACACTCTGGCATTTTTGGCTTTTCTTAGCAAAGATACACTATTGTGGAGCTGTGGTGAGGCTTCGTACTTCTGGCATTTTCGAAATGAGCCTCTAGCTTACACATTATAATCCTTATTCCTCTTAGTAAATAAATATTGGGATTGGTGAAGTTAGCGATGTGGTAGAGTGGCAAGGCCAAGGTGATATTTTAAGTTTATGATTTACATCCTACTCAGTTTTCAGAATTCTTAAATATAGCTTAGTTTTCCAGGACAGAATACTAAGGAAAGGTGTTTGAAACTGAACTGAAATAAAAACTTGCAAACTTGAAGTATATAAAAATACCTTCCTGGTGGTGAGCTGCATACTTAACTTCAGGTGGATGAGCTTTTCTCTGCTCACCTGCATTGCCTATGCTGGTCAACACTGGAGAATGATGCTGCTTAATTTTACGTGGGAGGATAATTTCTTGGGACAAGGTGCCTGTTTTGGGTCATCGGCTCCAGGTTCAGGATTATGGAACCTTCTGGTTTTTCTTTAACGTGGTGAGGTTGCCTCCTAGAGGCGGTCAGGCATCAGAATCCCTGTTTGTGATGTCATTGTGACCTCACAGCCAGGATTGCTCACAGTGTTTGCCCAACTTCTGCCTGGATATGAGGTGAGGCCTGGCAGACAGTTTGCAATTCTGCAGACACCATGAGGTACCGGTTTGTCTCATTTTGCTAGATTTGTGTCGACTTTTCTGCAACTTCAGTAGATAAAAAGTAAAGACACTGACGTTGGACCCTCTGTATTTTATTGAAAAATAATGTATAATGATAAGAATATCACTGTTTTAAAGTATCCTCTGGCAGGACATTTGAAAATAGAAAACTCAGCAGTAGAGCAGAAGTATTTTGCTGTGTGAATAGGTATGTAGATAACCAGTGGCTCAATCAGCTATGAAATTTGCTGTCAATTTTCCTGTTCCCTGCAAATAAACATAATATTTTTGCTCTGTGAAAATGTATCTATAGCACTAGACAAGTAACAATTTGGAATGATTAGACTTGGTTTGTCAGTGGTATAAAATAAATTAATCACCTAGAGGCCTAAATTCTGATATATCACAATTGAGAGGTTGTCACCATTTGGTTCTGAATATATTGCTTTGCTCTTTGTACTTGTTTTAGTGGGAGTTGGAAGAAGAGGTGTTGGTTCACACAGATATCCAGAAATCTAGTCTCTAAGGGTTAATACATAATATAATTTTCTTAAGGATTGTCCTCCTTTAAACAAACAAAAATTTCAAGGACCTCTGTGTTCCTGTGTGCTGGGTGCAAGCACTTGATAAATTATTCCCTCCTATTTTTTTTTTTGGCTGCATGGCATGTGGGAATCTTAGTTCTCCGACTAGGGATTGAACCCGTGCACCCTACATTAGAAGCGTGGAGTCTTTAACCACTGGACCGCCAGGGAGGGCACCCTCCTATTTTTTTATTTAAGTAGATATTGGACCCTTTTCCTAAGTTTATTCCCATGAGTTGAGAGATGAAGTGGGCAAAATTTTTTTGTTGTTGTTACTGCTTTTTCCCCCGAAAAGCATGTCAGTATTCGAGAGACTCAACATCCCAGTTTCTGAAGTAGACCTCTTTTTTAAAGCATTGTCCTATGTATTCCCTATTTTTTCCCCTCTGTAACAGTCACATGTCCCTATTTTCCTAAACACACATGACCTAGAGTCTTAAAACATTTACTTTCTTTGAGACGAGGAGGCTTTTTTAGATTTGCTTGGTGTGTTCCCTTCCAAATGTGTCGGAGTCTCCTTCAATTGGCTTTTCAGAAATGAGTCGTCCTGTACACATAGGTTTTAGACACTCAAAATTGCCTATTTAAAGTCAGTTTTATCTATGGGGACAATATTTAACTGCTTTAGATCAGTTTTCACTATTGAAAGCATTTCTGTGCTTTCAGCATTTTTTTAAAAAATAAATTTATTTATTATTTTTTTGGCTGCATTGGGTCTTTGTTGCTGTGTGCGGCTTTCTCTAGTTACGGCGAGCGGGGGCTACTCTTCGTTGCAGCGCACGGGCTTCTCATTGTGGTGGCTTCTCTTGTTGCAGAGCATGGGCTCTAGGCACATGGGCTTCAGTAACTGTGGCACGTGGGCTCAGTAGTTGTGGCTCGCGGGCTCTAGAGCGCAGGCACAGTAGTTGTGGTGCACGGGCCTTTGTTGCTCCGCGGCATGTGGGATCTTCCCAGACCAGGGCTCGAACCCGTGTCCCCTGCATTGGCAGGCGGATTCTTAACCACTGCACCACCAGGGAAGGGAAGCCCTCAGCATATATTCTTATGCAGGGAGAATAGAACTGAATCTTTAACTTCTGAATTTTCATTCACTTTGCAAGACCTCTTTCATGGAAGGGTTATCAGGATGGGGTCTGAATGGTAGTGGGTGTTAGCAGATGGGAAGTGATCCCAGAGGCATGTTGAAATGACACTGTGGCAGTTTTCTGGGGTGGCTGGAGCAGTACCTGCTCTCTGTGTCTTGCATAAAGTGTTAGATGGCAGTAGTGTCACCTCCAAACTTGGGCTTCGTTAGTAGGGTCTTTTCTTTCCTCCCCCGTTCAAGGTCCTTGTAACTAAACCACTGTTCTTACTACAAGTAAAATTTTTCTTTATCTGGATGTTTTCAATGTTCTTACCTTTATGAGGCAGATGATAGGTGATTGCTTATTAAATTGCTTATTAAAAGGAATAACTGCAGTAAGCATATATTCTGTGTTTTGAGAAGGTTATAGTCTTGAACAGTATCTTCTGCCTCTGAAAATTTGTTTGTTTAGAATGGGAGAGTGATTTGTATGTAATTTCCTGTCCAATGATGTGTAGTGAGAAAGGTTCTTTCTGAGAGGAAAGTGGGGTGCTTGGATTCTTAAAAATAGTAATAGCTAGTATCTGTGGCGTTTTCTATGTCCCGGCATTGTTTTAATCTCATGAAACCTCCCCAGATGCCGGTATTTTCCAGTATCTAACACACTAGACAAATGTGTACCTGTCCTTGACTTCATAGAGGGTAGAAGACTTTTTTTTTTTTTGGCCACACCCCTTGTGACCTGCGGGATCTTAGTTCCCCAACCAGGGATCGAACCCCGTGTCCCCTGCAGTGGAAGCTCAGAGTCCTAACCACTGGACGGCCAGGGAAGTCCCAGAAGACAATTTGTTTGTTGGGTGGAAGAATAGTCCTACTTCCTGAAATCCCAACTTTGAGTAAAGCTGACATTCTCAAGAAATACAACGCACATTTCTTTTTAAGAAATACCAAAGAGGATAGGTCTTTTAAGGTTATTTGCGTCCCTGAAATAAATATCTTGCCCTTTTATATTTGTTACTTAGATCAGATCTAGGAGTTAAATCACAAACACAGGCTGTTAATCTAGTTCAAAAGTTTTGCTTATTCCAGGCTTGGCTTTTTTGTCTTCTTAAAATAAACCTGTAGGTTACACAGAAACAAAACAAAACAAAACAAAAACTGTTCCTCTGGTGTTGATGTTTGGCAACAAAGCTTCCCGTTTTTAGGTGGAAATGTAACCCTTTCACTGAGAGGGAGGGAGGCAGAAGGGACTGTGTAGCTGAGCTGCCGGTGGCCTGGGGCTCTTCTCCCTGCTACGTAGTTGGCTTTTGGAAGTAGGTCTCTCTCTGTCTCCCATTTGAGAATGTACTAGCAAAACAGTAGCTATTGTTGACTATTCAGAAATGAGTTGTTCATTTTACAAACGGTTTTTGGCTTGGAAAATATTAGAACTGTGGCATCAGTCAGTGGTGTAAATAAAGGATTCTGGGAGTTCTTGTGTGTGGTAGATGTTGCAATATTATAGTTTGGAAGGTGGGATAATAAAGTGATGTGACTGCCTTAAAAATAATGAAAAAAATACACCAGAACTTGGTTTTTTCATTTATGGAGGTGTTCATTAATTATAGTGATAAGCCATTCATGAATACTTTTCGAACTGTTGGAATTGGCCCATATGCCTTGGATAAATTTTTGCTATGTTCAGTAGCTGCACGTCATTATATTTTTGAGGTTTTGGATTCAAGTTTTGGAAACAGCTAGTAGTGTTTTAAGAGCCAAGTCCAAAGAAGAGTACTGAGAGATTGAGATGGTCACTGTCGCCTTGGTTCACTAATAAAGTGCAACTTATAAATTGTCTCTGAAGTTATTTCTTTTTTTTTTTTTTTTAAATGCAGGCTCTAAATCTGAGATGGGGCCCAACACTGCATTTCTTTTTTCTTTTTTTTTTTTTTAATTTATTTTATTTTTGGCTGTGTTGGGTCTTCGTTTCTGTGCGAGAGCTTTCTCTAGTTGTGGCAAGCGGGGGCCACTCTTCATTGCGGTGCACGGGCCTCTCACTATCGCGGCCTCTCTTGTTGCGGAGCACAGGCTCCAGACGCGCAGGCTCAGTAGTTGTGGCTCATGGGCCCAGTTGCTCCGCGGCATGTGGGATCTTCCCAGACCAGGGCTCGAACCCGTAACCCCTGCATTGGCAGGCAGATTCTCAACCACTGCGCCACCAGGGAAGCCATGAAGTTATTTCTAAAAGAAGAGTTAAGGGGACTTCCTTGGTGGCGCAGTGGTTAAGAATCCACCTGCCAATGCAGGGGACACAGGTTCGAGCCCTGGTCTGGGAAGATCCCACATGCCACGGAGCAACAAAGCCCGTGCGCCACAGCTACTGAGCCTGCGCTCTAGAGCCCACATGCCACAACTACTGAAGCCCGCGCGCCTAAAACCCGTGCTCTGCAACAAGAGAAGCCACTGCAATGAGAAGCCCGCGCACCGCAACAAAGAGTAGACCCCACTCGCCGCAACTAGAGAAAGCCCGACCACAGCAACGAAGACCCAATGCAGCCAAAAATAAAAATAAATAAATTTTTAAAAATAAATAAAAGAAGAGTTAAAAATATTTTGACCAAAGCAGTATTATTCAAATAAACTTACCATTTCCTCAGGTGGTCACTTTGAAGGATACTGTTCATTTGGCACGTAGAGGGTTCCTGGAGGTTCTAGAACAGTGCTGTCCAATAGAACTTTCTGTGATGGTGGAAATTATTCTATATGTTGCATTGTGGCTCTTGAGCGCTTGAAGTGTGGCTGGTGTGACTGAGGAGCTAAATCTTTAACTTGATTTCGTTTTAAAAGAATTTAAAGTGGCTAGCGGCTACCATATTGGAGAGTGCAGACCTAGAATATTTAGCTTTCAGCCTGACTTGTAAACTGGGGTGAGCAGCTTATGCTAAGATACCAAAAGTTATCAAGGCAAAGTAGGTTGTGGCATATCTGATCCCCCTCCCCTCCCGCAGTGCGAAGAGTAGTAGAAAACTCTGGAATTTGTCATTTGTGTTCAGTGGTATCCAATCTTTATAGCCTCTCCAAGTTTATCCTTGCTAAGGTGTTATCCGAAGGGTTTTAGATGAGAACCTTTCTTTGTATTTGCAATTTAATCATCGTCTTTTGGTGCTCATGGTTCTTCCCTGAAATTTAAGACCTACCCCAGCAGCCAGCCCCCATCTGTTACAAGCACCCATGGTTGGAGTGAATGAAGACTCGGCATGCCACTGGAAAAGGGGCTGCCAACCTTCGGTTTAAATCTTTGCTTGGTAATGGTGGTTAGGTTAAGATAACTGAAATGAACAAATGAAATACATATAGGGCCTAAAGGGAAACTCTAGACATCTTTTGTCTTGTACCAGTAGAGTCTTAAAGTTTTTTTTTTTTTGGCTGCACCTTGTGGCTTGTGGGATCTTATTACCCGACCAGGGATTGAACCCCGGCCACGGCAGTGAAATCTCAGAGTCCTAACCAGTGGACTGCCAGGGAATTCCCTCTAAGGCTCTTTATTCATTCATTCATTCATTCATTCATTTATTTTATTGGAGTATAATTGCTTTACAATGTTGTGTGCATAGCGAAGTGAATCAGCCATATGCATACACACATCCGCTCCCTCCCCACCCCCCATCCCACCCAACTAGACCATCACCCTCTAAGGCTCTTTAAAGTCTCCTTTTCATTTAACTTTCTAAATTGATTTCTTACAAGAATCTCCTAATGTTAGCCAAACTGAGCGTCTCATTGTCTTATTCACATGCTTTATACCTTTCCTCTTCCTTCCTTGGTCTTTTCTGAAATTTTTCTGCCTTTTAAAAAATCCTGACTGCCAACAGCTGTTACTTTCCTTTGACACACAAGTTGCATTGTGTTCTTAGTTATTTTTCATATATGTGGGTCTTTTCTCTCCAACTGCATCATAAATTCTTGAGCTTATGCCTGCGTCATATATTTTTCTGTCACCTGTAGCAAGCACCAAGAATAACTTTTTAAAATATTGGGTATATCCCAACTGGTTTGTAAACTCATTTAAACGATTGAGACTATTTTTCTCATTTTTTGTAGCGAGCATAGTTTATAAAGTATCATGAGGGATATAATGACTAAAATACAGTTTCTCCCCCCAGGGCATTTGTAATCTGTAGAATCAATAGGCCGTGTACACCCAGCTCAGTGTGCTAGGTGATAGGAAAGAGATACAGACTCAGTTCTATGGGAAATTGAAGGATGAACACATTTTCATTGGAGAAGGTTTTGTGGGCTGGCTGTATCCCTGAATTTGCCCTTGAGTAAGGTTTCAGCAGATGAAAATAACTAGGCTTGGAAAGGGCATTCAAGGCTGAGTGAAAAACCTGAAACAAAAGCATAGAGTGAAAGCACCAGGGCTTCTGTAGGGGTATTTGCCAAATCGATCATGTGGGTGATTCATGTGCATGTAATTGAGAAAATGAACCTCTGATCTTATCAGTTGTTCAGCAGTGTTTCTCAAACGTTAGCCTCAGAGTTACCAGAAGGGCTTAAAATGCAGATAGCTGGCCCCGCCCCCAGAGTTCGTTTCAGTAGGTTGGGGGAGGGTCCCAAATTATTTGCATTTCTAGTAAGTTCCCAGGTGACTGCTGCTGCACATTTTGAAAAGTGCTGATTGAGAGCTCCGGTCCATCTGATATCTGCCTTAGAGAAATGTCTGTCTTACATATGCAAATACCCCGGTGTCAGTGCATCATTGTGTTCATGTTGCTTTATGTACACACATCTGGTCTTCCTGTAGATTGTAAGTTCAGGCTCCTTACATCACTCAACCCCTAGCACAATGCTGTATCAGTGGTAATACAGTAGTAAATCCTGTGCTTGCTAACTTGGCATCCAGATCTAAAATTATCTGAACAAGAAGCACATGCTTTTGGAAGGCCTTATAATCTGGGAAGCCCTTTGTGACTCAAAATGTAAAGCAAAAATGCATATAGCAGCAGTTCTCAAACTTTTTTCCTTAGGACCCCTTTACATTCTTAAAAATTATTGAGGTCTCCAAAGAGTTTTTATTTGTCGGTTTTATCTACTGATATTTACCATACTAGGAAGTAAAACTTAAAATATTTTAAAATATTTATTAATTCATTAGACATAATAATAAACCCATACATGTTATATTTCTTTAATGAAGAATAACTTTTTTAAAGTAAAAAATTTAATGAGAAGATGGCATTGTTTTACATTTTTGCAAATCTCTCTAAATGTCTGGCTTTAACAGAAGACAAGCTTAATAGAAGTGAACTCCTGCATTTAATCTGTAGTGATACATTTTTTTTTTAAATTGATTGATTGATTGGTTGATTGCTATGTTGGGTCTTCGTTTCTGTGCTAGGGCTTTCTCTAGTTGCGGCAAGCGGGGACCACTCTTCATCGCAGTGCACGGGCCTCTCACCATCGTGGCCTCGCTGCAGAGCACAGGCTCCAGATGCACAGGCTCAGCAGTTGTGGCTCATGGGCCTAGTTACTCCGTGGCATGTGGGATCTTCCCAGACCAGGGCTCGAACCCGTGTCCCCTGCATTAGCAGGCAGATTCTCAACCACTGCGCCACCAGGGAAGCCCCATGTTTTTTTAAAAAATAAATTTATTTATTTATTTATGGCTGTGTTGGGTCTTCGTTGCTGCGCGCGGGCTTTCTCTAGTTGAGGCGAGCGGGGGCTACTCTTCGTTGTGGTGCGCGGACTTCTCATTGCAGTGGCTTCTCTTGTTGTGGAGCACGGGCTCTAGGTGCGTGGGCTTCAGTAGTTGTGGCTCGCGGGCTCAGTAGTTGTGGCTCGCGGGCTCTAGAGCGCAGGCTCAGTAGTTGTGGCGCGTGGGCTTAGTTGCTCCATGGCACATGGGATCTTCCCGGACCAGGGCTCGAACCTGTGTCCCCTGCATTGGTAGGCCGATTCTTAACCACTGCGCCACCAGGGAAGTCCCTATACATTGTTTTGGTTGAAGTACGTGAAGAAAATTGGCCTCACAGATTTATAGGAAAGGAAGAGCATTTTCAGATAATTATGGATTTTCTTCTTTAATACTACTCCAGGGCTTCCCTGGTGGCGCAGTGGTTAAGAATCCGCCTGCCAATGCAGGGGACACAGGTGGGATCTTCCTGGTCTGGGAAGATCCCACATGCCGCAGAGCAACTAAGCCCGTGCGCCACAACTACTGAAGCCCACGTACCACAACTACCGAAGCCTGTGCACCTAGAGCCTGTGCTCCCCAACAAGAGAAGCCACCACAATGAAGAATAGCCCCTGCTTGCCGCAACTAGAGAAAAGCCCGTGCACAACAATGAAGACCCAACACACCAAAAATAAATAAATAAAATAAATTTATGTATTAAAAAAATACTACTCCAAAAACTTGATAGGCTGTAGTTTCTTAAAGGTGGCGTCTCAAACTATATTAATGAACTTTTATTGTTACGTAAAAATCCATTGGTCTAATTTGTGCTTTGAATGAACCCTTTACCCATATGGGATTTTATAACATTATACATTGTTGGTTAGAAAATATTGATTTAGGGCTTCCCTGGTGGCGCAGTGGTTGAGAATCTGCCTGCTAATGCAGGGGACACGGGTTCGAGCCCTGGTCTGGGAAGATCCCACATGCCACGGAGCAGCTGGGCCCGTGAGCCACAACTACTGAGCCTGCGCGTCTGGAGCCTGTGCCCCGCAACGGGAGGGGCCGCAATAGTGAAAGGCCCGCGCACCGCGATGAAGAGCGGTCCCCACACCGCGATGAAGAGTGGCCCCCACTTGCCGCAACTAGAGAAAGCCCTCGCACGAACCGAAGACCCAACACAGCCAAAAATAAATAAATAAATAAATAAAGTAGCTATAAAATTAAAAAAAAAAAAAAAAAAGGAAAAAAAAAGAAAATATTGATTTACTGAGTTATGAGATCTTCCAAATATTGGCACATTAAAAATTATGTTTGTTAACCATTGATCTCATCAGAAATATCTGTAGTATTGCGAAGCTCTCAAGCTCACATCAGAGGATAGGTTTTCCAAAATTCTTTCTCTTGAAAGCTTAAACTTTATCATTGTCAACAAATAGTTGTTTTCCTTGAAGTGACAGGCTCACATAGTTCATTTTCAAGAAAGTGTCTGCTGGAGATACCGAGTGTGAGTAACCACAGTTTGTCAGGGATTCTTTCAGGTGGAAATGGTGTTCCCTGAACAGAGTGGCTGATTGAGCCTGCCCCTCAGTTGCACGTGTGCTTTTTTTTTGTGTGTGTGTGTGTGCACGTGTGCTTTTTATTGAGACGGTCATGGTGCAGGGGTGTGCAGCAGAAGTGCTTCACGTGGACTTCCCATTTTGTTACTCAGAATATTAAAAAGGCACATATTCAAGGTTGAAATTTAATAAAATTATTCATTTTTATGCTTTAGCAAGTGCTTTATCACATTCTTATGTGAAAGTAGTTTTTTTTTTTTTTTCTGGAAGCACTGAATACAGAAAAGAATAGTACAGTGTGCCTCTACTGCCTTGATTATGGCATCTACACTTTTTACCCACTATTGCTACTGTACCACTAGTGCAAATGTCAACATTGCAGGAGAAGGCAACTAACGTCTTAGCAATATTATGAAAATAGTTTTGACTCCCTGAAAGGGTCTCTGGGTGCTCTAGGCGTGCAGGGCTCACACTTAGAGAACCGCTGTGTTAAAGTAAGAAAAATCAGGGTTGGCAGGACGGCCTGTCTCTGTGTCACTCCTGTCTTAGAGAACTTACCCTCCACTTTGTAAGCTCAGAAACTTTTTTCTTTAATCCATATACTCAGAGATTAGACTCATACTAACAAATTCAGAGATTGAAGTTTATAAAATGTAACTTTGTGTATTTATAATGAGTGAAATGCCAAAAGGCACCATTCCCTTTGGTCGCTCTTAGAAACCCAGACCATAATGTGAGCAAAGGATTTTGGAGCGTTGTCTCAAATGTCCTTAAATGCTGATTTTCACCCAGCTTTTCCAAGTCTGCTTCGTAGACTCCCTATGTTTATTTTCCAGAGAACCTTTTCCCAGGGTGAGTAAAATACACATTTTCTTTTTAACTCTTTTTCTAGACTTCTTGGGCTGTGCTTCTTTTTAGTTTGGCAATGCACAGTCACCTTTCTTCCTTCTTTTGGTGTATTTCATGTTATGTTCATTCTTTTGGTGTATTTCATGTTATGTTAAATTACTCATAATGAAATGTATGTGTATACATATATAAGAATCTGCAGTTTAACAAGATCCCCAGGAGATTTGTGGGCACATAATGAACAATGGAGTGAATACCCATGTACACCCCACCCAGTTTAAGAAATTGAACATTACCATTATGTTGACTTTCGATGTTGTTTTTATAACTGATTATTACAAAACATAGACTTTTATGTTTAGGTTGCTTTCTTCACAAATCCACTTTTTTTTTTTTTAAGGGTTTTAGTAGAACAGTGGCAGGATCTGATATATATATATTTTTTTAATTAATTAATTTATTTATGGCTGTGTTGGGTCTTCGTTTCCGTGTGAGGGCTTTCTCTAGTTGTGGCAAGTGGGGGCCACTCTTCATCGCGGTGCGCGGGCCTCTCACTGTCGCGGCCTCTCTTGTTGCGGAGCGCAGGCTCCAGACGCGCAGGCTCAGTAATTGTGGCTCACGGGCCTAGCTGCTCCGCGGCATGTGGGATCTTCCCAGACCAGGGCTCGAACCCATGTCCCCTGCATTGGCAGGCAGATTCTCAACCACTGCGCCACCAGGGAAGCCCTTTTTTTTTTTTTTTAAGTACCCTGCTTAACTACAATGTAAGACATAATTTTATACTTAACCATTCATCTCTGTACTGCTGGGTTCATCTGCTAATTGAGCCCAATTCCAAACTCTTCAACTCGGCCTTCTATAGTTCATGTTTGTGATTATCAGTCTTCTCTCTCCGTCACCAGCCTCTTCTCTGAACAGTCTCTTTCCCTCCTTGCCTTGTCTAGTCTCTGAAGACACTGTTTCCCCTGCAGCCCTCTCAAGGGCCTACCTCAGACTTGACCGTGTTGTGTGATGCTGTAAATTGCTACTTCTCAGGGCTTCAAAAACCGCAGCCCCTTCGAGGCTCTACCATGCTGATATCCACTGACCTCAGCCTCTTCCCTTCACTCCTTTTAGCTTCTGCCTCCTTCTTGCTGTCCACATCTCCTCCTCCAGTCCCTGTATTTTAGACTCCCACAGTCCTACCAGTAATCCCTTTAGCGCTCAGGCCTCTGAGTTCCATCCCCACGGTCAGAGCCTTCAAGCTTCTCACTCTAAACACCACCTCAGATCCACTGACCCCTTGCTACTCAAAGGGGAGGGCGTGTCCTCAAAATGGCAGGATTAATATCCTCTGGGAGTGCTGGAAAGCAGAATCTGAGGCCTCACCCCAGAGTTACCAAATCAGGATCTGCAGTTTGACAAGATCCCCAGGACTTCCCTGGTGGCGCAGTGATTCAGAATCCGCCTGCCAATTTAGGGGACACGGGTTTGAGCCCTGGTTCGGGAAGATCCCACATGCCGCGGAGCAACTAAGCCTGTGCGCCACAACTACTGAGCCCACGCACCTAGAGCCCGTGCTCCACAACAAGAGAAGCCACCGCAATGAGAAGCCCGCGCACCGCAACGAAGAGTAGCCCCCGCTTGCCCCAACTAGAGAAAGCCCACGCGCAGCAGTGAAGACCCAACGCAGCCAAAAATAAATAAAATAAATACATTAAAGGAAAAAAAAAAAAGATCCCCAAATTTGTATGCACGTTTGAGTATCCAGTGTCTCCATTCTAACAATCCTTCATCCTCTTTGAGACCTCTGATCCAATTTTTCACTCTGACCTCACCCTGTCTTCACTTCCCTTTTTACTCGTCTCAGATCCCCCGTGCCATTTTAATCACTCCTTTAAAACACTCCTTTAAAATCACCATCACCTCCCTTGCTTTTCCCTTCTATTTTAATTTAACTGGCAGAATTTTGATTGTAGTTGAACTTAGCTATCTACCTTCCTCATATCTGTGCCTGAGCAGAAGCTTGTTATTAGAGAAAAAATAACGGAAGACTGGTTTCACTTTTAATTCATGACCACAAGCCTCACGTGTACTTTGGGCTGCTTGGCGTTCCTACTACCTTTCCCTAGTAAGCTCCTGTTTCTCTGCTCAAAGACAAATATTTTTGTGTGTTCAGCACTCTCTCTGAGCCTCCCAGCGGTTTCTCCTTTCCTGCTTACCCCACCGGCCAGTGAGAAAATGAAAGAGTACCTTTCACATAGTAGTTTCTCAGGAGATATTTGTTGAATGAATGGATGACCATCTTGTGGGAAGATTTCCTTCAGAGAGTGAATCTGTTCAGCGAAGTACCAGGTCCCAAAAGCGCCAGCACTAATTTTATTGACCTTGGGAAAGTCACTTACCTTCTCAGACCTTAATTCTCTTTGTCCATGAATGGGCATAAAGATATTTGTTCACCTACCTTCACAGCTATTTTGAGACACAAATAAGGCAGTTTTATATTTGTGCTTTGTGCAGTCTCGGCACTGTACATGTGTAGGTCATTTTAGTAATACTCGTCCTAATGTTTTCTTTTTAATTTATTTTATTTTATTGTTTATTTTTGGCCGCATTGGGTCTTTGTTGCTGTGCGCCGGCTTTCTCTAGTTGCGGCGAGCGGGGGCTACTCTTCATTGTGGTGCGCAGGCTCCTCTCTCATTGCGGTGGCTTCTCTTGTTGAGGAGCACGGGCTCTAGGCATGTGGGCTTCAGTAATTGTGGCACATAGGCTCAGTAGTTGTGGCTCACGGGCTCTAGAGCGCAGGCTCAGTATTGTGGCACACGGGCATAGTTGCTCTGTGGCATGTGGGATCTTGCCGGACCAGGGCTCGAACCTGTGTCCCCTGCATTGGCAGGCGGATTCTTAACCTCTGTGCCACCAGGGACGCCCCCTAATTTTTTTTCTTTTTTTTCTTTTTTTTTAGTCCTAGTGTTTTTAATTGTGTGTGGTCTCTTCTGAGTTTGAACGTTAGATTTAGGGAAAGAACTTGGGCTCTGGAATCACACTTGTGTTCACCTCGCTGCTTCTTAGCTGAATAACTTTAGGTGGCAGGTCATTAACAAATGAGGAAATACATGTGTTAGTTTCTGAGATGTTCCTTCACTAAAGAAGGAATAGTTATAGTAGCTAATCTATAGTATTATTGTAAGGCTCAACTAGGATAATAAGGATAACAATTATTTCTAAATTATAATATTCTGGTGTTGTGGTCCTCAGGTGTTGGGAGGATGGGGGTATCTTATTTTAGATCCAAAACTGTTGATTCAGTGATCATAAGTATCAAAATTTCAAATATTCTCAGTGTATTAGTGAGGCAAGAATATCTTTTTTCCTTTAGCATGTGTTTTGGAATTGATTAGTTTCAATGTGACATTCACTGACCTTGAAACACTATGCAGAGCTGTTGCTTCAGGATCATTACATTTTATGGGTACCATGACCAAGACTTTGATCTGTTGTTTCTCAGTGAATTGATTTTTTAAAGCAAGCCTGACTTGGCATTCATTAATAATGCATGAAGAAGAAACTTAAATTGGAAGATTTAAAAACCAACATTGTTGGTTTTTATTTTTTTTATTTTTTTTAAATGAAGAACTTTTATTCATCAAAAAACCATGACGAGAATGAAAAATAATCAGAGAAGGAGAGGATATTTACAACAGATGTAACTCAAAAATGATTAGTACCAAGAATATATACAAATCAATGAGTAAAAGACAACTGACATGAACACAACAGAGACAAGTTTTGAATGGGCACTTTTCAAAAGAAGAATTGCAGTGACCAGTGAACATAGGCAGATGCTCAAATTTGTTCCTAATTAGAGAAATGCAAAATAAAACCACAATGAATGTCTCAACATCACACTGGCCAAAGTTAAAGTCTGGCAATATCAAGTGTTGGTGAACTGGAACTCATACACAGCAGGGGAAAAGGAGAGGGATATTAAATGTTAAAGATATGCCTACCTCACAATCCAGCAATTAAACTCCTAGGTCAGTGCCCTACAGAAATGTGTTTATGTGCACGGAGATGCTCGTTGCGGCATTGCTTATAAGAGCCAAAAACTGAAATCACTCTAGAAGTGTCTGTCACAGTAAAATAAAGTGGTACTAAGGAAATGGTACATCATACAGTAATGAAAATGAATAAATCACACCAACACGCGATGTGAATTGTATAAGCGATGCTGAGTGAAAGATACCAGACACAACATACAGTGTGATTCCATTTTTATACGTCAAAAGTAGGCAAAACAAACTAATCATATTGTTGCACACATAACCGGTAAAACTATTTTCTAAAAGGGGAGTATTGCCATAAAGTTAGAATAGTAGTTACCTCTGGGAGACAAAGGCGAGGCTGGAGGGGACAGACAGGGAGATTTTGGAGTGCTGGCAGTGGCTTTTCTGCATCTGGTTTGTGATTACATAGCTGTTTGCTTCACCCATAAAACTGTATATCTGTTTTATGTACATGTCTGTTTTATGTACTTTTCTGTATATTTCACAAATTTAAAAGAATGAGAGAGAACTTGTACTACGAAATGTTAACAGTGATTAGAGCCATAATTATTAAAATAGTGTGGAAAACTAGAAGGCCCAGAAATAGGTCCAAGACACAAAAAACACAGAGTGGATTTTTAAATTGCTCCCAATTCTCTTATTGAGACAGACTAGATTTTTCTCCTTCCTTAAATCTTGGTCACAGTTCCCTGCTTTGGGATTCAAGTAGCTCAGATGGACCGAGAGCTAGAGGCATGAAGATTAGACAACAGAAGACATAAGACTTTGGGTTTATGACCGTTCTTGGGTTCCTGATAACCACACGCCTGTTTCTTAGGCCGAGGCTTTTAGTTGGCCAGTGTTTTGTGAGCTTAGCATGTTGAGCTGCAAGGTTTGAAACTGGCTGAGGCTGGCCTAGTCGCTTATTGTTTTCAGAATTTCTCTTCAGGGAGGAGTGCTTGACCTGAGCCCAAGAATTCAGTGTTTAGCCCAAGTGAAATATTTTAAGGAGTACTTCATCCTCTCTTCTCGCCGCTATAGTAGCTTTTCCAGGACGATTGTGCCTCCTTTGTCTGTTCTGTCCTTAACTACCTGACCCTTGTCACTTTATGATATTGGACCAGGGTGAAGAGTAGCCAAGACACAAGACCCCATGGTAATCTCTGCACTTAGCTTATCCCCATCTTCCTCAAATATTTTTGCACGAGTAAGTAGCCTAGAGGAGACTCAGTGAAACCCTCCATGTGTCTAAGGCGGTAGCAGGAGCAGGTAGCTCTGCTTGCGGCCTACAGACTGTGTATGGTGAGGGTCTGGCAGTAAAGCACGTGGTTTCCGCTCTGAGTTAGAACCACCTGACCTGGCACACAGACCCCCAGCACACTGCCGCCGTCCTGGCAGTGAGGGTGATGGTGGTGACAGTAAGGAGCCCGGGAATTTTGTATTAACAGCCAGGATCGGCAACCCCTGTCTTCAAGCACACAGCAGTGCTTTCTCTGTTAGTCCCAGTCTTCCCCCAAGCCACATGGCTTACCTTTGACTTTGTAAAAAACACTTTGTGCCGTTTTGGACCCTCTTGAGAACCATGGGGAATCTTCAGAGTGAGCCTAATGAGACTACTGTCTTGGTTTGATTTCCGTTCAGTCTGATTATCTTTGATTTTTTGATGTGGACCATTTGTAAAATCTTCATTGAGTTTGTTACAGTGTTGCTTCTGTTTTTATGTTTTGGTTTTTTGGCCTCGAGGCACGTGGGAATCTTAGCTCCCCGACCAGGGATGGAACCTGCACCCCCTTATTGGAAGGCGAAGTCTTAACCACTGGACCGCCGGGGAAGTCCCAGTCTGATTATCTTTGAATAGAAAAACTTACACGGCTATATTAGTTTCCTGGGGCCGCCATAACAAGTGACCACAAACCGGGTGGCTTAAGACAACAGATTTGTTCTCTCACAGATCTGGAGGCCAGAAGTCCAAGATCAAAGTATCACCAGGGTTGGTTCCTTCTGGAGCTCTGAGGGAGACTCCGTCTCATGCTTCTGTCTTAGCTTCTGGTGGCTGCTGGCTGTCCTTGACTTGTAGTCACATGGCTGCAATCTCTGCCTGGGTCTTCACCTGGCCGTCTCCTCTGTGCTCTCCTCTTCTAATTAGGACACTTGTCATCAGATTTAGGGCCCAAGCAGGTGATCCAGGACGAGCTCATCTCAAGATCCGTAACTGAATTGCATCTGCAAAGACTCTTCTCTCAAATAAGGTCACATGCATAGGTTCCAGATGGACATATCTTTTGGGGAGGCCACCATTCAACTCACTGCAGGGACCGTAGCAGCTCCTCTGTTAGCCCTGGCCAGACTGTTTACTGATGCTTGGCATTGCTTGTGAGAGAGCCAGAGAGTGAGGTCTGTGCTTCGTCATCCAAGCTCGACTACCAGAAAAAAAATGCAAAATGCAGCCGTGTGAGAGAGTCAGTAAATAGCATTTTTCTCTTTGAATTCTGTTTTATTAGGTATTATGTCTAGAAATATTTTTCTGTATTCCAAAATCCCAAGGTCTTCCTCCTCTCTTAAAGAGCAAATGGCAAAGTACTGTTTTGCCTGAGCCCAGAAGCTGTAGATTCATACTTGGTCTTGAGTAAATCAGAAGTTCATTGTGTTTCTGTAGACAAAACAAAGATAACTTCCTTTTAGTACTTTCCAGATACGACTTTTTCTTACAGAGTTTGAATTTGAATCTTTCTCTTGTTTAACATATACTTGGCTTTATACTGAGTTATTGTATAATTCTGTGGATTAAATAGTATATACAGTTAACACGGGCTAGTGGTCATCAAGCTTAAGCAACATAGAAGTCAATGAAGTGAAAACTGAAAGTTCCCTTCTCTTCCCCCCATTTAGTTTGGTGCACATTTTTCTGAACCCTCTTCTATGGATTGTGTGGTTTTTAGGCACTGTACTGATCTGGTATTATTAGATACTATAAAGAAAAGTGAATATATTGCCAGCCTTAGCTACTTGTCTTTAGGATAGTAAATTGCTTTTAAATCTATTTCAGCAGCATCTTCATATTTTTGATATCTGGAGTTTTCTAGGTTCCTAAGTTCATTGTGGAGATGGTTTTCTTATCATACATAAGGAAAAGTTTAGGCTGTGAAAGCTACTTTCGTAACTCTTTCTACTTTCTTTCTCCTATAGATTCTAAACTCTTTTTATATTTTTCTCTTTGCAGATTTAACCCAGAGACTGACTCCACTATAGAAACACCCACAGTTCTATCAATGACTGGGGAAAGATAGTGGCAACAGGCAAAGGAAAAACAGCTCTGATATCCTAAGGACAATGAGTATGCTGAAACCAAGCGGGCTTAAGGCCCCGACGAAGATCCTTAAGCCTGGAAGCACAGCCTTGAAGACACCTGCTCCTGGTAATGCTTTATGTTTCTCCTTAATAGCAAGTTTTTCATCCTATGTGAAGACTTCTATTTGAAAAATTTAAAAAGACAGTCTTATAAAACTTCATATTGTTGAAAATACTTCAGAAAGTTTCAATTAAAAGACATAGAATTTTATGGGCTTCCCTGGTGGCGCAGTGGTTGAGAATCCGCCTGCCAATGCAGGGGACACGGGTTCGATCCCTGGTCTGGGAAGATCCCACATGCTATGGAGCAACTAAGCCCGTGCGCCACAACTACTGAGCCTGTGCTGTAGAGCCCACGAGCCACAACTACTGAGCCCGTGTGCCGCAACTACTGAAGCCCACGCGCCTAGAGCCCGTGCTTCACAACGAGAGAAGCCACTGCAATGAGAAGCCCGCGCACTGCAACAAAGAGTAGCCCCTGCTCACCGCAACTAGAGAAAGCCTGCGTGCAGCAACGAAGACCCAACATAGCCAAAAATAAATAAATAAAATAAATAAATTTATTAAAAAAAAAAAAAAAGATATGATGACAGTCATTGACCTGAAATTGGCCATCATCATCAAGGGAGCAGGTAGTACAGTAGCTCAAGTCTGGCTCATGAGGGAAAACCTTCCCCATTTTATAGATGAACTTGTGTCTTTTATTATCTTTAACAACCTGTTTCTCATCAGTTCTCCATCTCCTCCTTCAGCATTTCCATTTCCATCCCATAATGATCACCTAAGGTCTTTAGTAAGAGAGGCAGGAGAGAAGCATCTGATGCTTGCTTTTACCATCTTTTATGTGATTTGTATACTATTAGATCTTATGTTTTCAGCCTTTCCAGACAGGTGCCCACCATAATCTATTAAGTACAACATTGTTTCTTCAAGTTCTTCCATAAAGACATTCATTGGTCTTCCTTGAGGGAAGGGATCTTTGTGTTCGCTTTTTTTTCCTTTTTTTTTTCTCTGCTGTATTCCATCCACACACCTAGAAAATTGCCTGGCATGTAACAGGAGCTCAGTAAATATGTGTTGACTCATTGGAGATCCTGAGTTATTTACATTTTATGTATCAGGATAAAACCCGGTTCTTTTCAGAGAGGCCATAAAACATTGTAATAGGGAAGAACCTTTTGTATTCTATTACAAGTTACTCACTAAAGGGATGTTGCCTGTAAGTTTAAATTATACATAATGTGGCCCATCCTTTGGAACCCTGCTTCCCAGATACTGAGCATTAAGCTAAAATACCTTTGTTCAGCTCACAGGAAACATCCTGATCAGGCCCACCTGTGAATGACTGCAGGGAGGAAGAAATTAACCCATGCCCTCCGGAGGCTGATGAGAACCAGGAAGTGTTTGACTTTACTCCCTCCCCTTTTAGTATAAAAGGAGCCCGAATTCTAACTCAGGCAAGATGGTTCTTTGGGGCCCGAGGCCGCCATCTTGTCGGTCTGCTGGCTTTCCGAATAAAGTCGTTATTCTTTGCCCCAGCAATTCGTCTCTTGGTTATCTGCCTGTTGTGTGGTGAGTAGTACGAGCTTAGACTCGGTAACAACATCTTAGAGGAAAGCTTTACTGATAAAGCAAAGGATTGTGAAGAAATGGGTTTCTTTAAGGACTATTTAGCCTTGGGGAAGTCAGTCAAAATTGGCATCCCCTTCTCCTCAAAATCCTTCCTCTTTTAAGACCCCTTCAAATGCCAACCCTTCTCTGAAGCCTTCCACTGTTATATTTACCCCTGTTAGCATTATCTTTTTCACTTTTAGTATTTTTCGTGCATACCTTTTAGCACTTGAAGTCCTTGAGTGCAGGGATCATGAGTAATTCAACTTGGTTTCTCCAGTGTTACTTGGCACACATTAGGTTTTTTTAAATTAAGATTAAAGCAGCTTATTAATACTAAAACTTACACGCTTAAAAGGAAGTAATTGCCAAGGAATTCAAGACACTTTTATGAACATTGTTTTTCAGAAATTCATGCTTGTAGCACTCTGTGAAGAGTAACTGTTGATGTGCAAAGCCAGAACTGATGCTAAAAAAAAAACTGGCCCCTGTCTTCGGCAGATTATTTATTATCTGTTCTGTCTGAGAGCATCCACTGTCTTCTAAACAAACAAACAAACAAGCAAAAAAACCCTCCACAAATGGAAACTCCACAGTCCCCCTTTCTGTGTCGGGTAAAGAGATGTTCAGCACCCACTCTCGCTCAGCTGGGCCACTTTGCTCCCCAGTCTGCGTGATTCAATTCTGTCGATCAGGCCTCAGACTAGGTATCACCTCCTCCAGGAGTCTTTCCCTGACTGCACTTAGACCACCTGAAGTTACCTGGTGTGTGCCTTGACTGTCTGCTTCTCCACCGCTAGACTCTGAGCTCTATGAAGGCATGGACTGTGCTGTCTTGCTTTGTCCCTGGTGAAGAACAATGCCTGGGACTAGTTCCGGAGTGGTAGGAACTCAAGAAAGATGCATAACGTGGATAAATACATTATTTCATTTAATCCTCATTCAAAGAAAAAAAGCCCTCAAGATAAATATTACTACTTTCCCCTTTTACAGATGAAAAAACTAAACTCAGAGAGGTCACGGAACATCCTAAGATCACGATATGCTCAGTAAATGGCAGACATTAAGAATTCAGGCTCTCTCTGACAGTTCATGCTGAATATTTAATAAACGCTTGCCAGGTGAATGCGTGAATGTACTTCCAGTGTAAATATCACATTCCTGGCAGAATTTAACTCTGTCTTTACCGTAGGGTAGAGTTTGCCAAGTCGTCTTGCCTTTACAGGGAGTCAGGCCAGATGCTCTCTTTTCTTCCCTGCTGTGATTTCCATTTCTGCTAGCAAAGGAATAGTCTTGGAATAATGATGGTAGGGACTGCGGCACTGAATCCCCTCCTGCATCAAGGTAATTGCGCATGTGTGTGGTTAAATGGGCCTAGTCCTGTCAGCTTTAACTGACCACTCACATGGGGGAATAGAGCCCATCTCAGTGGGTCCGAACGGGCATTTGCTCATGATGTGCAGGATACAGGGTGAAGAATGAAATCAGACCTATATTATGAATTCTGGGAAAAGGACTACTTTTTTTTCTCAATTTTGACTTATTCCAATCTTAATTGCAGATAAGAACTAAGTCTTATCAGCTCACTGAGTTTTGACAGCATTGAAAATGGTAGTGATGCGGGACTTCCCTGGTAGTACAGTGGTAAGGATCTGCCTGCCAATGCAGGGGACACGGGTTCAAGCCCTGGTCCAGGAAGATCCCACATGCCACAGAGCAACTAAGCCCATGCACCACAACTACTGAAGCCAGCGTGCCTAGAGTCCGTACTCCGCAACAAGAGAAGCCACCACAATGAGAAGCCTGTGCACTGCAATGAAGAGTAGCCCCTGCTCGCCGCAACTAGAGAAAGCCCATGTGCAGCAATGAAGACCCAACGCAGCCAAAATAAATAAATAAGTTAATTACTTTAAAAAAAAAAAAAGAAAATGATAGTGATGGGTCAAGTACTTTTTGCCTCCTTGCTAAAAAAAAAAAAGAAGGAAAAAGAAGAAGAAGAAAGATAAACAGCACCTCTTGAAGAGTTGTGGCTACTTCTGTTGCTTTTGGCCCTTTCTCTAGTTTATTTTCCTTTTAACTTAGGGGTTGTCTGCTTAAATATGAAATCGAATCTTTTCTGATCCTTTCTTCTCTGTTTTCAGTTGCAGCTCCAATAGAAAAAACAATATCCAGTGAAAAAGCATCGAGCACTCCGTCTGCTGAGACACAAGAGGAGTTTGTGGATGATTTTCGAGTTGGGGAGCGAGTTTGGGTGAATGGGAATAAGCCTGGATTTATCCAGTTCCTGGGAGAAACCCAGTTTGCACCAGGCCAATGGGCCGGGATCGTTTTAGATGAACCCATAGGCAAGAACGATGGTTCAGTGGCAGGAATTCGGTATTTCCAGTGTGAGCCTTTAAAGGGCATATTCACCCGACCTTCCAAGTTGACGAGGAAGGTGCAGGCAGAAGATGAAGCCGACGGCCTGCAGACAACTCATGCTTCCAGAACGACTTCGCCTCTGTCCACTTCGACAGCCAGCATGGTGTCCTCTTCCCCAGCCACCCCCTCAAATATTCCCCATAAATTGCCCCAGCCTACTGCAAAGGAACCTTCAGCTACGTCTCAGATCAGCAACCTTACAAAAACCACCAGTGAATCTATTTCCAACCTTTCGGAGGCCGGCTCAATCAAGAAAGGAGAAAGAGAGCTCAAAATTGGAGACCGAGTATTGGTGAGTCCATAAACCTTCCAAGGTCGTTATGTTGACCTGAGTGAGGGGTTGAAATACACACATGCGGGCTCAGAATCTGTTCTGTAGGGATGACCATTCATTTATAGAGAAAGTAATCAGCTTTTCTGGTTCCGTTTATGTGTAAACATACAACAGATTAGAAACTGGCTACGTAGTTTGCGTGTAGTATATATAAGGGTAGGTTTGCAGGGATGGACTCTAGTTTTATCTTTCAGTTTAGTCAGAAGAATATTGAGTTTTTAGCTTGTAAATATTAAGGTAACTTTACTTGACAAAACAAGCTGAGAGGTGGACTTAGATGTTTTTAACAAAGGTTTTTTTCTTTCTTTCTGGTTTTTAATTTTTGCTTTAAGGATAGTGTGTGGGTAAATATGAGATCCTGTTTCTTTGAGTGTCTTGGAAAACTCAGAGATCACAGGATGTTATTTCAGAATTTCTCTGCCTTTTAAGTGATCAGGTTTAGGTCTAGGAAAAGAAAGGAGGGACTTCCCTGGCGGTCCAGTGGTTAAGAATCCACCTTCGGGGCTTCCCTGGTGGCGCAGTGGTTGAGAATCTGCCTGCTAATGCAGGGGACACGGGTTCGAGCCCTGGTCTGGGAAGATCCCACATGCCGCGGAGCAACTAGGCCCGTGAGCCACAATTGCTGAGCCTGCGCGTCTGGAGCCTGTGCTCCGCAACAAGAGAGGCCGCGATAGTGAGAGGCCCGCGCACCGCGATGAAGAGTGGCCCCCGCTTGCCACAACTAGAGAAAGCCCTCGCACGAACTGAAGACCCAACACAGCCAAAAATAAAAGAAATAAATAAATAAAGTAGCTATAGAAATGCTTGTGAATTATAATGATAGCTTCATAATTTCAAATTTAAAAAAAAAAAAAAAAAAAAAAGAATCCACCTTCCACTGCAGGCGACGCGGGTTGATCCCTGGTCGGGGAACTGAGGTCCCACGTGCTGAGGGGCAACCAAGTCCGTGCGCTCTGGAACCTGCGCACCACAACTAGAGAGAAGACTGTGCACGGCAGCTAGGACCCGATGCAGCCAAATAAATAAATAAATAAATATTAAGAATAAAAAAGGAAATGTACTGTAGTTTCTTTTTTTTTTTTTTTTTTTTTTTTACTAATAAGCAGGAAACAATGTATAAGGTCTACATGCTATACATTCTAGAACCCCTGAATGACACAATGACTGATTTATTCTTTTTTTGTTTGTTTGTTTTTTTTTTAGAAATTCACGTTCTTTTATTTATTTATTTATTTATTTATTTATTTGTGACTGTGTTGAGTCTTCGTTCCTGTGCGAGGGCTTTCTCTAGTTGCGGCAAGCGGGGACCACTCTTCATCGCGGTGCGCGGGCCTCTCACTGTCGTGGCCTCTCCTGTTGCGGAGCACAGGCTCCAGACGCGCAGGCTCAGCAGTTGTGGCTCACGGGCCCAGTTGCTCCGTGGCATGTGGGATCTTCCCAGACCAGGGCTCGAACCCGTGTCCCCTGCATTGGCAGGCAGATTCTCAACCACTGCGCCACCAGGGAAGCCCTTTTTGTTTGTTTTAAATGAGAGGCAGTGTAGCAGTGCTAAAAACACAAGCTGAGTCCAGCTCTGCCTTTGTGACCTCAGCAAGTTATTTAACTTCTTAGTTTTCTCATCTATGAAAATGAGGTTGAATAACAGTGCTAACATCTAACATTGTTGTGAGGATTAAATTAGATGATGCATATAACATTCTTAGCAGTGCCTGGTATCCAGTCAACACTCAAGAAAAGGTAGCTTTTTTTTTTTTTTAAACAGCAGAACCTTATTTATTTATTTATTTATTTATTTATTTTATTTTATTTTATTTTATTTTATTTATTTATTTATTTATTTATTTGCCACACCATGCGGCTTGTGGAATCTTAGTTCCCTGACCAGGGATTTCAGTCCTAGGCCCTCGGCAGTGAAAGCACCAAGTCCTAACCACTGGACCGCCAGAGAATTCCCAAGAAATGGTAGCTGTTTTTCTCACTGATGAAAATTTAAAGCTATTCTCTGACTTTTTCCAACACTTTGGTCAGTTCAGTTCAAGGCATGACGTTTGTCTGAAGTCTTTGACCCTGTGCTCTTCAGTTTCCTTTGTATCCGTAAAAATTCCATCAGTCTTGGAGGCTTACAGTAATATAATGGGAAAAAAAAGAATGGCTGTTAGCCTTTAGAATGTCCCGTGCATCTCGTTTAATGTGTCAGCAGTATATGGAGTAGCCCCCATAGAATTGGTGAAGAAACAGAGGTTCTAAGAACTACAATCGCTTGCCCGAGGTCATACACCCTGAAGAGTGGTGCTTCTGCAATTTAAATGTAGGTATTTTTACTCCAGAACCTGTTATGTCGAGCTGATGATAGCATAATTTTGAAATTGGAAGTTTTTGTGATTTTTTTTGTCCTACAGACGAGGAAACTTAAGCCCCGAAAAAGGAAGTGACTCCCTATCGTCAAATAGCGCGTTCACTATAGGTTTTAGATTTAGAACTTGGGACTTCTGTCTCCCAGTCCTGTAGCATCATGAATCTAGAAGGCCCCATGCACCTGTGGGAACCCTTTAATACCTGTTACCTTCAAGGGAGTCCTTCTGGATCTCTTAGTTTCAAGGTCAGTAGGTTCCTTCTTCTGGTTATAATAGTCATGAGTTTTAGCAGTTGATGCTTCAGAACTTAGAGCATCATTTCAGTATGGCAGTGCTCTGCGGCTCAATCTCATACTCACTTGCTATACCAATTTTTTTTTTTTTTTTTTTAAACCACGCTGAGCGGCTTGTGGGATTTTAGTTCCACCACCAGGGGTTGAACCTGGGCCCTCGGCAGTGAGAGCATGTATCCTAACCACTGTTGCGGTGAAGGTTTTTTTTTTTTTTTTTTTTGTTTTTGTTTTGTTTTTTTTTTTAATTTTTATTTATTTATTTATTTATTTATTTATTTATTTTATTTTTGGCTGTGCTGGGTCTTTGGTTCGTGCGAGGGCTTTCTCCAGTTGCGGCAAGTGGGGGCCACTCTTCATCGCGGTGCGGGGACCGCTCTTCATCGCGGTGCGCGGGCCTTTCACTATCGCGGCCCCTCCCGTCGCGGGGCACAGGCTCCAGAAGCGCAGGCTCAGCAGCCGTGGCTCACGGGCCCAGCCGCTCCGCGGCATGTGGGATCCTCCCAGACCAGGGCTCGAACCCGTGTCTCCTGCATTAGCAGGCAGATTCTCAACCACTGCGCCACCAGGGAAGCCCATGCGGTGAAGGTTTTTTGATGCTTACTCTTCTTTTCAGTTTTTACTGATGTTTACTTCCCCTCCCCCCTCCTCCACTTTTTACTGTATAGATATTGCTGCCATGAATGCCATTTAAAATTTTTTGTGTGTATCTCTCTTACTTTCCTAGGATAAATTTATAGTGGTGGAATTACTAGGTCAAAGGGCCTAAAAATATTTAAGACTTATGGTACTTATTTATCTAGTAAGCTTTGGTTAAATCAGAAACCTGTTACCTTAGCACAGGACAGCTTTGTAGGTTAGACTGCAGGTTGTATGCAGTTCCATTCTAAGTGCTTAGCTGTAAATGAAATGGATAACGTACGGCACGCTTTCAAAACAAGTAGCTCTCCTTTTCCACCAGAGTAAGAAACAGTTGATTAAATTACTAGTCAAGTATTGTGCTGCTTGGCTGATAAAACAGACAAAATGATAAGGTCCGGATGGTTTAGCTTACAACAAAAGGCTTCCATGAGGATGTAAGGATTAAAGTGGACCTGAAGGAGAGTAGGAATTGGCCAGGCAGAGCAATGGTAGTGGCAAGAGGGAACATTCTAGCAGAGGGATTGGCAAACTCCCCAGATGGGAGGGAGTTGGCACGTTTGGGGAAGTGGCCAGTGTCATTCCCCACAGGCGGAGGAGCCCATAGGGGTAGGAGATGAGACTCATTCACTAGGTGGTGTCTGCAGGGACTGGTGACATAGGGCCTGTAAGTTTAGGCCACGTTAAGGATTTTGATTTTGACCTTAGGAGCAACAAGAGTGATAAGTGATGTGATTAGATTTGTAGTTTGGAAAGATCGCTCCAGCTGCTTCGTAAAGAATAGATCAGAGGTGGTTGAAAGTGGATTTGGGGTGACCGTTCTTTGAAGAAGTTGGATGTTGAAGGAGAGTAGAGCTGTCAGGCTGGTGCTGGAGGAGTGTTGGATCTAGGGAAGGTGTTTTCTAAAGATGGCAGAGTCCGGGGTGTTTGCATCCTGCCTAAAATGATCTGGACCAGAGGAACAGGGTGCAGATACAGTGGGGGGGATCAGTGTTGGGATGAGGGTCCTGGGAAGAGGTGGCACCCCGGGCGCACACCACGGGGATTGCTTTGCCTTCGATTGAGACGCACGGAGATTTCCTCCATTTTTATAGTAAGGAAGGAGGAGAATCTGCAGATGCACGTTGGTTTGTAGAGGCTTGAAGGGTGTATTTGTAGGAAAATTTTAATTACATGTGCAAAACTAGCATACTTGGAACAGAATTTGAATCTCTAAGTGTTAAGTCTAATGAGAGTGTTTTTAGAGGCAGTAAAACTTTTTACTGTTTTGGTTAGTATTTCTAGGAGAAATGAAAGGAGTACCTTAGAATCACAGTATTTTAGATCTGGAAAGGCTCTTTGAGATCAACAGATGCCTCTTTTTGCTTAGAATACTGAAGCCCAGAGAAGAAATGCAACTTGCCTCAGGTCGTATGTGATGTACGTGTACACATATCATTATGGCCTCTTGTTCCCAGTTAATATGTTTTTTCTACTTTAATGTGCTGCCTTGGTTAATAGAAATCTTTGATTTAGGAATGTAAAACATTTTTACTTCAAAATTCATGTATAAAGGGAATTAGATTTAGAAATCTGAAATATTTGATTGGAATTCTCCTAATTAAAGAAAACTTCTGTTGGCAACCTAAATGTACATCAGTGGATGAGTGGGTAAAGATGTGGTATATATATACAATGGAATATTACTCAGCCATAAAAAAGAATGAAATCTTGCCATTGGCAACAACATGGATGGACCTAGAGGGTATTATGCTAAGTGAAATAAGTCAGAGGAAAGGCAAATATCATATGATTTTCCTTGTATATGTGGAATCTAAAAAAATGAAACAAACCAACACACATAATGAAACAGAAACAGACTCATTCATGGATACAAAGAACAAACTGGTTCTGCCAGAGGGGGGTGGTGGGGAGTGGGCGAATTAGGTGAAGGGGATTAAGAGGTACAAACCTCCAGTTATAAAATAAGTAAGTCACAGGGATGTCATGTACAGCATAGGGAAGGTAGTCAATAATATTGTAATAACTTTGTATGGTGATAGACAGTTACTAGAATTTTCCTGGTGATCATTTCGTAACATATGAATCAGGTCCCCACGTTGCACTCCTGAACCAATGTGACGTTGTAAGTCAGTTATGCTTCAGTAAAAAAAATTCCAATAGAACTAAGATCGTTAGGTCACTGTTATGTGAGGAGCGGTATAGAATATTCCCAGTCCCGCCCCCAGCGCCCTCGTGGCGCCTTCCACGTGGAACGAGCACAGAGAGGGCAGGAGTGGAGGCTGCCTTCTCCACGCAGCTCTCTCCAGTTCTTGCTGTCATCGCGGGAAGAGCAGGAAAGCGGATTTCTGCATCAGGTGTGAGGTTTAGCTCAATGACCTCTTGAAGATCGAGGTGGGAGCTCCTGAGCTATGACTGTATTGGGCACTCCCATCTTGCAGGAGGCAGTCAGGGCCTGGGGAAGCCTGTCCTCGCCCCCCTCCGCGCTCGTGGTCCTCAGTGGGGTGGATGAGCTGGGTCAAGGAGGGTCAGTTGGAGCTGCTTGTAACAAACCCACCTGCCTCCTTCCCATCTCTCTCTGGCCCCTCTGTTTTCCCATTTGTCCTCATGAATATTCCACAGATCTCCTTAGCTGAAGATTGCTTTCATCTGTCTTGTGGCATGAGCTGCTTTGGGCCGATGCAGCGGTTCAGCTGACTCTCAGAGACTCACCTCTTTCCAGACTGGGAATCCCTGGGATGACCAATTACTCTGAATGTTTTTGAGATGGTCTTGCTGCATTTTCGGGTGTAGGCACTATTTCAGGGATGTGATGTCAGGTTCTCGAGAACTTGACTGACTTCCAGCCGTTCTGTTTCAACATGGTTGTCTCCATGTCCGGTACTGTATGTTCTATGCTGAATTCTTAGCTTATGACCAAGTATGAGAAGGAGACTTTTTAGGCTTTTGTTTTTAAAGGGACAAGCTTTATCTTTCTACGAGCTGCTCCCAGGGCTCTTAAACTAAGAATCCTATAGTGTAAATCTGTAGGTCTTTTGGATGCTGTGAAAGGGAAAAACATCTTCCTGAGATTTAAAAAAAAATCTTATTTATAAGTTATTTTGCTTGTGTTTGAGTCTAAATAACTACAGTTCATTTAGTATGTACTTTTCTGTGTCTTCATTTGTTCAGCATTATTTGTGAGACTTATTATAACATGTAAATTTAAAACAAACATATAGTGGGATCATATTATATACACACCATTTTACAGTATACTTTGATAGATTTGGGGCATTTCTATGCTAGTAAATACAACTCTTCATTTAAAATAATAAGCTGCTGTTTGGTATCACACTGTTTGGGGCACCTAATTTAATCATAGACATTTAGATTGCTCCCAGCCTTTTTTCCCTAGAAATGAAATTTCTGAGTCAAAGAATATATAAATATTTTAAATCATAATAAACATTGCCAAAGTACAGTCCAAAAAGCTGTTACCATTTTATGTTCCCACAAAGTGTGTACAAGTATGCCCTTTGTAATAATTTGATTTCTTCTGTTTTTCTCGGTCTTCTTACCAGTGACTTATAACCCCCAAATCTACAAGTCTGGTTGTGATATTGCTCTCATATTGGGCGTTTGTTCATCATGTACCTGGGGGGTTCTTGGGCTCTTTTTGATTGGGGTGCTTGAGCTCTAGGGAAGCTGTTCTTTACACAGTGACCTCTCCTTCCCTTGATTGCTGACAGAGTAGTTGTTAGTAGAAGGATCTGTTATTTTGTATGGCCCAAGGTTGAGAAGACTCCAGATGTTCACATTATGTTAACTCTTTCTGGACACCTTGGCTGAATGTTGAGATCTTTTCCAGCACCACAGTCTTAGCCTAATTCCTTTGCAGTGAGGATTGCTGCAGATTTGAATCATTTTTTCTGATTTTAGTTTTCCTTTTTTTTTTTTTTCATTTTCAGTTTCCATAGCCTTAAATCTTACTCAGCATAGCCTTGTAGGGCTGTCTGGGAAGGAACGCAGAGAATCACACTGTTGATGAGAAGCGAGATTCGGCAGCTTCCTTCTCTCTGCACACAGCCGGGTTCAGTAGAGCCACTTCTTAGGTCATAGCTGATAGCAGTGTTCCTCTTCCTGCTCACTGCTTTCAGCTGTGAGAGGGTAGGATTCGTGTGCTTTTGCCATTTTCACTCTTGAGGCTTGGGAATGCATAAACTCATCCATCTGCCCGTTGGATTTCATGTCTTTGGTTTTATGACCCATCCTCCTCTCTCCAGCCCCATTGTCCTGCGCTGCCTTGAATTAAGCCATCATCCTCTTCATCTGGACCCCCAGACTGCTGTCCATGCTGCTAGCCTCGTCTCTCCTGGGTTCTGGTCTTCACACAATTACAGAGTGATGCACCTGACACGTGGATCTCATCACGCTGTTCTCCTGTGTGGTGGTGCCCTGTCTGCCTACACCAGTGCTGTTTTCACAGTGCTGGGGGTTTTCTACGGGGCTCAGTACCTGGGCACTGGCTGATCAGTGTGAAATTAGGTTCTTTTTGCAAACCTAAGACAGTATCTTTACACCAGACATGTCAAAGCTGGTATCTCTGCCTTGAGGACTTTGTGTAGGCTCTTGAGGAGGCAGCTTATGCTGTCTAGCTTTGGGACTTAAAGAGAGGAAAGTTTGACCACTGCCCAGGCCAGAGTCTAATGTTAGAATGCCTGTTGCTAGATCACATCTTCTAACTTTTAATACTGCTTCTGTGAATTCTTTAAGCATAATTACAAAAATGTCTTGAGGCTGAGACTCTTTGTAGCTTCTGAAACATATAGATTAGAAAAGCAAACTTTGCTAATACCGTTTTGGTCAAGTGGGGTACTTTTTGATCTCAGTGCTTTAAAAGAATGTGACTCTGGCAATTAAATATTCTGCTCTTTTATCACCTCAGGGCTAGTAGAGGTTATTTTTTTTTTTTTTTTGGTTCCCATTAAATGTTTAAACAGTTACAAATGGATTTTTTAAAAGATTTATTTATTATTTATTTATTTTTCTTTTATGGCTGTGTCGGGTCTTTTGTTTTAATAGCAATAGTTTAATTAATTAATTTTTGGCTGCGTTGGGTCTTCGTTGCTGCGCGCGGGCTTTCTCTAGTTGCGGCAGGTGGGGGCTACTCTTTGTTGCGGTGCGTGGGCTTCTCATGTGGTGGCTTCTCTTGTTGCAGAGCACGGGCTCTAGGCGCGCGGGCTTCAGTAGTTGTGGTGCACAGGCTCAGTAGTTGTGGCTCGCGGGCTTAGTTGCTCCACAGCATGTGGGATCTTCCTGGACTAGGGCTCGAACCTGTGTCCAGATTCTTAACCAGTTAACATTCTTAACCACTGTGCCACCAGGGAAGTCCCCCTCTATGTATTTAAAATGATCTTTTCATTTATTTATTTGTTCATTGCCCATCTCCCCCTGGCCAGAATTTAGGCTCCATGAGAGTCTGGAAACTTTCTGTCTCGTTCACCGTCTTTTCCCCAGCACTTAGAACAGTGCCTGGCACACAGTAGGCATTCATAAAATATTGTCAAAAGAATCAGAGGGGGAAAAAAAAAAAAAGAATCAGAGGGTTTTAAATACTGTTGTCACATTATACCCTTAAAGGAGAGAAGTAACATTGTAAAGTATGACGAGATGCAATTAGGACCCGTGGATAAAGACCGGGCCAGGCGGATCTTAGCTTTCTTGCAGGAGTTGCCCAGTGGAGCTGCCCTAAGCTGGATTGCTCTCTAGTTGAGGTAGTATAAAATATGGCCATCATCATCTCACAGGTGATTAAGTTTTAAGTCAGGGCTAAATTTGTATCGGTAAATACCAATTAGCCATATTTACCTTTTTAAATTAAGCTACTTAACTTACAATATGGCAGATGAGAAGCCACCTCACAAAATTCAGTAGCTCACGAAACCCCTGTGGAACAGTCCCTCATTACCACTCACTGGACATTTTATAGCTTTATAAATTGAGGCACAGTGGGGTTAAATGGCTTGTTTGAGATTTGATGAATAGATGGGAGAGTTGAGAGAGGATGAAAGGTTTCCTTTTTCCTGTTTGTGGACCCATTCATCAGCCCAGCAGAATTCTTTCTTTTTTAATATTTATTTATTTATTTATTTGGCTGTGCCAGGTCTCAGTTGCAGCACACAGGATCTATTTTAGTTGTAGCATGTGGAGTCCTTAGTTGTGGCACACGGGCTGTTAGTTGTGGCATGTGGGATCTAGTTCCCTGACCAGGGATGGAACCCGGGCTCCTTGCATTGGGAGCGTGAAGTCTTAGCTACTGGACCACCAGGGAAGTCTCCAGCAGAATTTATCAGTGTTCTTATTTTTCCAAAGAGTTTACAAGACGGGTGTCTGTCTCTGTTCCCACAGCATTTTGTAGAAACCTCTTAAAGTGCTTATCACTTTTCAATAGAAATATTTGCTTGAATTTTTCTGTCAGTGGCCAACACTGTATTCTGTTTATATTTGTATCCTAAGGGCCCAAGCACTCAGGAAATATATATTGAATGAATGAATGAGAACTTAAAAACATGAGATTTGCTAAAGCCTGAGCACAGCTAGGTTTTTCTTTAGCTGAGTTTCTAGTTTAAATTAATTTGGTCTCCAGTAGTGACTTCTAACTTTGACTTAGGTTGACCACAGTGTTATGAGTTATATATATATATATTCTGAAAGTAAAGAGAATGAATGGTAGTTACTTGTGTTTGCCATAGGGATTCATTTTTTTGTTTTTTGTTTCAATGTTGTAAAACTTTTTATCTTTAATAATCTTGATATCTGGGACTTCCCTGGTGGTGTAGTGGTTAAGACTCTGTGCTCCCAATGCAGGGGGCCTGGGTTCGATCCCTGGTCAGGGAACTAGATCCCACATGCATGCCGCTACTAAGAGTTCCCATGCCACAGCTAAGGAGCCAGCGAGCTGCAACTAAGACCCAGTGCAACCAGATGAATAATAAATAAATAAATATTAAAAAAAAAATCCTGATATCTGCCCCTAAAACATAGATTTGAAAATTGTGGCTTATACTTAATGTAAATGCACATACTATAATACTCTGGGTTCTCTGGAACACATGAGAAGTAAAACTTAACTTTATAAAATCATGTTTAAATGCTTAGAAAAAAATTTGACTGTAAAATGATTAAGTAGAAAAGTGAGTGATTTTGGATGTGACTTTCTGTCTGTGTTAAAGATATTTTGAATAATTACTAAGGATCTTTTACAGGGGAAAGGAAAGCATATTATCTGTTATATGAGTCAAGAATTTCAAGTTAGGTGAGAGAAAAAGTATAAGAAAACTGCCCATTCTAGGAACTAGTAATCATCCATTTGAAACAAACTTTATGGCTTTTTTTTTTTTTTTTTTTCCGGGGTAGATGTATGTTCTGTTACCTGCATTTAGAGAAAAAGTTGCTGATCTGTTTGTGGTAATTTGTTATAAAGCTTCTGATCTGAGTGAAGCCATGGTTTGTTTGGAGAATTTACTGCCCACAGCCTGTTAGACGCCTCTTGGAAAAACAATTGTCATGACAGTAACTGAGACTCACCCCCAAAGAATTCAACAGATTATCTGGAAAGATTGCGTCATCTTTAACTAATGTGCTGTGTTCTGCTCATGTGATACTGGTTCGTCTGCTGCTCTGAAAGGTGTGTAAGAGGACAGAGAAAACAGAGGCCAATTTTATATAGGTTACTATTCATACATTCCATGGTTACCAATAAGAGTGCTAAAAAGTCCAATTTGCCAGATCTAGAACTAGTACTTTCCTTAGCATGGACACACTGGCTGCTAACATATAGCAGACTCTCACACTATCTGTCAGACACTGACTGAACAGTTTTATGTGGATTATTTTATTTAATCTTCACAGCAATCCTGTAATTATCGCCAGTTTACTTATGAGGAAGCTAAGATTGACTGATTGATTTATGGCTGCATTGGGTCTTAGCTGCAACACGTAGGCTCTTTGTTGTGGCTCAAGGGCTTCTTTCTAGTTGTGGCATGCAGGCTTAGTTGCCCCGCGGCATGTGGGATCTTAATTCCCCGACCAGGGATCGAACCTGCATCCCCTGCATTGAAAGGCAGATTCTTTTTTTTTTTTTTTTTAATTTATTTATTTATGGCTGTGTTGGGTCTTCGTTTCTGCGGGAGGGCTTTCTCTAGTTGTGGCAAGTGGGGGCCACTCTTGATCGCGGTGCGTGGGCCTCTCATTATCGTGGCCTCTCTTGTTGTGGAGCACAGGCTCCAGACGCACAAGCTCAGTAATTGTGGCTCACGGGCCTAGTTGCTCCGCGGCATGTGGGATCTTCCCAGACCAGGGCTCGAACCCGTGTCCCCTACATTGGCAGGCAGATTCTCAACCACTGCGCCACCAGGGAAGCCCGAAAGGCAGATTCTTTTTTTTTTTTTTTTTTTTTTTTTCGAAAGGCAGATTCTTAACCACTGGACCACCAGGGAAGTTCTGAAACTAAGATTTAGAAACTAAGCAACTTGACTAATTCATAGACAGAGCTGGCATTTGAATTTGTCCAACTTGGAGCCCATGCTTACTTAGTCTGTGTTAGCATATTTCTTCCTTTGCTCTCTTCTGAGCCATCAAATTCAGCCTCAGCCACTGGATATCTTTTTCCTTTTGTTGGTTTACATGGAAAAATGGCCTTTTCTGTGTAGTTCCCTACGGAGAAGGTCACCTTTCATTTCTTCAGCAGATGTTTGTTGAGTGTCTCCTGCTGTGCACTGTGGATTGCGGTGCTGGACACAACGGTTCCCGCGTGGAGTTTTCTCCGGCCTCCAACTCCATCTTTCCTCAGTGACACCTGTCATGACACCAGGACGTTTCTGAACTGTCCAGGGGCTGCCTGCCCTCTGTCACCGTTCACACGCTCTCCTGCCTAGAGTAAATTAAACTGTAACTGCTTTGGTTCCTTAAATCAGTTTCACAAAGAGTTTGTCTTTCAGAGGAAAAGTATATAGCTTTGAGACTTTAACGTTTTCCATCTTCAGCAAAGCTTAAATAGAGCTGGAAAAAAATGTGTATCATCCCAAACTCATAGAAAACTATATTCAGAGAAAAATTAGCACCAAATAGCTTTGGTATTAAAAAGCAAATTAGTATTGGTCTTAAGAAGTTAGGAAGGAAAGAGTAATAAACCACAAGGAAGTGGGAAAAAAGGAAATAGTGAGATAAAAAGTGAATTAAATAAAATAGAGAACATTAAAAACAAAAAGGAAAGACTGAAAAGCTGGTTCCTTGTGAAGATCGATAAAATAAGTTACCTTCCCAAGGTAAATCTACATTTAACACAATCCCACTGGACTTTTTTTTTTTTAATTAACCAAAATGATTTTTAAATTTATTAAATCAATAAACCTACATAACCTAAATGTCTCCCAGTGGAGGCTGATTTAATAAACTGGAGTGAATCCGTATAGTGGAATGACGTGCAATTGTAAACACAAGGAGGGCGTTCTCTGTGTCTTGATGTGGAGTAAAGCGAGGTGCAGGGCAGCTCAGGTAGTACAGGTGCAAGAGAGCTCATTTTTTGTGTGTAAAAATGAAAGGGAGGAGTAAAAATACGAATTAACGTTTCATTTTTTAAAAAAATGTATTTATTTATTTTTGGCTGTGTTGGGTCTTCGTTGCTGCGCGTGGGCTTCCTCTAGTTGCGGCGAGTGGGGGCTACTCTTCATTGCGGTGCGTCGGCTTCTCATTGCGGTGGCTTCTCTTGTTGAGGAGCACAGGCTCTAGGCACGTGGGCTTCAGTAGTTGTGGCACACGGGCTCAGTAGTTGTGGCGCACAGGCTTAGTTGCTCCGCGGCATGTGGGATCCTCCCGGACCAGGGCTCGAACCTGTGTCCCCTGCATGGGCAGGCAGATTCCTAACCACTGCGTCACCAGGGAAGCCCCAGCATTTGCCTTTATATGCATAAAGAAATGCTGGGAGGAGGATACACTATACATCAATAGCAGTGGCTACCTGTGATGGGGAGGGTGGGATAGTTAGGGACAGGAGTTTAGTAAGAGAGGCTTTTCCCTGGATACATACTTACATTTAAAAGTTTTTTAACCATGAGAATGTATTCGCTATTCAAGAATTAATTCATTATAAAGAATTACTTTTTTAATCAGTAAGAAAAAGGTGAACATCCCAAACGAAAAATGAGTAAGGTACATATCGTGATACATCTGTACTGTGGATATTAAACAGCTGCCATAAAATAGCAGGGAAAATGAACCAAAATGTCAGCAGTGACTGTCCCTGGGTGTTGAGATTACAGGAATAACATTTATTTTTTGTTCATAATGTTCTTAATTGCCTGAGGTGACTCGCCTCTTGTATAATTGGGGAATTTTTTTTTAATTAAGGAAAAAGAGGGAATTCCCTGGTGGTCCAGTGGTTAGGACTCTGTGCTTTCACTGCCGGGGCCCAGGTTCGAGCCCTGGTTGGGGAACTAAGCCCCGCGAGCCATGAGGCTCAGCCAAAAAATTTTAAAAAAAGAAGCTTAGGGCTTCCCTGGTGGCGCAGTGGTTGAGAGTCTGCCTGCTAGTGCAGGGGACACGGGTTCGCGCCCTGGCCTGGGAGGATCCCACATGCCACGGAGCGGCTGGGCCCGTGAGCCACAACTGCTGAGCCTGCGCGTCTGGAGCCTGTGCTCCGCAACAAGAGAGGCCGCAATAGTGAGAGGCCCGCGCACCGCGATGAAGAGTGGCCCCCGCTTGCCGCAACTACGGGAAGCCCTGGCACAGAAACGAAGACCCAACATAGTAATCAATCAATCAATAAATAAATCTTTTAAAAAAAAAAAAAGAAGCTTAGCTAAAAGTAAGAAAATCAGTATTCTGAAGAATAATAGTAGTAAGGGAAACCAGCACTAGGAAACATCATGCAGGTTGTGAAGTAGCAGTAATCAAAATTCCAGGGCAGTAGCACAGATATTGAACTTTTGAAACTGTAAAAAGACTCAGATCTGTTCTTATGTGCATGTCAGAGAGAATATGATAAAATGAGTATTTGAAGTAGAAAAATAATGGCAAAGGAAGAAGTAATAAATGCTGATGGGATAATTTTGGAAATAATGTTTGCATGTTATATCAAACAACAGCTGGGACAAAGAGACATTTAAAAAGATTCACAGCTTTGAACAGTTCACATAAAATAAAATGTGAAGAACAGTCATTTTAATAGTTGTGAAGAAATGGAGAGCCTCACGGCGGAAAATATCAATATTTTAAATATTTTAAAGAATTTACATTTCACGTGTGTGGATGTGTGAGTATTTGTCTTTAATATGTATGTGTTATTGCTTTACCTGGATAATGATGTAAAGGAAGTTTGGGAACATAAACACAGCAATTGTTACAGTGGATTATGCATGAATTTTGTTTTTCTTTAATGATGTAGGGGTTTTATTTTTGTAGCAAATATTTATTTTGAAGCAGGAACCTCCCTCTGGAGTAATAAGGTATTTTTTTAATTCGACTAAATGTTGATGACTGCACATCACCTAGGCTATTTCATTATTGGACTATCTCAGGTATCGGATCACTCTGGCGACAGAAGCCACCCAGGTGAACTTTGCTAACCTTTGGAGAGAACTCTTTGAAGAGTTGGAGAGGAGGTTAAGAGAAGAGCTGCTTATAGAAATGATGGAACACAGTACTGGCTGCAACTGCAAAGGATTAAGCTGTGAAACTGTAATCATGTTCATCTCTTCCTTTTAACGTTCTCTTCTTCCAGGTTGGTGGCACGAAGGCTGGCGTCGTCCGGTTTCTTGGGGAGACAGACTTCGCCAAGGGGGAGTGGTGTGGTGTGGAGTTGGATGAGCCTCTTGGGAAGAACGATGGGGCTGTCGCTGGAACAAGGTTTGTTTGCAGTTGAAATCTCGTCTCCCTCTTGCATGTAAAGGTGCTCAAGCCGATCCCACCAACCGTGTATAATAAAATGGACGTGAGTGGCTTTTTTTTTATAAAAGGTTTGCATTTTTTAAAAAAATTTATTTATTTATGGCTGTGTTGGGTCTTCGTTTCTGCGCGAGGGCTTTCTCCATTTGTGGCAAGCGGGGGCCACTCTTCATCGCGGTGCGCGGGCCTCTCACTATCGCAGCCTCTCTTGTTGCGGAGCACAGGCTCCAGACGCGCAGGCTCAGTAGTTGTGGCTCGCGGGCTTAGTTGCTCCGCGGCATGTGGGATCTTCCCAGACCAGGGCTCAAACCCGTGTCCCCTGCATTGGCAGGCGGATCCTGAACCACTGCACCACCAGGGAAGCCCTATCTATTTATTTTTAAGACTTTTTTTTTTTTTTAGAGCAGTTTTAGGTTCACAGCAGAATTGAGAGGAAGGTACAGAGATATCCCTCCTCTACCCCCTGCCCCACACATGCACAGCCTCCCCCATTATCAACATCCTCCACCCAAGTGGTCCATTTATTACAGCTGATGAACCTATATTGACACATCATTATCCCCCAAAGTCTGTAGTTTATATTACAGTTTATTCTTGGTATACATTCTATGGATTTAGACAAGTGTGTAATGACATGTTTCTACAAATATAGTATCATCTATAGTGTTTTCATTTTATTTTTCAAAATAGAAAGGAAGTACTATATCATCCTTTTGGCTGCTCTCCCTTTGATAGCAGTCAACGTCTGAATGAGTTTCTGGGCGTTGGAGCGTAGGGGGAGTGAGGAGAAGGAAGCTGCTCTTGTTAGGACGAGAACGCAAAATGTGTCTTTATATCTGGTGACAAGGATTCCGTCCTGTGGCAAGAGAACTGACGGCAGGCACACCTATTCCACTGTGAGGATAACCCCACTCTCACCTCCCAGGGATAGCGTGGGAGTTAAGTCATGCAGATGAATGCAAGAGGCGTTTCCCACACTTCAGATGCTTTGAAGGCCTTGGGCACAGTTGTGGTCTCTGATGCATTATTGTTAGTAGTATAAAGTGTTGTAGTTAACATTTTACTTATAAAATGTTTACAGACTGATTATAAGCGTATAGGTCTTATGTACCAAATACAATAATAATGCCTTGAGGAGATTAAAAAAAATCTCTTAGTGCTGCAATGATTATGAAGCCATATCATTGATATCCTTGATATTAAGATGTTATAATTCACTAGAGTCGTGAGATCTCCAAGTGTCAGTACTAGTTGATACTACTCCACCTTTACTTGAGTGAACCTGCCAGAGTTAGGTGCTTGTTTGATTTCTCTTGCCCTTTGTTTGGCAAGGTTTTATGAAGTGAGATCACTCCTCTGCTGTGTGTTTATCAGATAGTAGAAATACCTTCCCTTTGCTTAGAATCTTAGTAACAGATGAGTGATTCCATCTCTGTGTATCATACTGTTATTTCCTAGTGTGTTTTCTAAAACATTATTGTGGGGCTTCCCTGGTGGTGCAGTGGTTAAGAATCCGCCTGCCAATGCAGGGGACACGGGTTCGAGCCCTGGTCCGAGAAGACCCCACATGCTGCGGAGCAACTAAGCCCTTGCGCCACAACTACTGAGCCTGCACTCTAGAGCCCATGAGCCACAACTACTGAGCCCGCGTGCCTAGAGCCCTTGCCCTGCAACAAGCAAAGACACCGCAATGAGAAGCCCACGCACTGCAACGAAGAGTAGCCCCTGGTCACCACAACTAGAGAAAGTCCGCGCGCAGCAACGAAGACCCAGTACAGCCAAAAATAAATAAATAATTTTAAAAAATAATAAATTAAAAAAAATATATATTATTGTGGTTATTTATCAGCTTGCACACCAGTGAGTGCCACAGGCTGGTGCACCACCCCAGCTGGTTGGTAAAATTCACAGCAAACCAGTCACGAGTTAGGAGTCAGGAGAGCTTTTCGGTTATAGTTGTTATTTCTTGTAATTAAGTTGCTTCTTGTTACTGTTCCTGTTGTTGTCTCCTAAAGGTATTTTCAGTGTCAACCCAAATATGGCCTGTTTGCTCCTGTCCACAAAGTGACCAGGATTGGCTTCCCTTCCACCACACCAGCCAAAGCCAAGGCTGCTGCAGTGAGGCGGGTGATGGCGACCACACCCGCCAGCCTGACGCGCAGCCCTTCTGCCTCGTCTCTCAGCTCCATGAGCTCTGTGGCCTCCTCTGTGAGCAGCAAGCCCAGTCGGACAGGACTGGTAAGCCTCCCTTCTCCCGCTGCGTGTCTGTGCATCCCAGGCACTGTAAATGCCCCCCCGCCCCGTCGGTGTGCCTGCTTTGCTTTAGGAGATGTTAAGTCTCCCCTTGCCCTTGTACTAAATGTTCTCTGTAGCTTGTGAAAGTCCTTACAAATTTTGCAACAAAACAAAACAAAACCCTCTAGCAAGAATACAAGTTTGAAATAAAGAATTTTTTTAACAGCCCTTTTCAGGTTCCTTAGACTTTAAGATATCACAGTTCTTGGTGAATCTGTAGTAACTACTACTTAGTCTAACATATGGGATGATTGAGTATTCTGAAATTATTTTGGCATCAGAAGGACAGGAAAATTGGAGGGATCCTTTTCCTCAAGGACCTGGGTCTCTTTCTCTTTGACATCAAACAATTTTAGGAACTACAGTCTTTTGAGAAAAGGCATGTTCTTAGAATTTTAGTATTACGTTCATACAGTCTAACCCACTGAAAGCAGTTAGTGTGTGGAGCGTTCCTGACTCAGGCCAGAGGATGCAGAGGGGAACTTAGGGAACTTGAAAGGATGCTAGGAAAAGCCATGTTTTGTTTTGTCTCCATCTTCCCCTTCCCCCACTCCCTCTTACTTTCTCCCTCTCTTTCCCATTTAGATCAGCAAGAGAAAATCATCAGAATCAAAATAGGCAGCATCTCATTCTGTTTGTTAATGTCATGCTTGTTTTTAGCGTCAAAGCAATGACTTTTTTGGCTTCGCCCCCCTCCCACCCCTGCCCTTTAGTTTATTCACTTGAAGTGAGGCAAATACTGTTTAAGTTTGAAGTGGCAGTATGAGGTTGTACTCCAGACTGAATTCAGGATCTCTGCTTTATGACGATGAACTACAGACGGGAGTTAGAATGTGAAGTGTCATGATCGGGCAGTAAGGCTGCTGGCCCTTGATCTCGTTTTGCCTTCTCTCCATTGACCTTGGGCAGGGAAGGCAAGGGCTGGCCCTTGATCTCATTTTGCCTTCTCTCCATTGACCTTGGGCAGGGAAGGCATCGGCGGAAGCATCTTTCTTTAAAGTAGGGGTTATGCTTCTCTGGACTTTGTTCCTCTTATGTTCAGGTAAAATAAATAACCTGCTTGGACTATGTCATTTTGCATATAAAAGTCTGCATCTTCAACAGAAAAATTACAAATGGACTTATGAGAAAAGCTTGTCAAGAACTTTTTGAATGTTTGAGTGAAATGGATGAAGAAACCCCTCTGTTTGGACGAAGCCTTGTTCAGAGTGGGGTCAGCAGACTCTAAAGTGGACATCGAGTTTACTAATCCAGGAACAATTCTGTGGAAGTATCTACTCTGGATTAGGAATTATTTCTTGTGTAATTTTTATTACGTTGTAATTAAGTGTCCATTTCTTTGGAGATACCCAAGCCCTCCCTGCTCCCCCAACCCGTCCTCTTACTTTTTAGAACAGTTCTGATTCCTCTTAGTTCACCTCATTTTCTTTTGAAGAAAACTAGCAAAAGAGAAATGAGTCTCCTTGCCTTCTAAAACAGCTTGTTTTTGTATCTCTTTATATAGAGTGGCTATAGTTTCTAAACCAAAAATCACCATAAAAGAATATACCAAAAATACAGAGTAATTGAAAGCGTGACTTCTTAAAAATGCATCTCAACAATGTGTGATCCCTTGTATACATATATATAAAAAAGTGGGAACATTCCTTAATGCAGAATGATCTTCTGAAAGAATTGAGTACAGAGGTGCCCAACCTTTCTGGTTCCACAGAACCTTTAGAGTCTCAGTTATTTTTTCACGGTGCCTGTAGGCCAAAAGAAATAGCTAACAGTTCTGTTTATTAAGTAGTTAGGTCCAAACAACTTAATATTTATGTCCTAACAATTTAGTAGCTCTTCAAAAAAAAAAAAAGGTTCACATTAATTGAAAGGAAAAAGAATATTTTTAATTCATTCTTAAATAACCACAATGAATTAGTATTAGGTTGCATGCTCTTCTTGGGCACTGCATATCCTGTCAGACCTTGGACTCTTCCTGGACACTGACACCCTCACTTCCTGTGCCACATTGGCTTTTGCACAGGACTTGCTTTTGGTCTGGAAGTGGCCAAAACCCGGCTTCGGAAAGACATGACGTTGCGGAAGGGAATGTAGTACAATCCAAGGTTGAAACTGAATCGCCTCCAGCTGGTAGTTTGCATGGTATCCAACAGGTGTCGCTCTGTTTCCTTGTGTTTCCCTGTGAGTTTGCTGCAGTACCCTGGGGTGTACCTCTGCGCAGGGTTTGGGAACCTCAGATTTAGTGTATTCAGGAAGAAATGTTAGTATGAGAAAGTATAACCGCATAGTAAAATTGGAAAATCAAGGTCAGATGGTTAAAAGAGAGAATAGGAATGCCCCTCCCCCCCATATATTTAAGTAAGTCAAGAAATTTCACTAAATAGAAACAGCGAAGGACAATTTGGGTTTACTTTACTCTCATAGTTGCCAAATCGCCTAACTGTGAACTGACAGCAGATCGTCACTGTCGGTCTGCGTCCTGGCCGGGGGCTCAGGTAGACGGGGGACGAGGAGAGCCTTCAAGCAGCAAGTGAGGCTTTGACTGCAGAGGATGAAGTCAAGCGGCGTTGACCTAGAGCCAGTGATTGCTAAGTAAATGGCCTTGGACAGACGCTTGCCAGGGGATGCGGCCTCTTCTGGACCACCTCCCAGCCCCCTGGAGCCCAGCTTGGAAGAGTGTTACTCAACTTGCCCACATTACCTATTCACATTTAACGGAAGGTCATGTCCTCTGTGTTTTTACATGACGATTAGCCATCTTGAGGAGGTATCTGGTGTGTGAAACAGCAAAGATTAACAGGTGACAGCGCTGAAACACGTTTTCTCCACGCCTCACCCCACCACTCTTTCTCCCTCACCTCTTGTTTTGCCCCCGTTCCCTCTCCAGTCCCCATTTTTTCTCCCTCCTTCCTTCCCCTGCTTCTCTTTCTCCACAGATTTATCTCCCCCCCCTTTTCTCTCTCCCATGCCCTTTTTCCTCCTTTCTCTTACGTGTACTTGCACACTCATTCACCCACTCACGCATGCTTTTGAAGGCACATACAGGTTTCCTTTTAATCTTTTGTCTCTATACGTTTTTCTGGTGACTGGGATTCAGGTCCTCATGGCTGGATTCCTGGGTGAAATCACCTCTGCCTTTCATTTTGAAAGAAAGATGAAGAAAATCCTGACAGAGATCCAACTACGTAATCAGTTGAAAGAAGGTTTGTGACTCCAGGGGTGACCTCTTGGTCACGTAATGGTATTTAGAAGCTTAAGAAGTTGAAAAAAAGGTCTAATCCCGAACTCTAAGGATCAAAAGATTGGCCAAACTGTCATAACAAGAAGATAACTATTCATGAAGCTCAGGCCGAAATGGAATCTAGAGAAGCTTGTTACCTGGGTTCTGAGGAATTTTTTAGATTCCTACCCGGCCCCGTCAGCCGAGCTCAGGGCACTTTGCTTTTGAGCCACTTCTTCTAAACATCTTCCCGGTTGTTCCATGGCTTCTTTACATTGCTGGGTTCTTTGTGAAACTGACAGACAGGAGGCACACGCTGTCTCGTTTCCTCGATGAAAAGCCCTTCCTAAGCCTTGGCAAGCCTGCGAGCTGGGGCAGCGCTTTTGCTTTGCCGAGGAGACACCTGCCTGCATGCACCGCTCCCTCCTTGCGTCCCTGATAGCGTCATCGCCCTTCACTTCTTTAACTTTCCTTTGCAGTTGACCGAAACCTCCTCCCGTTACGCCAGGAAGATCTCCGGCACCACTGCCCTCCAGGAGGCCCTGAAGGAGAAGCAGCAGCACATTGAACAGCTGCTGGCTGAACGGGATCTAGAGAGGGCGGAGGTGGCCAAGGCCACGAGCCACGTGGGGGAGATAGAGCAGGAGCTAGCTCTGGCCCGGGACGGACACGACCAGGTGAAGTCTGGCACTGACCTTGTTGCAGAGATGGTGACAGGTTCTAAGCTGATCTTGTCTCAGAGACCGTGATGGTTTCTAAATTGAGGGAGGAGGTTGAACGGTGTACCCGGTGCTTGGAGCCGGGGAGCTGGTCTCGAGAGCACTGGAAAGGAGCGTAGATGTCTCTGCTGGGCTTGTTTGGAAGCTGTGCCCTGGGGTACCAATTTGCATCATCATACAGATTTTGAATTTCTGTTCTTCTCGAGTCTACTGCACTCTTTTGGTCTTTACATCCAGGTCTCTTGGCCTGTCTGTGTCAGGTGAGCTTGTGTACTAGGACCTTACCAGTGGTGACAGCTCCTGTTTTGTAGATTATGCTTTGTACGAGTTTCAGCTCAGAAAAGATGAGCGTTGTTTTGACATTGCCCCCTATGTCTATACTGGTGTGGATTTTCATCATCTAGCTCCCAGGGGTGCTGCCGAGAATAACCTATCATAAGAGACCATAGAAGGCATTTTAACGCGGAAAGGTTTTTTGAGTAATGCCGACCCACAGTGGTACCACTTAGCCGTAGCTCTTTGGAGGCATCCCTGGGCATGCATCTGGGTCAGGAGGAGGCCACTCACCGACACCCTTGCCTTCCCCAGCATGTCCTGGAATTGGAGGCCAAGATGGACCAGCTGCGAGCAATGGTGGAAGCTGCTGACAGGGAGAAGGTGGAGCTTCTCAACCAACTTGAAGAGGAGAGAAGGTGACCCTAAACTGTCCTCCTTTTAAACAGCCTTCGGGAGAACTTGCCCATCAACAGCCTTGTTGGTGTCAAACCCTTAGAACCAGAACCAAAGGACTCTCTGTGTGTTCAGTGGAGCTTGAACTCCTCATGCTGTGTGAGGAGGGTTTGCTTTGATTTGACTTTTTTTGAGAAGTTTGGAACCAGCTAAATGTGCCCTGATTAATTTAACAACTATTTATTGAGCACCTACTGTGTGCCAAACATCCTCTAGAGGATGGCCTGAGTCAGTTCGTTCAAACCCAGCTTCTACCTAGGGCCACTCCTGGAAAAAGGATTTTCTAGGCCCAGTTACCTGGTATTTATGAAACACCTTCTGCATATCTAGTGAAATCGTATTGTGTCTGGGGGGTGACAGAGGGACCCTGACCTCAGGAAACTCACTACCTTTATAGGAAAACAAAAACTCTCAATTAGAGAATTATCCAGGTCAGGATGAAATCAGGTGCTAAACTGTGTGAGACAGAGAAAGCAAGTTTGATTCTTATAAAAGGTCTTTTGAGGCCGTGAGCGAACAAGATCTCTGGGAAGAGTGTCTGCGTGGAAACGATTTGACTGTCTCTGGGCTCTGGGACGTTGTTTGTCCTCGGTTACACTTAATGCCATCTCCTGTCATTTCTGATCACAGCGATGTCATGCAGGGGTCTTTAGGATGGTCACGAGCACTGCTGCGCTGGGGGATACAGGGGGGTAATAACAGTGCCTTACCAGGGAAATGGCTGTCCCACTGGAGAGAGAAGCACTTTACACAGGAAGTTCTCCTTGCATCCTAAAAATGGCTACGAGTGAGCGAGACATAGTGACAGACCCTTCCAGGCCCTTCTGAAGGCCAAGGCATCTGCACCACTTGCTTCTGTTTTTAAACCGGCTCTTGCTCTGCTGACTTCTGGGCAGTAGAAATGTCCCCCAGCTCTCCAGTAAGCTTGAGGGCTTTAACCTATGATTATATTTCTGACTTAACTGAGTAGAATTTTTTTATTCTTAATTTTGTTAGAAATGCTAGTGAATTTGAAAGATTTTTTTTTTTTTTTTTTTTGCATGTAGGTCTGTCCTCCTTTTCTTCCTTCTCTTACATCCAATTTTGTAAAGATTCACAATGTGGGTGTTACCCAGATTTTGTAGATCTTCCTAGTATCCTATTTCATTGACTTTGTGATGGCATTAATTGAAACCCACATGCCATATCAGAGGTTTTTAAATGTGAAAAAGAAGTGTGCATTTTAGAGGCAAAGAAATAGTATCCTTGATTGCCTCTCTCCCAAATTATTCACAGCCTTATTCTCCCACTCTTGGAACAGGTACTCATGTTGTCCTAGGGATCTCTGCATGGGTAGTATCTCTGCTAACCTCACCCTAGAATGCCTGATGTGGGGTGGTATAAAGAGAGATTTGTTTTCTGTGCCACTTTCCCCTGTGTTCTGTTATTGGAAAGTAGAAATTATAGACTTCCATTCTCAAACCTGTTTCTGTGGTAATCAAACCTTTTCCTTTCAGGCTGATCTTGTCTTTTTTTTTTTAAAAACTTTTTTTTTTTTTTTTTTTAAATAGGGAACATTTTCTTTTTTCAAATTTTATTTATTTATTTTATTTATGGCTGTGTTGGGTCTTCATTTCTGTGCGAGGGCTTTCTCTAGTTGTGGCAAGTGGGGGCCACTCTTCATCGCGATGCGCGGGCCTCTCACTATCGTGGGCTCTCTTGCTGCGGAGCACAGGCCCCAGACGCGCAGGCTCAGTAATTGTGGCTCACGGGCCCAGTTGCTCCGCGGCATGTGGGATCTTCCCAGACCAGGACTCGAACCCGTGTGCCCTGCATTGGCAGGCAGATTCTTAACCACTGCGCCACCAGGGAAGCCCCTGATCTTGTCTTGATTAGATCCATTTCTGGTGGCTGTGACCTGGGGAACCAGTTGCTTTTTCTCAACTCTTACCTCATCCCTTCTGGAATCCATACCTGGATAAAACTTTAGAGTTTCCCAAGTAGAGAAGAGCTCTTAGATTTATAAACCAGAGGCTTAAAGATGCATTTCTTTATTTTCTATGTCTCTAAGGCATTTCTTTCCATCATCATCTGCTAAATTCATCAGGGCATTGATTATATATATATATAATTTTGAGATAAGGCAGAGGTGTTTCTTAGTTACTTTCTCAGGTGTTTTGTTTTGATTTTATTCCACAGGAAGGTTGAGGACCTTCAGTTCCGGGTTGAAGAAGAATCAATTACTAAGGGCGATCTTGAGGTAAAACCCCACCACCTCTCTACAAGCCTTTATGGGTACAGTATTCAGAAATACGGATAAAATCGTTGTGGTCAGAACAGGCAGCAGAGGGGGCGGCAGGAACCCCGGCCTCTGGCCTGTGGGCTGTGGCTGCCCTCGAACCTGTCACCGTGCCGTCCCGACTCCGGTGACCAAGTAAAATTTTTACTACCCTTTTCTCATGCCTCAGAATTCAAAACCTTGAATTGGAGTTAATCAAGTCATAAATCTGGCAGTGTGTCCTAAGTGAGACTCTACACATTCCTCCGATGATCAGAAATGGCATTTTAAAGAACATTTTTTTATTTCACCATGATAGTTCAGAACAATCTCAGCTTTGCTTTTCAGTTGAGCAGGATAAATCCTTTATAACCCTACAGACAATAAATGTATGTTCTAGTCATTGATTTTTTTTTTCTGGTAATTACCAGAAAAAGAACAATTTTATTTCAACTTCTTTTATTCCATGGCATATTTTAAATTCACAGAGATTTACCTTTAGCCTCAAGTTTCTCTCTCTTAACAGTCATTCATGTTAGTTTTTTAATAAGACACCAGAATTAAATGGTTTCGATGCTTTTCAAACCACTGCTAGATGTATGACAAATATATATTTAAAATTTTTCAAATTTGCAGATTTTTTGGTACTTTAATCTGTAATATTTTAGTAAAAGTTTCACTTGTCTGTGCAGTTCTCAGAATATGCATTTTTGCTACTGTTGCAATTTTAGTCTATTGATTGCCCCCACCATGCTTCAATTTCAAGAGCCCTTCCAAATAAGAACTCTGATTTCTTTGGGAATAAATGTATCTTTACAGTCAATGAAGAATAAAGGAAACATATTCTGAGTTCTAGTTTTATAAGGCCCAGAATTTATTGGATTATCAGTAATTTGATGAGTATCGTCCTCCCTCATTTCATGTAGAATCACAGTCGTTTAGCTGACTTTTGTGTTGTTCTCATCCATTTAAAAACACCCCAGAGTCTCATTAGAAGTTTCATATCATCATCTAATTCATGTCAAATACAGCCTATGATGTTTTGAGGAGGGGCAGTTAAAATATTTACATCAGCACTAGGCTAGGATAGTCTGTCTGGTAAACTTGTAATTAATCAGAGTTATTTTGAAACCCTAACACATATTGAAACTTTAGTTGAATCTCTCTTTTGTTGTTAATTTTTTTATTTTTTTACTGATAGCAAAAGAGCCAGATTTCTGAAGATCCTGAGAATGTAAGAGGGCACTTAACTGTGTGGATATTTCCCTTGTTAACACAGATTGATTACAGATTAAAATGCTTATTGATATACTCAAATACTAACTGCATAATCTGATCTTGAGACATTGTCCTTAATATTTCTGTGCATGTGGGCTTTCAAAGCAGTTACATTTGAATCCTGAAGAAATTGTATGTAATGACTAAGTTCTGTAAACCCATTTGTTTAACACATAGGCACATATTTCTTCTATAAAGAATTTCGGCAAAAAGAAAGAAAAGAATTTTGTATGGGGCCCGGCCTTCTTCCCTTAATTCATAATGCCTTCTAGTTTTAATAGAATTATTCCAAAATAGATGATACCTGACTGAAACATATAACATATTAGATGAAGTTGTTACAGAAATTTTGGGGGAAAGTTTCCCCAAGTTTAATTTATTCCCATGAAAATAAAGGAATCGAGTCCCAGACTGATTGCCTTTTGTTTGCGCGCCCACTGCTGGCCAGTGGCTGCCAGTGCAGCTGACGAGAAATTCAAACTTCAGTTTTGTTGGGGCAGTGCTTTCCCTAGTTTGAGGCTAGAGGCAAGCATTCTTCAGTGAAGACGTTGTGTATTTTAAATTTATTTTTCTTGAAGCGAGATTTTTCTAGTAGCAGTGCCACTAGGCACGGAGGTGTATTTTTTTTCCTTCCTCCCTCTGTTTAGGATCAAACACCCAATTCAGATGGTACCAGAGTGGCCTCAGAAGCACGGCTTCTCGGCGTACCCTGCCAGCTGAGATGCCAATTGAGAAAAACCTAAAAACTTCTTCCTTTGAGGTACCACCACAAGAGAACAAGATTAAAACAAAGAATTTTTCTTCCCACCACCTCCCGGCTGCTGAACTAGACAACTCGAGACTGAACTTTTTAAAAAGCCTCCGTTCTGAAGGTCTCCTTTTTGTGAAGCTCCTTCAGTGATCTGGGTCTCTTCCCTGCTTCCAAAACAGGCTCCTGCTACCTCCGGAGCCAGTCTGCATGGGACTCCCTCCCGCCTCTCCTGTGCGCTTCTCGCGGAGCCTTGGCTTTCCCTCTCAATCCCCTGCCCCAGGGCTCTCCTCTTGGGATACTCTGTCCTATTCTAAGAAAGGAATCATTTTAATGGGAGGGTTGTCCTGTTCAGCATAACGTTTTTACCACATACCATGGAAGGGAAGCAGATCACTAGCTTCCTTGCTGGTAGTTGACCAAGTACAGCTGTTAGAGCCCAGATCATTCGTGTGCACTCTCACCAGTCAGGAGGCACCTGGAGGATCTCGGAATGGGGAGAAGATCACATTCAGTGGGTATTTGCTTTTTATCTGGAAGTAGTGACCTTTCACCCAGAGGACACTGAACTCAGTGTCAAGGGAAGAAATGTTCCGTTGGCTTTGGCTTCTTCCTGTTAATTTTGGATTTCTGTTCTTGAGGCTGTGACCCCAACTGTGTAGATCTGGATTAGATTCTTTTCTTGTAAAAGCAGGTAAATTGAACAACCTCTGTCTAAGGTACATATGGACGAAGGGGACTGCCCAGACAATTAGGTTTTGAATTTTATTTCATTATTTTTGTTGAATGTAAAGAGCTGAAGCAGGTGAAGAATTTTTACAAAAAAATTTTTATTTACTTTTTAAATATTCTGTGATTTTTTTTTATACCTGATTCACAAGCAAACTGACCTCTTGAATGCACTGAAATCCCCAGAGTACCACTGGAGTGAGCAAAGATGTTTATAATGTAAAACATTCCACCTCCTCGTGCTTAAGCTTTGCACTCCTTTCTGTCACTTTAGAGTTTGTTGTCATTTCCTTGTTGCCCTTAATTGTCCAGATTGATAGATCCGACCAGTTGGAACCAGAAAATAACTAGAAGCTGCTGGGAGCAGCTCTGTCAACAGGTTTTATCAGTTGATTATGTTGATAACCTCTTGGGTGGGAGAGGTGAGTGGGGAAAGAGGTCCATTCAGACTGACCTAGGTTATTTCAAATTGATTAAGATTCTGATGCACTTAAGCCTGTTAGAAAGAGGTCGCCCTCTGGCTTCTCCATCAGCTTCCATGTAAGTAAGTGATGATGGGGAGTCTGGGGTTTTGAAACATGTGAAGACCTTACCGGCTCTTTTTGCATCGAGTTGAAACTCATGCCTTTCTGTTGAGTCACCATTTCTTACCTCTGAACTGAGAAGAATGAATAGTCTTAGGGTCAAGATTATGAGCCCCTTACCAGATGCAGTTCAACTTTTCTCCTGCTCTGAACCTCAGGGATGGAGGCCCTCAAGCATAATTATTACTGAATTTTCTCTTTTAAATCAGATCCCCCCCCCTCTTTGTTTTCTGGCAACAGTCTTTGGAAAGTCCACCCTTGGAAGGAAATGAGAGCTTTAGTGGATCCTCGCCTGTCATATATGGGAATGTTGCTAAGAATCTCACTCATCTCAGCAAAAGGCCACTGGTGTGATTTCCTTAGCTCTAGGTCCTAGATTTCCTTCGTTAGGTTTAATACTTGACCCTTGCTCACGTCAAATTGTACGCCAAAGTGCAAAGATCTGCTGTAGGGACTAACTGAACACTTATAGACTTATGACGTTATCTTTTCCATATTTGGGTGATAATGATCATTTTGAGGGTCAATTTACTTTTTAAGTCACTGAGTCAGTTACATACACATTAATGTCAAGTCGCGGTTGTGGGGAGGAGGGAACATGATAGATTAGAGGAATATTAACTATTCTAATGTGTGCTGATAAACTTCACTTATCAATATAACTTATATTCGGCTGCATGCCTCTGACACTTTTCACCTTGCCTCATGCGTTTTCCATTTTTTCTTTCTCAGTAGACTAGCTCGTGTCCCCTGCCCGCCTCATCCTCTCGGCCATAGTGTTCATCCTCACCCCCCAGCCTCTTCACCTCAGTCCGCCCTCATCCCCCCTCCATCACCCTTTCTGTTCATCCTCCGGCGGAAGGTACTGCCGGCTCAGCCTGCATGCCGCGCCCTCTCCTCCTGCGCTGGCATGTCACGGTGGCACTGTTGTGTTTCTTCCTCTTCCTTTTTGCTGACAGACGCAGACCAAACTGGAGCACGCCCGCATTAAGGAGCTTGAACAGAGCCTGCTCTATGAAAAGACCAAAGCTGGCAAACTCCAGAGGGAGTTAGAAGACACTAGGGTAATGGCTTTCACTATTTAATGAAGCAGACCCATGTTTGCGAACGGTGGACACCGCGGGTGACCGGCCCTGCAGTGGGCCCAAGCCTTGACCCAGTGGTTCGACTCGAGTTTGGCCTTGGCGCCGCCCGGGTGCTCGTGAGTGTAGGCTGACGGGTGGGCACAGGTGTTTTATGTGGAACCTTTTGTCCAAGGTGAAGATTCATTCCCCTTTGGTTAACTCAACCAACATCAAGATCCGAAACTCTGCGACCGTGTAGACTGCATGGACGTCCACAGCTGCATTTGAGGTTCTTTGTATTCATACCGGGAAATAACCTTTCTCCAGTTTGCACCGGCAGTCAGTTGTCCTCTTGTTCTCATATTCCTAGTGGGTTTTCTAAATAATTTTTTGTGGTTTCACTTTAGCTCTCTTTTCCTTCCTTCTTCCCTGGCCTCTTAGGCAAAGGGAATTGAAACATTGGCTCTTTTTGAATGAGAGTTAGGGACTTTCACCCCAGCTGTCTTTTTTTCTTCGCACCTGATCTCTTTGCATTTCTGTTACCCAGTAGGTTAGAATCTCAGGGGTCAGGAGGAAAAAGTGTGTTGGGAACAGAATGGCTTCTTACAACCCCCAGCTCACTGCGTTTGACCCTCGGAGCCAGTGCATTAGTCATGTTTTCACTTATTTATGTATTTAAGCACCCATATATTGCTTACTTTATGCCAGGCACTATTCCAAGCACTTTACAAGTATTAACTTATTCAGTCTCACCACAACCCCAGGGGAGAGGTAGTAGTATTGTCCCCATTTTACAGATGAGGAAACCGAGGCACGGAGAGGTTAAATAATATGTCCAAGGTCACACAGCTAATAGAGATAGTGGGGCCAGGATTTGTATTTGGGCCATTTGACCCCAGAGTCTGTGCTCTTAACCACTACAGGATGGAGTCTGTCTATTATGGAAGTAGTTTTGTGATAAAAGATTTAAGAACTAATCTGAGTCACATATAAGAAAACATGTATGTATTATATACCTTTTAAATCACAAATTTGATTGTTAATAGCTAAATCACCCAGATCCTTAATTTTAAAATTTCAAAAATTATTCTGTCTCTGATGAAATTTGGTATCCTGATTTTTTTCCTTTTGAATTATTAGTATTTGTAGAAATTTCTCTTCTTGAGAAATCATTGATCTAAAAAAATCTAGAAAATCGAGTAATTTTTCTTCTCTAAGTCATGAGTTTGTATTTTTTAAGAGAAAGAAAATGTTCTCAGTCGGCCTCAAAACTAAAGATATCGTCTGTGTATTTGGTAAGAAAAAAAATCCTGGTAGTTTGGTGCCGTTTCTTTGTTACCCGAGAGCCAAAGACTTGATCTGGGAAATACAAGGGACTAATAGTAAGACTGAGCTCCCGTGCTGTGGCTGGCTATTGAAGTAAGGATGTTTTTTTTTTTTACTTCTGAACAAATCTCCCTTACAGCTTTGTCAGCAAACAATTTTGATTTTTTTTGTTTTTGTTTTCTGTGGAAAAGAAGGCATCCGTTCACAGCATGGTTTATTTAAGTATTTCAGATTCAAGCAAGCTGTCATCTTCCTATAACAAGCCTTGTCTCCTGTCGATCCTCACTCTTGGTTTGCCAAGTGTGCAACTAACCACTGACCCATCTAAGTTTCCCATCACCTGCATTCCTTTTTGGGAAGCGCTTTAGAATTCCTCTAAGCCAGTAAGCCCAGTTTATAAACAGTGTGCTTGGCGCTGTAGAAACATTAGCAAGAATAAGAAATGATACCTGGCTTTTATGGTGGGAAAGGCAGACACATAGATAGTTTTGCCTGAGGGCAGATTTTGGGAAATAAAATTAAAAAATGGAAGTGCTGTGAAAATGCTGCATAACCACACTATTTATTATTTTCCCTTATTTTTTACTTGGTATTTCCTCAGTTTGACGGTTTTGTTGTGACTGATTAAGAATTAGTGCCCTGTTGGATTCAAGTTATTTATGTTGTGAACCTTGTAGCAATGGGGTTTAATAATGCACCTTATCTGTGGACTCCCCACCTCCACCCCAGAAAAAACTATGTAAATGAATTAACGTCTTTGAAGCACCTATAACCCTGAAACAAAACAATTATAGCCAGCTCTGAAATACTTAATGATTTGATCATGCAGTTTTGGAGCCCCAAGTGCTTTATTTTCTTGTTCTTGGTGGACACTTTAGTCTTTATCCATCTCACAGCCTGTAGGTGGACAGAGGGGCTGAAGGAAAAACACACCCATTACCTTCTGTCCCAATAAAGGCAGTGAGGGAGTGGAGCCTTCACTCCGGAGGACTTTTGATCCATGAAATTTGGGATTCACTGATGTCTTTAAATCATTCAAGTTCCCTTCTATTTCCCAGGTTAGTCCAATAATTAGTTTTTATGCCCAAAGCTACCATTTCCCACATATTTTGTATACTAAACTTACTGAGTAACAGCAGAGGGAAATAACTTCCTAAGAACAGAAGGACGCAGGTTAGGAAAGTGTTTTTCCTCGTCCTGGGGGTATGAGTTTAAATAGCAGCATATTCCCGGGTTCTGTCCCAGAGCTCAGGTAGAATCAGCACTCGTGGGAGGAACTGGGCCTGCACCGTAGACACACGTCCCAGGCAACTCACACGCACACTAAGGTCGGAGAACCACTGGGTTAGGGGAGCGAGACATGTACGTCAAGATGGTGAAGGAATTATAAAATCTAAAAGGGAGAGGGACTCTGTATAAGATTCTTATGTATCATTGCAGGTAAGTAATCATTCTTTCTTTGTCCTTTTTAAAAAAGGTTAGTAAATTAGTTCTTCTTTATCCACTTGAGGCTTTTATTCTACAGTTGTCGTGGTATTCACTGAAACATTTCATAGATATTTTTACACCTTTAACACCAGTGCTATCCAACAGAATTATGACATGAGCCACATATATATAATTAAAAATTTTCTGGTACCCACATTAACATACTTTTTTAATATGTAAAAAGGAGCAGGTGAAATTAATTTAATCATATATTTTATTTATTTAAACCAATATATCCAAACTATTATCACTTCATCATGTAATCAATATAAGAAATTATTGGGAATTCCCTGGCGGTCCAGTGGTTAGGACTCCGCGCTCTCACTGCTAAGGGCCCAGGTTTGATCCCTGGTCAGGAAACTAAAATCCCATAAGGCACGTGGTGTGGCCAAAAAAAAAAAAAAAAGAGAGAGAAAGAAATTATTAACAAGATATATTCTGTTTTTCCCGAGTCTTCATTATTTGATGTATATTTGACACTTGGAGCCACGTTTCAAGGGCTGAGTAGCCACGGGTGGCTAGTGGCTGCTGTACGGGACAGCACACTTGTGTAAAGTCACTTCCATCAGCTAGACAAACGTTCATACACCTTGGTTGAAGTAGGCAAAATAAGGATTCTTCTTCCAGAAGGCAGATGTAAGAGAACCTTGAAAGGTACTGTTTCTATTAACTTACTACAGTTAATGGGTACTTTCCTGATTAAGGTTCTTTAAAGGGAAAAGAAATATTTTGGGGGTGAGTTAAACTCAATTTTATTTTCCTTTAGCATCTCAAAATGGTGAAAAGTTTGCCAAAGACTATAAATTTGATTTGGAGCTCCCGGAACTGGGCTTAAGCCGTTATCACAACTAGATTAACACATAGACATTCTTGGTGGCTTGACTGCTGCCTGAGCTGGGGTAGTTACTAAAGATCTTTAAGGTTAAAGAGAATCATCAGTGATTTGTTATTTAAATGATCTCTCTTTCTTTGCTGATACTAGGTGGCCACAGTGTCAGAAAAGTCCCGCATAATGGAACTAGAAAAAGACCTAGCGTTCAGAATACAGGAAGTAGCTGAGCTGCGAAGGAGGCTGGAGTCCAGTAAGCCTGCTGGGGATGTTGACATGTCACTCTCCCTTTTACAAGAGATAAGCGCTTTGCAAGAAAAGTTAGAAGCCACCCATACTGACCATCAGAAAGAAATCACTTCTCTGAAGGAGCAATTTGGAGCCCGGGAAGAAACGCATCAGAAGGAGATAAAGGCTCTTCAGGCCACCACAGAGAAGCTTTCCAAAGAGAACGAGTCACTGAAAAGCAAGCTTGATCACGCCAACAAGGAGAATTCGGACGTAATAGCTCTGTGGAAGTCCAGGCTGGAGACCGCCATTGCATCCCACCAGCAGGCGATGGAGGAGCTGAAGGTGTCCTTCAGCAAGGGGGTCGGCACGGAGACGGCAGAATTTGCCGAGTTAAAAACGCAAATAGAGAAAATGAGACTAGATTACCAGCACGAAATAGAAAATTTGCAGAGTAAACAAGACTTGGAAAGGTCTGCTCACACTAAAGAGCTCGAAGCCCTGAGGGCTAAACTGATGAAAGTCATGAAAGAGAAAGAGAACAATCTGGAAGCCATCAAGTCGAAGCTGGACAAAGCGGAAGACCAGCATCTAGTAGAAATGGAGGACACCTTAAACAAATTGCAGGAAGCTGAGCTAAAGGTAAAGGAGCTAGAGGTACTACAAGCCAAATGCAATGAACAAACCAAGGTTATTGATAATTTTACATCACAGCTCAAGGCTGCCGAAGACAAGCTCTTGGATCTTGATGCTCTTCGGAAAGCCAGTTCCGAAGGTAAATCGGAAATCGAGAACCTTAGACAGCAGCTTGAGGCAGCTGAGAAACAGATTAAAAATTTAGAGATCGAAAAGAATGCTGAAAGTGGCAAGGTTTGTATCAACATCCTCCATCTTTTTCTTTTCCATTTCTTGTTCTTATTTTGCATTGTATCTTATTTTTCAGTTGAGGTAATTCATCCTCCAGATTCTTGACTTAGTTAAAACTGGTGCTAACGAATTTCCCAGTTGAGTATAGTATCTTCTGAGTATTTCGAGTATGGTTTCATCTGAGGAGGTTAGAGAAAATAATGGCTCAACTCTGTTAATTGATCCTGGTTTCCTAGTATCTGAATACTTTATTACTATATCTCTGGGCTTGCTGTGATCTCCTGTTTAAGCTTGGTTCCAGTCTATAAACTTTTTAAAATAGAGAACTCCCCAAAAATGATGGCATTGAGGTGAATGAATTGAAAGAATAAGATAGAAACTTGTAAGATCATCTCCTCCTTTCCCACCTACATAACTGCCTTGTCTGTAAGGTTACATGTAAAACAGAATGTGAACTCCGAGAGCACTTGACTGGTGTGAATTAACATGCTATGATGAATAACGTTCACAGCAAAATGAAGGTGAAGAGCCTGGAGCCCTTTGCGTTGCTACTTATGTCTCATTGGAGTTTTTTCTGTGTCACGATGAGAATGTGATCTAGTCCCTGGTTTTTTGAGGAAAGACTGGACAAGTGTGCTTTTGATCAAGGCATAGGAAATGATGTGAGACATTCGCTGGCTACCTTTCTTACTAACTAGCCTTGCTAAATGTCATCTTCATTTTTAAGGATTGTTCAAGGAAGGAACCCTTTTTCCCAGTCCTCCTGCCACTAGTGGAGGCACTGGTATTGATGCTGAATGTTCTGAGCTTTTTGCGGGAGAAGCTGCTCTATTGGCAAAGAAGGAAGGGTTGTGATGGTTAAATGGGGAGAGGTGAAGACAGACAAATGGCAAAAATTGCTAAGTAACATTAGTTGAAGATGACAGTCATAGGAAATTTTTCTCAAATCTCCTCACTTGGTTCTGAAATACCAATCAAAACACAAAAATTAAATTAATATGGAATATGCAGCTAATGTGTTGGTCTACTTTTTTTACATTAAGATTTAATGAAAGCCAATTTCTAACGACTGTTGTGTAGTACATTTTTAAAATTTTATTTTTTATTTTAAATGTTGAAATACTTTAAGCGTGTACAAAAATACAGAAAATGAAACACAGTCTGCAGGAATCCACCATTCCTGTCTTAAGGTTTTCTAAAGTCCAGAAGATGAAATTGCTCAACTGTCTCATTTAGAAAGTAAGCATCTGTACTTTCTGCTTTAGAGCATGCTGGCAGTCCAAATTCAGGTATAGAAAAATACTCTTTTGATTATTTAAAATTAGCCATTGGGCAATCTTATCTAGAACTGATTGTATGAAAAGTCATTGGCTTCTTAGAATTAAAGACAAAAAAACCAAAAAAACACCAAAACGACTTTTTACCCATGCCTTTATTCCTTTCAGTTTTGTTTGGTTATGTTTGTATCTCATACATTTTTTTATATTTGTTTTATGTTTTCTTTCTCATTCTGTTTTGTTTCCTTTTGGTCACTGGTTTCTGTACCATGTAACTCTGTATGTTAGGCTAGTAGCATCACCAGAGAGCTGCAGGGAAAAGAGCTAATGCTTAATAAACTTCAGGAAAACTTGAGTGAAGTCAGTCAAGTGAAAGAGGCTTTGGAAAAAGAACTTCAGATTTTGGTAAGTACCTGCTGGGAATCTGAATCTCAGGGTTTCTGGCCATTCAAATTGTTCCCGTTTAAAAAACAAAAACTTCTATAAAGAAAGACATATTGCACCTATTTCCTTTCTCTTGCAAAGTATTGGTTGGTTGATGAATAACTTGAGAGGAATTGGATCAAACCCAAACTAGCAATAAAGGTAAGTATTACTTTTTTTTTTTTAAATCTGTCCTTTGCCTCTGGTAATGCATTGCTTTGGCATGTTATTGACTACTTAGTTTCACCAAACACAGGAACCTTTCAAGTTATATACCCAGCACATTAGGTTTCATATATAGTGAGGTCTCGCCCTATGCCTTGTCCTACCTGCCCTGTGACAGCAAGCCAGCAAGCTCTCCTGGACCATTGGCACCCTCTGTTAGCAAGGCAGGGTGCTGTCTAATTAACGAGTTCACAGAATTCTCTCTTACAGCTCAGTTTATTCCTCCTCAGGAAATTACTTTTCCTTTCATATATATCCTCTTAGCTTAATCCCAGGTTGTAGGACATTTTTTGTCTTTTTCTCAACTGTTCTCCCTTCTGCCTTGCCTCCTACATCAAAAACACAAGCTTAGTCAAGGCTGATAACCACGGGCAGGTGCCAGTGATACCCACACGTCATGGGAAAGGAGAGGCGTAGGCTCATGGAGAAAACTTGATAAGAGGAACATTAGCTATGAAGGGTCAGTTGTCTTGGGTCTTACATGCACCTTCCTGTTCTCCACGTTTTACACTTCTCTGCTAATACCAGTGGTGAATAAAAGTGTTTGATTTTTGGACTTCCCTGGGGGTCCAGTAGTTGAAACTCCATGCTTCTAATTCGGGGACACAGATTTGATCCCTGGTTGTGGAGCTAGGATCCCACATGACACACGGCCAAAAAAAAAAAAAAAGTGATTTTTTTTTTCTTATTTAAATGCCAATATTACATATTTCTACTTTTAAAATGTTAACTATATAGCCGCACTCTTCATTATGGTAGCTACTGTCTATATATATGGCTCTATAAATTTAAATTAATTAAAATTAAATAAAATATAAAATTCAGTTCCTCAGTTGCACTAGCCGTGTTTTAAGTGCTTAGAAGCCACACGTGGCCAGTGGCTGCCAATTGAACAGCACAGTTTCATTGTAGAGAGTTCTATCAGACAGTTATGATACAGCGTATTTCAGCTACATATTGAGAAAAGTTGACCTGGAAATTACCATTTTTCAATATGGTGTCCTTTAAGAAAATGTGTTTTGAGTTTCATGTCATTTCTCTTCCCTCCTCCCCAAACTTTCAGGATGCCTTACTTTTTTTTTAAGTTAGAGTATTCCTCTACGTCCTCTGAAAACATGCCACCTGAGGTCTGGCTTTGGGAGTAACACAGGTGGACAGCTTGTGGGCTTTGATGGACTTGTGGCTTGTGAGCCCATTTTTAAACTAAAATATTAATTAATTAGAAAGACTCATTTAAAAATTCACTTGGTGTATCTAGCTCAAAGTTCGTCTCAGGAAAATCAGGAGAGTGGTTTTATCTTGCCCTCCTGTCATGTTTAGAAAAGATAGTGAGTGAGCGATGGACTTTTTGGTTTAAGGTAGTTGACACAGATCTGGTTTTAAGATACTAGGTTCTGACTATTCTTAGATGTAAAACATTTCAGAACTCAGACCCACAGACATAGAAAACACACTATGGTTACCAAAGGGGAAGGGCTGGGGGGAGGGATAAATTAGGAGTTTGGGTTTAACGTATACACACTGCTATGTACAAAATAGATAACCAACAAGGACCTACTGTGTAGCACAGGGAACTATACTCAATATTTTGTAATAACTTATTAGGGAAAAGAAGCTGAAAAAATATATATGTATAACTGAATCACTTTGCTGTACACCTGAAACTAACCCAACGTTGTAAACCAATTATACTTCAACGAAAAAAAGAAATATTAAAAAAAAACAAATTTCGGAACTCTGTTCACTGTCTCAGGCAGATTTCTGAAGAGAGGTTCTGCTACTTGAGGGTTGCAACATGAAGAAAAGGCATACATGTGGCACCACATGTGTATCCACACATGCATGTACTGACATAAGTGTGCACATCCACACGTGTACAGACATGTGCATACCCACACATGCAGCACACATGCAAACCTCACTCGTGTGTACACGTGCACAGTATGCATATGGTAGTAATTGATGCCTACATGTTTTAAGCGTAAGTTAGCTTTAATGAGACAAAACTAGCAACAAAAAATAGATAATGTTGTAGTCATAGAAACTTTTTATTTTTATAATCTGAAAACTTTCTATTCTGAACGTCCACTTCTTTTTCTTTAGAAAGAAAATTTTGCTGATGCTTCAGAGCAGGCAGTCTCTGTTCAGAGAAGTATGCAAGGTATGTCTTAGCAGAGTATGAGCAGCTCTCTTGTTCTCAAGCTGGAGCTGGCCTTTGGTGCATAAAAATAGATGCTGCCTGTAGCCTAATTTCACCACCCTGGAAGTTCCTGCAGCGCACAGTAATACTGGGTTCCCTTGGCTTCCTGAAGCCTCAAGCTCCCATTCATTCTTTCTTCTTTTTGACTCAAAGCTTGCTCCATATTAAAATGTAGGTGTACTTGGGAAAAGTATTGTCTTACTTAAGCTTAAGTCATTGATAGCTTTATTGAGTTTTAAGTGGAAGGAGGAAAGAGATGCCTGGAAAAGGGATGCCCGGTGCCTGCCTAATCTACAGATTTGGGGAGACAAGAAAGAGTTGCTTGCTTGTTTCTTTAGGTTCGTTATTCAGTGGTTTGATTTGTAATGGGACTCTTTAGTATTCCCGTGATCCCAAATCTCAAGCTTTTGATTTGATTTGGTTTTAAGACAGTCAAGCTTTAGATGGCTTATTAACTATGAAATGTATTAAACTTTTAACTTCATCCCAAATAGAAACTGTAAATAAATTACACCAAAAAGAGGAACAGTTTAATGTGCTGTCTTCTGAATTGGAGAAGTTGAGAGAAAATTTAGCAGGTAAGAAGACGTCTCTACACATTAAATGTAGTAGGCTTCCTAGGATTTGAGATAATTTTAGTGTGTTGTTACAGCATATCTACTATTCAGGCATAAATTCTTCACTCGTGTTATATTGTGATAAAATACTTGTTTGAGGTCTGTAAACCTTAGCGAATTCTCTCTGCTTTGTTTTCAAACAAGTCAGAATCCACCCCATCTCACTACTCCCCCTGCTATCCTTGATCCGAGTCAACCAGCATCTTTAATCGAAGCTGTAGTAACAGCTGGCCACCTGGGCTCCTGCTTCTGCTCTGACCCCTTCAGTCTGTTCTCAGCCCAGCAGCCAGGGGGATCCTTTCAACATCAAGTCAGATCATGTCACTTCTCTGGTCAGAATGGCCCAGTGGCTCCCATCTCACTCACAGTAAAAGCTGTGGTCCTTACTGTCATCAGGTCCTCTTATCTCTATGATTTCATCCTGTACTCTTCTTCCCCTTGTTCCTTCCACTGCAGCCATATTGGCCTCCTTGGTGATACTTGATTGTCGAGCATGTTCCTGCCTCGGGGCCTTTGCACTTGCTTTCCCCTCTGCCTGCATTCCTCTTCCCTCACTTCCCTCAGGGTTTTACTTAAATGTCACCGTCTCAGAGAGGCTCTCGCTAAGATTTTAACCTCCCCGACTCCTTCCTGACTCCTTTCTCCGCTTGTATTTTTTTCCCTCTTAGCACTTAACCACTATCTATTGTACTATTTATTCTCTTTATTTATCTTGTTTATTGTCTGTCTTCTTTGCTAGAATGTAATTTTCATGAGAGCAGGGATTGCTATATGCACATATTCCCAGAGCAAGGCTTGGCATACAGGGTGTAGGTAATACATTTTTGTTGATTATAACACAACAGTGCTATTTTTTTCTATATATATTCAGATATGGAGGCAAAATTTAGAGAGAGAGAGGAAAGGGAAGAACAGTTGATAAAGGCGAAGGAAAAACTGGAAAACGACATTGCAGTAATAATGAAAATGTCAGGAGATAGTTCTTCTCAGCTGACAAAAATGAATGATGAATTACGTCTGAAAGAAAGGTATGTATGAGTATTAATAAGAGCGCCTACTTTGGGTTAGGCCCTGAAGGAAGGTCTGGGTGGGAGGGGAGATGAAATCTTAAGGACTGTTAGGTTTTAAAGTTGCCTGAATCTCATTCTTTCTCTGTTATCGCAGTGTATTGCAGACTTTCTGGTGACTTGTAAAGAAAAGGTAGTAGTTTACCAACGGCAATAGCATCTTTTACAGGCAGTTAAAAATATTTTTAGGGACTTCCCTGGTGGCCCAGTGGTAAAGAATCTGCCTTACAATGCAGGGGATGCGGGTTCGAACCCTGGTCAGGGAACTAGGATCCCACATGCCATGGGGCAACTAAGCCCACGCACCACAACTACTGAGCTCTTGCGCCTCAACTAGAGAAGAGAAATATATATATATATATTTTTAACCTATTTCAGTGGGATGATAGATAACACGTGTGAAGGGCTGATCACGGGCCACACGCTGTGCTAACAGCTTTGTGTAGAGTATATTTTCTAGTTCTCCTAATTAATAATCCTCTGAGGTGAGTGTATTATTGTTCCTATTTTAAAGAAAAGGAAATTGAGGCTTAATGAGGTTAAGTAACTCGCCTGAGGTTTCGGATCTAGGTGGTCTGGTCCCAGAGCCCTTGTTGCTCTTCATCACTACACCCTACTTCCTCAGCGCTAAAGCTTCTTTTATCGTAATCTCTCTTCTCGTCTTTATTCTGAGGCTCTCGTTGCTTTGATTTTTTTTTTCTTTTAATGGCTGCCCTATAAAAATCAAATGTTTATTTTATAAGGCAAAAACTTTTAGAGGACATATTAGCTCTGGTAGACTTCTGATTCTGAAAGTATTAATACTTGGCAGAGTTAGTTTACGTCCAGCCGTGCACTCACGCACGGCTCAGCGTTGGTGGGTGACGGGCAGATGGACCTTGGTTGGCCGACTGTGACAGACCTGCTGTGAGGTGGGCACAGCTGCCCAGGCGGTTGTGGCACAGAGCCTTGGAGAAGTTGCATTTCTGTCGGTGCTTATCCAGAGGCACCGTCCAAGTTTCCTTCCTTTCTCCGGTCCATGAGCCAGCCTTTTCTCCAGGTTGATGGCCCTCGTACATCTCTGTGGGACCACGTGGTTCTCTTTGAGCTAGAACATCACATTATTGTTATTTTCATATCTTCTGTTCTCAAGCGACCCCAAAATGAGTCTTTGATAATCTAGTCTGCTAAAATTTGGAAACCTCAAATACTTACCTCCTCTAATGTGCTTACTTTTCAATCATTTTTCCTTATTGATCTACTGACATAAAATAATAAATGTTCACAGTTAGAGGAGTAGTTACTCTAAGGTATTTGTAACCATCACAATTGTTAAAATTATTCTTCAGGACAAGTCAGTTTTTGTTTTTGTTTTTTGCTTATTTCAGATGTTATTAATTGCTCATAACATTTATAATCATTAAGACAATTATTATTAATATTTTAAAGTACAACTCTAGAATTTAAAGTACTCTTTTGAAAAATCTGATGCCTTGTATTGAAACTTGTTCTAGAAATGTAGAAGAATTACAGCTAAAACTTACCAAGGCTAATGAAAATGAAAGTCTTCTGCAGAAAAGTATTGGGGAAGTAACTCTCAAAGCTGAACAGAGCCAGCAAGAAGCAGCTAAAAAGCATGAGGAAGAAAAGAAAGAACTGCTGAAAAAATTGTCAGACCTGGTAAGGAGAGAATCAGTGGGACTGTTGGCTGGCAGGGGAGGTTGAGGGGCAGAACAGACATGGGCAAATGACTCACTCCTGACTCTGGGTGTCTGCAGGAAAAGAAAATGCAAATGAGCCACAACGAGTGTCAAGAGCTGGAAGCCAGGTATGAAGAAGCCAGTTCTGAGACACAGGCCAAGCATGAAGAAGTGCTGCAGAACCTCCAGAAGATGCTGTTGGACACAGGGGAGCGGCTGAAGGCCGCACAAAAGGAGAACAGTGACTTGCTGCAGGAGATGGAGGAGCTGAGAAGGCAAACCGACAAAGCCAGAGTACGTGGTGGCGAGAATCGTGTGGTCGAATTACAGTTTGCTTGCGTTCCGTGTCAAGGCTGCAAGGGGGCTTAGAAAGCAGCAGCACGTGGGATGGGTTCAGTGGCCGTTACCAGTGTTGGCCCTCAGAGTGCGTGGCAGGAGGGCGAATTACATGTCCTGTATCTTCAAGTGCTTTGTACCAGCCGCTGTTCCTTCTCAGGGAGGGTGATGGCTACAGGTCTTTCCCCCGAATGTACTGTGTGGCCACCACCCCCTACGCGACTTGCTCCCCAGCTGTCACGAAGAGTCTGCTGTTGCCTGACCTCTGTCTGCCTGCCTGTAGTAGACTCTTTGTTGCGGGAAAGCATGTTCCTCTAATCTTGGCCATCTTGCTGCCACCTTGCACCAGGGTTAGGAGAGACATCTTGCAGAAAAGCAAGAGGCAGAGGCCACGTGAGGCAGGTGGGCAGGGAGTGGAGCCTGGTTGGAGGAACAGAGCTCTTAGAGGATAAAGTAGAAGGGAGAGCTCTAGAGAGGGCTCTCGCATGTCCCCAGGAAGGCACTACGAGCTCATCAACAAGGAAGCTGGATTTAAGGGCTGTGAGAAAACATCCTACTGCTAAGTAGAGTAGAACTTGATACACTGATTTTCATTGTATGGTGTCAGGATCGTATCAGTGTCCCAATATGTTTTTTGACTCTGGTAACGTAATGAAGTTCAACCCTCCTAACTCCTATCTAAATTGCTCAAAGAAAAGCAAATACTTGTCTTTAATTATTTTTAATGTGTCAGAGAAATGTTTATATATATATATATGAGTTTAGTAGACAGAAAATAGAAAAAAGCATACATAGGACTTGAAACAGAGCCCATTTAAAACTTATAAAATTAAGTGTAGCATGACATGTAATACATGTCATGTATAAGATGCCTAAATTTTCTTTCTTCTACATGCTGTCCATCAACGCTTTCTCTTTTCCCTGCGATGTGTCTCCAGGTTTATGAGCCGTTTAACAACTGGATATAATTTCCAGAGTTTTTGTCTTTGTGGTTCCCTTTATCTGGACAGACTCTAGTTTTTTAGTGTTTCCGTTGAAATGTTGCAGCCTGCCCAAACCACAGCATTCTAGTGGTTTGTGTGAAGGCTCAGTAATTGTGTTTGTTGTTGTTGTTGTTGTTTTTATAAGGATCATTTGGTTAAAATGCCAGGATTCAGTTCCCGTCAGAGTTGACAGTTCCCCCTCCAGAGTTGTCTGGATCTGGATCTCCGATTTCTGTGAATCTCAATGTTGTCAACAGCAGGGGCTCAACAGACTCTTTGGAGAATCTGATGAAACCTTAAGATATTTTCCCCAGGAAAGCTGGTATATGCCCTCAACCAGTTTTAGATGAAACCTCAGGAGATTCGTGGAGCCCACAATGCTCCCATGTTCCCTAGTTTAAGAGCCAATGAACTATAGCTGTGCCGTCCAGTACAGTAGCCACTAGCTACGTGTGGCCATTTAAATCTAAATTAGTTCAAGTTATAAATTCATCCTCTCAGTCGCGAGCACTGCACGTGTGGTTAGTGGCTACCACAATGGACAGCGCAGATAAAGTCCATTTGTATCCTTGCAGAAAGTTCTGGACAGTGCTGGTAGAGACATTGTGGTCAATTTACTTTATAAACCAATACACTTTTTTAAAGCCCATTTATTTTCGTTGCCAAAGACTAGAAAATTAGTCTGTATTTTTACTAAGTTATATGTAATATTGAAGCTAAATCAGTCTCAGGCCAAGTCCTTTAGTAAGTGAGGTTCTGCATTTAGTTTGAAAAGCAACAGTTTATAATACCTTGCCCTTCCTCCTCTTTTTTGGTTAAAGTATACTCACTTTTTGTAGTTCTTTAGATTGTGTTTTAAAAAATTCTATGAACCCCTTCTACAATAGAAACAATTGGATAATTGGAATGGCAGGAAAGAATTTCATGCCCTGACATCAAAGTCAAACTACTGTTTGTATCTTCTAGGTGTCTCTCAGGAATACTTCAAAAGTTGTTTCAAAGATAAACCAATAGATATATCAGCACTTTGCAAAGCTAAACTTGCTTTGCATTATCCTTTTATGGGCTCTGTTCATCGAGTTTCTTTCCCCTGTTATCCAGATAGTTTCTATGACATTTATTGTAAAAATTTTTTTAACTTTTATGGTTTAGGTTACATTAAGTTATTCGGGCTTGCATTTGTCTGCTTGATTTCATTTTGTTTCCATTCTTTCCATCTTTTGTTTCTGTAGTCGCTAACTTACTTATTAACATCAGCCAAAAAAGAAATTGAACTAATGTCAGAAGAGCTGAGGGGTCTGAAATCAGAGAAGCAGCTTCTTGCACAGGAGGGAAATGCTTTAAAGTTAGAAAAAGGCTCACTTTTGTCAAAGCTTGTAGAGGTGGAGGCCAAAATAACTTTACTTCAGGAAGACCAACAGAAGCTATGGTCAGTAAACGAAACTCTTAATTTAGAAAAGGAGAAAGTCTTAGAAGAAAAGCAAGATGCTGAAAAGCTTTATCAGCAGGAGCAGCTCAATAAAGCAGCTTTGGCAGTTGAGAGAGAGAAATTACTTAAAGAAATCAATAACGCACAGGAAGAACTCTTGAAGATAAATATGGAAAATGAGTCTTTGCAGGCTTCCAAAGCAAGCTTGCAGGCACTCACAGAGGAACTCCAGTTCAGCCAAGATATTTTGATGGCTGAGTCTAAGAAGAATCTGGAAGAAAAAGATCACCTGGAGGATCATATCAAGAAGCTTGTAACTGAAAACCTTGCGTTGGCTGAAGATAAAGATGAAATTATTCAGAAGCTTCAGAGCTCCTATGAGGAGCTAGTCAAAGATCAGAAAAGCTTGGTGCAGGAGATGGAAAATCTTACAACTGAGAAAAAGTCAGCTTTGGAGAAACAGTCAGGTCTTGATAACATGTGCATAGCCTTAAAGATCGAAAGAGACCATCTCCTCCAAAACAGCAAAGATCTGCAGTTTGAGAAGGACATGCTGCTTCAAGATCAGGAAAAGCTGAATGCCAGCCTGGAGGCTGCCCTCCGGGTCAAACATCTGCTCAGCACGGAAGCCGGTGGGCTCCGCGCGCAGCTGCAGGAGGCCAGCGAGGCTCTGAGGGAGGCCGAGCTGGAGACTCTGCAACTTCAGGCCACAAACACAAGCCTCACCACGCTGCTGGAAGAAATGAAGACCAGTCGGGAGATCACAGACTCCGAGCGCATCCAGCTTCTGCGTGAAAGAGAAACCCTGGCCTCGTCTGAGAGAAGGCTCTTGGCCAAAAAAGAAGAACTTCTAAATGAAAATAGGCTCATCACTGAAAAACTCAACAAATGCTCGGAAGAGGCTGCCCACATCGAGATGAACCTGAACGAGAAGATCACTTACCTAACTTCTGAGAAGGAGATGGTTTGTCAGAAAATCACTAAGCTCAGAAAGCAGCAGGATAGTCTCTTGAAAGAAAAATCTGTACTGGAAATGCAAAATACAGATTTACTTGCAGAAAGGGAGAATTCCATCAAAGCCATAGAAGACCTTAAAAAGAAATACGATCAAGAGTCTGCAAACAGAAGAATCATTGTGCACGAGAAGATGAAACTGCTCGGTAATCTCGATGCCCTGAAGAAAGAGCTTCAAGAGAGAAAAAAGGAAAACCAAGGACTCGCAGCCACCAGGCATGATCTCGCTTTGATGCTGAAAGAGGCTCAAAATGCCAAAAAGACTCTGGAGAAAGAACACACTAACGTACTGCAAGCAAAGGAGAGTTTGAACGCTGAACTCAAGGCTTGCTGTTCCGAAAAGAACATCTTGCTGAAGGAGGGGTTGAACCTGCAAGAAGAGTGTCAGAAGTTAAATGAGAAGATCCACATGATGCAGCAGTCCCTAGTCCTGGAGAAAGAAGCCAGGACCCAGGACAAAGAGTCGTCCTTGTGTGAAAACAGCCAACTCCACGGGAGAGTGGTTCTCCTGGAGCAGGAGGTGGGGGAGCTGAGGGTGTGCACCAGGGAGCTCCAGTCCGAGAACTTTGTGCTAATCCAAGACAAGGCCAACTCAGAGCAGAAAGTGGCGGAGATTGTTAAGGAGAAGGAACTCTTGAGCGCAGAGACGGCTCAGCTGGCCGCCAGCATAGAGACTCTGAAGAGCGATTTTGCTGCCTTGTCCAAATCCAAGCTGGAACTGCAGGAGCTGCACAGCTGCCTCACCAAGATGCTGGATGACCTGCGGCTGAACCACGAGGTGACCCTGGCCGAGCGGGCCAGGGTGATGCAGGACAACAAGAACCTCCTGGCTGAGAAAAGAGAGATGATGCTGAAGAAGGACGAGCTCCTGAAGGAGAAGGAGAAGCTGGCCGAAAGCTACTTCATCCTTCAGAAAGAGATCAGCCAGTTGGCCAAAACCAACAGCCATATCTCAGTCAACCTCCTAGAATCTCAAAATGAAAACCGTATTTTGAGGAAAGACAAGAGCAAGCTCACTCTTAAAATTAGAGAGCTCGAGACTCTGCAGTCCTTTACGGTAAAGTGGGAGGTTCAAGTGTTGAGCACCTGGCCTAACCCTGTGCACTAACCCTGCAGTGGCTGAGGGATTTGTCTTTGTTTCCAAAGAAGGAGACCCACCCCATTTAATCACTGGCTTAGATATCTCAAGCTCTTTGTCACCACCTGAAAGGGCAACTCTTTACTAAATGTCTAATAGCAGTTGTCCCTCTCCATCAGAAAAAATTGCAAACTGTGAATAAAAAGGATAGATTTTTTTAATGTAGGGAGAATTTTTTTGTGAAAAAGGCAACCGTGGTTCTTAAAGGCTTAAGAACAATAGTAAAATGGGCACATGTTAAAACAAAGTATCTTCTATGTGACTTTTAATTGTTTCATTGTGTCTCTTCATTTGGAATTGGAAGATTCCAGGGAAATCTCCACAGTTGGTAACAGGGAAGGTATAAAGGCAGAATTCCCATAAGCTTTATTAGACCACATGAAATTGTAATAAGCAAGTGCCTAAAAAGATTTTAATTCACTTAGGTGATTTTTTTCAATATCTTATCAGCTAAGGATTTGTTTCCATATGCATGTTATCTTTTTTATTCACAGCCATGCTTATGTTCATTACCTACAGCTTCTCATCGACTTTGTCATTCAGTGCTTCTCATTAAACGCTTGAGCCTTACACTGTAATTGCCCAAATAATTTTTATTTTTATTTGAGAAGTTCCCAACCTAAATCCCAAGTGATCTCAAAAGCCCCGAATTTGAGATAGCAAGAATAGTGTTTTAAATTTTTAACAATAAATATGATGAAGAGAAAATTCGGCCACCTAAGGATGTTACTCTGTATTATTGCTAAGCATTTCTCTCAAACATAAGTCAGAATAGTGAGCACTGTTGTTAGTGGAACTTGGAACTTAGAAAATGTAGGTTTAGAGGGGTGTGAAAAAACACAAATTGCATATTACAGTTAGCCTGTTGAAAAAACGGCACAAAAAGGGCCTATAACTTTGTTCTGCTTCGGAGTAAAGACCTTTGATGTCTTGGTCTGTCTGCTTCGGCATGGGATCAGTGATTGGCTCACCGTCTCTGTGTGATTCCCTTCACCACACAGACCCTGAGCCCTATGGCCTGAGTGTTAGTCACCTCCCCGCGTTGGTGAGGGGTCCCCTCATTTCTCACAGTGCTTTCTCGTATTTAGGCTGCTCAAACAACAGAAGATGCCATGCAGATAATGGAACAGATGACCAAAGAGAAGACAGAAACTCTGGCCTCCTTGGAGGATTCCAAGCAAACAAATGAAAAACTGCAGAACGAAGTAATCAGATTTAAATGGCTTTTTGTACAAAGGACAGCTTACCGACTTCATGGAGTGTTTGATCACTAACTCAGGATTGTTTATTTTTTGAAGTGTGGCCTTACACAGGTTTGATGTATGTTAGTGGAGTCGAACGTACACCGGGATGATAATATTAAATAAAGTGTATTACTTCATTACTTATTTAGTAGGATCAACCTTTAAAAAAGGAGGGGAAAACCCTAACAGCGTGGCTTTCTGTGATAATTGTTCAGTGATAGAACTAATGAGAGGAGGTACCGATAACATTCTCTAGCTTTTGTATTTTTTTATCTTAAATCACATATGCTTTTTTTCTCAACTTTCTCCCAACTTTGAGCCACTGAATTCCATCCCGCAGCCCTGAGTTTGACATAGGCCTTTTTCTTGGCCTAATTCAGTACTGGTTCCCTTTTGTCTCATTTTGAATCAGTCACTTCTGGGTCTTGGATAGATTTGCGGCCTCAAGATAATTTTGATTCTGTCCAGAAGTAGCATTTCTTATTCTTGCACCTTCCTTTGATTCCCAGTCCCCCCACCCCCAGCTCATACCAACCCTTTCTTTCTTTGGAAAGCTGTTACATAAATCTCAAGCAGATTGCTTCGCCGAAATAGTTATGTGAAGTTTTGTAGAACTTGAAATGCTTTTTAAAGTGATAGTCAGGTAAGAGGTTAAGAAATTAAAGCCAGGGAAAATCCGGAGAGCCGCATTGAATAGCTGCTATAAAGATCAGACCTTCTCATGATGGAAGGTCAATGATTGAAATCCATAAAGACATGAACATTTTGAGATAATTATAGGGTAAATAAAACTTGACATAGAAAAGAGTATGTTTATAAAATTGATGACTAATAAGAACCTGCTGTATAAAAAAAGAAAAATAAATAAATAAAAATTAAAAAAAAAAAAGAAAAGAGTGCGTTTAGGAATTGACAGTCCTAACAGAAGAGGACATCAGCTGAAAATATAAAAGCATCAAAAATAATAGGTGATAACCAAAATTAGAAAGTAAAGTAAATGAGAAGATTTTAGGGAATGTCTCTAACCTTTGAAGATAGATTCAGGGAGAATTGTGTGCTTATAAACCATACCCCTTGGTGTCTTGTTACAGCCAGAATACAGACTGGAGGAATCAGTTTTTGGACCCACTGAACATTCCATGAATCTGGAATGTTAGGGGGCATTAAAAGGGAGATGGTGGTGTTGAAACTAGCAAGACACTTTCTAGGGCTCCTGACTGGTAGCAGGTGACAGGACAGAAGCACCTTTGGCTGTAGAGATAACGATACACGTCCTAGAAAGCCAGCAAGGCGCCAGAAGCACACCCTGTGTAATGGATCACCCGTGAAGAGCTCCCCATCCTTGGGGGATGCACACCTCGAACTCCAGCCACCTGCCAGAGCCTGTGGTCGGTCACATCCCCACTCATTCTAGTAATGTGTCTGGCTTTCCCACCAGGGGCCAGGGCCTGTGGTTGGTCACATCCCCACTCATTCTAGTAATGTGTCTGGCTCTCCCACCAGGGGCCAGGACCTAGGCTGGCTGTGTCTCCCATGGGCAGGTGATGGGGCTGAATGTGAGTGAGTGGTTTTCAGTCTCACTACATGACCTTTTCCTTTTCAGATTGAAGTTGAGATGAATAACTAAATCTTTTCCCATCTACAAATATCCCAATAATTTTTATAATGAGGACCATAGAAGTTTGGTACTGACATTGAAAAATATCTTATCCTAAATGACTAGTCTTTGGGGAAGAAAGTGGTTTATTTTCATTCCAGAGAATTAATCCTTGCTGATGGCATGCCTTTGCAATTTCTTTTTGGTTTTTTTTTAAGATGGATTGTACATGAATAGCAAGTTCAATGATAAATTTTGAGAATTGTATACAAGGTGAAAGAAAACTTTTGCTTTAATTTATGTAGCAATTTAGTTTGACATTTTGGCCAGGTGTACAGGACATGTCTGACTAAAGTAAGGGGGAGGTTGCAGTTTATAATAGACTTGATCATTTATAATCTCTTCACCCAGGTGATCTTTTTGTTTGTTTGTTTGTTTTGCAAATGACTAATTTCACCTTTCTAATGCACCTTTTCATGAATGATTTGTCTATCCAGTCATGTGATTGGAAAATGAAATAATTTCATCAAGTTTTTTTCTCTTGGTGTTTAAGTTGGATACACTTAAAGAAAACAACTTGAAAAATATGGAAGAGCTGAACAAATCAAAAGAACTTCTGACTGTAGAGAACCAAAAAATGGAAGAATTCAAGAAAGAAATGTAAGTTTACCTCCTTTGAGAGAAATTATGGCACTAATTTAAAATTGCAAAAGGGAAAACAATGCTAATTATTTTTAGAATACTTGACAAGTACGTAGTCAAAAGTAATAGTCTCCCTTCTGCCCCCCGAATGCTGTTGCAAACCCGAGAAGTCACCCCTGTAACGTTACACTGTGAAGTCAGAACTATAGCTAAGTTACAGGATCAAAATGAAATGTGTGCTGGCTGATGAGTTAGGACAGCTGGAATTCAAATGTGACTTGGTAAAGCCTTATGAAAATCCAAGGGAAATCAGAGCTTTTTAAATTTTTTATTTTTTTAATAAGTATTTTAATTAATTAATTTATTTATTTTATTTTTGGCTGTGTTGGGTCTTCGTTTCTGTGCGAGGGCTTTCTCTAGTTGTGGCAAGCGGAGGCCACTCTTCATCGCGGTGCGCGGGCCTCTCACTGTCGTGGCCTCTCTTGTTGCGGAGCACAGGCTCCAGACGCGCAGGCTCAGCAATTGTGGCTCATGGGCCCAGCCATTCTGCGGCATGCGGGATCCTCCCAGACCAGGGCTCGAACCCGTGTCCCCTGCATTGGCAGGTGGATTCTCAACCACTGCGCCACCAGGGAAGCCCGCCCAGAGCTTTTTAAAGTAGTATGCTTACATGGTAGCTAATCTCAACATTAGGAAACATCAGACCCTCTGTGAATCAATCCCTCAAAACTCTTTCTATAGGGGAAAAAAAAAAAAGCATGCACTTTTGAGATTGTCAGTAGTCTTGATTTTAAGAGTAATCTAATCTTCTGGCGTGGAAATTAAAAGAGCAGAATTTTGGGAGACTCTTTCCAATCAAGGTTCACCCATCAGTCTGCTGCCTAGATTTCAGGCAGACAGGCTGCCCATGTTTCCTTTGTCAATACCACCTTTCGAATTTGGTTCTTATAATCATTGCAGGTGGTTATTTATCTGGCATTGTAAGTGACAGTTACAGAGTAGATTTCATTTTGCTTATCTGTTCTGAGAACTATACTGTATCAGCCATGTGAACCTAAAATTCAAAGCCAACTAATCTGGTGAACATTTGAGCATGTCCTTTGTTCTAGGTACAGTTAAGCTAGGAAGGATACAAAGGTGAATTGCACGTGGACCCTGCCCTCCGAGGGTTTGTATTATTTATTTCCAGTTTTGATCAAACGAATAGATGAGATTCAAACACAAACAAAAGCACCAGTTCCAAACTGCTGTTCCCAAGTCACCATCCTCAATACTATGTGTTGATCAAGCTCGGATTAAATTAGTATACTATGTCTAGTTCTTCTGAGAGTTCTTAAAATCCTCCTAGAAATGATCTCATCTGAGCTGCTCATCTGAGGGGATGGACAGCTCACGACATTGATGGTGGATCCTTTTGTCAGTCTTGGTTTTAGTGATGTTTCTCTAGGTGGTGTTTAAACAGCTCCCAACGGTTCCTTTTACACCGATGTGTACGTGCACAGTCGTGGTGACCGGCCACCAGGAGAGGCTTGAATCTCCTGGTCTGCTGAAAGCAAAGGGCACAAGTAGAAACGGTCACTGTGATAGGAAAAACGAATTCAAATCAGTTCAGAGAGGATGGGTTCAGCTACAGTTCAGGGTCCCCCCCCCCCCCCCCGCTCCCCGGTGACACAGTAGCTCTGCTCACCTGAGTGTCTGGAGCCCATCATCTGCGTCACAAAGGCAGCTGGTGAGGGAGGATCTGAGCATCGGGAGAAGATACCCTCACCATGCCCCCTCTGCCATCACCCCACTCTGAGCTCTCTGGGCCGTGCTGGGTAGTGGAGGGGTGGGACCAGAGGGGACCCAGCTGAGAGGTGGAATTCCTGTCTCCTGCAGGGCTATCTGGGCGTCTCCTGTAGGGGTCGTCGCACTGGTCTAGCGTTAAGTGTCACCCTCCTCACTCAGTCTCTCTGTCATGTCCCCCACCCCACTCCGTGTGGGGTGGTTTCACCCCTGCCGAGAGGGAAGCTCTTTCTGCGTGCCCTTCTTTGAACGACCCCATTGAATAAGGAAAGCTCAGCCTCGGGCCCGCAGCCGCAAGGGAGCGGGAGCAAAAACCTGTGGGCCGCGCTGCCGTCCACCTCACCTGCGCCTTCCTCCCCGGGCCCGGTTCCTGGGTCTCTGATCCCTGAGCGGGGAGTTCAGGCCAGGGGAAGCCAGACCACAGGGCAGACAGGGCCTGCGCTGCTTCTGATTGTCCTGGCCCAGCAGGGCTGCGAGAATCGTGCCTTGTGCCAGTAACTTGGCCGGTCAAGGCCGGGACTCTTAGCAGGACGGAGGGGCAGTGGGAGACACAGTGGTGGCGTACGTGGGAAGCTGCTGGAGGGAGGTGTGAGGAGTGGGTTGAAAGCGCCCCCCGCCCCCAGTGACTCATTGTTCCCTGCCTGAGACTTGGCCGCATTTCAGGGACCAGCTGATATAAATGTACTGTGTCATGAGAACAGTGCTTCTTAAAAAGAAAAAAAGCAGTCCTTTTACTGTTCCTTAGTCTTGTTCCCCGGTGCTCCGAGCTAGGGAAGGAGCAGCTGTTTGTTTTTCGAGGTTTAGCACGTACCTGGGATCTTCATGGCCTCTAGAGCTTTTCAGGTGTTTCTCTTCACCTGCCAGGACACCTATGCAGACCCAGGAGTTCCAACGGGAGCCACCTCCTACAGAAACTTGCCCTCTGCCCTGGAATCCCAGCATTTGCAACTAAATGTTCATTTTCCTCTATGTCACTTACTCAACTGGTTTTAGGAAAACTTGATTTTGGTGAGCCAGCTCCTATTTTTAGTTGGAGAGAGAGAATAAAATGGTTTCTCTCTGGTGTGTAATTTTTGACTCTCAGGGAAAACGATATAAGCCATCTAATTTTTGCCTTTAATTACTCACCTGGCACAGTAATAAATCTAGAATATATTTAGCATGGTAATTAATAGGTTTATGATAGATTCCTAAGTAGAATGTCTGCAAGTCAATATTAGCAATGTTTGCCTCTCAGTTTTAAAACTGCGACAGTCTCCTTTTCTGTTGCAAGACATCTATCTTATAATGTAGAAAGAAAAGCATCTTTAAAAATTGTGAGAATTATATTTGTAGGTATTTTTGGAATTATTCCTTAGAGTATGTCCAGAAGTTGGGCTGTTAGAGCCTCCTTCTTCTATGAAATGTACATATCCCCTCTGGTCTAAAGAAAAATTGAAAGAGGTGTTTCTATATTCAAATCACAACTGAGGTCTGTCTGCCAGTTTTAACTCCAGTTCTCTTGGTTCCACAACTTACTTGATTTGGGGCAAATCTTTTCACTTACCTGAGCTTCAATTTTGTCATCTTTAAAATATAAATAATAACATTAGCTTCCTTGGGCTTTGAGGATTAAATGTACATGAAATCATTTTGCAGGTTTTAAAACATTGAACAAGTATCATTTTTATAAATCTTAGGTCATCTTGATATTTCTTTGACTCCTTATTTTAATTTTCTTCACTGTGGGCTCTTAATAGCAACCAAGGATTTAAAAAATTTGAAAGGATGAAAATCTTTAAAAGAGAAAGAACAGGATCTTGAACTTATCTCTGACAGGCCACACAAATGCTGAAACCAAATAGCCCCTAATGAAGGTGGTGACCACTTGGGAATAAAAGGTTTGGCTTATGATGATTTCATCATAAGTAAAATCTTCTGATTTGTCAAGAGCTGGTGGACTTTGGCCAGAAGATGAACTTTAGCTGTAGTGCGCGCGCGCGTGTGTGTGTGTGTGTGTGTGTGTGTGTGTGTGTGTGTGTTTTGATCCATAATTAAAATCAAGCCTCCCAGCTTTTGAATGACTAATTACCTGAAGCTAAAATTCCTTCTCAGTTTTTCTTCGCTTGCTAAATAAACATCTCTGTAAAATGACAAATTTAATGTGCTGGGAGGATTTTTGTGTAGACATCTTCCCCTATATCTTCATGAGGTCGGCCCCGTAGGTATGTTATAGGTACGTGGAGAATTAAAAATCAAGAAAACTGAAGATGCCAAGCACTGCCACCCATTAGACAACTGAAGTTAAAAATAGATGTGTTCATGCATCAGCAGATGGATTCATACCCAGATGACTTGATTCAGAATTCAGCCACGTATGACAGCTCACTAAATGGAATATAGCCAGCACAGACTTAAAATTCATAATTGCATCAAAACCTTCTATGGTATAAAACTAAAATTCAACAATCAAATAAACTGTTTTCAATGTCCACGTGTAAAGGATAATTTGGGATGTATATTTGCAATTAAGCTTAATAATGGGAAGATGTTTAATAAATACATTTACCCTGTTCACATTTTATATGCTGATACTCATGGTATAATATGGTTAGCAAGCTGTATTTTTATTTGCTTCTTTTAATTTCAGGTTAGCAGTATGGAAAGAATACAATCAAAATAAAACACTTGTTATGTAATTAGAAAACTGCATTTCCTTTGGGCATTTCACCTCTAATTGTCCTGAAAATATACCCAGATTCCCGCCAGCACTTGATTCTGACAAATACTGGCAAATGGAACCACCAGATATGCATTTCTGCCAGAAAAAAAAAAAAAAAACAGATTACAGATTTGTACAGTTAGAACAGTGCCGTGGCAGCAAAGTAAATCACTTTATCAACATGATAGGTTTAAGTATAATTTTCTAATGGAAATAAGGGGAATACTGACCATTTCATCTGTCATTTATTTTAGAGTGACATTGCTTTTTTGTATGGGGAGTATTTAGAAGTGGGGTAAGTGTGGGTGATGAGAGAGTGGATGTAGTATTTATCAGGTTTGAAAAAAAATGGAATACATGCGAGCAGCAGTCCTCCTCCTGAGAGGTTAAAGCCATTTGGCCCCTCCTGCATGTAGATAACGCTGCCTTCTGTTGTTATAGAGCCTATCAGGCACGTGACCCAGATATATTTTCCTTGGTGCTGTGAAGCTGGTCGTCTCCCACAGTTTCCTTGCCTGTCTTGTTTCTATGGTAACCCTGCACTCACTGTCCTTGCAGAGAAACCCTAAAGCAGGCAGCAGCTCAGAAGTCCCAGCAGCTTTCAGCACTGCAAGAGGAGAACGTGAAACTTGCCGAGGAGCTGGGGAGAAGCAGGGACGAAGTCACAAGTCATCAAAAGGTCAGTGGGCGTTGGGTGGGCATTCCCAGCTCGGCCACGCTGATGTCTGCTGCTGTGGGCAGGGCGCTCGGAGGCTCCTCAGAGAACGTGCTCGATGTGGTGGGGTGGTTCAAATGGGATTTCAAGTCACCTGTGTTACATGTCTCCTCGTTTTCAAGCGTGCTGCTGTAGGACTTGGGTAGGAGTGAGTTGACAGGTCCTTTAAAAAAAAAAAAAAAGCGCTGGGAACTTGCAGGCAAGTAGAAAATAAGATCTTTATCAGATGATCTTATGGCAATGCATTTAAATGGATAGGGACAGTATCTTTTCCCTACTGCTTGGGTTTCAATTTTTTTTTCTCGATTTTTTTTTCTTTCATGAAAATCAATTTTAAGAAAAAGGTTCCAAGAATACAGATTTGGTGTGAGGGTTGGCAGCTGTTTTTAAATAGGACTCTGCTTTTCTTTAAATTAAAAAAAATGTTTAAACACCTCCTAATGGAACTGTGTGTACATGTGCACTTGTGCGCATTGGTGTATGGAACGTGTGTTACACTTGGAATGAACGATAAGCTAACCACAACCCACTTGTTTCCATATTTAAATTACAAAGGCTTCTGACAAGTTTATTAAACACTGAAGCAAAACTGATTTTAAAGAATGCTGTATTCTGCTTTTTATTCTTGAATCAAAACGCTAGACTGTTAGTCACATCTGACCTCAGAGCAGAAGTTCCAAAAAATGACATTTTTAAGAGAATTTTACTGTGTGGTCATTATTTCTTGCTTTGCACGTCAAGGGGAAAAAAAATTTTTTTTCCCAAGCATACTTTGCAAATTTTTTTTTTTTTTATAAATTTATTTATTGATTGATTGATTTTTGGGTGTGTTAGGTCTTCGTTTCTGTGCGAGGGCTTTCTCTAGTTGCGGCGAGCGGGGGCCACTCTTCATCGCGGTGCGCGGGCCTCTCACTGTTGTGGCCTCTCTTGTTGCGGAGCACAGGCTCCAGACGCGCAGGCTCAGTAGTTGTGGCTCACGGGCCCAGTTGCTCCACGGCATGTGGGATCTTCCCAGACCAGAGCTCAAACCCGTGTCCCCTGCATTGGCAGGCAGATTCTCAACCACTGCGCCACCAGGGAAGCCCCTTTGCAAATATTAATTCTCATTTGGATGGAGTAGATTGAGTGTCCATTGACGTGGTGGCATTTGTAGTGAAAGCGCTCTTCAGAGAGTTGATTTCATACTTGAAAGTCTTCATTAGAGCTTTCCACAGCTGCCTTACTTCACTGGAGAAATGGCCCATGTCTCCAGACTCCAGGCTAACAATGATGCTCTTGGTGATAGTAGCTCACATTCAGTGGCTCTTATTTTACTGTGTGACAGGCACAAATACATGATAGCTGTCCTCTCGATCTTCACAGTAGTTCCATGAGATGGCACTGTCATTACCCCCACTTGTAAAAGAGGAAACGGAAGCCCAAAGAAGGTAGTAATGTGCTCAACCTCATTCAGCCAATAGCACGCGGAGATGTGTGTCAGTTTCTGATTTGGGTCAGGAAAAGGATCAAAGGGGGTTGATGTAAATAGGGTTGCTGCACTCTGCTTTGGTCACTATGTGAGAAAGCGGGGTTCATGGAAAACAGAAGCCCTTTGACCAGATGAGGTTCTTTTCTTCCTGGCACAAACCAGAGCATCTGAAACCCTGTGGGTACCTCTGACATCAGTGTGTCTGTAAGGACTTGCAAGGGAAGGATCTCGGCCAAGTGCCGAGTCTGTTGGTCTCCTTTTATCTCGTCTCACTGAACGTCTTTGGAGGAGAGCGTGGAATCCACCAATGGGAAGAACACACAGAGGTCAGCCTCCTGTCTTACGTTGTGACCTTAACTGGACTGTTGATTACATTTCTTGTTTCTGTCACTCAGAACCGGAAAGACTAAGAGGGAAGCATCACGATTCCTCGGACAGAGGTTTTCAGGGTTCCTCTCCATCCTCCAGCCCTTTCTCTTTTGCCTTGGTATTTGAATTACCTTCTTTTTGAAAAGGTTTTGGGACTAAAAATTTGAAGCTCAGTGACTTTGAAGAATGTTAGAAAACAGCACCTGCAAGAAACAACCAGGGAAGTGACTTCCCTTAAAAGCAGGGGTTGTTTTGCCCTTTGTAGGGCCCTGTGTTTTACTCTGGAGAGAGAAGCAAGCGGCTGTGAACTAAACCATGATAGGCTGCGACACCAGAGATTGTGAACGGTGATGGTGAACACCAAGGAAGACTGCAGATACTGCTTCCCTTGACGTGTACACATTTCAAAAGAGTGGAGAGAATCCCCCCATTTAAAATAACTTAGAAGCAGCCTTAGGCTGAAGAAGACTGATTAATTCATTGGCTCTTATTACTCTTACTACATAATCTCCAAGAGTCTAGAGTGCTGCTTACTTATGTAAAATCACGAATTTCCACTTTGTTACTTGCTACAGTTGAGCCAAACTATTTTTTTTTTTAAATTGGGGGGGTTTGTTTTTTTTTTTAACTTTTGGGTTTTATTTATTTATTTATGGCTGTGTTGGGTCTTCGTTTCTGTGCGAGGGCTTTCTCTAGTTGCGGCAAGTGGGGGCCACTCTTCATCGCGGTGTGCGGGCCTCTCACTATCGCGGCCTCTCTTGTTGCGGAGCACAGGCTCCAGACGCGCAGGCTCAGTAATTGTGGCTCACGGGCCCAGTAGCTCCATGGCATGTGGGATCTTCCCAGACCAGGGCTCGAACCTGTGTCCCCTGCATTAGCAGGCAGATTCTCAACCACTGCGCCACCAGGGAAGCCTGAGCCAAACTATTGATTAACTTTGTTCAGAAATATACTACAGAGTTTGGCAGAAACCCTATTTAAAAAAAAAAAAAATTTAATTGTAGTACTATAGACATAGTGTTTCATTCTAAAGTGAAGACAGTGAAAGACTGTGGTCCAGTGGGTAAGACTCCATGCTCCCAATGCAGGGGGCCCGGGTTTGATCCCTGGTTGGAGAACTAGATCCTGCATGCCGCAGCTAAGACTTGGTGCAGCCAAAGTAAGTAAGTAAATAAATAAATATTTTTTAAAAATAATAAAGTGAAGACAGTAGAGACTAGATTGACGTGGGACAGATAAACACTGACCTGGGACCCGAGTTCCATCCTGGTCCCTTTGCTCAGCGGCACCACATTCGCTGACCGTGTACTGAGCGGATTGCTCTGCCGTTGTTTCACAGAATCATCACCACATACCTGAGACAGTAAGGTTATTTTGTAGGCCGGAAGGAAGCTGAGGCTCAAAAATGAAGTGGTTCACCAAGGACACAGAGCTAGGCAGCGGAGGAGCCGAGATCAGAACTCGTGTCTGACTAACTCGTAAGCCTGTTTGCCTGCTCCTGTCCCTTACTGAGAATAAAACTTGTTTCTATGTACTTCATAATTATCGTTAAAATTAAAAAAAAAAAAACCTCTGAGCTAGGAATGGGGTAGGTGGGGTCAAACAGTACTATAAAAATATACTTTCAATTCTACTGTTACTTTTTTTCTGCCTCAAATATTTATTTTGCTTAGAAAACCATGAGATTCCAGAATCTGTTCTGCATCTTTTTTTTTTTTTTTGGCCTCGCCGCGTGGCATGTGGGATCTTAGTTCCCCGACCAGGGATCGAACCCACGCCCCCTGCATTGGAAGCACAGAGTCTTAACCACTAGAGCGCGAGGGACATCCTATCCTGCCTCTTAAGACTCTCACTGGGAATGTGGGCTAAGGATTTTGATTTCCTTGAGAAGCCATCTTCATGAAGAGGGCTATTTCATTTCCTGTTTGTCATTTGGAAGTCAGATTATTTGTTGAAATAAAAGAATCCCTGCTCCCCTGTGACAGTGGTTTTGTAGAGCATTCTCTCTATCACCTTAAAAGGTGATGAAGCAGTTCCGAAATTAAGAGGGCCAACAGTGAGCAGGACTGGTTGGTCAAAGGTGGGGAGTGATGGTAGCTTCTGTGCTTTCTTAGAAACCCTCGTCTGCCGTGATTGGCAAGCGGGTGCCATGTCCCCCGGGGGGAAGTGTTTGAACAGTCGTGGGGCTTACCTGCTCGCTGGCAGCCCTCCAGGGTGGAGCTGGCTAAGCCAGAAGCAGAGCCCCTATCAGACACTCTCCTTTCCTCTAAGTCCCCTTTACCCAGTAGGGTTTTTCATTTTAAGAGGGGAGGGCAGTGACAACCAGCATCAGTTAGGGTTGTGAGAAGCAGAAGTGTTGGAGTTATCTGGCATCGCCTGTGACAGAAATCTTCATAAAACGTCACATAGAGTGCCTCGTCTTTTAAAAGAGGCTATATTAGATTGAACATACGAAATAGCTGTGGTTCTGCAATTTCATAGGGTTCAACCTAATAGCTCACGTAATTTGGTTTTTCTTATGACTGATGGTTTTGAAGATTGTCATTATAATTGCTATTGACGGTTTGCCCTCACACTGTTTCCTTCCTGATGGCCTGACTGGTTTCATGCTGCTTTGGGTTGGTTTTGGGGATGTGTGTGTGTGTGTTCAAATACACGTAACATAAAATGTACTGTTTTACCCATTTTACATTGTACGATTCAGCGGCACTTAGCACATTCACAGCGTTGTGCGACCATCACCTCCGTCTAGTTGCGACATCTTCATCACCCGGAAAGGAAACTCCACTTAAGCAGCCACTGCCCGTTCCTCCCTCCTCCCAGCCCTTGGCAACCACTAATCTATTTTTTTTACCCCGTGGATTTGCTCATTCTGGATATTTCACATAAATGGCGTCATACAGTCCGTGTCCAGTTGCGCCTGGCTTCTCTCACGGAGGATGATGTTTTCGAGGCTCATCCATGTTGCAGCCTGTGTCAGAACTTCATACCTTGTCGTGGCTGAGTCGCATTTTATTGAAGGGATAGACCACGTTTCATGTATCCGTTTGCTTCAGGCGTCTCAGTCTCTTTCTCCACTGAGACGGCCACCCGTCCCTCCTGAAGCCTCCACCCCTGCCTGGAGCAGCTGCGTCTCACTGCCCCTTCGGGTCTTCCGCAGGTCGGGAGATCCTCCTCGTTTCTAAATCTCGCCACACTCTTCACACTTGCAGCCCTGTCTTCAGCTTACCAAACTCTTAAAGTTTGTCTTCTGCCTTATTTCTCACTCCCCTTTCCTTCCCCGTCCGTTGCAGTCGGCTTCCTGCCGCCCCAGCGCACGCCGGCAAGGACTCTGGCGTGAGCGGTGGCTTCCCTGCGGCTGCGCACGCGCGGCTCCTTGCACGCTCTGTAGACGGTGCGCACCACCATCCGCGTTCCCACGCGCCTCCCCTGGCTTCCTCCACACCTCACGTGTCTCCCGCATCTCCCGCCACACCCCGTCCCTGGCCGTGTGCCTGTCTGCTTGTCCATCTCTCCTCCTCCTCCCCCACTCGTGCACTTTTTCCCTCACCGCTGGAGGCCCGTGCCCTGTCGTCACCTCTCGTCTGCAGGTGGCCGCTTCCTTCCCCGGTCCGGGTCGCAGTCTCCTCGGCTCTCTGCGCGTGACCCTCGGAGCCGGGTGTGTGGTCGACTCAGGCTCTCTCCCCGCACAGCTCGGAGACAGTGGGCCTCCTAGAGCAGGACGTGCAGGTTTAACGAGTGAATGAATGAACGGGTGATGAAATGACTATCTCATCTTTAGCCAGGCCCTCAGGTCCCGTTTTACAGCATAAGATATGGAGACTGTGTGACTGCTCTTTCTGCTTTCTTCCCGTCCACTTACTTCCAGTTTCATGGCTCTGTTGCAGAGCTGCGGTTGCCAAAAGCCAATCACCACACGAGCGGGACATTTGCTCTGTGTGGATGGTGGATTGTACAGTGAATTCGGGCAGGGTCACGTGGTGTCAAGCTTAATGGAAACCGTGCAGAGCATTATTTCTTCTCATAGAGAATACTAAAAATAATCAGAATGATGTGAGTTCTTCTATAGAAACAGTCACCTTAGGGAGTCTGATGTATCATTCCCAAACCTCACATGTATTCTCCTCTGTGAGGGTTGCAGATACACTGAACTGCCGCTGTGGGAATAGTGCTGGTTTTTCCCCTGGTTATTTGCAAAATGAGGTCATAGTTGGCTTATGGAAACTGGACAGATATGAGATGACTCAGTAACTGTATTTCATCAACACCTCTTCCTAACAGAGGTTATAACAGATGCAGTATACAAAAAACTGGGGTTATCATCTAAATTGATCCTTGAATCATTGCCTGCCTTTTAAATAAGCCTACATTCCCAGACCTGAATGTTTAGAAAGAAAACGCTGTTTTTAGCTTGTCGTATTTTATTTTGGAAAAGTAGTGATCATCGGCCATCAAATTTTAATCTGGAGTTGGGGTGGGGTGGCTTCCGGGCGAGTAGGGCCGAGTGAAGCTGGATCACAGAATCTCTCTCCTGCGCGTGCACGATACCTAGTGAAATGAACACACTTTTTCGACTATTAAAAACACCTTCAGGAAAATCCAGCAAAGCCAATCAAGTTCATGCTGTAAACACTGAAACTGACAACCAAGAAAAGAGACAAAATTGTGGTGTGACTCTGTTTGAAACTGTGTTCACGGTAGTAAGAGAAAGGAAAACAAATAGCAAAATCCCCAGAAATTTCCCTCTAATTCTCCCCATCCCCATGCCCAACCCAGTTTGGAGAAAATTAGCCTGAAGAAGTGAGTGGGCAGTCAGGGAAAAATCTTTGAGGCCAGAGCTGCTTCTGCCACCCAGCACTCTACCAGAGCAGGAAAAACGGCTAGTCGTCATTTTCCATAGCTCGTCTAGCCGACAGGGTGGCTTAAGTAAACGGGTGGGTGGGAATGGGTGGGTTTTTACTCAAATGATGATAAGTTCACAGGTAGGTAGTCCCCGTGGGTCCAGCCACTCAAGGATGTCCTCAGGGAACCCTGCCCTCCCTCTCTGCTCTGCTGCTGTCCTCAGCAGATAGTTTTCATCCTCTCGATCTCAGTGGCTCTTACACCCCCAGGCATTGAAAAACTCTCCGGGAGGAAGCAGGCGGAAGGACAAGTGGGGAAAGGCAGAGGGCTCCTCTTTTTTTTTTTTTTTTTTTAGTTTTTATTTATTTATTTATGGCTGTGTTGGGTCTTAGTTTCTGTGCGAGGGCTTTCTCTAGTTGTAGCAAGTGGGGGCCACTCTTCATCGCGGTGCGCGGGCCTCTCACTATCACGGCCTCTCTTGTTGCGGAGCACAGGCTCCAGACGCGCAGGTTCAGTAACTGTGGCACACGGGCCTAGTCGCTCCGCGGCATGTGGGATCTTCCCAGGCCAGGGCTCGAACCCGCGTCCCCTGCATTGGCAGGCAGATTCTCAACCACTGCGCCACCAGGGAAGCCCGAGGGTGGCTCTTTACATGGTTTATCTTTTCATTTGGAGAGGACAATTCAGATCTCTGTAATAGTGTCACCTCCAACCACGAGTGAGGCTGGATTCCTCCAGGAAGGGAAGGAAACAGAGGAGGTGAGAGTAGACGTTGAAAGAGCCAACTTGTAATATCTGCCTGGAGCTGAAGCTGAGCACACACTCCTTCAGGAATAGAGTGGCCTCTTTTCTGATGCAGTAGATGAGATGCAGGACACTGAAGGGAAAAGCTCAGAGACAGAGCTCCAGCAGATCGTATAGTCACCCGAACAGCACTCTGCCCACCCTTGCCCCAGGGCCCTCTGGCTACAGAAATATATAGACTGCAATGCCCGATTTTTCAGTTGTAGCTTGGAGGTCTCAGATAAAGTAGGAGGGGCATAAAGGAAAATTCATTTACATTACATGTGAGCAAATAGAAGGTCTAGGTAGAGCTGCCCAGGGTAAGATGAACAGTTGACTACATACTGTACCAAAAGAGGAAAGAAGAAAAGAAAAGAACCTAGGAATCCAAAGAGAGATGAGGGATTCAGGCCATGAGAAAACATTACCCAGAGTAAAATATTGCTTTGTGTTATATAAAAGCTTAAGTGATGTAAATAAAACAGCTGTTCAAAGAGAAGATGGTAAAATGACACAAGCTGAACAGAAGAAAGAGTTAAGGAAACAAATTGAAGGCCAAAACCACACCATATCAGAACTGGTAAATACATCAGAAACAGACAGGGACCTAATGAACGTTTCTGAAAATATACAGAGAATTCTTCAGGTCCCCAGGCAGAAAAATCAGATTCCTTATAAAAAGAGAAAAAATAGCCCACTGCAGCTGCATTCAATGCCAGAAAAAAAAAGAAAAAAAAAAAACATAGTGCACTGTTTCCAAAGTTCTAAGGGACAGAAGATATGATTAGGAGCATCATATCCAAGCAATTATTATTCAGGTAAGAAGACAGGTGTTTCCAAACTTGAAAGAACTTAGAAGCTATAGCATCTATGAGTCCTTCTGGAAAGTAGCTTACTTGCTGGTAAAATTTGGCCAAGCAAGACATGACTCAATATACAGGACTTACGAGCTCAAGAGAAGCCTGGCAAAGGGACTGGAGGTGAGCACTAAATCCAGGTAAATAGACAGCTAAGCTAACAGTTTAGGGAATCACAGATGAGGAACAGAGTTGTGATTTTAACTTTTTATTTGGAAATCATTTCAAGCTTTGCAAAACGTTGTAAAAATAAAACACAGAGGGCTTCCCTGGTGGCGCAGTGGTTGAGAATCTGCCTGCCAATGCAGGGGACACGGGTTCGAGCCCTGGTCTGGGAAGATTCCCACATGCCACGGAGCAACGAGGCCCGTGAGCCACAACTACTGAGCCTGCGCGTCTGGAGCTTGTGCTCCGCAACAAGAGAGGCCGCGATAGTGAGAGGCCCGTGCACCGCGATGAAGAGTGGCCCCCGCTTGCCGCAACTAGGGAAAGCCCTCGCACAGAAACGAAGACCCAACACAGCCATAAATAAATAAATAAATAAATAAAATTTAAAAATAAATAAATAAAACACAGAGTGCTCATGTAGGCTAAGGATTGGTTTTTACCTAACCACAGTGCAGCTGTCAAATTCAGGAAGTTGAACACTATTATCTAATGTATGGGCCCTATTCCTGTTTAGGCAGTTGTCGTGATATCCTTTATATCAATAGTTTTTGTGGGTTTTTTTTCCCCCCGATTCAGGATCTAGTCCAGGATCATGCGTTCCATTCATTGACTCAGGTCTCTTTAGTTGTCTTTATCTGGAATGGTTCTTTTGCCTTTGTCTTTTATGACTTGACTTTTTTGAAAACAGGCCAGTTATGTTGTATAAAATCCTTCGTTTGGGGTTTGTCAGGTGTTTCCTCATGATGGTATTTAGGTTATTCATTTTTAGCAGGAAGACTATATAAGTGATAACCATTTCCTGCCCGGAGGCAGGTGATGTTGCTTTATCCCATTATTGGTGATGTCAGTTTTGATCATTTAGTGAAGGTAAGCTTAAAGCATTTGCAAGACAAAAAGAAAAAAATCAAAGACAAAGGAGAAAAAAGAAAAATATACAGAGAGAATATGACTAACAAAATTTGAGGTGATAGAGTTGAAAGAACGTGGAAGTATGCAAGCCTCCTCATCTTTTATATCAGGGTGATGTTTGATATTATTTAAAATTAAAATTAACTTACACCTAAGAAAATGATATTAACATCTATGTTTTTTAAAAATATATTCTACTTAAAAATTTTACAAAATAAATGTATAAACCTAGTGGGAGTTCTTAGAAAGGAATATATCTTTGTGGTAAAGAACATTTTTCTGCCCTCAGCCGTTTTCTTTTATTTACTTTGATTTTTCTTTCTCCTGTTAAATTCAAGTCAAATTAAATTTGCTTTTGTCTCCCCTCTCTGTCCTTCTTGCTCTGTGTACATGGAGAAGTCTGTCTGTCTGTGTGTGCGAGGAGAGACAGCCAATGTTCATTGTTTCTCCTCTGAAGGGGCTTGTCCACAGAATTGACTAAATCCTCCTCTTCTTTCCTCCCCATTACCTTCTCCACTTCCAAGAGCACGAGTCTGTGTGGGAGGCGAGACTAGCGATCCGCAGACACAGGGGATGGGGAAGTGTCTTGTGCTGTCAAGGTAGCGCCGCTATTTTGGACCTCAGAACACTTGCTCCGAGAAGAGGCTGAAGTCGCCCACACGTGAACCACTTCCCCGGGGAAGTCGGTGAGAAAAGCAGCAGCTGAGCGCCAGCTCGCTCAGACTAGCTGAGCAGAGAGTTCCTCCGGTGAGAGCCCTGGCTCCTCGGCGTCACTGCCAGCTCACACCCGAGGAGAGCACCAGCTTACCGGCTCTCTGACCCCGTCGTGTACGCGACACGTAGTTACTGAGCGCCTACTGTGTGCCTGCCCGTGCTCCAGAAACGGAGGAGACAGCGGAGAACAAAACAGAAAACTGGTCATCCTCCCTCCGTCAGGTGGTCTGTGTAATGGTTCTGAACTTCAGCACATCCTTCACTTCACACAAGCTAGTATTTTTCTTAGGTGATAGATTGAAGACAAATTACCCACCATGTTTATTGTATTATAAAACAGTTTTGTGGATAGATCAGCTGTGTGAGATTCTCTGGTCCAGAGTTCCCCAAATCATGGTCACTTGTATACTGTCTTCACTGTAATGTTATCGTCTTAATATTTTTCTGTAAAATAACCCTCCCTTTTATTCGGCTTTTTATTACAAAAAGTTTCAAACACGCACAGAAGCAGAGTGAGCAGAACAGTGAATCCCCATGTGCCCCACTCCAAAGGCAGTCAGCTCTTGGTCACTCTTGTTCATTTTTTTTTTTTTTGGCCGCGCAGCCTGTGGGATCTTAGTTCCCAGACCAGGGGTTGAACCCGCACCCGCTGCTGTGGAAGCGCGGAGTCCTAACCACTGGACCCCCAGGGAAGGCCCAGTCACTCTTGCTTCAATTCTACTCTCACTCACCCTCCACCCCATCATAGATCAATTTGAAGCAAATCCTAGAATACTGTCATTTTATCTGTAAATATCTTTGTACCTCTAAAAAATAAAATTATTTATCCCCCCCCTTTTTTAAATAAATTTATTTATTTATTTTTGGCTGTGTTGGGTCTTCGTTTCTGTGCGCGGGCTTTCTCTAGTTGTGGCGAGCGGGGGCCACTCTTCATCGCAGTGCGCGGGCCTCTCACTGTCGCGGCCTCTCTTGTTGCGGAGCACAAGCTCCAGACGCGCAGGCTCAGTAGTTGTGGCGCACGGGCCCAGTTGCCCTGCGGCATGTGGGATCTTCCCAGACCAGGGCTCGAACCCGTGTCCCCTGCATTGGCAGGCAGATTCTCAACCACTGCGCCACCAGGGAAGCCCCGAACCCTTTTTTTTTTTTTTTTTTGGCCATGCTGTGTGGCTTGCGGGATCTTCGTTCCCAATAAGGGATTGAACCCGGGGCCCACAGCAATGAAAGCACTGAGTCCTAACCACTGGACCGCCAGGGAATTCCCTATTCCTTTTAAATTGTAATGTTATTTTAAAATTAAAAATAATCATACATGTTTGTAACATGAAACAATACAAATACATACCATTTCAAAGTTATTACTCCTCCCATTGTTGTTTCATCGAGGCAACATTATAAATGGTTGGGTGTACCTTTCCATACTGCTCTTCATGTGTGTAACAGCATATACATATAGTTTGTTTTTTACAAAAGCAATATTGTATACACTACTCAAACTCACCTTTTTCCCCCGAAGTTATATTTATTAAGGTATAATTTACGGGCTTCCCTGGTGGTGCAGTGGTTAAGAATCCGCCAGCCAATGCAGGGGACACGGGTTCGAGCCCTGGTCCAGGAAGATCCCACATGCCGTGGAGCAACTAAACCTGTGCACCACAATTACTGAGCCTGCGCTCTAGAGCCCGCGAGCCACAACTACTGAGCCCGCGTGCCACAACTGCTGAAGCCCGCGCACCTAGAGCCTGTGCTCTGCAACAAGAGAAGCCACCGCAATGAGAAGCCTGCACACTGCAGCAAAGAGTAGCCCCCGCTCGCCGCAACTAGAGAAAGCCTGCGCACAGCAACGAAGACCCAATGCTGCCAAAACATAAATAATAAATAAATTTATAAAAGAGAAGGTATTAAAAAAAGGTATAATTTACATAAAATTCACCCTTCATAGGTATATGGCTTGATGAGTTTTGACATATATATATATAGTCATATAATTTACCCCGAAATCAAGATTTCCTTCACCCCCAAAATTTCTCTCATGCTCCTTTTATAGTCAATCACTTCCCAATCCCTGAAAACCATTTCTCTCTTTTATGGTGCTATAGTTTTGCCTTTTCTAGTAGGTAACATAAATGGAATCAAAATAGTATGTAACAACAAAATATTAGCAAATTAAACCCAACAATGTTTAAAAGGAGGAATGATAGATTTAAAACAAATTACTAGCGTGTGTGAAGAAAAATACTAGCTTGTGTGAAGTGAAGGATGTGCCGAAGTTCGGAACCATTACACATACTCCTGCTTTTGTAGGCTCAGTCAGACCACTTGACTGAGGGAGGAGCAGCAGTTTTCTATTTTGTTCACCGCTGTCTCCTCCATTTCTGGAACATAGTATATAATTCCACGACCAAGTAGGATTTATCCCAGAGATGCAAGGCTGGGTTCAGCACTTGAAAATCAGATAATGTAATCTATCACATCAACAGACTAAGGAAGAGAAGCCACAAGATCATATCAGTAGATGCAGAAGAAGCATTTGAAAAAGCTAACAACCATTGTGATAAAATCTCTCTGCCAACTAGGAATAGAGGGGAACTTCATCAACCTCATAAATAATACCTACAAAAACTACTGCTAACATCATACTTAGTGGTGAGAAATTCAAAGCTTTCTTTCTAAGATAAGAAACAAAGCAAGGATGTACCCTCTCACCACTGCTTTTCGACATCGTACTGCTAGTCCTTGCCAATGCAGTAAGAAAAGGAAATAAAAGGTATACATATTGGGGAGGAAAAAATAAAACTCTTTGTTCACAGATCACGTGACATAGAAAATCCAAAAGAATGACAAACTCCTGGAACTAGTAAGTGATTATAGCAAGGCTTCAGGATACAAAGTTCAGTGTACAAGAATCAGTCACTTTCTTATATCAAAGCAATGAACAAGTGGAATTTGAAATTGAAAACATAGTACCATTTACATAAGCAGCCCCCAGAATGAAATACTTAGGTAAAAATCTCACAAAGTATGTACCAGGTCCATCTGAGGAAAACTACAAAACTTTAATGAACAGAATCAAAGAGCTAAATAAATGGAGAGATATTCCATGTTCACAGATAGAAAGACTCAATATTGTCAAGATGTTGGTTCTTACCAACATGATCTGTAGATTTAACACAATCCCAATCAAAATCCCAGCAAGTTATTTTATGGATATCGACAAACTGATTCTAAAGTTTGTATGGAGAGGCAAAAAGACCCCAAATAACTCAGTATTAAAGAAGAACGAAGTTGAAGGACTGACACTACCCAATCTCCAGACTTAGTATAAAGCTACGATAATCAAGTACAGCAAAAGAGTAGACAAGTGGGTCAGTGGAACAGAATCAAGCGCTCAGAAATAGACCCACATAAATATAGGCAGTTGATCTTTGACAAAGGAGGAAAGGCAATACAATGGAGCAAAGATCATCTTTTCAGCAGATGGTGCTGGAGCAAGTGGATACCCATATCCAAAAAGTGAATCTAGACACAGATGTTATGCCCTTTATAAAAATTAAGCCAAGATGGATCATAGACCTAAATGTTAAGTGAATAACTATAAAACTCTTAGAAAATAACAGGGGAAAACCTAGATGGCCTTGAGTATGGAGGCGACTTTTTAGATACAACCCCAAAGACATGATCCGTGAAAGAATTGATAAACTGAACTTTCTTAAAATTAAAAACTTCTACTCTGTGAAAAACAATGTGAAAAGAATGAGAAGACAAGCTGCTGACTGGGAGAAAATTTTTTTACAAAAGACACATGTAATGAAGGACGGTTAGCCAAAATATACACAGAACTTGTAAGACTTAAGAATAAGAAAATGAACAGCGCAATTAGAAAATGGACAAAAGACCTTAACAGACACCTCACCAAATAAGACATGTAGATGGCAGGTAAGCGTATGAAAAGGTGCTCAGTATCGTATGTCATTAGGGAATTATAAATTAACAGATAATACTACACACCTATTAGAATGGCCAGAATCCAAAACTCTGGTAACACCAAATGCTGATGAAGATGTGGAGCAACAGAAATTCTCATTCCCTGCTGGGAATGCAAAATGGTACAGCTGCTTTGGAAGACAGCTCAGCAGTTTCTTACAACACTAAACATACTCTAACCATATGATCCAGTAATTGTGCTCCTTGGTATTTACCCAAACGAATTGAAAATTTATGTCCACACAAAATCCTGTGCATGGATGTTTACAGCAGATTTAATCACAATTGCCAAAAACTTGGAAGCAACCAAGATGTCCTTCAGTAGGTGAGTGGATAAATAAACTGAAGTACATCCAGATGATGGAATATTACTCAGCACCAAACTGAAATGACCTATCAAGCCATGAAAATAGATGGAGGAACTTTAAATGCATATTACAAAGTGAAAGAAGCCGATTTGTAAAAGCAACATACTGTATGGTTCCAAAGATATGGCATTCTGGAAAAGACAAAACTATGGAGACAAAAATATAGTGGTTGTGAGGGGTAAAAGGGGGAGGGAGTGATGAATAGGCAGAGTACCAAGGGTTTTTAGGGCAGTGAAACTAAACTATACATGTCTTTATCCATTTGTCAAAACTCGTAGGATATACAACACCAAGAGTGAACCTAATGTAAACTATGGAAATTTGGGTGGTAATGATGTGTCACTGATTGTAACAAATGCACCTCTGTCCTGTGGGATGTTGATAGTGGAGAAGGTTGTACATGTGTGGGGACATGGAGTTATGGGAAATCTCTGTACCTGTTAGATTTTGCTGTGAACCTGAAACTTCTTTAAAAAAATAAACTGTATTAATTGAAAAAAAAAGTATGTAACCTTACGCATAATAACATTAAATGTAAGTGAATCAAACGCTGATTAAAAGGCAGACATTGGCAGAATTAATTTTTAAAAAGCATCATCTAACTATATGCTGCCTATAAGAGACACAATTTAGATTCAAAGACACAGTGGATTGAAAGTAAAAAGATGTAACAAGATATATCATACAAATAGTAACCAAAAGCAAGCTGGAGTGTCTATACTAATTATCAGACAAAGTAGACTTTGAAGACAAATATTGTTACTAGAAACAGAGGAAGAAATTTTATAATGGTAGAAAGATCAATCCCTCAAGAAAATACAACAATTACAAATATATATGCAACTAATGGCAGAGCCCTAAAATACAGAAAGCAAAAACTGACAGAATTAAAGGATGAGATAGATAATTCAGCAATAGTAGTTGGAGATTTCAGTATTCTATTTGAGTAATGGATAGAACAACTAGACAGAAGATCCACAAGGAAATAGAAGACTTGAACATCAGCTAGGCCTAACAGTCATCTTTAGATCACTCCATTCAACAATAGCAGAAGACACATTCTGCTCAAGTGCATGTGGAACATTCTCCAGGGTAGACCATATGCTAGGCCATAAAACTAGTCTCATGAGATCCGGCAAAGTATGTTCTCTGACCTAGAAACTAGAAGTGATAACCCAAGTATCTCAGGTGTAGTTTTAATTTGCATTTCCTTGATGGCTAATGATTTTGAGCTCCTTCTTTGGTCAAGTGTCTGTTCAGATCTTTTGCCCATTTTAAGATTTGGTTTGTAGTCTGTGTATTATTGAGTTGTAAGAGCTCTTAATATGTTCTGGATACAAGTCCTTTATCAGATTGAGTTTTGCAAGTGTTTTCTCTCAGTCTGTGTATTCTCATTACACTTTCTTAACAGTGTCTTTTGAAGAGCAGAAGTTTCAAATTTTGGTTCAAGTCCACTGACAGGGCTTAGAAGTAATAACACTCCAGTATCAATGAGCACACCTAACTACCTAGATTTTGGTTTCTAAATACTCTTCCCCACTAAAAGGTCCTTAGAGAAATGGCTGATTCCAGGGCTGAGAGAGAAAGACTACAAGATGAGCCTGGAATATCTTGTGTACCAAAAAGCAAGGCAGTGCTTAAAGAATACTGGGGATTAGTCAGAAACCTATCAGAACCATGTTGAAGGGGCTTCCACTGGCCAAATCTGAGATAATTTGAGCATCAAAAGAAATAATGATAGTAATGGATTATAGCCTATTGAATAAAATAAGAAACCATGATATATAAATATGCCATGGAAACAGATATAAATAAGTAAATGAGGGAAAAATGAAAGCCCTTCCGTGGGCAGCAACGAATACCCGACACAGCCATAAATAGATAGATAGGAATGCCTTTCTAAAAAAAAAAAAAAAAGAAAGCTCTTCCTTATGGTAAAATGCCAACTGATAAGTATGTGAAATGATGGAATATTAGAAAATCACTATTTGGTATCCATCATGGTAATTATTTCAGCAAGAGTCATCAATTGGTGCTAAAACCAGTGGGTGAAATTTTGTTAAGGAACAGAATGTTTACATAGTTTCAGAGTATCTCTCCACAAAATAGTAGTATTTTTACAGCGGAGAAACATGGAAGATGCTTCTTTAGCCAAGTGATTGAAGTTACCCTCACCGAAAATCGACATTGTGTGCCTCTTAATATCACATACTGAGAAGGACATGGGATCACTTCTGTGGTATTTCTGCCAAAAAGTGCATAGTCTGACTCTACTCACGTGGGAATATCAGGTGAATCCAAATTGATGGACATTTTACTCGCCTCTGTGCTCTTCAAAAATGTCAAGGTCAAAAAAAAATGTCACGGTCAGGGAATTCCCTGGCAGTCCAGTGGCTAGGACTCCGAGGTCTCATTGCTGAAGGCCCATGTTTAATCCCTGGTTGGGGAACTAAAATCCCACAAGCTGTGCAGCCAAAAAAAAAAAAAAAAGTCTGGGTCACGAAAGACAAGGAAAGAATGAGGAACTAGACAGGCTAAAGAAATTTGACTACTAAATGAAGCTTGTTATCCTGGATTGGATCCTGGACCAGAAGAAGAAAAAAACATTATTTCCTATGAAGAATCAGTACAATAAGTATCCTAAACTTCTGTTCTGTGGAAGTTCAGGTACAAGAAATTCAGCCTCCAAGAAATGGGGAGAATCTCTGCATACTTGTTCTTTGCAGTGTTGAATGGTTTTCCAAGTGTTTATTAATTTTTTGTATTTTCTCTGTTGTGAATTATCTGCCATGTCATTTATCCATTTATATCTTCATTGTAGTCATTTCCCAGTCTTGTTTGTTTATTGATTTTTTCTTTTTTAATTTTTTTAACTATAAAAGTTAAACAGCTTCCTTGTTTAAAAAATAAATATAAACCATATAAAAGGGCAAAAGGAAATAATGAGAGCCCCTCTCGTCTCCACATCCCACTCTCCAGATGTTCTCCCTCTTGTTTCATTCCTTTAAAGTTTGCCTCCCACTGTTCTTCCTTCCTTTTACTCTTTACAAATTTCTAAATATATCTGTGAATTACTCATGCAGCAAAAGCATTTATCTTAATGGACTAGGAAAGGAGAGAGTCTACAGTGGAAAAAAACTGTATGTTAGTCTCTATAGATTTCTTGATAACCTTATGTTCAAAACATACATGTTTATATTTAAGAACTTCTAAAGTATAAAACACTTTTATAGCAAAGCATGTACATAACTGACACATAATCAGAAATAAAACCACAACGACTTATCGTGAATTAGTGGCTTAAATTCTGGGCCAATCCCAAATGGTTGGAAACCATTACATAGTCTTTGTTGTTATCCTTTGATTAAAAAAAACCATGTAAGAGCTTTTGTTACCTCTTTGTTTTATTAACAGTGTGAGTTAAAATTGGTACTGTATTTGGCTAAACTGTATGTGGTACAGATTGGGGGTAGAGGTGAATCTTTTCTCACAAGATTGACTAGCTGAATCTTTTGTTTTTTATCCTTAATAGAATAACAGAATTTTAGAACTAAAGGGCCAGTGGAAATTCTTCTGTAACTTTCTTATTTTATAGGTGAGAAAGAAATGCCTGGATATAGTAGGCATAAGATAAGGCCCGTGTAGAATAAATTACCTGTTCCTAGCCCTACACAAGTTAGTGACCTTTAACTTCTTTTGTTTCAGTAAAGGAACCAGAATGTTAATAGTGAAGCTTTCACTCATTCATCTAACAAATGAAGGAAACATTTATTGAATGTCTAAGATATGGCATGTACATGGTGTTGTTTAATATTTTAACTCTCAGGTCCCTGATGTACACTTGGTCCTTTTTCACTGCCTCTGAGGAAAGCCCGTTGCTTTAGCGGTCCTGGAGCATGGGAATGTGACCTGGGGGATGAGAAACTGACCTCTCTGTTATGCACTGAACTTTTTTTTAATGTGTGTTTTTTTTCCCAGCTGGAAGAAGAGAGATCTGTGCTCAATAATCAGTTGTTAGAAATGAAAAAGAGGTAGGCTTTCTTTTTGTATATATTGTTTTGTGTGTATGTGTGTGTGTTTAATAAGGAAAATGTTAGAATATGCTGTGTACAGTGACTTGTAGAAAATATACGACCTTCTTATATTCAGAAAATTGCATCGTGATAGTTTGGTACTCATAATTGACAAATTTGTAAGAGTTTCAGTATGAATTACTAAAAGAATAGTTCAATTTTTAAGCCATGTTCAGTTGCATTTGTTGAGAAGTCTTCTAAATTAGATTGTCTCATATTATACTGCTTACCTCCTAGTTTCAGTAACTAAAGTACTATAATTTTACCTAGAGTAATCTGCAAATAAATTGAGTTATATAAAAATTTCATTTTTTCAATAATAATGGGAAACATTTTAAATGTTTCTACTTACTTTCTTAAAAAGAGCTTTGTTATTTGTTATTCTTTGATGATAATCGAATGCTGTTCACATGGAAGCTTCCAGTACTTTTGAGTAAGGATAAACGGGCTCCCAGGAGTAATCATTTAGAAGCCTGATGCTTATGCTTTCTGATGGTCTCTGTCTGCTTTTTTAAAATGTGCAGTTTGTGTCTAGAGAGATTCTCTGCTTTACTCTGCATGCCAAGTAGGCATAGTGTATACTGTTGCTAAGAACCACAGCCTGTACAGTGGTTTGCTGTAGAGTACATCACAACAGAGACAGGCGTTTTTGTCTTATTAATTACAAAAAGAAAAATAAACCTTTAGGAATAGTATAATCAAGAATTCTTCTATACCTCAATTAAAAAATAATAAGAAAATAAAATAGAAAAAAAAAGAATTCCTTCATGGTCTTGCAGAGCATTTTATTCTTACTTGTCAGAGCAGAGGAAGTCTCCCTTACTGACCACTGACGCATGCGTTTATGCTGACGTTGTCCCTCCTGCCAGTATGGCGGTTGCTTCAGAGTCGAGGGCTTTATTTAGCCCACAAAGATACTTGGGTTCCATAAGCTCCACTCTAAAGGAAATTAGGCCTCAGTTCAGGGGTGCCTTCCTCCTTTCTTTTTTTAAGACATCCTTAGACTCATTCTTCTTTAAAGTTTCACATCAGAATGCATGTGTGTTTCATGACTGCCATGCCCCTGGTCCAGCCAGGTGTTCGCCCAGTGCCCATGAGCTGTGGTGACTGGCCTGCCATGCCTTAACCTGGGGCCCAGGTACAAGCACAGCTCCACCCGTGGGGGCCTTGGGATATTTAATTTTCCATGAATAAGGCTTTGTTTCTTTAAAAAGAACCCCATGTATGCAGTTGTCAAGGGTATGTGAAAAAATTGATAGCACTTATTCCTGAGGCATTCTGACAAGGGAATGAATAAAAACAGGCTGGTGTGAGTACTGATGTAATCCCTTTGCATTTATGTAGCCCTTGTAATTCACAAATTTCTCATATCTCAGAACAAACCCCTGAAATATATGGTGGGGCTTGCATTTAAAAATGATGAAACTAAAACCCCCAAAGTTAGGCAACTTGGCCAAGAACTCAGATGCAGGCACAAGACCCAGGACTTAAGATTTTTACAAGGGGTCTTCTCTCATTGTACATTGATTATTTATTTATTTTTACTTTTTAATCTTCTTTAAAAATAAAGATGCTATTGCTTTGTTAGTCCTTTTCATGTGACTTTGACTGAATTACCTGCCTCTCAAAATGTGATTAGACATGTGACTTTTTTCACGGCTTAAAAAGATAGAACAAATTTGGGTACTTGTCCATTCCTCTCTTCTTATTTCACCCTGCTCCCATTTTAGGTCCTGGATAATTATTCTTTTAATCAATAAACGTGGATAAAGATGATAATTTTTCTGGGAGTGAAAAATGTTAAAACTTAGTTTCTTATATTTAGAACTGTTTTTTTAATCAAATTGTTAATTAATCCTCATGGAAAGTTATGTCTCTTTCAGAAATCTGAATAAAAATATATTTTAGCTAATATTTTGGGGGCCTTAAATGCCTTCTGAAAGTCAGTTTGGTAAAGGATTCATATGTAGGTCTATGTGTGTAATAGTTAAGTACCTGTAGCATAGAGTACTAAAAAGAATTGGATACTTTCTTAATTTAAAAATCTAGAAAGTACTTAAATCAGGAAGATATTTGAAAGGTAGTGGTTCATGCAAGAACCGAGATCTTAGCCAACAGTTTAATTTAGAGGTGAGAACTGAACATACACAGTCAACATAGTATATGATGGCTTCATTCAAACTCTATTGTTCATTATGTTGAAGTGCAGTACTTACTCCTGATGTAGGGTGAAACTACTTATCGTTAAGAAATCAGTATCACCCTCTTGTACTTGCTCTGTTTTTTTTTGCTATCTAGCATCGAATTGCAAGCAACACGTAGTGTAAGTTTTTCTCTTAGCTTAAAAATGTAATCATTTCTTTGGGAAAGTGGTCTCCAAGTTAGGCAAACCTCTTTCAGAACAGGTTCCAACACGTCTAGTAGATAAAGTAGAGCCAACCTTGAGCGCTCTAACTGATGGAAGTAGAGAAGTGTGTCCCTCTGGCCAGAGAGCCTACGGCAGATTTGGGAACCTGTTGGGCTCCCCTCTCTTCTCTAGGCTTTTTGATGTCCTAGAAGGAATTCCAGAGCCATCATCTTAGCTGTGGACTTGTAGAGTCAGGCTTAATTCTGTGGGCGTCAAGGCAAGATTCCTGTCAGGAAGGAAAACTGGCCGACGGTCCCGTCCACCAGTTCTGAAGAGGTCACTGCCACGCCAGCTCATTCAGCTCACCGTGGGTTGCTAACTGTCTGACTGTCTCCAGCTTGCGCTACTTATCAATGCTCATTTCACCCCTCTCTTTTCCCTTTCCTACTCTTGCTTCCTTTGCTATATCTGTGTGTCTTTAATGGTAAGACTAAAGAAAGTCTATCCACGTTATAATAAATAAATTTCATATATTTTTAGTAAACAAAATTGTTGTATATATTTTTTGGCTGCCTTTGTCCCTCTGTGTCTTGCTTTTGTTTTGTAAAATATTCTCAGCAGTATATACATACACACACACGCACACATATCTTTTTTATATCTATATACAGCACAGAACTTCAGTGCAAATTGAGTTCTCCTTACTGCATTTGCAGTTCTCTTCATGTTCCTAATATTTGGTTCTTGTTATCTTGCATTTTTAAAGCTTGCCCAGTAACACTTTAAGGTATTTGCTTCATTACTGGAATTTCTTTCTTATGTAAGTAGTAAGGAAAGAATCTGGGTAATACGTTCCCTTGGGGGAAAGATTTCTGGCCCCCATAACCCTTCTTTCATGTTATGTTTATCTTTCCTTCTTGATACTTTTAGTAATGCCAAGTCACTGGGGCCAGCGTGGCTTTAAAGTAACACAGGCCTTACTGTCAATGTGATGTGTGACTCAGGTGTCAGTAATGCTGGCATAAATGGTTTAATTTAGCCCCTCTTGGTTTGCACGGTGGGATTTGGGCTTAGAAATCACCGAAGATGCTAACACTGAAGACCTGTCACAAAGATGAGCTGCCAAGGCCTAGTTGTCCCTCCATTTGGTGCACAAATCGCAAGTCAGATCCCTTTTTTAACCACGCATCTTTTGATAACTTTTGTACGAGAAACATCTGCTTGCCATCTTCTTAGAAAGCAGCCTCACTTAGAGGGTGGACGTATGTGCCGATAAGCAAAGATACCTGCTCCTTTTTCCTTCTGCCGGCTGATGCCGGCCTCATCCCTCCCTAACACAAAGAACCTGTGAGAGCTTGACTAACTAGAGTCCTGATTACAGAGGAATCTAAATCCATTAACCCCCAAATCCTGGTATTTCTCAGTAAAAACATTTAAAATCACATCTTTCAAATTTGAGTTGGATTTACAAGTGAATCTCTTGAAACGGTTTTTATAATAGAGTGAACTACCAAATAAGTTTAATAGAAACTTAAAGAGCCCAAGAGTTATTGAATCTTTGGATAAAATCAGATATTTACTTCCCAGGTGGAAAAAATGCCTGTGTACATTCCTTTCATTTAAATCTTTGGGGTTTTTTTGTTTGTTTGTTTTTGTTGTTGTTGTTTTTACTTAAACAGGATCCTATTTCCTAGCGAGGTGTTATGCAGTTAGTAATTTAACAGCACCAAGTATTCATATAATGCTTGGGTGTTGAGTTCAAGACATTTTCTGTAAGTCTCAGATTCTTTTCTTACTACTTATTCTGGGGTTTGAGTGTTATCCACACAATGAGATAAATACAACACTTATATTTTTCATCTTTGTGTAGAATAGAATTTCAATTTACCATAAACCATGAGAATTCTGTAATTCGTGTGCCGGATATCTTGGGTCTCACTAACCAGACATACATTCTGCCATTTCTAACCTGGGCCGCAGTTTCCAATCCCTCCAGTTGGTTCGAAGACAAACTGAACCACAGCATGCTCTGCACTCACCCAGCTACTTCTAATAGAACCGGGAGTAATTCGGTTTGTTGTGGTTTAAGCCATGAACTCTCACTGATGATTATCTATATGGATGCAGATGAGTAGGTTGTATGGCCTGAGGGCAGCCGGGAAATATTTCTCCAGTTGTGTTTTCCCCAGATATTTTTGTGATACAAGGTCTTTTTTCCTCTTGTTTCACACTGCATGTCATTTTTTAAAAACTTCTTATTTCAAAATCTGAGGTTTCCAGAAGAGCCGCAAAGGTAGTACCTGGAGGTCCCGCATTCCCTTCACCCAGCTTCCCCTCATGGGCACATCTTACATCCCCTGGTCCTTTGATCCAAACCGAGAGAGTAACGTTGGTCCAGTACTCTTAGCCAGACTCTAGACGTTGTTCAGATTTCCCCAGTTTTCCCATTCATATCTTTCTGTCTCTCCCAGGATCCGGTCTAGGAGACCACAGTGCATTTAGCTGTCCCATCTGTGACAGCTCCTCAGTCTTTCCTTGGCTTCCGTGACCTTGGCACGTTTGAATTTTCACCACGAAAATTTAAATACACTCACACATTTATAAACACATAGTAGCCTGCCCTCTGGGGTTGTCTCTATTGTGTCTTGCCCTCCTCCCCTGTCTTCCCTTCATCTTTCCCTTTCTTTTCCCACTCTCCTGACTCCAAGATAAATGTTCTCCTCTCCTGGAAAGCCCGGCCCCCGTCCCTGTGCTGATAACCAAGTGCTGGGTCGGCCTGAGAACATACATCCCGTGTGCTGACCTTCTCCCTCCAGATGCCCCTTGGCTTCCATTCTACACCTGGAAATCCATCTTCACATTTCCGTTCTAGCCTTTATGTCATTACCTTTGATTTCTATGAGCAACTTAATGTCTGTCCTCTTCAGAGTCTATGGACGAAAAGTAATAATCCTTCCGTTTGAATAGTGGTAATAATCTCTGCTACTGTTTTGGCCCAGAAGATCTCCAAAACACACTCTTGGAACTTGCTGAAAGTTACTGAAATTAGTGAGAACCAATCGATACTTCCAGCATAAAACTGCTCTGCATGACATCTGTTTAATCGCTTTGCATGTGTGTATTTTAATTGTTGTTATTGCTTGGTAATGATTTATTCAAGAAGTAACAGAATTCATCTGGGGGGGGGGCTTAGATTTTTAAAGTAATTATTTGGGGGTGTAACAGTCTTGTTTTTTAATTCTGCGTCTTCCAAAGTTATTAACTTGTTTCTTTAAATTTAAACGGATACAATGATATGCAGATTCTGGCATGTCTCTGCATAGGTAAACTTTTTCTCCCCTCACAGTAAGTAAAATTTCAAGTAACATTCTGCAAGCATAATAGCCTTAACCCCCTGTAAAACTTCCCTGTGATACTTTCTCCCTGTATATTAGCTAAAGTTGCGCGTTTGTTCTAGGACAGTTGTACACTGACCGCTCTCTCGGTTGATTTCTGGAATTTTTAACTCTTTGGTCTTTTAGAGAATCCAAGCTAATAAAAGACGCAGATGAAGAAAAAGCTTCCTTGCAGAAATCCATCAGTATTACTAGTGCCTTACTCACAGAAAAGGATGCAGAGCTGGAAAAGCTGAGGAATGAGGTAGAGTACCACCTCGGGGACCCTGGCGGTACCCGTCTGTGTTCCGACCGGAAGCTAAGCCCAGACGTGTGTTTCAGGTCACAGCGCTCAGGGGAGAGAACGCCTCCGCCAAGTCCTTGCGCGCAGTCGTTCAGTCTCTAGAGTCCGACAAGGCGAAGCTTGAGCTCAAGGTAAAGAACTTGGAGCTTCAACTCAAAGAAAACAAGAGGCAGCTCAGCAGCTCGTCAGGTAAAATGTCCACGTGCTTCCTCCCGACCCCGCTGCTTCCCGCGGACGCGGGGCTCGTGGCGGGCGCGCGCTTTGTAGGCGGCGGCTGCGCCTCGCCCCGCCGACGGGGCGGCTCTGTGCCGGGCTCGCCCGCTGGTAGTCGGATGAGGCCCCACGCAGAGGGGCGCGCCTGCCTGTCCCCACTTCCGGACCTTCCCGTGGGCCTGAGCATCGGCAGGAGTTTATATAAGACAGTGGGTGATAGCTGCCATCCCAGCAGCAGCCGCGGCCTCTGCAGGTGCCCTGCCGGGGAGGAGGAAATGACGGCTGTGACCGTGACCGTGACCGGCGTTCCTCCCCGCAGTGGGCCGGCCTGAGAGAGGACGACCATGTCCGAGGGGTCCAGAGAGGAGACAGGAACCTCAAACGTGTTCTCAGAGAGGCGCACGTGGGGCTCCACATGAGAATGCGTTTCTAACACTGGCCCTTTCAATGCAATAACAAGGAAATAAGATTGTAATTTTTAAAAAAATCCCCCCCCCTTTTTTTTTTTTAAATATAAGGTAATACTGATACTCAGGCAGAAGAGGACGAAAGAACCCAGGAGAGTCAGGTAATATTCCTTCCTTTTGCTTTGCTTACTTGCTATTTTTAAAAAATCATTTAATCTTTTGAATAGGTAATATATTAATATGTTCTAAACATTAAACAACGTTAAAAATACGTACAGTAAAAAAAAAAAAAAATCTCCCTCCAAACACCCATCTCTCTCCTGCTCAGTTCCCAACCCCCCAAACAGGTAATCAGGGTTATTAACGTCTTTTTTTATTTTTTCAGAGATTTTTTTAAATGTACATACAAGCCAAGACTAATACAGTCTTTCCCCCTCCTTTTTTTTTTACACAAATGGGGGCATATTACATAAACTGATCTGCACTTAGCTTTTTATAGCTGTATGATATTCCATTATATGGGTGTACCATAATTTAATCAGGCCTTATTGGTTGACATGACATTTGGGGTGTTTTCTGATCTTTTAGATGTATTATAAACAATGCTATAATGAACTGTCTTGAACACCTGTCATTTTACAGACATACTAATATTTCTTTAGGATAAATTTCTAGAAGTTGAATTGCTCCATAAAAGTTTCCTTCCTCATCTTTACCTTAAAGACAGGGTTCTTTTTTTTTTTTTTAAAGAACAGTATCTCCTTTTTTATTTTTTTTATTTTATTGATTTATTTATTTATGGCTGTGTTGGGTCTTCGTTTCTGTCCGAGGGCTTTCTCTAGTTGCGGCAAGCGGGGGCTACTCTTCATTGCGGTGCGCGGGCCTCTCACTATCGCGGCCTCTCTTGTTGCAGAGCACAGACTCCAGACGCGCAGGCTCAGTAATTGTGGCTCACGGGCCTAGTTGCTCCGCGGCATGTGGGATCTTCCCAGACCAGGGCTCGAACCCGTGTCCCCTGCATTGGCAGGCAGATTCTCAACCACTGCGCCACCAGGGAAGCCCCAAGACAGGGTTCTTGAAAACTGTTTCCTAAAGCCAAAATTATCAAAATAGCCTTAGTTTTAAAAATGGTATTATATGGAGGCAAACTATTCTGTTTTTGGAAACGTATAGCCCACAAGCAACAAACATCTATTTTCAATTTTTATTATATATTTTGGACATACTTACCCCATTCAAAATTCAAAGGTACAAAAGCCTTCTTTGACTTTTAAATAAAAGAGAAACTCAGTGCATTAGTGATTTGTTTTAGTTATGACATCTCCTTTGAAAGGCATGTAAGGATTCAACGCACAGCCTAATTTACCCTGAATAGCATTGTCTCTGCTTAGTTTGTATGTCTGATGAGCACAAACTTAATTCACAATGTTTTCTCTTTCCCCCTTCCTTTCTGCTTCCGTTTGTTTCATCTGCCACTGCCAACACTTTTCTTCCAATCAGCAAATGGTTTGTTTTATGTTTCCTAATTTGTGAGCACGTGTGTGTGTGTGGTTTCCCACTGTACTTACATCCATTTTGTGGCTTTTTCCCCCCTTTCTGATATGTATCTGCTAACAGGATAAAGTCTTTAGAAAATACAGTTTGAGCAGTGAGATGAGATTCAGTGGGTCTTGCCTTCAATGGCAGAAGGGAGATTCTGCAGAGAATCACAAAGCTAGTGATTCCTAGCTTTGTTTCATAACTGCCCCAGCAGGAGAAAAAGGCCAAATATTTCTTTAAAAAGTGAATATGTATGTATGAATATATACACACACACAGATGTATTTTTTAACACTGTAAAATGGGATTTTTTTCCCAATGGACATTTAGAGAAGTGAGACCTTTGTATTTGTAGAAGAGGGAAGAAATTACTGATTTTTTTCTTTTCTTGGCTGTGCCATGCGGCACGTGGGATCTAGTTCCCTGACCGGGGATCGAACCCTCGCCCCTTGCATTGGAAGCGCAGAGTCTTAACCACTGGACCATCAGGGAAGTCCTGAAACTTAACTGATTTTAAATTAAAGTGCCCTTGCTTTGCAAGGTTAGGACAAGAGCGTTTCCTCCTGGTGGGCAGTCATCTCGTTATCCCACTGCCCCAATTCTGGGCCCAGGTGGCCTGAAAGCTGCCCCTTTAGTGTGTGGCCACACCTCCTCAGGTGAAAGAGAGCTTAAGCCTTCTCTTTAGAACGCCTTCCTTTTTCTCTGAAGACCCATTTACCATCCCACCATGACTAATAAGTGAATGTTAAATCGTAGTTGGAGGAGAATTTCCATGAGCTTTTTGAAATCTACAGAACATAAAAGTCCTGGCTTAGTTGTAGTTTAGTGTAGCAAGTAACTGGTTACGCTTTCTGTACAGTGTGTGTGTGTGTGAACATAATGTAAAACACGGTTGAGTCACGGCTGCTGTGGGCCCCTGCGACTGCAGCATATACTCCGCAGCCACAGCCTGAGAGCGTACTTGTAGACTGCTTGATGCTCCAGCGAACACACTTCAGACATTTTACACATCTGCTTTTGTTTTTTCCCTAAAAAATCAGATCGATTTCCTAAATTCAGTAATAGTGGACCTTCAGAGGAAGAATCAGGATCTCAAGATGAAGGTGGAGATGATGTCGGAAGCAGCCCTGAATGGGAACGGTGACGACGTGAACAATTACGACAGGTATTTCACGTCCAGCGATACTGAGCGGAACCTTAGTTCCATCTAAATAAATGTGTGTTTTTAAAGTTAGGTTCTCCAGACAGAGGACAGATATCGCATGATATCGCTTCTAGGTGGAATCTAAAAAAATGGTACAAATGGTACAAACAGAAATAGAGTTACAGATGTAGAAAACAAACTTACGGTTACCAGGGGGTAAAGGGGGGGGAGGGATAAATTGGGAGATTGGGATTGACATTTACACACTACTATATATAAAATAGATAACTAATAAGGACCTACCGTATAGCACAGGGAACTCTACTCAATACTCTGTGGTGATCTATATGGGAAAAGAATCTAAAAAAGCGTGGAATTATGTATATGTATGGCTGATTCACTTTGTGTACAGCAGAAGGTGACACAACGTTGTAAATCACCTATACTCCAATAAAAATTTTTTAAAAAGAATATATATATGTATAACTGAGTCACTCTGCTATACAGCAGAAATTAACAAAACGTTGTAAATCAACTATACATCATCAGTAAAATTAAAAAAAAAAAAAAAAAAGTTAGGTTCTCCAGTGGATTGGAGAAACAATTGCTTTGTGGTTATTTGGCCATAAATTGACTTCCACAAATCTGGCAAGAGAGTGAAAATGGTTTGATGTGAAAATTTCAAAAGTGGACTGTAGTACTTAAACACTTGAGGCTCCCAGACTTAGCCATAATTCTTGCTTATTTTTTGTTCATTACAAGTGATACTGTCTCTTAAATTTCTTCTGATGGAGATGAGTTTCTGATTATGCATGTTAACATTTGTAGTGATGACCAGGAGAAACAGTCCAAGAAGAAACCTCGCCTCTTCTGTGACATATGTGACTGCTTTGATCTCCACGACACAGAGGATTGTCCTACCCAGGCACAGATGTCTGAGGACCCCCCCCATTCTACACACCACGGCAGTCGGAGCGAGGAACGCCCCTACTGTGAAATCTGTGAGATGTTTGGGCACTGGGCAACCAACTGCAATGACGACGAGACTTTCTGATGAAGCCTCACATCCAGAACTGGGCTTTCTCAGATGCACTAGCGTTTAGGCAACTGACCACCAGCATTGTGTGTGCAGACTTCAGGAGAACTCATGTTATTTTTGAGCCCCCATCAACAAATCTAAGAAAATATTTTGATCTTCAACAAATCTCCCTTTTAGTCTCCCCTTATAAGTTTATCAGTTAGAATAATAAATAGGTGAGTTTTCACCTCTGATTTTGTCTTGATTTTTAAAAAGTATTAACAAGACATTGCACCAGATGCCATTACATTAATTGTCCCTAGGGAGACCTCAGAGAACGACTCCTACCCTCACAGTACCTTATTTAAGTACTTTAAATTATGCTGTTACTTTTCATATTTGCACTAAAATATTTCCAGGCTGCGTTTGTATATTTAGATGTTTTGGTTAAACTTTGACACTGGAATGAGTTGAAAAAATGTGCCACTTTGCATTTTCATCTACTCATTTAAAGTATTTTATACTTAAAGAAATACCTGAGCTCTTTGCACTACCTGATGTCAGTAGTGCCTTTATTTCAGGCTTGATGATACTTAGGTGTGATTATAAAATCATGAAACAGGTAAAGGGAGGGGGAAGCCCCCAAACTGCTGTGGGGACATTTTATAATCTCTATGCTGCACCCACTTACTCTTCTATGGTGTTTTGTTTATTGGTTTTGCATAATTTCAGCTTATATATTATATGTATATATTTTTGTAAAATCTCTATTTTGGGAAAAAACATATACAATGTGTCTTTCTTTTCAGATTTTTACCTTTATGAAAAAGAAACACTTAAAATGTTCATCAGGACCTAATGGACTAGGCCAGAAATAGCATCATGTGGCTTTGCAGCTCTTTGTTCTTTGTGTTTTCATTTTATTTCTTTATCAGATATAAATAACTGGGAGAATTTTCTCCAGATTTTTTTTTCCTTCTCCAGCAGATATCCCCAGCAGTCAGTTAATTAGATAATAAGCCACTGTAAAACACCTAAATTAACCAATCTACAGTCTTTACAAGTTTTTTTTACTGTGTTTTTAGATGAATGTACGATGAGAAAGTCAACATTAATAATTTTGGATTTTCTTATCACAAAAAATAAACTGAAGGACCTCAACCACAAGAAGTTTATCAACCAGTTTGAATCTATTTATCTTCATTAGAATGTCTCCTAGAATATGTAAAAAGTAATAAATAAATGTATCTTCCATGAGACATGTATAATAAGAACTTCTATAATTGTATATATGCCTTTGATGTATTTTCCTCTCAAGATTATCAACTATGTGTTTGACACGTGAAAAAATAAATCTGTAGTCCGTTGAAATGTGGGGTTATAAACATATAATAGGAACTGTTTCACAAACACAATATGTAAAGCAATATTAAAATCTGAGCAAACAGGTGTTCTGTATCTACTTTAATAAATGGTTATTCTTTTTTGCCAGTGTAGTAAACTGGTATTATTCTCAGGTTTATTTGTCATAGTGGTTTTTCTTTAAGTGAGCAAGCACTAGAGACCCAAATAGCAATTTCTACTGCAGTCTGTTGATAAATTGCTTTTAAGAAATTATCTCAAAGCATTCTATGACCCATTCAGCATAAGATAAATGTCCAAGGTGGTTATCCATTGCTATGTCTCACTGTATTACCTGACAGAAATGTAAGTAGCACCACGAAGTACCCACTACCTAGTACAGCATGAAGTTTTGGAAGGAAACTCTGAAAGCTGTTGTGGTATTTTCCAAAATGATAACTGAACCAAGCAATCTGTTTTATGAGTTCTGACTCCCCCACAGGTAGATAGTTCCAAAGCAGAGTTACCAGCTGAACATTATTTTGACCTAAAAATTACCCTGACAGTGGTCCTTGACTTCAGCATTGACCACATTGATGAAAAGACTCAAAACTATGAACTACATTTGTTGTGGTGACCATTTCACAACATATACATATATCATATCATTATGTTGTACACCTAAAATTAATATTAAATATCCATTATGTCAATTAAAAATACGTTTTAAAAAGAAAAAAACACTAAACAAGTCTATGATATTTATAGGGCAACTGCGGTAGTATTGCAGTATCTCCAGTTGGGTCTTTACACAAAACACCTCTGTTGATCATTTAGAATCCTGGTCCTGTTTGCAGAGGATCGTTTATCATCCTCGTCTTGCTCGTTTGCACCCACACACGCCTGAGAGTTCGCTAACCGTGGGCATTTTTACCTCTTAGGTGGGTGTGCTCTCATTTACCAGTTCAGGACATGGCCTGCTGAGCTCAACATTTATTCTCACAGATGGTGCTAAAATAATACATGTTCTCAGTTGAGCAAAAAACCTGCGCACGTGAGAAGAGTTTGTGATACAGGTTGAGAAGAATCCCTGTGAAAATCGGGTGAGAACTAGGGCATGGAACAGTCTGCATGTGTGGAAACGTTATTTTAAAATTAAATGTCTTTGATAGTCAAGAAGTTGAGAGTGGAAGTAAGTAAATATGTATAGTTGATTACTGTATCATCTCCAAATTCCACTCTTTGCTTATTCATACTCCATGGTAATTGCTTAGCGATTCCTTTCTTGGTAACAGTGTATAAAGGGTTGAAGGAAGCCAGGCAAGACCAGACATTTTCAAGCCTCTTTCACCAGATCCCAAATAGCCAATTTTACACCTCAAAGTACTGAAACGCATATATCTTCCTAATAAGTTATTTATTGAGCACTTATTAAATTACAGGCACCCTGCTAAGCCTTTTACATAAATCACACGATGTAAATTACATCCTGTTTCACCCTCGCAACTCACGAGGTAACATGCGAATTTTACCTAGATTCCACATCGGATAGTATTTGTGTGAAATACCATGTCGATGAGCTGAACAGACAAGTCACTCAAGGTTCCCTCAGCCCTTAGCCATTTTTGCAGATTTTAGCCGACAAACCAAACGGGCAAAGCGCAGGACCTTTTTGATTGCTATAATTTAAAAGATTTCCACTCAAGTTTAGCTTCGTTACCATTTTACAGCGAGTATGCTTGCTGCTAAAATGAAAGTCTCGATTTTTAAACGGGACGAGTAGGATCCGGTCTCTGCCCTTAAACCCAATTCTCAGCGCCCAACTGAGGTGCCCTGGACTGAGGCGGGGTCTGGACGTGTCTGTCGGTCGTTGGGAGCCTCGGAACCCACGCAGGGGAAGAAAGCGGCGGGCGCTAGGGCCTGGGGAGAGAGCAGCCGACACCCGCCGATTCCGGTTTCCGGGTTGGCTTGCTGTCAGCGTCCCTCATCACGTGAACGTGTCGTCACGTGACAGCGTCTGTGGCCTCGCGTAGGGGTAAAGCCGATCCGGTTGGATTGAGGGGAAAAGAGAGCGGTGGGGCAAGATGGCGACGCACCTGTCCTACGGGCGAGTGAACCTGAACGTGCTGCGCGAGGCGGTGCGTCGCGAGCTGCGCGAGTTCCTGGACAAGTGCGCGGGAAGCAAGGTGAGGGACAGTGCGCGGCGACACCGCCTTCCGGCGCCGTCCGGCCTGGCCTGATCAGGTCCCTGACCGCCTGGGCTTCAGGTGTACGAGGTTTCCTAGGGCTTCCAGGAGCAGAGCTGGCGGCAATGATAAGTCGGGGAGAAGGGCCCGCTGGTGGGGCCTGGGGCGTCCAGCCCGCAGTCCGCGTGGCATCGTGATTGTTTCATGACAGCAGAATAAGCCACCGTGCTGTCTCAGCCCCTAGTGAACCAGCTTGTGTCAGGTCGAGGGGCGGATCTGGTGCCCCCCAGCTCCCACCCCAGACACTGGAACTGGTGAGGCGGGCCCGGCCCAGGGACGTAGCTGGTCCAGTGTCCATTCATTACAATGATCATACGTGTCGTTACAAATCATACCCTCAAAAGTATGAAGCACCAGCGCCTTACAACCTGCTGCTCCCTCGGATTATGAGAAGTTGTAGCTATTTGAGGTTTTAACGTCGGCTTCCTTAAATAGTATTGTTCCTCCTGTTAGACGTTTATTAGCACCCAGCTCACAATGGGATCAGAAACCGTAGATTAGAGACTTCATAGGATTTCTTTTAAGTGGTATTACCTCTCCTCTCTCCCCTTAGGATTTATCAGTCCCTCTAAGTAACTGGCAATACAACTCTGAAGAGAAAAGGAAAATTGGGGAAACTCAGGAATCAGTATTAGAAAGAATAGGACCTCAAGAGGTAGAGTGGATGCTAGAAGCCGTTGAGAGAATACAAAAGCAGGCTAACTAAGTCCTACGTGCCCAGTTCAAGCTCAGGAAATAAACCTGAAATCTGAATGAGATGATGGATTGTATCAATGTCAATATCCTGGTTGTAATACCTATTGTACTATAGTTTTGCAAAAACTTTCCATTGGCAGAAACTGGGCAAAGTGTACTAGGGGGTCTCTGTATTGTTTCTTACAACTGAATATTAATTTACAGTTATCTCAATAAAAATTCAATTAAAAATGAAAGAAAAATCACACTGGAGTTTAGCAGTAGTAGGGCCCCAGAGCACTACCCTGTGGGGTCATTAAGTCCTAGGCTGGAGTCCTGACTCCCTTACACTGTATACGTCCAAGGTCCCTATATGGCCTTGGACGTTACTTAAACTTTCTGAGCCTTTAAAAATTTCCTCTTCTGGGACTTCCCTGGTGGCGCAGTGGTTAAGAATCCGCCTGCCAATGTAGGGGACACGGGTTCGAGCCCTGGTCCAGGAAGATCCCACGTGCTGCGGAGCAACTAAGCCCATGCGCCACAACTACTGAGCCCACGTGCCACATCTACTGAATCCCGCACGCCTAGAGCCCATGCTCCGCAACAAGAGAAGCAACCACAATGAGAAGCCCCCACACCGCAACGAAGAGTAGCCCCTGCTTGCCTCAACTAGAGAAAGCCTGCACGCAACAAGACACAAAACAGCCAAAAACAAAAATAAATTAATTAGTTTAAAAAATAAAGTATACAATTCAATTAAAAAAAATTTCCTCTTCTGTCAAAATAAGATTTGTAATACCTATATCAGAGGTTTTAATTTTTATAATTCGATTATATGATACTTCTATATAAAATACAAGTTGAGGACTTCCCTGGTGGTGCCGTGGTTAAGAATCCACCTGCCAATGCAGGGGACACAGGTTCGAGCCCTGGTTCATGCCGCGGAGCAACTAAGCCCATGTGCCACAACTACTGAGCCTGCGCTCTAGAGCCCGTGAGCCACAACTGCTGAGACCGAGTGCCACAACTCCTGAAGCCCACGCACCTAGAGCCTGTGCTCCGCAACAAGAGAAGCCACCATGATGAGAAGCCGTAGCCCCCACTCGGGAGAAAAAGCCTGTGCGCAGCAAGAAAGACCCAATGCAGCCAAAAATAAATTAATTAATTAATTAAAAAATAAAATAAAATAAAATACAAGTTGAATTGTTGCAATTGGCAGTTTCCATATGGTTCAGTCTAATAATAATAATACCATGACACAGATACACAACAAAGTACAGTTCCTTCTTTCCTTTGAGGACAGTAATTAGGTCTTAACTTTACCATTACCACCAGTAACATCACTTGCCCTGATGCTATTTTTTTAAGACCTGTAGGATATGAATGTGACCAGAGCCAGTTACAATCTTTGTTAATTCAGACTTTGAGGCCAATAGTTCTACTACGTATGACTGCTATTTTCTGTTGATATTGTTGAAATTCCTGATATTAACTGTAATAAGAGAATGTTTCTCCCCTCTTGTAGGCAATAGTTTGGGATGAGTACCTCACAGGACCATTTGGCCTGATTGCACAGTATTCACTACTGAAGGTAAATGAGCTATTTGGGTTTTGTTCAGGGATTGATAATTCTGTACTTTAGGGACCTCCCTGGCAGTCCTGCTGTTAAGACTCTGCGTTTCCACTGCAGGGGGCACGGGTTCGATCCCTGATCCGGGAACTAAGATCCCGAATGCCGCGAGTTACGGCCATAAATTTAAAAATTAAATTAAATTAAATTTTAAAAAATAATAATAATAATTCTTTACTTTAGTAATAATAATAAGTTTACATTTCCTCCTGAGTAGTTGGCTTGCAAGGCTGTTCGGTTTTTATAAACACCGATACTAATGCCTGGCTAACATTTTGTATACAGTGGTCCTTCGGCTGATGATTCTATACTGATCCTAATTACTAACATTGTATTATGTGACTGTTACCTGGTGTCTTTGATAGTTCATCACGTGAGAGTCATTTAAATTCAGATACAGTAGCAGTGACTTCATCCTGAAACCTTGTCCTTTATACAGCTGGCTTTGGGAAATCTAAATTTTGATAACAAAATATTGATGTACATTTGACTGGGAGTGTTTATGATGTCTGAGTCTGGATACCATACGTAAATTTCAGGGGTTTTGTTAACCTTTTGTGTGTGTGTGTTTTCCTAGGAACATGAAGTGGAAAAAATGTTCACGCTTAAAGGAAGTCGTTTGCCAGCAGCTGATGTCAAGAATATTATTTTTGTTGTCAGACCCAGGCTAGAATTGATGGATATAATCTCTGAAAATGTGCTCAGGTATCTCTCAGAGCTTATGTTTGGGCCAAAAGAAGTTAATCCTTCTCATGGTTTTAATGTCCTGAGCTTTTCATTGTGAACCCCTTCTCTTGCCAGTACCTTGGAAAGTGGTCTTTTGGAAAAACTGGGACAGGCACGGAAGAATACAACGAAGGAAAGTGGGAAACTTGTGACATTGTTCAAACAGTTTGAGAGGGTGGTCATCATAAAACCCCATTCTTTCAGGACAGCTAAAAGTTTGGACGTGTATCAGTAGAAAGGACACTGATTTTAAAAACAAAAAACAAACAAAAACACCTCTAATGGTTATACTGAATATAAGGTGCTTGAATTTCATAAGCAAAGTAAGAGCTGATTAAAATTTAATTTAGCATCCAGTCTAGAGAGAGGAAGTTCTCTCAGCCCAGTCTGTACTCTGTGGTAAAATCGATTGATATGGCCCCTAAAATCTTAAAAGCATATGGGCTATTTTGAGAAGTCCACTGTCGAGGAGAGATAGGCGTCAAGAGTGATGTTTCGTTTTAATATGAGACGCTGTGGCTGCACTGGTTTGGTTAAAGAACAATTTGTTTTCAACAAGACACAGATATCCTGTTTCAGTAAACCTGAGCGCTTTAATGCCCCCATAAATAGTTTAAGAGAAAGCTAGAAAATGCAAATACCGGCTATGAATCAACGCTTTCCTGTCAGGGAAAAAAAAGAGAGAGAGAGCGAGCGAGAAAGCGACTGTTAACAGTTTGGTTCTGAAAGTCAATGTTCATATGTTTATCTAACCAGCATTTATTTAGTGCCTCCTGTGTGCCCGGCAGTTTGAATAAAGTAAGTGAAAGAGTCTGTGACTCTGAGGAGCTTGTAAGCTAACAAATGTTCCTTCTTTTGCAGTGAAGACAGACGTGGCCCAGCAAGAGATTTCCACATTTTGTTTGTGCCACGACGTAGCTTATTGTGCGAACAGCGGTTGAAGGATCTAGGTGTTTTGGGATCCTTTATTCATAGGGAGGAGTACAGCCTAGATCTCATTCCATTTGATGGGGATCTCTTATCCATGGAATCAGAGGGTGCATTCAAAGTAAGTTTGGCGTTTTCTTTTTTAACGTCAGACTTTAATTTTTGCCAAATTTGTGAGCATGATGGTCATGTTAATCTCAGGTGTACAGCAGAGTGATTCAGTATTTTTGCAGATTATATTCCATTATAGGTTATTACAAGATACTAGGTGTAATTCCCTGTGCTATACAGTAAATCCTTGTTGCTTATCTATTTTATGTATTCTAGTTTGTATCTGTTGATCCCATACCCCTAATTTGTCCCTCCCCCCTTCCACTCCCCACCGGTAACCACTGGTTTGTTTTCTGTGTGTCTGTGAGTCGGTTTCTGTTTTGTGTATACATTCATTTGTATTATTTTTTTAGATTCCACATATGAGTGATGTCATGTAGTATTTGTCTTTGTCTTATTTCACTAAGCATAATATTCTCTAGGTCCATCCATGTTGCTGCAAATGGCAATATTTCATTCTTTTTAGTTTTTTAAGGAACCTCCATACTGTTTTCCAGTGGCTGCACCAATTTACATTCCCACCAACAGTGTAGGCGGGTTCCCTTTTCTCCACAACCCCTCCAGCATTTATTATTTGTAGACTATTTTTTTAAATTAATTTTTATTGGAGTATAGTTGCTTTACAATGTTGTGTTAGTTTCTGCTGTGTAGCAAGGTGAATCAGCTATACGTATACATATATCCCCTCTTTTTTGGATTTCCTTCCCATTTAGGTCACCACAGAGCATTGAGTAGAGTTCCCTGTGCTATACAGTAGGTTCTCATTAGCTATCTGTTTTATACATAGTGGTCTATATACGTCAATCCCAATCTCCTAATTCATCCCACCCTCCCTCCCCCCGCCTTGGTATCCATACGTTTGTTCTCTACATCTGTGTCTCTGTTTCTGCTTTGCAAATAATTGATGGCCATTCTGACCAGTGTGAGGTGGTACCTCATCGTAGTTTTGATTTGCATTTCTCTAATAATTAACGATGTTGAGCATCTTTTCATGTGCCTATCTGTGTGTCTTCTTTGGAGAAGTGTCTATTTAGGTCTTCTGCCTATTTTTTGATTGAGTTGTTTGGTTTTTTGTTATGGAGTTGTAAGAGCTGTCTGTATATTTTGGGAATTAAGCCCACGTCAGTCGCATCATTTGCAAATATTTTCTCCCAGTCCATAGGTTGTCTTTTTGTTTTGTTTATGGTTTCCTTTGCTGTGCAAAAGCTTATAAGTTTGATTAGGTCCCATTTGTTTATTTTTGCTTTTATTTCTATTGCCTTGGGAGACCGACCTAAGAAAACATTGGTATAATTTATGTCAGAGAATGTTTTGCCTATGTTCTCTTCTAGGAGTTTTATGGTGTCATATATTATATTTAAGTCTTTAAGCATGGCACGTTTTTAGAGTTGGGCATTTGTCTTTTCGTTGTAAGAGTTTTAAGAATTCTTAATATATTCTGGATGCAAGTCTCTTACCAGATATTTGATTTGCAAATATTTTCTCCCATTCTGTGGGTTCTTTTCACTTTTTGGTGAAAGGGATATCTCAGTGCACCAAAGATTTTAACTTTGATGAAGTTCGGTTTATCTATTTTTTTCTCTTGTTGCTTATGCTTTTGGTATCGTATCTGATCTAAGGTCATGAATTTACTCCTATGTTTTCTTCAAAGAATTCTACGATTTTGGTCCTACATCTAGGTCTTTGATGCGTTTTGAGTTTATTTTTATCTGATGTGAGGTCGGGGTCCAACTTCCTTCTGCATGTGCAGATATGCATGTGGATATCCATGTGTTCCAGCACCATTTGCTGAAAGAGTATATTTTCCTCAGTCAATTGTCTTGGTACCCTTGTCGAAAATCAATTGTCCCTAAATGTGTTTATTTCTGGTGTCTCAGCTCTACCCCATTGATCAATATGTCTGTCCTTAATGCCAGTAACACACTGTCTTGATAAATGTAACTTTGTAGTAAGCTTTGAAATTTGGAGGTATGAGCCCTTCAAAGTAGTATATCACTTTTTTTCTTTCAGTCTGTTTTTTGAGTCTTACTAAATCCTTCTCTAGCTGAAGGCATAGAAAATCTTATATTTTCCTTTAAAAGTTTTGAAGTTTTGCTTTTCATATTCAGGTCTTTAATTCAGCTTGAACCATGTGTTTGGAGTGTGTGGTGTGAAGTAGGGACTAATTTATTTTTATCTGTATTTTTCCATATGAGGCTTATTTATTTTTTCCATAGAGTGCCAGTTGTTCCAGTGCAATTTTTCCCCACTGATTATTTTCGGCATGTGTTTGTTAGCAAATATGCATATCTTTGTTCCCCAGTTCTGGATGGTTTTTCCAAATGCAATTTTATATATTGGCTTTTTTTTTTTTTTTTAAAGAAACCACTTTTTTTTTAAATTTTTTATTTATTTATTTATTTATGGCTGTGTTGGGTCTTCGTTTCTGTGTGAGGGCTTTCTCTAGTTGCGGCAAGTGGGGGCCACTCTTCATCGCGGTGCGCGGGCCTCTCACTATCGCGGCCTCTCTTGTTGCGGAGCACAGGCTCCAGACGCGCAGGCTCAGCAATTGTGGCTCACGGGCCTAGTCGCTCTGCGGCATGTAGGATCTTCCCAGACCAGGGCTCGAACCCGTGTCCCCTGCATTGGCGGGCAGATTCTCAACCACTGCGCCACCAGGGAAGCCCTATATATTGGTTTTGTTTACAACTTTATTTCAAAGAATGCTTTCTCTCGTAAGAATATTACTTTATGTTTAAAAAAGTAATTTGAAAATCTTTTGTAAACATAATCTGTGTACATGAAAATTTTCTTTGAGTAAGAAAGGGTACAGAATGAAAAGTAAGCCACTCTCCACCCAATTCTCAAAATGCTATCCCTCCCAGAAGCAATCACTATTACTCGTTCTTTTTTATTTGTTTTTGGAAGTGCTTTAGGCAGCTACAGGTCATAGTATATATGAGCTTTTATTCAAATGGTAGCATATCCTATATAACTTTGGTAACTTGCTTTATTCTCTTAATAATATATCTTGGAGTCATTTTCTACCATTTATGAAAATACTTTTTTATTCTTAGCTGAAGCTGCATACTGTTCCATGGTTTGGATGTACCGTGATTTATCAAGTCAGTCCCCTTTTGAAGGACATTTTGTTGTTTCTCATCTTATGCTTTTAGAGGCAGTGCTACAGTGAATTACCTCATGCATAGATCACTGCACACGTGGGCCCTGTATCTGTAGGCTCTTTACCTGCCTTTGACATTTGTCTTTTGACTTAGCTTATGGTAGTTTTTGCTATGCGTATTTTCTTAGTGTAATCATATTTATCTGTATTTCCTTCTTTGAGTTATGTGTATGTGACATTGATGCTGCTGGTCTGGAGACTAGAACTTCTGAGAACCACGGGTGTTGTGCAAAAGATTATTTGAAACTCTTTCTTCCCTAGTGTGTTGTTACAGTGACCACCGCCTTCAAAGAGTTAACCTGAGGAAGAACTCAGTGGCACCACTGATGAATTTTATAACCAGGAGAGTTTCTTGGCTCTTCTTTTCAGCCATGTTCCCCACTGATTTGCTTACACTAAATCTCTTCCAATGATGGTACAGATTTCCCGCCCCCCAACATTTTATATGAAAATTTTCAAATATACGGAAAAGTTGAAAGAATGGTACAGTGAACACCCATATACTCATCACCTAGGTTCTGGAATTAACATTTTGCTCTATTCGCTTTATCACGTAGCTATAATGGTATACCCTCATGTAATTAATTCACATCCGTATAATTAGTGTGAATTGGTAGCAGCTGAGGTAAACTTGTCCTGGCATGACAAAACCTGTCCAGAGGAGAGATTTCCTCTTTATTTAACCGCTGGTTTGCAAAAAAGAACAGAATTCTTTTCTGCTGAGAATTTCAAGCCCTTGGCTTATATATGTTCACTTAAGATTCTATTTTAGAAGTCAAAGATTTCGCCTGGATAATAAAGCTGAGAGTTCTACCTAATGTTAAATTCAAGCCCGATTTCTGATAAGAGTTGAGGTAATTTTACTTATTTATGTGATTTTAAACAGTGAGCATAATTTAGCTTTTCATGGCATCAGGAGGCACGTGTAGATCTTTCTGTGCTTTGGGGCTATGATTATGATCGCCTTAAACATTGCACTGTACAAAACGTGGGAATTAGAGTTCAGCTCATTGAACTCTCATGCTCAGTCACAGGGCTTAAACTATTGTGGGCTTAAACATATACAAACTTCATATGTATATATAGAAATCAGTATACATAAAATCTACCTACCTGCTTTGCAAAAGCTGCAAGGTAGCGGACGGTAGAGGCCTCCCTTCCGAGGCGGCGGTGCGGGTGCTACCCGCTGGGGCTCTGCTCCCCGGCGCGAGCCCGCGCAACCTTCCCGGCGAGGCCCCTGCGTGGCGCGACCAGGCCCAGTGGCACGGGTGTTTCCATGCAGGCGATTTTGACAGCAATCATCATACCAAGCTATTATGAAGTGTGATGTCAGTCTGGAGGACAGATAATATATAAGCCAGTTCTTGGCACGCGGTCTTACACGGAAACATCTGAGACCATCAGTCCACTTCACTTTGCCATTGAACATGATCCCTATAAACATATAATACATAATTGTTGAAATGTAACTAAAATGTGGAAAATATGTATATCTTCTTCTGGCTCAAGGAATATTATTATAAAAGAGTTAAAAACTGTGGCCTTTCATTTATACAAATGGAAAATTGTATTGACTTCTCTCAAGTAGAAAGGTAAGGGAAGAAAAATAAAGTTTTCTCCAGCCTATGCCCTAGTCACAGTACCATATTTTTTTTTTTCCTTAAGACTTTCAAAGCAAAGTTCAAAGGACCTGCATGATTGAATGAGTTTATGTTGTCCTTTTAATAATTTTAGAATGTAAAGTTTTCCTTAAAAGGTCTTCTTATATGGTGTGCTAGACTCGCTGGTGTTATGTGAGTGAAGCACTATAATTTTAGTTAAAATCAAAACCGCCTGCCCTTTTATTCCCCAACCTGAAGTAAGAATTGCCTACAATTAAGTCAAGAAAACAAACACATTCCAAGTAGTTACAAGTCCACCTGTTTAAAATTCATTCTCATTGGTTTGATAAACATAGAAAAACAAAACAAAACAAACAACAAACAAAAAAACTGCCAGGTATTCTATTGTGTAGGCATGTGGGACTTCGGGGTCAAAAAATATGTGTACTTAAATGTTAATGGGTATTAGCATTTGTCCCTCCAAAAATGTCCTCATGGCTTGAAATACCAGGTGATTCCACAAGCACAGAATACAGGGATATTAATACAAATAATCATCCCACCACCAATTATAATAGAGCAAAAAATTCAAGATTAATATGTCATCAACTTTTAAATTTTTTTTAAAAAGAATTACAAAAAGAATGTCTATAGTAATACAACTTCTTAAGTTTAAAAAAATGAATACGATTTTGAGAGATATTCCCTAATATTTTTTTCCTTGAATTTTTAGCTTAGCTCTGCTCTGATAGGGAGTTTTAAGTAATTTTTCAAGAAAGTATGTCTTCGGACATTCTTGAGTTGGACATGTCGTATGCAGTGAAATGTTAAAATCATCAGACTTGGAAGAGCCGCCAAGCACTCTCCCCAGGCTCTTTCCAGGCGCAGCCCTCCTTCCTCCCTGGGTGGAGCACATGAGTCCCACCCTCTCGTCCTTAATGCCTCCAATGTCCCCTCCCTCCTGGCTTTGGAGGCTAGAAGCACGTTGGGAGGGTCGGTGAGGGGTGTCTGGTACAGTGTTCCATTTTGACTTATGAGTGGATGATGATTGTAAAAATATAATAATAATCAAACAATTTCTAATAGTAAAAGCTAACATTTGTTAAGGACTTACTATGTTTCAGGTACTGGGATGAAATGTTTTACATGCAATTACCTCATTTAGTCTGTATACTATGTTGAATATACTCCCTTCTGCAGACAATAAATAAGGCACAGAGAGGTTATCTAAGTGGCCGAGGGCACCAGTTGGGAAGTGACACAGCTGAGGTTCAGATCAAGACAACCAGAGTCGAGAACCTGTGCTCTTACCCATGTCAGAACTGCTAGAGTCTCTCCTCTCACTTCCTAGCTGGTTTTGTGTATATTTTTTGGTCCCTTTTTCTATGCAGAAAAGTATAATTTTGTCTACTTTACAAAATATACCCTGTATATTTTATAAGGTAAAATATATTTTCTGAAAATGAGATCACTCTCTAAAGATTCTTCAGCTACCCCTTTCTCATTTCTCAAGATGTTATGGCCTTCATTTGCTGTCAGTATATATGAAATTGGCATCACGTTTGTATAAACTGCCAGGTATTCTGTTGTGAGGTCATCTGGGACTTTGGGGGGGAGTCAAAGAATATGTGCGCTTATGTGGCCCTCCTGTGGTGTCCTCCCAGCCTTTACACTCACCACGGTGAATGAGAGCCCAGTTCCTGTGTCAGTCTTTTTTAATCAGTAGCTTATTCAAGAGCTGACAAACTAAGAGGAGTGCCTTCCAGAAGGCTCTGCCAGGGGAGAATTGCTGCCATAGCTGCCCCCGACGGCAGAGCTGTTGGCCTCCTGGCCTGGGCTGGACCTGAGTCTGCAGCTTCCTGGCAAAGTGGGGAATTAGTGGAAACGGTCTTACCCAGTGGCTGCGTAGTCCCAGCGCCAGACAGAGGTGGGTGCCTCACGCACCCAGATGACCGTGACCGTAACCGGCCCTTCCTCCCCGCAGGAGTGCTACCTGGAGAGCGACCAGACCAGCCTGTACCACGCAGCCAAGGGGCTGATGACCCTGCAAGCTCTGTACGGGACGATCCCCCAGATCTTTGGGAAAGGAGAGTGCGCCCGGGTGAGAAATGGCAGGTGCTTCTGGTGGTGGAGGAAGGGTCCCCTGGTCCCCAGGAAGGGAAGGAGTGGGAATCTGTTTACAAATACAGTCAATCCTTTTTATTTGGGCATTCACCTCTTTGCTGAAATTTATTTGTAGCCCCCAAATCAATATTCACAGTGTTTTGTGGACACACTCAGAGCGGCAGTAATTTGAGTTGTCCAGTGTGAGTGTTCCCAGCTGAGGTCGCACAGAGCAACCCTCTGCCTTCAGCTCATACCATAAACAAGTGTCCTTTTTGCCGCTATATAATGCCGTGCGCTGCTCAGTGCCACTTTTTTTTTTTTTTTTTGCATTTTTGTGCTCTTTTTGATGGTGATTTTGCTGTTTAAAATGGCCCGAAAGGGTGGTGCAGAAGCGCTGTCTAGTGCTCAGAGCGCAGGAAGGCTGTGATGGGCCTTAGGGAGAAATCTCGTGTTAGATGAGCTTCGTTCAGGCGTGAGTGATGGTGTTAGAGAATCATATATTTAATGTGTCTTTAAACAGAAACACACATAAGACAAGGTTATATATTGATCAGATGACAAAAATGTTATAACCAGAGGCTCGTGGCACCCTAACCCTGATTGCCCCTCGGGGCAGTGGTTGGGTATTTGCTGATTCAGTATTCACAGCAACTTTATAGAACAGAACTACTGTGAATAACAGAAATAGACTCTCTGAATTATGCCCCGTTGAGAAATAGCTGCTGCCACTGGCTAAAGTGTAAGTGTTGGGACAGGCAGCCAGCAGTGAATGCTTTTCTGTAGCTGCTTATTTCTTATCCATCTCACTCTTCTACAGTTTTTCTCCTTTTTTCACTTTTTTGATTCTTTCCGTTTTTAGCCGAATTTTTTAATCTGCTTATTCCCAGGAGGGCCCCACCTGATCCCATGTTTTGTTTCCAGCAAGTGGCCAATATGATGATCAGGATGAAGAGAGAGTTTACAGGGAGCCAGAATTCAATATTCCCTGTTTTTGATAATCTCTTGTTGCTCGATCGGAATGTGGATTTGTTAACGCCTCTTGCCACTCAGCTTACGTATGAAGGACTCATTGATGAAATTTATGGCATTCAGAACAGTGAGTAAAGTAACACCTACTTTGACTAATAGGTAATCTGATAAGAATATCCAAAAGGCCGTTCTTTTAGAAGGTGCTTCCTTTTCAAATAAATCAGAGAATATTTGAAAAAAATAAAAATGCTGACTTTACACCTGCAGACGCTAGGATTAAATGACATCTGAGGGACTTCCCCGGTGGTCCAGTGGTTAAGACTTCATTCTTCCAATGCAGGGGGCATGGGTTCAATCCCTGGTCAGGAAACTAAGATTTTGCATGCCGCACAGTGCGGCTAAAAAAAAAAAAAAAAAAAAAATTAAACGACATCTGAGCAAACTACCATTGTCCGTCACACAAGGGCAGGCAGATGTTTACTGCACAGGACTCTGCTTGCCCGCTGTGAGCAGAGGCCAAGGGCTAAATAAACAGATGGCTCTGCAGTTGCAGAACATAGATGCCGTGGCAGGCAGTTGTTCAGGAAAGCTTCTGGAAGAGGTGGCCTTGGTACTGGGTTTGGAAAGAGGGGTAGAATTTGGGGGGGGGTGCTGGCCAGGGGCAGGTGGCATAATACCTGCAGGGAACCATGGGACGACCAGCTTGCTGAGGCAGAGAGCACAGCTGGGACCTTCTGGGGCAAAGGCTGATACGGGAGGTTGGGGACACTCGACGGAAGATTTGAAGGCCTGCTAGAGTTTAGGCCTGACAAACTGTTGGGGTCAGAGGTCACAAATGTTTTATTTGGTTTTGGTCCACATGATGTTTGTCTGTTTGTTTCTGTCAGCACTTAAAATTGGAGAGAATTTTTAATAATTATCCTGACGGATGCCATGTCTTTTTTAAAATTTATTTTTATTTTTTTGGCCATGCCACGTGGCTTGCGGCTTATCTAAGATAAGATCCCTGATCTTAGCTTCAGGGATCAAACCCAGGCCCTTGGAAATGAAAGCACGGAGCCCTACCCACTGGACCACCAGGGAATTCCCATGTATGCCATGTCTTTAAAAACATCTGAAGCTCTGGCGACCCCAAGGTCACATTTCCACATTGCAGCTGGTGCCCAGTGGAGATCCCGCTTTAGACAGGCCCCTGTCTCCAGTTTACGACAGGTCCCACCACTCCCTCTGTCCCTTCCAGGCGCCCTTCTCTGGTTTCCATCAGCCCTGGCCTCTATTGCCATCCTGAATTACATCACAGGGAGCCAAGGAACGGCCTAGAAGGAGAAAATACAGAGACAGAAAACAGAGTAGTGGTGGCCAGGACTCAGGAAGAGGATGGGGAGTGACTGCTTATTGGGTATGGGGTTTCCTTTTGGGATAAAAAGGTTCTGGAACTAGGTACTAGCTGTGGTTGTACAAAGTTGTGTATGTACTAAATGCTACTGCAGTGTTCACTGTAAAATGGTTAAAATGGTAAATTTTATGTTGTGTGTATTTTACCATAAGGATGGATGGATGGCCAAGGGAATAGGTGAAGACACAGCCATGAAGAGGGGTTTCCACAAAACAAAGAGTCTTTAATGTAAAGTTGTAAAGTTGTCTTATTTTTAAATTATTTGTTCCAAAAGATGACATCTTAAATACTTTTTAAAACTCCATTTCATTGACAGAGGAGTTCTGTGCTGGATAGTGGGTGGGAGTCAAAGAAACGAGGTAGCAGGGCTGTTGGAAAAAAAAAACCCAGAAAGAAACAAGGGTGCCTCTCCTCTCATGGTCCCAGAGAGTGAAACACCCAGGAGACCATTAAAGGGAGCTAGAGTTTAGAGCAGGGAGATGACCTGTGAGGCGGCCTCAGGGGGCTCTGTCTAAGACAGGTGAGAGGTAGGAGGGGATTCTCCAAGAAGAGAAGGAATATGTATAAATTCACAGTTTCTCTGCAGCAAGTTTTTTTCATAATATGAGTCAAATATCAATTAAGGGAAAATTGGAAAAATAAAGAAGGAAAACATAGATCTCCCATTATCCCTGAAGCCCTATCCCACAAACCTTGGGACAGCCAATGTTAATATTTTGGTGTATTTCCTTATAGTCCTTTTTCTATGCAGAGTTTATTTTAGTTAACAAAAAATAAATAGCATCAGCTTGTCCAAATTATTTTGAATCTCTCTTTTTGTCATTTTTTTTTCACCGCACGGCTTGCGAGATTCCCCAACCAGGGATTGATAAATCACTGGCCCTCGGCAGTGAAAGCACGGAGTCCTAACCACTGGACCGCCAGGGAATTCCCTGAACCTCTTTTTTGATTTGGTATAATATGAGCATTTTCTCAGCATATGCATAATTTTAATAGCTTAATTAAAATCCGTAATATGTATTATACCATGGTTTGCATAATCCTTCCCCTAATGTTGGGCATTTTAGGTTATTTGAGGTTTTTTTATGGTTATAAAAGCATCTGTATACAAAAAATATTTTTCATATAGCATAGTACTTTCTTTCGCTACATTCTCTGATGCGGGATTTTGGGGTCAAAGGTGTTAACGTTATAAGGCCCTTGATTCATATTGCCAAGCTTCTTAGAGTTAAACCGGTTTATAGGCAACTCATGGGGGCGTGTGGGGTGTTCCCGGAAATGGTGACTAAGTTGGTTTGGCAGGAACAGAAACGGGAGAAGAGGGTTAAGGCTACTTAGTGGAGGAACTGGACGCTGTGCTGAGGAATTTGGGAGCTTGTTCTAGAGCCGGGTGGACAACTTCTGTAAAGAGCCAGATAGCAGATATTTTAGGTCATGCAGTGCCTCTGTGGAATCTCACTTCTTCATTGTAATGTGAAAGCAGCCCCAGATGAGACATAATGAAAAGGCATGGCTTTGTGCCAATAAAACTTTATTTATAAAAACAGGAAGTGAGCTTTCAAACTATTTTCGACAACAACCTATAGTAAGAAATATATTTTATATCATGACCTAGTACATGCACACATATGTGTGTGTGAAACTGAAGCAACATTTTATTTAAAAAAAAAACCACCCTACTTCATGTGATGCACTATGGTATTTAATGTTTTGTTTGTTTGTTTATAATGCTAATTGCAACCCACCAACTTGATTTCATGATATACTAATAGGACATGACTTACAGTTTGAAAAATACCGGAAGATAATGGGGAGAGCCTTGTAATTTTTTTTAAGTGAAAAAGTAACCTGATCCCTGAATAAGTTTAGGAACTGGTCATTGCTGCGGTGATTCAGATAGGTGCCCCCAAAGAAAAGTGGAACTATGATATTAATATTAAAGAGTCACTACATTCTGTACTTTGATCGTGGAAAAATCAAAACCTCAGTGCTATACTCCAGTTTTTTCTAAAGCCAGCTTCCATCCTCTCCTAAGTTGGAAGATTCTGTTTTGTGCCTGAGCACTTGACTGGTTCTTGCATTAAATGCGCGCAGAGCCTTGTTCCCTTCCACTGTTGTTCAGGTTACGTGAAATTACCTCCGGAGAAATTTGCACCTAAGAAACAGGGCGATGGTGGTAAGGACCTTCCCACGGAAGCAAAGAAGCTTCAGCTGAATTCTGCGGAGGAGCTGTATGCTGAGATCCGAGATAAAAACTTCAATGCAGTGGGCTCCGTGCTTAGCAAGAAAGCAAAGGTGATCTCTGCAGCGTTCGAGGTGAGACGGTTTGGTTGTCATCCTGATTCTGGCTAGACTGCCCACCCCACGAAGGAAGGAAGAGCTGCCAGAAGTGCAGCCACTAAGCAGAGCTGCAGTTCTCGTCCTAAGAAACTGCGGACTCTTGGGAGGACCCAAAATCTTGGGAGGACCCAAGATTTTCTTTTTAAACTTCTTCCCAGACCCATGAGAAAAGGTGTTAAGTTTTTCTCCTTTTGGGGGAGAAAGGGGTAGTGTTTGCAGTTTACAAGCTTTCATCATAAATATTTGTTTTACCTTCCTTTTAATTATTTCCTATCTCACTTAAGAGGAAGGCAGCTGTAAAAAAAAAAAAAAAAAAAAAGAGGAAGCCAGCTGTACTCTAAATAAAATATCCTCTATAATAGAACTTGCAATTTGGGCCGAAAGCTCCCAGTTTAGCCAACATGCAGGGGAACGCTGCAGATGCGGTAGGTGATAATAAGAGTGAGATCCCAGCAGCCCGGAGCTTTTACATTGGCGGCTTCATGATCACCTTCCTGCCTCCTCTTGTCCCACCACTGATTCATTCTTGGTTAAGCTCGTTTTTGAAACATGCGAATTTAGTAAGATGCTGAACTCTGCGTATTTAATCTTTGGAAACATAAATTGGGAGAATTTTTGAAGGCTGATTTTTTTTTACTTGAGTGTGTATTCCAGGTTTCATCTTTCTTAGGAATTGTATTCGTTAATTGATTTTCTTCAAATTTCTGAAGTTACTTTTGGCTTAAATTACTAAATTTTGCAAAAAAAAAAAAACTTCTCATCACCCAGTAAGGTTCTGTTTATTCATGGACAGTATTCAAGATTGAGGTTCAGCAGTAAGAATGGATTTTTTTTTTTTCTATTACGGAGGAAATGTTTTGCCGTTTATGTTCCCTTCTTAACATGTCTTTGTTTTAGTTTTTTACTCAGAAATGTTTGTGGACAACCTAGTACTGTCCCCCACAAATACTAATCACGATATGATCTGATGCCTGGGAAGAAAAAACATTAGGCATTTGCTCCCTTAAAAAGTACTAATGCAGTGAACGGGAACAACGAGCCTGTCTTTTCTGTTTTTCTGTGTCATGTTGGAGGTGGGTTTGGCCTGATTTATTTGTATTCTGTTCTTTCGCATTAGTGTAAATTAAATGTCCTCTAAGCAATACAGAGAACAGAGCGCTTAAAATATTTTACCCGCTCAACGGTTCTGCTGTTTTACGCGTTTCAGGAGAGGCACAACGCCAAGACCGTTGGGGAGATCAAGCAGTTCGTTTCGCAGCTGCCCCACATGCAGGCAGCAAGGGGCTCCCTCGCAAACCACACCTCGATTGCAGAGCTAATCAAAGATGTAACTAGTGAGTATCCTTGGGAGTGACCGTGCTCACCTGGGGCTGACTTGAAAGCACCATGACCAACACCGTGGTCACTGGCACCACAGTACTCCCGTGGGAAGGTCAGCTCTGTTTTAACACCGTATGTTATTCTCAGCGTTAAGTATTCGAATGTTTATAGTCAAAAACGTTCCCTTTGTGGCTAACTCAATTTTTCTCATTATTAAAATCACGTAATCGTATGATAAAATATTTGGAATGTCGAAAAGAGAAAAAAATTCTTCCCGTAACATGAGGCGGTTAATTTTTTCAGTCTGGGTTTTTTCCTGTTGTTAAGGATTACTTAATTAGAGCAGCATCATGTTTCTGTTTTAGGTCTTGTTTTTCTCTTGAAGACTCTCTGCAGAATTGGTAGAGAGCGTATGTTAAGTATTTTGAAAGGGCTTGGAAGATGTGAGTTTATTCATTAAAACACAGGCTGTAAAAGCTGAATTGGCGATTGTTCAATGCCCTGTTTTATAAAGTATACTTTGAATCTTATATAAAAGTGTTCAAAAATCAGTCCATTGTTTTCATATTAGTAGAAGTGGAAATCAAGTGAAACTGGGTTGGATCTGATGATGCAAGTAAAATGCTCTTTCAAAATTAGCTTTCATTGATACTGAGAAAAAATTCTTGATGTGGACCTTTTATTTTTTATTTTTTTTATAAATTTATTTTTATTTATTAAACTAATTAATTTATTTATTTTTGTCTGTGTTGGGTCTTCGTTTCTGTGTGAGGGCTTTCTCTAGTCGCGGCGAGCGGGGGCCACTCTTCATCGCGGTGCGCAGGCCTCTCTTGTTGCGGAGCACAGGCTCCAGACGCGCAGGCTCAGTAGTTGTGGCTCACGGGCCCAGTTGCTCTGCAGCATGTGGGATCTTCCCAGACCAGGGCTCGAACCCGTGTCCCCTGCGTTGGCAGGCAGATTCTCAACCACTGCGCCACCAGGGAAGCCCGATGTGGACCATTTTTAAAGTCTTTATTGAATTTGTTACAATATTGCTTCTGTTTTTTATGTTTTGGTTTTTTGGCGGCGAGGCATGTGGGATCTTAGCTCCCCGACCAGGGATCGAACCCGCACCCCCTGCATTGGAAGGCGAAGTCTTAACCCCTGGACCGCCAGGGAAGTCCTGAGAAAAAATTCTTGAGTCCTTATTAGAGTCCTAAGGATAGCAAAGGGGTACAGTGGTCGACTATTTCTAGATGTAATTTAGGAGCTCAGGATTGTAGGGGTTTCCATGTTTCTTAGAAGATTCTTTTCAGGTGACGATTTGAACTTTTTGCTTGCTTTCTTTTTTGCGTGTCTTGTTTCTTAATCATGCTCTGTGTATAAAAGTGTTAACATTAATTTCTTAGTTACAAATTTGCTAATTCCATTTTAGCTTCTGAAGACTTCTTTGATAAATTAACAGTGGAGCAGGAGTTTATGTCTGGAATAGACACTGATAAGGTATGTGTACAATAAAACTGTTCTAACAAATAATTGATACCTTATCAAACATAAGATTATAGCTAGAAAAGCAATTGCTTTGATTCCCATGCCTTGTCTACATATTTTGAAGAGCAAATGCAAAATGTGAAAATAGAGATTTTATCAAGTATCAAATATTTAACATTATCCTATGCAAGGCACTTTCTGCGGTGCACGGAGAGGTGAGACCCAGCCCCTAAAATCAAAGACCTTTAAGGACTATAATAGATAAATGAATAGATTTGCTTTCTGAGAGAATTGATCATATAATTTCCCTTACATATTCACCTCTATTACTAAATTTAAAATTATTCAATTTATGAAAATTCCCATCTTCTAAAAAGATTCCTGTTACTTTATGCTGATAAATTGCTGCTGTTAACGGTCACACACCCGGGACGTGCAGCAGCCTCTCCCGAGGTTGTCCATGGAGACAGGTGAGTCCAGACAGGCCGCTGGATTGCCTGCGTGTGCCCTCACTGGCCTGTGCTCCCCATCGCTGGTGTGTCTGCATGGTGACGGGGGTGCGTGTAGCAGGGGCCAGAGGAGCTACTTTGGAGGGAGCTTAGGGACAGTGAAAAAAAGAATGTACCGTTCTCCCACTCATCTCCTTTTTTTTTTGTTTTTTTCATTTTAAATTTTATATTGGAGTATAGTTGATTAACAATGTTGTGTTAGCTTCAGGTGCACAGCAAAGTGATTCAGATACACATATACATACATATACACACATATGTATAGGAATAGGTTAAGGTATCTATTCCTTTTCAAATTCTCTTCCCATCCAGGTCACCACACAATATTTGACTTTGAAAAATAATAGTAAATATCAAATTCTTTAGGTCCCCAAACCAGATGCTGGTACCGGTATATATTTTGTTTCCAGGTCAACAGTTACATCGAGGATTGTATTGCCCAAAAACATCCGCTGATCAAGGTGTTAAGACTAGTTTGCCTCCAATCCGTGTGCAATAGTGGACTCAAACAAAAAGTTTTGGATTATTACAAAAGAGAAATCCTGCAGGTCAGTATAGTTTTAAATTACTAATTTGCCAGGGGAGAAAACATCTTTTTAAAAAAATACTTCCCAAAGCTGCTATTTTGGTATAGTGTTTCCACTATCTTTTAAATGTTTTAATACATGGAGGGATTGTCCTTGGTATTCATTGTTTACTGTGTTTGCATAATAATAACAATAGCTAATGTTTACTGAGCTTTTACTATGTGCCAGGCTCAACTGGAAGAGCTTTATGTGTATTCATTTGTTTAATCCTTACAACAGCGCTGAGTTATATACTCTTACCATCCCCATTTTATGGATGAGAAAACTAAGGCACAGAGTAGTGCTATAACTTGCCCAAGGTCACCAGCTAGTATGTGGCAGAGCCAGGGCTAAAACCCAGGCAGCCAGGGTCTAGTGCTCTTGTTGTTAACTCAACTATTCGATGGAGGAAGGGAACTTTTTGCACATTTCTGATGATAATTCTTTAGCCAACTTACTTAAATCAAGCCTGTTACTTTATAATAAGGAAAAGCCCACCATTGTTTTTAAAATTCTCCTTTCTGTTTAAAAATGTCTCAGGCACTATTTATTTGCTATTACTAGTCACAGTTAAGTATGTTAGTGTTAAAACTAAATACTCATTCAGGTTGGGTTTTGGGGGGGGGGTTTGTTTGTTTGTTTTTTGCCTTTTAAAAAATTACACAAATTACACGTGCATTCTCATCATATAACAGTCAAACAAAGCAGAAGTCCATGGTGCAAACCATGACCCTCCCCCGCCTCCCCCTCCCCCCATTTCCCTCCCTGGAAGGGACCAATGTCAGCAGTTTGGTTTGTGTGCTTCCAGATTCCTGTCCTTGCATCTATGTACAAAGAATGTTTACATACACAGACCATGGGGCGAGACCAGCTGGATCCACGGCCCAGCTCTGTTACTCATTAGCTGTGTGACCTTGGGCAAGTTATTTAAACTTCTCTATGAAATGGAGATAATAGTGGCTACCTCGTGGGGTTATAATAAGAATGACTGAGTTTACGTATGTAAAGCACTTAGAACACACCAGTGCCCCCCACCATAGAAAGTATTATATAAGTCTTAGCTATTATTATTACTTACTATACCTTTTTTAACAAAAATAAAATCCTACTATACGTAATAGTCTTCTTATATTTTTTTTGTCCTTAAGAATAAATCCAGAAGGTCTTTCTTATCAGGATGTATAGATCTGCCTCTTTCTTTTTTTAATAGCTAATTATATCCCATATAAAAATATACTATAATTTATTTGACGCTCACTTAAGTTGGGTCCATAAATTCTGACTTTAAAGTAAAAAATTTACATCATTCTTTGAGTGATCCAGTGAGCTGGATTTGCTGTAATGGCAGGCAGTTTTAGGGCAGGCTTCATCCCTGCCCTGCACCTGTGCCCATGACGGCCATTGCCTGGACTTCGCTAACGTGCCCCAGAGTACAAACCAGTGGATTTGTTGCAAGTGCTCTTTTTTTTTTTTAATTGAAGTAGAGTTGATTTACAATGTCATGCCAATCTCTGCTGTACAGCAGAGTGACTCAGTTATACACATAGAGACATTCTTTTTTTTCATATTCTTTTCCATTATGGTTTATCACAGGATATTGAATATAGTTCCCTGTGCTCTACAGTAGGACCTTGTTGTTTATCCATCCTGTATACAATAGTTTACATCTGCTGACCCCAAACTCCCAGTCCTTCCCTCCTCACCCCCCTTCCCCTTGGCAACCACAAGTCTGTTCTCTATGTCTGTGACTGTTTCTGTTTTGTAGATGGGTTCATCTGTGCCATATTTTAGATTCCACATGTATGTGATATCACATGCTATTTGTCTTTCTCTTTCTGACTTACTTCACTTAGTATGATAATCTCTAGTTGCATCCCTGTTGCTGCAAATGGCATTATTTCTTTCTTTTTTATGGCTGAGTAATATTCCATTGTATATCTGTACCACATCTTCTTTATCCATTCATCTGTCGATGGACATTTAGGTTGTTACCATGTTTTAGCTATTGTAAATAGTGCTGCTATGAACACAGGGATGCATGTATTTTTTTGAATTATAGTTTTGTCTGGATATATGCCCAGAAGTGGGATTGTTGGATCATATGACAACTCTATTTTTAGTTTTCTGAGGAACCTCCATACAGATTTCCATAGTGGCTGCACCAACTTACATTCCTACCAGCAGTGTAGGAGGGTTCCCGTTTCTCCACACCTTCTCCAGCATTTGTTATTTGTAGACTTTTTAATGATGGCCATTCTGACTGGTGTGAGGTGGTATCTCGTTGTGGTTTTGACTTGCATTTCTCTAATAATTAGTGATGTTGAGCATCTTTTCACGTGCCTACTGGCCATCTGTACGTGGAAGTGCTCTTTTTTGAAAGTCGCAGAAACCATTCTCCTGATTCGACTTCTCTTGCAGACATACGGCTATGAGCACATATTGACCTTGCACAACCTAGAGAAGACTGGCCTGCTGAAACCACAGACGGGGGGCAGAAACACTTACCCAACCATCCGGAAAACATTACGTCTCTGGATGGACGATGTAAATGAGCAAGTAAGATGCTCCTGCTCTGCAACTCATTTGAGTTCCCAGTCAACAAGTTATTGCAGCGACATACGCCACTTGATGTCCCCATCCACCTTGCTTTCTAAAGACAGTTTTCTAATGTTTTGGAGAAACTCATGCATTCGTGTGGATCCCAGCAGGAAGCACAGGGTGCTCTTGCACTGGGTAGTTTGAGGGAGTTTCATAAAGACGGGGTGGACCGGGGAGAGGCAATGCAGTGGGGAACCCTCCCCAGCGAGGCCTGAGGGCAGGGGAAGGGGGCTGTTCCAGAACCGGGAGAGAAGAGCTGTGTGGCCAGGCCGTCTGACAAGCCGAGGGACACAGCCAACCTCTGGCAGCACCACAGAGGGGAAGTCAGGGCGACAACTCACGCTGCCATCCTCTCTCCAGTTTCCAGCTGGTGTAGAGCCCACGGGGCTGCCTCTGGGGCACAAAGCACCAGGGGGAAATGCGGGAGGGTCAGGCAAAGATCCAGTACAGGGAAAGCAAAGGGTGAGAAGCAAGGCTCCTCCCACATCCAACCTCAGTTTCCCCTCAGAGGCGAGCACTGTAACCCGTTTGTAATCTATCCTTCCGGAAAGAGTCTCTGTACAGACAAACATTTTTACATAAATGGTGCATATTCTATACCACTGGTCTCCAAAGTAGGGTGCGCTTTGCTTTATATTTATTGTTTATTCCAATCTTTCTAAGTTTCATTTTTCTTATTTTCTTTTTTGGTTTTTCATAAGGGACTTTATTAGGCTGCGTCTTGCCGCAAAAGCTAACAAACAGTCTCCTGCCTCAGTAGCAAAATTGGATTGTTTTTGTCCAGTGGGAATATAGATAATCTTAATTCCTGTGTTGTACAATGTAAATCATAGATTAGTTCAGCTCTTCACAGCGCTGACCTGTCTTTCCCCACTCCACCCACCACTTAACACCGTATCTTGAAGAGCCTTCTGTGATCTCCTCATTCTTTTAAGTTCTTTTTCATTGCTACATAGGGACTTCCCTGGTGGTCCAGTGGTTAGGACTCTGAGCTTCCACTGCAGGGGGCCTGGGTTCGATCCCTGGTTGGGGAACTAAGATCCCTCAAGCTGAGTGCCAAGGCCAAAGATAAAATAAAATAATTTTTTAAATTAATTGCTACCTAGTGGTTTTTCAGATACATCTTATTTTATGATTGATCAGATTTCTACTGATAGAAATTCAGGTCGTTTGCAGTCCTTTGCTAGTTCGCACAGTGTTGCAGTTAATATGTTTGTGCTTTGGTCTTTTGTCCTCTAGAGTACAAGCCCCTCTGTGGGATAAGTGCCTGAAAGTGGAATTGCCGTGTTCAAGGATTATATTCTCAGCTAGGGAGTTTCACTTTACTGTCCAAGAAGTTTCTTGCCAAACCAAGTAACAATTTTTCATCTTCAGTACCTATAGATGCTTTGAGTGGCTGTTGAAGATTTGAGTCGAAAGTGAACCTTTGGCTGCTAAGAACAGAGCCCAGCAGGGGTGGATTGGAGCAGGATATTTCGATATTGCAGCAGGATATTTCAATATTGCAGCAGGATATTTCAGTATTGGAGCAGGCTATTTCGGGGGTTTGTGTTTCTGCCTTCAAAGCCAAATCAAATAATTTTGGGTTACCCCACAAGCCACAGTTAGGCGGCTATACGTCTCTCTCTCTCGCCCTGTCTACAGGCCTTTTCTCCTTTAATTATTCAACAGAATCCCATGGACATATCGTATGTGTACAGTGGTTATGCCCCTCTCAGCGTGCGCCTGGCCCAGCTGCTTTCCCGGCCCGGCTGGCGGAGTATTGAGGAAGTTCTGCGCATTCTCCCAGGGCCCCACTTTGAGGAGCGGCAGCCGTTGCCCACAGGGCTGCAAAAGAAACGTACGTCCACAGCCCGTATCCACAGATGATTATGTAGTGTTAGTGTGCTTTTCATGTATTATGCAATTGCTTTGTAAGATACATTTGTAAAGTACTTAGGAGTCAGAGTCCGATGTACATACCTCTTTTGTTAGTCGTGAATTATATTGTAAGCACTAGAACCCATTACTCCCTCAGGAGAAGCCGCTTTCAACCTCTGAACTGAGGATCTCAGAAGTTAGAAAAAACATTGAGATCACAATCATGGTCCTGAGTTTCAAATGAATTGTCTGTGCCAAGACATATATGACTATTTTTCCTTAGGAATGGTGCAATTTTTTTAAGAGGTGGGGAGAGAAGCATCAATAATAATTCCTCATTCTGAAATGTTTATATTTTAGGTCAACCAGGAGAAAACCGAGTCACTCTGATATTTTTCCTCGGGGGTGTAACCTTTGCTGAAATTGCTGCCCTGCGATTTCTTTCCCAGCTGGAAGATGGAGGTACAGAATATGTCATCGCCACCACTAAGCTAATAAACGGGGCCAGCTGGATAGAGTCGCTAATGGAAAAACCTTTCTAGGGCGTTCAAAGGAGACTTACCGGTGAACTGCAGAATAAACTGCTCCTTTGAAGAAGTTGCTGGAAGGAAGTGCAACCCCATGGAGGAATAACACGAGAATACAGAATTTACTTTGGGGTCAGCTTCTTAAATTATGCTGTTTTCTCCATTCTGCTTGTCTTTTGTGTTCCTAATTTCTTAAAGAAAGAAGAATGGAAGAGAATCAGCCAGGGTAAAAGACATAACAGTTTTTAATGTTCTGAGCTCAGGATCTTCATTAGAGACCTCTGGAAATATATTAAGGATGGTGGGATGGATAATCTATACAGCCACACAGATGGGTCCAGTTCTTAAGAAAGCAGGGACCAAGCAGGTAAAAATGAAAATAAAAGTGGAAGGTCCGACCCCTAATAAATAGTGCTGAATTTCTTAAAGGTGCATCCTGCCTAGGGCAGTGGCTGAGTGCTGGGGGCCTAGGGCTAGTATTATCACTGAGCTGAGATTTCTTTTTCCTGCAGAACATGGCACATTCCATTCAGTGTCACCAGTCTCTACCTTATCTGGTCATTAAGGCAAGTTGTGTTCCTTCTGGTTTTGATTCCTCTGCTTCTAAAAAGCAAGAGGTTTGGAAGAGCTTCTTTCCCCAGAACAAGATTATGATCTGCCTGATCAACTAAGTCGGTATGGGTCCCATGCTTATCAAGGGCTTTTTACATTGAGTAACATAATAATTAGGGAGCAGCTTCCTGAGAATGTAACCATTCAAAGACGCGTTCTTAGTGCACGTGTTACTAACGCTAAGACATTTCAATGGTAGATGCCTCCAGTTTTCTTCCCTGCCCATCGTGGGCCGCACCATCCAGCCAGGCCCACTGTGAGCAGTGGCAGCTTTGCTTCTCCAGCATCCGGCAGCTCCCTCTCCCTGGTAAGTGCCACACGTGCTTCCCCAGCAGTCTGCAGACACACCCTATTCGGCCTCTGGCATTTATCTTGCTAGAAGACACCCAGCCCCATTTCAGTCCGTGGTCCGGTGACTTCATCCACCTCTGGTGCAGCTTGTCAATGATCTTGGAGTCCAGCTGCTACCCTTCCTACAGGAGACTGCTAGACTGCAGGACGGAGGAGCTTGGGTGCTGGTGGGGGAGTTGGAAATCTCCCTCCTGCTCCATCCCAGTGTCTGGAGGAGTTAAGGCCAAGAAGGGGACCAAATTGATGGTTTCACAGCCCTTGCCTGAGTCTCCATCCAAATTAGCTGATCCCCGTCTTTGCTGAGAGCCAAAGTCAGTGTCCTTCCCCAGGTGTCATTTCTACTGTTAATTAGTACCTGTATATGTTTTCCTCACTTTCTTTCGCTAGTGGAAGTCTCTTAGCACACTGCATGTTATGAGTGAAGGAGAAATTCTGTACTTTTTAAAAATCTCCTTAATGTAAGAATGAGGGGTAGAAGAGGGAATATTTAAAAGATTAGCTACTCGAGGATTTAACTTGGCTTTGACATTCAGTATTTGGAAAGGTCTTAAAATGATTCCTGTTTTAGGAATCCTTTTTCAGGTACTTGTTGTCCCAGGGAGATTAGTTTATACCTTCCAGCCCCAGCGGTTGTGAGTCTCAGCTGCTTTAGAGAATGAAATCCACCTTGTCTGTAAGTGTTTTCGGCTCATGGGATTCAATTCAAGTCCAGTCAAGTCTCCTTGGCTGGGGTTTTGTCCTGTGAACAGGTACTCAGTTGTGTCTCGTGTGTCTGCATTCACTGGTGACTCTATACTTGCTTGCTCCGAGCATAGTTAGGTCAGCTCCTAAAAATGCATTCAGCAGAAGACTTCAAAACATCAATTGCTTCATTTGTATGCAAATAGAAAGTGGTGGATAATTATATATTATACGCCTTTGTGTAAGTTCATTTAATACTTGAAGCAGTCTTTGTCTCAAAGGAGTGTGCCCTTACTGAGAAAAAGGGTATGTGAATGGTACGTTTATTCTTGGAGAGGGTGGATTGTTTACATCATGTCTGGACTTTTGTCTAGTTGGGTAGACGGTTCTACACCAGCAGTCCCACCAAAAAGAAGTCTACATAGACAAAGAAGTCTACATAGACACTATTGTGTGTCATACTGTACACTTTTGAATTTTAGCCAACAGAGAAATAAGTATTTGAACTGTAGTTTAACTGTGGAGCAAGAGACTAATGGTTAAAAGGAGGAGGATTAAAAACAGCACATTTAGTTCTTGAAGAGAACTGGGAAGGGAGGGTCTCCGTGCGATAGTCCCCTTTAGCTCTGCCCTCACGGCAAGTGGATTATGATTAATCCGACGTGGAGTCCGTCTCTTGTTCTCAGTTGTATGTTAAAGACTGGCCTGTCACCAGGAGGAAGTGTTTGTATTCAGCCGAGTTGAACTCAAGAAGAAATACTTTAAAAAAAAAAAAAACAAAACACCAGAACGGACTGAGTATCTAAAGCAGCCAGGAAGAGGGGCTGTAATAAAGATGGCAAGGCAGAGAAATACAGATATCACATAGACTATGAATTATAAACAGACTGTGAATTATACTCTAGAGCCTGGTGTATTATATTCAATCATATGATTTAACGATGACCTACTGTAGAAAATAGAGGATGCCTTTTTGTCATCCAGCAATTAAAGGCAGTAATGTAAAATTTCTCAGATTCTCTTCTCAGTGAATGCATATGAACTTCAAGCTACATAATGTTTCTCAGCTCCAGTTACTCCGTTGCTGTAAAATACCCCCAAATTGGGTGGTGACTAGAGTCTGCAAAGGCTGGAACACATAACTGACTTGAGATATCCATTTGAAGGATGTGAGAGTTAAAGGGGAACAGAATCAGGCCTATTTTAATAGCCTTTTTCATCTGTTACTTTGGTGTGGGATGAGGGTATAAATCTCAGCTGTACTTTCTTTGCTGTGACTTGGCAGGACACAGAGCCCTCCAGATGACCAGTTCTCTGGGGGAGCAATTACTACTCACTGGCTTCCTGCGCAGCTTGATAATATTCTGCTCCTGTTTTCAGCCCAGCTGCGGCGGGGCAATGATTTGATAATAAGAGATCCTGATCAAATTAGAGAGCCATTTGCTTCTGGATGATGATGTTGATAAAAGGGTTGATGTCCACACTGCCTGGTTTTTTTTAAAGGTCAAAACATATTCTTACTACAAACTACTACAAAAAGCAGAAGAATCAGAAGCAGCATAAAGTTTGTGCTTTCTTTTCCCTTCATTGTTACATCTGGGAAAGGGTCTGTTCTTTATTGGCTGAAATCCTGACTGGTTCTTTTTGCCTCGCATTTGGAGGAGTTGAAATTGGAAGTGGGCACATTGGGAAGGTGGCTGTATAATGAGTCTCTAACCTGCTAAACTCTGTGAATTAGAATCAAGCACTTGGGAGCTTTTGGTTCTCTGAGCTGGTTCTCACACACACACACACACATACACAAATGCTCGAACTTGCATATGTTTTAAGACAACAGCTTTTGCTTTAGCGGGGCAGTCATGAGTGTTGTATGTACGGTGGTTCTTCTTGTCTGAGACTCAGGAGTAGGATGGGACTGCTCTCCGTGGGAGTCTGTTAGGATTTGGACTGTATCCACCTGCAGTGTTTAGAAAAGCCAGACAAGAGGCATGAAATCCCCCCTAGTGTGCCACTTGCCCAGCCCATCTAAGTCAGGAGCTTTGCAGGCAAGTTCAGAGCTCTGTGGGCCGTTGTGGTGACATAGGCAGAGGGCGGGCAGGGTTGCCAGCGCCCCGCCTGGTCTGGGATCGCCTGTGCGCAGCTCTGTGAGAGCTCAGGGACCACGTGAAGATTGTGATTGGTCCCTAGACCACACCTAGTTGGTGAGTGCAGCTGCTGCCTGAAAATCCCTCAGCTCTGCTGACATCGCTGGAGTGCATGCAAGCCTACCTTTGGACACCAGACCGGAGAGGGACCGTGGAGCTGCTGCGGTGGACGAGTCGTGGAAACTTTCCTGAGTGAGTGAAATGGGGAGAAAGGGAAGCTGGTGGCTGGCACTGAGGGGCGTTGCTGGGCAGGGCAGCAGTGGAGGTAAAGAAGTGGTTTGTGATTGTTACTATATGATTCCATCTGTGGTGGAAGTTAGAGCGCTGGAGCAGATGCCAAGAGCACGATGGGGAAGGAGATTAGCCCAGAATCAAATTGATACCCACCTCTTGGCACTCCTGCTATCCTGGCTGGCCAGAAGGGCAAGCATGCCTGGCCACAAAGCAGGGATCCTCAAACTCTTGTGTACTAATAAGCCTTGGGGCCAGAGGAATTGCAGAGGGGCTGCAGTGAGGGTCTGCTGTTTTCCCCCTACTCAAAAGGCTCTTTCTTCTCTTCCCCTCCCAAGTAGCGCTGACAGCCGGGGCTGCAGCTTGAATGATGGCAAAAGAAAGCTTTACTTCACCAGCCCATTAGCAGCACTCACAACATTAAAAATGAAGGAGGTGGATGGGAAGAGAGGGCTGGGGATGAAGACCAGTGCAGCAGCGGGGTCTGGGAACCGCCAGGCTTCTCTCTTCTCTGAGCCTAGATCCAGATCGGGAGCCGAAGAATGAGGGGAACTTTCGGTTTAAAAGAATTCTGTAGTGTCAATGCAGAGTGTCCAGGTTGTTGTTAATGGAGAAAATCAGCACTTTGGGCTTCCTTAGCCTTAGGAAAGAATGTTCACTCTGTAGAGGGCCGGGACCTAGTCTAGCCCCCTGTGTCCACGCTGCCTATAACAGTGCCTGGCTCAGCAGCGCTTGCTCAGGGTCCAGCGGAGGTTGGTCAAGGGAGGGAACCGTCCTCTTTGCGTGCTCAGGCTCTCCCGGGTGCCCTGCTCCGCAGGTCCTCGGGCCTCCCGCGCAGGGCGATGCCGGCCTCGACCACCATCCACGTGCTGCAGCTGCTGCGGGAGCTGCTGGCCTTCGTGCTCCTCAGCTACACGGTGCTCATCGGGGCGCTGCTGCTGGCCGGCTGGACCACCTATTTCATGGTGCTGAAGTGACAGCGCCGCTGGCCCGGCTCCCCGCCCCTCCCGCCTCCCGCCCCGCCCCTGCCCCAGCAGCAGCCTGCCCAGCAGAGCGCTGCTCCGCCTCCGACTTCTGTCCTCACGGACCCGCACGGCCAGCTAACGAGAAAACTCTCCCGAGGTGAGGGGCCCCAGTCCAAGCACCCGCCACGACGGCCGACTTGGCTCCGCCCGCTCCGCGTCCTCACACGGCCCGCCCCGCCCCACGCGGAAGCTCCGGCAGTTGGGTGTCCGGCCAGGCCGTTATAGCCGTTACCCTCAGCCCCGCCCCCCCTCCCCGTCTGTCCAATCCCGGCTGCGCCCTCGGGCGGGGGGCGTGGTCATGTGAAGCGGCCCTCTCAAGTGGGGGCCGTGCCCCGCCCCCCGCTCACAAAGGGGCGTCACTTCCGGCGTGTGCGCGTGGGGTCCGTCCGACGCGGAATGGCGGCTCTACGGAGTTGGCTGTCGCGGAGCGTAGCCTCCTTCTTCAGGTAGGGCTGAGGCCGTGTAGGAGGTCAGGGTCGGACAGAGGGAGGGGACGCTGAGAGCGCCGCACCCGGGCCGCAGCCCCGGCCTTGCGGGCGCGCGCTTCCCGTCTCGGCCGAGAGGGTCACGGCGTCCCGCCCCTCTCGGAGGTCTGAGGACGTCCCGCCTCTGCCTCGGGCCAGAGGCCTCCCGCCTCCTCGGCCAAGCCCGGCCTTCGTGTCTCACTGACGGCTTTTCCGTTTTCCCACCTGCCGAAAGCGCGTTCCCCCATCCTCGGGCTGTCTTTTGGGGGGCGCTCGGCCTGCCCGCGAAGTGACTCTCGTTGGCCCATTGAAGTCACTGGGGAGAGTAGGGGGAGAGGCCCGGGCAGGCGGCGGGTTCCCGGAAGAGGTTTTCCGTGAGGGCGGAGGAGCCCCAGGAACTTGCCGGTCTCCCCGCGGGCCCTGCTCCCTAGGCCTCTTGACGCCTGCGGGCTCCAGGGGACCATCAGAGCCCCTGCAGCCTAGGCCAGAGGGCCAGCGCTTAATCCTGCCTGCAGAAGCGTTTTATTTTGGCCTGAGTTTTTTAAAAGCTTTGAGACCACCTCTTAAACGTTCACACCTGGTAACTCTTAAACTGCGGCACCGTCGGCCCGCATTCCCGCGCGGGGAGCCAAGTAGCGGTTTCTTCTTCGCGCCCGGGCCTTTCCGGTCCACCCCGCTCCCCACAGAGCCCTGTCGTGTGGAAGGCCACCCTGCGTCGTCATTTGGGTTCCAGCGTGGCCGGCGTTTGAGTCTCCAGCCCCTGCAAATATCAGTAAATTGAAGAGGCTTTTACAGGTTGGTGGTTGTGCCTTACTAAATTTGACTTCCGCTTCCAGGTACAGACAGCGTGTGCCAGTCGTGGCTAACTGTGAGAAGCGCTGTTTCTCGGAATTGATAAGACCATGGCACAAAGCCGTGGCTGCTGGATTCGGGGTAGCCCTGTGTGCAGTTCCTATTGCACAGGTGAAGTACCGTCCTGTCGCTCCGTGTTGTTTGTCCTTGTGTCCTGTGTCCTCTTGAAGTCTCAGGTGGGCCGTGAAGCATCTGACAAACTCTCATGGTTTTACCCCGCGCTCCTCCCCACCCGCATGTGATGGTATGCTTTCTAGTGTGTCGGCATCTTCGTTTCAGAGCTGAGCAAATATAATAATATTTCCATTTTAATAGTAGTATTTGGTAGGAACACTATGTCAAGTTGGTCAGATTGTATGAAGAGGGAAGAGAGAAAAGAACATATTACAGTATCAACAAAATAGTCTTTCATTCAACAAAAATTTCTTGGGCAGCTTTTATGTGCCATGCACACTGAGACCGTACGAGCAAATCAAACGAAGTTTCTGCTTTCATGAAGCTTACATTCTGGAGAGAAGGAAGAGGAGAAAGTGGAATGAGAGGGGGAGAGAGAGAGAAATAGATGAGCTCAGCTCACAGAGTTAGCTCAGGACCAGAATGTGCTTTGACTTCTGTACTTTGTGGGCCATTGTAGAGCTTTGGATTTTATTATGGAAAAGAAGCCACAGAGGATTTTAACATAAGATTATTATGATCTGACATAAGTTTTTAAAGGTTGCTGTGTGGAACTAAAAAGACCAGCAGGGGTCCAGGCATGAGATGATCGTGGGCTTGGATCAGGTGGGGGGGAAGCCGGCTGAATGTGATCAGCTGGAGTTGCTGATGGGTTAGGTGTGAAGTATGTAACTTCGATTCCAATGCTTTTAAAAGGCCTAAGCAACTGAAAGAATGGTGTTGCCATATACTGGGATGGAGAGGAATGGGTTTTGGGAGGAAGAAACCAAGAGTTCAGTTTTGGAAATGACATCTAGGTGGAGTTGTCAAGTAGACAGTGATATGAAAGTGGTACCTTATTAAAAAATTGTTGGTTATATGCTTTATCGGGAAGACCTAAATAAGAAATTGGCAAACCCCATTTTGGCAACACATTCCTGATACTTAAATGTGTGTTTATCATAGCAACAAGATTAATTCCATCTATCACAAGTATTTTCAGCATCTTCTGAGGCTCACTCATGAGCCTTTCCCTTTTTGTGCTCACTTCAGCCCTCATCTCTGTGTACTAATGACCCTTTAACCCTAAAATCCTTACTTGGACACCAAGCCATTTTCAGTCATTGTTAGGACAGCCTTTTCTTTCTTCCTCCAAAAGATTTTTTGTGTGTTTATCCTTTTTTTTTTTAATGTTTACCTATTTTATTTATTTGTTTGGTTGCGCTGGGTCTTAGTTGCGGCTCCCCGGCTCCTTAGTTGCAGCATGTGCACTCGTAGTTGCGGCACGCGTGTGGGATCTAGTTCCCTGACCAGAGATAGAACCCGGGCCCACTGCATTGGGAGCGCGGAGTCTTAACCACTGTGCCACCAGAGAAGTCCCCTGTGTTTGTCCTTTCTAGTTCGTATACTATTCTTAAGCCCTAGTTACCTCAGTTCTAGGCCACATGCCAGGAGCCTCTGGTTGACAGGAGCCTCTAGTCATTCTCCTGCAGGAACAGCAATGCCACTTCCGTTCTTCAGAGCCTGCAGTGGCTCCCCATAATGTGTTACAGAACTAAAATCCAGCAAACTCTCCTCGCGCTCCAGTGCCCTAGCCAGTCTCATCTCCCTTGTGCCATCCACTCCACCCAGGCTAGATTCCCGACATCCCCTGCATACATCATACGTGTTCTTTTCCTCATTGTTTCTTCTCACCCAGGACGCATGTCCATTCTAATCCTAGTTGTCTTGAGACCCAAATCCCACCTCTTTTTAAAGCCTTTCCTAGTTCCTGGCCAACAATGATTTCCCTCTCTGACCACTTATATTGTCTATTTTGATATTTGATGATAATCTGTTTGACTCCCCTGAGTCAGCAGAGCATAATGTAAACTTTGGAGTGAGATTTGGTTTGAGGTCTACATGTGTACTTTTGGGGAGAGTTACATAACTATTCTGAGCTTCCGTTTCCTCATTAAAAGAGAAGTGCTAATACCTAGACTGTTGTGAGGAACAAGTAAACGTGCATTGTAAAATGGAGAGCATTATGAAGACACAAATTATCAGAATAGGTCAAAATTAGCTTCTCACGAGCGGAGATGATACCATTCTTTCCATCATTCTTTCCTTTCTAGCCCCTCAGTGCGAGGTACATAATGCTTACTTAGTTGATTGAAATATAAATGTGATAAAATTCATGATTTGTTTGTGTATCAGAGATATTTTTTTTTTAATTAATTAATTTATTTATTTATTTTGGACTGTGTTGGGTCTTCGTTTCTGTGCGAGGGCTTTCTCTAGTTGTGGCAAGCGCAGGCCACTCTTCATCGCGGTGCGCGGGCCTCTCACTGTCGCGGCCTATCTTGTTGCGGAGCAGAGGCTCCAGACTCGCAGGCTCAGTAGTTGTGGCTCACGGGCCTAGTTGCTCCGCGGTGTGTGGGATCTTCCCAGACCAGGGCTCGAACCCGTGTCCCCTGCATTGGCAGGCAGACTCTCAACCACTGCACCACCAGGGAAGCCCCAGAGATATTTCTTGATTGCTACTTTCAACAGGTAGTGATTCAGTGTGCTTATACTTTAAATAGCAAAACGACAACAGATGATAGAGGGATTGGTTTGTTAGTTCTGATACCGTAAATCCTCTGCTATGGGAGAAAAAGGGAGAGTTAGGGATGACTTGTCATCATAGTTGCCAATACTTAATCGAAGTGGCCACCACATTCCCTTAACTCGTCAGTTAGTTATACTGCCCTTTTTTTTTTTTTTTTTAAACATAACAGCTGAGGTCAGAGGGAAGCGTCTCCTCTCCCCCACATCAAGACTGTACAGCTCATTCTGCAGATTTGCCCTCTCCACCGTTTACTTTCTTAGACTCAGCTTAATCCTTATCAACTCTATGAAGCCTTTTCTAAGTTATTCTCATTCAACGTAGAAGTGATTGCTGTCTTACGTGTGCCCCTCCAGACTTCTTCCACAGCTCCCATGGTACTTGATTGCATTAATTTTCTAGTTTATCTTTATATCCCAAGCATCTAGCACTGTGGTAATGAATGAATCATAACTTCATGAAATTTGTTGATTATAAATACTAGACTTTTATTTGATAAAAAGAAATACTTTGCTTTTTGGAGCAGAGAATAAGCAACAAAAGTAGGTAGAAAGCATATTCTAGAATTATTTGCATATGTTGTCTTAAATAGCGAAAATAAAGCTTAAAAAGAAAAAGTTAACACAGAAGCATCGTAGTGCAGTTGCAGTGTGAGAATTACATTTTTCACGTGGCTGTCTATGATCTCAGCTGGAGCTTTAGGTTCAAAATTGACTAAAAATGTTTGTGTTTCAGAAACCGGAGCCTCATTCTCTTAGTAATGATGCATTAATGAGGAGGGCTGTGTCTTTGGTAACAGATAGCACCTCTACCTTTCTCTCTCAGACCACATATGCATTGATTGAAGCAATCACTGAATATACTAAGGTAAGTGTCCTCTTGTTAAGTCTTGGTCATCTAAGTCAGTGGTTAGCAAACTATGGCTCACAGATCAAATCGGGTCTGATGCCTGCGTTTGTAGTTTGATTGGTACAGGGTCAGGCTCGTTTTTTTTGTGTATTGTCTATGACTGCTTTCGTGAGTTGAATAGTTGCAAACAGAGACTGTAGGGCCACTCTCTGGCCCTTTACAAAAAAAAGTGGGCTGAGTCCTGATCTAAATTACTGGTTTTTAGACTTTCTCCAGGAACCCTTTTTATTATTCATTTTATTTTATTTAAAAAAAAATTTTAATTGAAATATAGTTGATTTACAATGTTGTGTTAATTTCTACTGTACAGCAAAGTGATTCAGTTACACATATATTCTTCTTCATATTCTTTTCCATTATGGTTTATCACAGGATATTGAATATAGTTCCCTGTGCTATACAGTAGGACCTTGTTGTTTATCCATTCTCTATATAATAGTTTGCATCTGCTAATCTCAAACTCCCAATCCATCTTTCCCTCACCTCCCTCCCCCTCGGCATCCACAAGTCTGTTCTCTGTATCTGCGAGTCTGTCTCTGTTTTGTAAGTTCATTTGTAGCATTATTTTAGATTCCACATACAAGTGATATCATATGATTTGTCTTTCTCTTTCTGGGTTACTTCACTTAGTATGATCATCCATGTTGCTGCAAATGGCATTATTCCATTTTTTTAAAATAAATATTTATTTATTTATTTTTGGCTGAGTTGGGTCTTTGTGGCTGTGCATGGGCTTTCTCTAGTTGTGGCAAGCAGGGGCTACTCTTCATTGCGGTGTATGGGCTTCTCCTTGTGGTGGCTTCTCTTGTTGCAGAGCATAGGCTCTAAGCGTGCGAGCTTCAGTAGTTGTGGCTCGCGGGCTCTAGGGCGCAGACTCAGTAGTTGTGGCGCACGGGTTTTGTTGCTCCGCGGCATGTGGGATCTTCCCAGACCAGGGCTTGAACCTGTGTCCCCTGCGTTGGCAGGCAGATTGTTAACCACTGTGCCACCAGGGAAGCCCCTGTTCCATTCTTTTTTATGGCTGAGTAATATTCCATTGTATATATGTACCACATCTTTATCCATTCATCTGTCAGTGAACATTTAGGTTGCTTCCATATCTTGGCTACTATAAATAGTGCTGCTATGAACATAGGGGTGTGTGTATCTTTTTGAATTAGAGTTTTGCTTTATCCTCATTTAATGTAGGGCCCCTGCAGGTGGGACACTCGCCCTCTGGGACGGGGCTGTGGTCGGCCTCACTGTACAGGAACGCTTTTTAAAAGAAAAATCTTAAATATAGCAGCCCAGTATATAAGACAAGGGGACCACACTGATCTGGTTCAGTTGGGGGTACCACGGGCTTCTGTGTGAGGACAGTTTGAAAACCACTGATCTGAGCTAATAGAGAGTATATGGATAATCAGAATCATTTTTTTTTTTAATGGCTCTGATGTCCTGCTAGCCATCTTTTTTTTTTTTTTTTAATTTATTTTATTTATGGCTGTGTTGGGTCTTCGTTTCTGTGCGAGGGCTTTCTCCAGTTGTGGCAAGCAGGGGCCACTCTTCATCGCGGTGCGCGGGCCTCTCGCTATCGCGGCCTCTCTTGTTGCGGAGCACAGGCTCCAGACGCGCAGGCTCAGCAATTGTGGCTCACGGGCCCAGCCGCTCCGCGGCATGTGGGATCTTCCCAGACCAGGGCTCGAACCCGTGTCCCCTGCATTGGCAGGCGGATTCGCAACCACTGCGCCACCAGGGAAGCCCCCAGAATCATTTTTAAAAGTCTCATTTATATGTTTCTTTACCTTCATTTTCCAGCAGCTTTATTCCCAGATTTCTGAGTTTTCCATCTGCATTATGTTCTTTTTGTATGTCTAAATTGCTAACAAGCTTTTAAAACACAAAAGTTGACAAGTAGAGATACTGATGTCTTAGGATAATGCCTCTGCTTCATACAATAGTGCAGGTTCAGTGAGGCAGAAGGACTGAAGAGCCAGTTTGCTGCAATGGGACTTCATCACCTTGAGGTCTAAGTCTCACTAACCCTAATATGTCTCACTTATTTTACTCATTTATTCTATATTTGTAGGCTGTTTATATCTTAATTTCTCTGTACCGACAATACACAAGTTTACTTGGGAAAATGAATTCACAGGAGGAAGATGAAGTGTGGCAGGTGATCATAGGAGCCAGAGTTGAGGTGAGCAAAAAGTTACTTGGCGTTTCTTTATTAGTTCTCCTACCTCATTGTGGTTATCTAAATGATTGAATGAAGGTGTTTTACCAGTAGCTGTTCTCTCAGTCTGCTATTGAATAAATCCATTTAAATGTGCTTACTGACATAATGCAGAGTCATGTTGTCTGAAGTGCTTTGTTTAATTTATAGATGACTTCAAAACAGCAAGAGTACTTGAAGTTGGAAACCACCTGGATGACTGCAGTTAGTCTTTCAGAGATGGCAGCAGAAGCTGCATACCAAACTGGTAGGTTAAAGTTCTTACTGTGGAGGTGCTGTTTGAGTTTTCATCTAGCTGAAAAGTGAGGGAATATTGTGGCTATAATTTTGTGGGAAAATGTTCCCATTTCCAGTATATTAACCAATATTTCATCTGCACAAAGGAAAAATTAATGCCCTTGTAGACCAGACCCATAGAAGCTAGATAGTTAATATCTAGAAAATGAGAAGTGATAACACTACTGTCAGCTGGAAATTTTGATCGCTTCCAAATAGTTTTTGAACATTTTATTTTTTAATAACCTGGATAATTTATGAATAACTAGTATCTATATTTCAGGCTTTGTGGTAAACATTTTTATAGACATTTAACCCCCATAGTTCCTTTAAAGTAGGAGTTACTATCAATCATCATTCCCACTTTATAGATGAAGAAACTGGCAGATAGAGGGGGTTAAGTAATTCACCCAGCATGCTGTGGTACACAGTAAGTAAGCAGCCCAACTGGGATTCAGTGAGGTAGGTCAAATTCTAAAGCCTTTGCCCCTGGTAGCCAGGGCTTCATCCTCTGTGCCTTGGTGCCTGAGTATAGAAAATGCAGTTATTCATTCACCAGGCGTTTTTAAACCATCACTATCCATCCAGTGGGCTTGAGCTGAATGGTTTTCTAATTAAATGTATTTGAGGGAACCCCTCATTTGACATCTTACCTGGTTGGGCCCAAACTATGTCACCACAGAAATTCTTATTAGGAAACTGGTTTGTTAAAGTGCTTTTGTTTTCTGAAATCTTAACGATATAAAAGATTTTTTAAGTAAAAACAAAAAATTCTTAGTTACTAATGCCTGAGGAATAAGAGATTCTGAAAACAGGATTGGAATGAAGAGCGAAACAACAGACGTGTAAAAGTAGCATTTTAGTAGTGGCGCACCAGAGGTGGGAGCAGGGTTTCCAGGTGCAGTGAACAGGGAGGTTTGCTGAGGGTTCTACAGCAGGAACAGTCCCAGGCAGCCCTCACCACTCACTAGGCTTAGATCTAGCAGGAGAAAAGAGGGAGAGTAATTTATAAGCATTATCTGAAAAGAGACATTTTCCCAGAACTGATTGAAAGGGCTCACAAAGGTTCTGAACAGAATTTAAAATATAAATATATCTCATGTGGTTAAAAAAACCAAACAAACATAAACTATACAAAGAAAAATCCTAAAAACTGTAAGAAAAAAACAATTACTTACAAAAGAAGTATAATCAGACATTAATCTTCTTATCTGCAACCCTAGATGCAAGGTGACAAAAAATAACCATCCAAATATCTTTAAAATGTGAGAATAAAAGATGTTTTCAGACATAAAGACTCAGATTACCAACTGCTTATGCTTTCTGGAAAACCTACTCTGTAAAGAAAAATTAGTTTAGAAAGAAGCAACTGAGATACAAAACTAATGAAGAAAATTTAGTAAAACTTGTCAAAAGCTCTGAGTGTTCTTTTTTTTTTTTTAATAAATTAATTTATTTTTGGCTGTGTTGGGTCTTCGTTGCTGTGCATGGGCTTTCTCTAGTTGTGGGGGCTACTCTTTGTTGCAGTGCACGGGCTTCTCATTGCAGTGGCTTCTCTCATGGAGCATGGGCTCTAGGCACACAGGCTTCAGTAGTTATGGCGCACGGGGTTAGTTGCTCTGCAGCATGTGGGATCTTCTTGGGCCAGGGACTGAACCGTGTCCCCTGCATTGGCAGGCAGATTCTCAACCACTGTGCCACCAGAGAAGCCCCCTGAGTGTTAAATTTTTAAGTAATCAATTTGGGGAAGAAGTGAAAGCATGCTAAGCTTTCTTGCTTGAGAAGAGAGAAAATGGCTTAACATTAGACATTGTTAAACACTTCAAAAAGAATTGGGGGGGAAAGGGAAAAGTTGATAAAATTCAGTTAAGGCAGGAAAGGTTTAAGAATTAAAGCCTGTTAATTAGAAAATGCAAAGTAAAATAGAAGAACACATTCAAATATCAGTAATCACAATAACTAAGAATAAATTTATATATTAAATGATACTTTCTGAATGTATTAAAAAATAATTCTAGCTAAAACTGTTTACAGAGGCACATCTAAAACAAAAACACATACGAAGGTTTAGAATTTTAAGATAAACTGAACCATTACTAACAAAAAGAAATCTACCCCAAAAAAGGTGGCTGGCAGAGCAATGTCAGAATCAGAAGGGGGATTCAAGACAAAAAGCATTAAAGGGGACAGAACAGTTCATCAAGACATCAATCATGAAGTATGTGCCTAATGAGGCAAAAACTGATAGATTTACAAGGAGAAATGGAGCTTTATACACATCTCAGGCTCACAGGTCAAGACCAAAACAATTAAAACTATTAAGTGTTGGAACAGAATGATTTTTAAAAGCTTAACCAAATACATATACTGAATACAAAATTTTGCCCTCCCCCCCAAAAAAAATTCTCTTCAAATTCAAATAGTATACAGCATGTACAAAAATTGATTTTTATGCCAAGTGACAAAAAGACTCAGCAAATTACTTGATACCCCCCTTCCTCACCAAAAATCAAAATGGAAATTTAACTCGTACAACTCAATATCAAAAAAAACCCCTGATTTAAAAATGGAAAGAAGATCTGAATAGACATTTTCCAAAGACAACGTACAGATGGCCAATGGGTGCATGAAAAGATGCTCAGCATTGCTAATCAATCATCAGAGAAATGCAAATCAAAACCACAATGAGATATCACCTCACCTGTCAGAATGGCTCTCATAAAAATCATAAATCACAAATGTCGGTGAGAATGTGGAGAAAAGGGAACCCTAGTACACTGTTGGTGGTAATGTAAAATGGTGCAGCCACTGTGATAAACAGTATGGAGGTTCCTCAAAAAACTAAAAATAAACCCACACACCTATGGTCCACTAATCTATGACAAAGGAGGCAAGAATATACAATGGCGAAAAGACAGTCTCTCTTCAATAAGTTGTGCTGGGAAAATTGGACAGCTACATGTGAAAGAATGAAATTAGAACACTCTCTAACACCATACACAAAAATAAACTCAAAATGGATTAAAGACCTAAATGTAAGGCCAGATACTATAAAACTCTTAGAGGAAAACATAGGCAGAACACTCTGACATAAATCACAGCAATATCTTTTTTGATCCACCTCCTAGAGTAATGAAAATAAAAATAAACAAATGAAACCTAATTAAACTTAAAAGCTTTTGCACAGCAAAGGAAACCATAAACAAAACAAAAAGACAACCTATAGAATGGGAGAAAATATTTGCAAACGAAGTGCCCAACAAGGGATTAATCTCCAAAATATACAAACAGTTCACACAGCCCAGTAACAGAAAAACAACCCAATCAAAATATGGGCAGAAGATCTAAATAAACATTTTGCCAAAGAAGACATACACATGGCCAAGAAGCACATTAGAAGATGTCAATATCACTAATTATTAGAGAAATGCAAATCAAAACTGCAATGAGGTGTCACCTCACACCGGTCAGAATGGCCATCAAAAAATCTACAAACAGTAAATGCTGGAAAGGGTATAGAGAAAAGGGAACCCTCCTACACTGTTGGTGGGAATGTAAATTGGTACAACCATTGTGGCAAACAGTATGGAGTTTCCTTAAAAAACTGAAAATAGAACTACCATATGATCCAGCAATCCTGCTCCTGGGCATATATCCAGAGAAAACCATAATTTGAAAAGATACATGCACCCCAGTGTTCACTACAGCACTATTTACAGTAGCCAAGATTCGGAAGCAACCTAAATGTCCATCTACAGAAGAGTGGAGAGAGAAGATGTGGTACATATATACAATGGAATATTACTCAGCCATAAAAAGAACAAAATAATGCCATGTGCAGCAACATGGGTGGACCTAGAGATAGTTATACTGAGTGAAGTAAGTCAGAGAAAGACAAATAATCATATGATACCGCTTACATGTGGAACCAAAAAAAAAAATGATACAAATGAACTTACTTACAAAACAGAAATAGAGTCACAGATGTAGAAAACAAACTTATGGTTACCAGGGGGAAAGGGTGGGGGGAGGGATAAATTGAGAGATTGGGATGGACATATATACACTACTATGTATAAAATAGATAACTAATAAGGACCTACTGTATAGCACAGGGAACTCAATACTCTGTAATGACCTATATGGGAAAAGAATCTAAAAAAGAGTGGATATACGTATATGTATAACTGATTCACCTTACTGTACACCTAAAACTAACAAATCAACTATACTCCAATAAAAATTTTTTTAAAAAGACAATGGTAAAAATAAACTGAAAATAGTGGGAATTCCCTGGTGGTCCAGTGTTTAGGACTCTGCATTTTCATTGCCAAGGGCACGGGTTCAATCCCTGGTTGGGGAACTAAGATCCCACAAGCCGAGCAGCACAGCAAAAAAAAAAAAAAAGAAAAAAAAAGAAGAAGAAAAAAAAAAGAACCATCATATGATCCAGCAGTTCCTTTCCACTCCTGGGTATATCTCTGAAGAAAATGAAACTGTGAATTCAAAAAGATATATGCACCCCAATGTTCATAGCAGCATTATTTACAATAGCCAAGATTTGGAAGCAACCTAAGTGTCCATCAACAGATGAATGGATAAAGATGTGGTGTATATATACAGTAGAATATTACGCAGCCATAAAAGAATGAAATTTTGCCATCTGCAACAACATGGATGGACTTGCAAGGTTTAGTCTTAGTAAAATAAGTCAGACACAAAGACAAATACTGTATGATATCACTTATATGTGGAATCTAAAAAATAAAACTAGTGAATATAACAAAACAGACAGATAAAGAGAACAAACTAGTGGTTACCAGTGGGGAGAGGATGAAGAGGTATAAACTACTATGTATAAAATAAATAAGCTGCAAGGATATATTGAATAGCACAGAAAACATAGCCAGTATTTTATAGTAACTATAAATGGACTAGAACCTTTAAAAATTGTGAATAACTATGTTGTACACCTAAAACTTATATACTATCGTAAATCAACTATACCTCAATAAAGAAAAATGGAAATTTAAAAGTATTTAGAACTGTCATAAGTCTTGTATATAGCAGACCCAGAGAGTTGTATACAAATTAGCTCTTAAATAGAAATTGACCGTTATTTAAAGGCACATGTCATAAATAAAAAGAACAGCAGCCATAAGTGACAGGTAATGTTCACTGTACTAAGAAGAACTGAAAATAAATTAATTAAACTTTTAACCCAGTAAGTTAGAGAAAGCAAAATAAATTCAGACAATGTGGAATAAAAGAAATAAAAGGTATAAGAAGACTAAAAAGAAACAGGGACTTCTCTGGTGGTGCAGTGGTTAAGAATCCACCTGCCAGTGCAGGGGACACGGGTTCAAGCCCTGGTCTGGGAAGATGCCACATGCCATGGAGCAACTAAGCCCGTGCTCCACAACTACTGAGCCTGTGCTCTAGAGCCCACAAGCCACAGCTGCTGAGCCTGCGTGCCACAGCTACTGAAGCCCTCACGCCTAGAGCCCATGCTCCGCAACAAGAGAAGCCACCGCAATGAGAAGCCCACGTACCACAGTGAAGAGCAGCCCCCACTTGCCGCAACTAGAGAAAGCCTGTGTGCAGCAACGAAGACACAATGCAGCCAAAAATAAACAGTCAAAAAGGCAAACTCTGGTTCCTTGAAAAGAATTTAAAAATTAGGTTTGGCAAGTATAACTTTTTAGAGAGCAAAAGTAATATCAGAAGGAGCTATTATAGATATGGAGGGGTTTTTAAATCATACGAGAATATTATGATCTTTATGTAAATCCTAAGTTGGCCCAAGAAGTAAAGAATCCAAGTAAGATCAGTAACCACAAAAGTTGAAATAGTATTCACAAAGAATCTGTTCCCCCAAAGTAGACACTAAGCCCAGGCAGTTTTGTGGGAGAGTTTTATCAAATCTTCAAGAAACATAATTCCTATGTTACAGAAAGTGTACCAAAAAATGATGACAAACCTCCCAACTATTATAATTGTCTAAAGCCAGCGTAGGCCTGATCCCAAACTGGACTTGCCCAGCACCAGAACAAAAAAACTATAGTTCAGTATCACTTATGAATATAGATATAAATCAAATATAGCCATTTATCTTCAAAATAAAATGATAATTCAACATTAAAAAAACCTATCAAGAGAACATAGACAAAACATTCTCTGACATAAATCATAGCAATGTTTTCTTAGGTCAGTCTCCCAAGGCAATGGAAATAAAAACAAAAGTAAACAAATGGGACTTAATCAAGCTTTTGCACAGAAAAGGAAACCATAAACAAAACGAAAAGACAGCCTACACAGTGGTAGAAAATATTTGCAAACAATGTGACTAAAAAGGGCTTAATTTCCAAAGTATATAAACAGCTCCTACAACTCAACGACAAAAAAGCAAACAACCCAATCGAAAAATGGGCCGAAGACTTAAGTAGACATTTCTCCAAAGAAGAAATACATATGGCCAATAGACACATGAAAACATGCTCAACATCGCTAATTATTAGAGAAATGTAAATCAAAACTACAATGAGGTACCACCTCACACCAGTCAGAATGGCCATCATTAAAAAGTCTACAAATAACAAATGCTGGAGAGGGTATGGAGAAGAGGGAACTCTCCTACACTGTTGGTGGGAATGTAAGTTGGTGCAGCCTCTGTGGAAAACTGTATGGAGGTTCCTCAGAAAACTAAAAATAGAGTCGCCATATGATCCAGCAATCCCACTCCTGGGCATGTATCTGGACAAAACTATAATTCAAAAAATATATGCACCCCTATGTTCACAGCAGCACTATTCACAATAGCCAAGACATGGAAACAACTTAAATCTCCATTGACAGATGAATGGATAAAGAAGATGTACATATTATACAATGGAATACTACTCAGCCATAAAAAAGAACGAAAGAATGCCATTTGCAGCAACATGGATGCAACTAGAGATTATCATGCTAAGTGAAGTAAGTCAGAAAGAGAAAGACAAATACCGTATGGTATCACTTATATGTGGAATCCAAAATACGACACAAATGAACCTATCTATGAAACAGAAACAAAATCAGGGACATAGAGAACAGACTGGTAGTTGCCGAGGGCATTAGGGGAGGGATGGAGTGGGAGGCTGGGGTTAGCAGATGTAAGCTTTTATATATAGGATGGATAAACAACAAGGTCCTACTGTATAGCCCAAGGAACTCTATTCAATATCTTATGATAAACCATAATGGAAAAGAAAATTAAAAAAAGAATGCATATATATGTGTAACTGAATCACTTTGCTGTGCAGCAGTAACTAACACAACATTGTATATCAACTACATTTCAATAAAAGTAAAATTTTTAAAAAATCTACATATAGCAAAAAAAAAAACCCTATCAACATTTAATTCACTACTTGAGATTATCTACAGTAGATTATAGGAGAAAAGCCACTTGTGTAATCATATCAGTGTATGCCCCAGAAGCCTTCAGTAAAAGGTAGTGCCCATTTCCGATTTAAATCTGAGTACAATTATAGAGAGAATGTTCCTAACATAATGGTTAAATAATCCTATTTCATAGTGAAATATGAGAAGCATTTCCATCAACGTCAGAAATAAAAGGATGCCTGCTATCCTCCACTACCTTTCTACAAGGTACTAAAGGTTCTCATTAATGCAGTAACATAGAAAAGAACAGCTTGAATGTTCTGTAGATGAATTAATAAATATGGATATGTGATGAAATACACTAGCAGCAGGTAAAATGATAGCGCTCAAAAACAAAATTGCAAAATATGTTCAATAAATACTGTTTGTGCCATTATGTAGATTTATAGTCATAAAAATTTTTTCTATGTATTCCATATGAATGTAGTAACTTTTTAAAAAAGATCCAGTTGGCTTTATTCAACAGTTCACGAATTGGACAGCAGCCCATCTAGTAAATAGATGAAATGTTACTTTATAGTAACATTTTAAAGGATGAGAAGGGTGCCCTTTAAACTTCTAAAAGATGTTATCTCTGAAGATTGGGTAGGGTGAGGAAAGAGATGTTTGACAATTTCATTAGTGATCTCTTCATTTGTCAAAAAGAAATGTATTACTTGTGCAGTTAAAAAAATTAAAATCTTAAAACATCTATACTAAGAGCTGAGTAGCTATAAAGATGATTGTGGGAATTGCATTTGATAATTATAACAATGGTGGCTGCTGATAGCTGGAGGAGAATGCCAGGGTTTTGACAACAAAGAGTAAAATGCAGACCTGGATGTGGAGGGTAGAGGGTTCTCTGCTTTGCAGGGAGGGCAGGGGAAGTGGCCCCAAGAAAGGCTCAGATTGACAACCACAGAACCCCCAGGCTTTCCTTGTGTCCACTCAGCATAAGTGGCCCATCTTTTGGCAGGAGCGGACCAGGCGTCTGTAACCGCCAGGAGTCATATCCAGCTGGTGAGATCGCAGGTGCAGGAGGTGCGCCAGCTTTCCCAGAAAGCAGAAACCAAGTTGGCAGAAGCACAGACAGAAGAACTCCGACAGAAAACACAGGAGGAAGGGGATGAGAGGGCTGAGCCAGAGCAGGAGGCCTACCTGCGTGAGGATTGAGGGCCTGAGCTGCTGCCCACGTCTGCCCACTCGGCCTAGGGAAAGCAAGGGCAGACGCCATCCAGCCCCGGGTCAGCACAGCTTTCTCTGCACAGAGAGGCATGGCAGGCAGGTCCTGCCCTGGCCCATCAGACCAGAGGTCATTGTGAGCTGTGAGTGCCTGACCCCTATCTCCCCGGTCTCAGGCTTCTACTGGACCTGGTTCTTAGCCCTGCAGCCTGCAGGGCACTGCACCCTGTTTAACATTTCACCCTGCTCAGCACAGCTGCCCTCTCACCCATCGATCTTTTTACCTCCCACCCAGAGCATCTCACCAACCTGGCCAGAGAGAAGGGGCTTCTCTGTCATGTCCACAAGTTCAGTAGCTATTAAACCTCAGTTTCCCATCTACATTTTCAAATATGATTATTTGCTCCCTCCATAGGGATGTGAGTTTTTTGGGGAAAGGGGAGCCTGTGTGTTTGTAAGATTTCTTTTTGGTAAGTGTTTCTAATGCCTTCTGTGACCTGGCCCCATTGCCCTGTAAGGACAGCTCAGGCCAAGGAGCCAAAAGCCCAGGGACTGGTGCAGAGTGTTTACCTGGTGCTCTTAACAGGACTTACTCCAACACACACTTCTCATTTCCTTCTTTCCTTGGAGTTTCTCTGTTGTATCTAAAGGAGAATAATTTTTTTTTGCATTTAAAAAAGATGTTTGTGTGTGTCTTTTGGAGCCCTAGGCAGCCTCCCTCCTTCACCACCCCCTCCAGACTGGAAGAGCCCCAAGGGGCTCCAGGAGTTCCCCCCATGGAGTGATGGCAGCATTTGCCCATTTAACACATACTGGTACAAGTCAGCCAGGTTTCAGTGTTTTAATCAGAGTTAGCAAGGTTTGGGAGGGGGTTACAAAAACAAAGTCAGCATTTCTTGTAGACCCATCAAGGGCCAGGTTTCAGGGTTCTCAATTTCTCATCATGATTGCAAAATTAACAGTCTACTCGCTCAACCCACCCCTCGAAGCTGGGAAAAGGGGGCAGCTGCACACTTGAGCCCCTCATCTGTTACCAGTGCCCACATGGTCCACATCTCCAGGGGGCTGAGGCGGTGCACCAGCAGGAGCCCTCTGTACAGGCAGGGGTCCAGAGGGTCCAGGGGTCGCCGTATTCCAAATGTCTTGAAGCCGGCATGGTGCACGGGGCTCACCCCCAGCTTTTTCAGGCACATCCCCACAAAGACGTCATCAATGGGGAAGAGTTCAGCCTCTTCCACGGCTGCCTGGAGGTGCTGCACAGTGGCTCTGGACATGACATACCCTCCGCCCCCAGCATAGGGTGGGTAGTGGCGGGCCCTATACATGGAGGGTGGAATGAAATATTTGACCTTGGTGTTCCTGTTGGGCAGGGCCTGGCGGATGACATCTCCCACCAGTAGGTCCTGGGCTGGGTCCCAGCCGTCCAGGAACTCCAGCACATTGGGGACATGGACAAAGACATCGTCATCTCCCTTTAGCATGAAATGGGCCTGGGAACAGGCAGCTGCCACCCAGCGCTGCAAGTGCAGCTCCTTGAGTGTCAGGTTGAAAAAGTCCTCAGCAAAGTCCCACTGTAGGATATCATCAAACTCCCGACCCTCGTAGGCCAGCAGCTGGGCTGGGGGCGCAGATCCTGCCACCCCCAGGAGGAACACCAGCTTCAGCTGCCGGCCCTTAGCCCAGCTTCCTGCCCGGCCCCACGTGCTGCGGATGGCCGCCCGCCGCTCCACGTGGCCAGGCTGTGACTTGATGGCCAGGAGCAGAAAGGTGTCCTCGGCACATCCCGAAGGCTCCAGCAAGATGGAGAAGTTGCGGCAGTGGCGATAGGTCAAGAAGAGGCGGTGACGGTTAGGCAGGAACAGGGAGGCATTAGCCACCGTGTGGTTGGGCGGACACTGGCTGCGCCGGGGCCCTGGAGGAGCCCAGAAGGGCTGTCGGGCCGTGGGGCCCCCCGCTGGGTGGGCCGCCTTCTTCAGGAAGAACAGGCAGCTGAGCAGCAGCACAGCAAGGCTGTACAGGACCAGCCAGCCTACCCTGCGGAGCATGGCAGGGCCTGCAAGGAGAGAGCTGATGAGCGACTGAGCCCGGCCCTGGCCCGGCCTCCACCGCCCCGGTCCCAAGAGCAACCCGCGGCCCAGCAGCTAGGTCCTCTGATTATCTTCTTCAGCGTGTCCTCCGGCTCTTTCCAGAGTCCCTCTCCCAGAAGACAGACCAAACACACCTGCTATGCCAGCCCTCGCTTCCCTTCTGCTGTCATTAGGGGACTCTTGGGTCAACTTTTTCTCCAAAAGGACTTGCAGCCACTTTAAAACTGAGGCACCACAAGTGTTTTCAGCATTTCCCACGAAACTCAAGTACCTAATGAGCTTTAGTGAAAGTGGCACAGCTTATTTCCAAAAAAAAAAAAGTCCAGAGTGGTGGCAGGCCGTGTGTTTCATGTCTCAGAGATGACAGCCCCTGGCACTGCCCTTAGGGAGTTTGCTCCTCCAGGGAGAGGAAACCACTGCAGGGCAGCAGCAGGCGGTGGAAGCCACCACAGAACACACCCATTTAACACACACTGGTACACGGTTTGGGAGGGGTACAACACATACTGGTACAAGGTTTGCCTGAAGTAGTTGGGGTTTCCTGGGAGTCGTTTAAATGGAGCTTTAGGAAAAAAAAAAAAAACATGCACAGGAAGAGCATGAAAGCAAATAGGAAAGCCACAGACTTGTACTAGGATGGCTTCCCTGCGGCCACCCCTCACCAGTTCTACCGCTTACTGAGTCCTGGTTTTCTCTCAGCAAGTCTCCCAGCAATACAAAGAGAAATCTGAGAAATGGTGACTTAGTACAGTAACCTGCCCAAGAGCCACAGTAGCCTGGCATCAGTCCCCTCCTCGTCACCTCCCCCTGTCGTGTCCTGGTCCAGCTGGCCATCACTTCGATCTGGCCTACCCGCATTAGCCTCAATCGGGTGTCCCTGCCGCCGCTGCCACAAAAGCATCTCTTCTAGCTGCCAGGGATGCAGTGGCAGGCAAGACAGACAGGTCCCAGCCCTCACAAAGAGACCAAGAAACCAGTACGAACTTAAGGGAGTGCGGAGAAGAAATTAAAGCAGTGTGATGGAATAGAGTGACCGGAAAGGCTCTTTCAGCCCACGGTAGTTTAGAAAGCCCTCCCTGAAAAAGAACACTTGAGCAAGAACTGAACAAAGTAAGGGACCAAACCACATAAAGACCTGGGGTGGGGGGGGAGAGTGGGGGAGTGGGCCGGGCAGAGGGAAGAGTTAAGTGCAGAGCTCCTGAAGCAGGACAGGAGGTGCACAGCGTGGCTGGACCGGAAAGAACAAGGAGGAAAGTGTTAGGTGGTGAAGCGGGAGCAGTAGCCTGAGGAGGGTCACATGCAAGATCCCTGGGGAAAGTTTAGGGAAAGAGCTTGGGTTTTATTGTAAGCACCACGGAGATACGTCGGAGGATTTAACAGAGGCAGTAAAAGAATTTACGTTGTTTGGAAGGTCACTACTGCTGCTGCTTAGATGTTGGATTGTGGAAGCGCAAAAGTGGTAACAGGAGACCAGCGAGCAAACTGTTGCATTAGTCAGTAACCAGCCGCAGCTGAGACTAGGGTGGGGGCCGTGGAGCACGTGAAAACCAGATAGATTTCAGGCGTGGAAAATGGATTTCAGGTGTGGGAGCTACTCCTGCTGTGGGTGAGGGCACCCGGGGAGGGGAAAGAGTTGGGGGCGGGTTGGTGGTGCCACTTACCGAGAAAGGCGCAATGCCAGCTGTTTGGTTTTGACTTGTGCGTGTCAGAGGCCCAGGCTGAGGTGCGCTGTGGACCTGATTTCCCCTTTGTCCACAGCGCTCCCAATGCACCCCATCCCCCAGGCGCTTCACTGCGGGAACTAATCCGCAGCTCCCCACCGCAGTGGCGGCGGCCGTTCCTCTGCTCCCCACTCCACACACCTGCTTGTGAATCCCATTCAGTACCCGCTAAGCGTAAGCCTCCCTCCGCTCTCTGAGCCCCCAAGCCTGGTCCTTAACCGGCACGGGCTTCAGCGAGTGCACGCCCCCCTCCAAGTGGGTGCTGAGCCCTAAGGGTCTGAAATTGTTTCTGGGGCCCTCACAGGGCTCGGTGACCCATCACGCTTTGATGAGGGAAAGGGTCAAGGGCTGGTTCATTCTCTCCACACGACAGCCTCTAAAGGGCTCTTGTGGAGGCGCAAAGGCCCGTGGGGTCGCCAGAGCAAGGACCAGAGCCCCGCGGGGGACACCCCTCCGGGCCTGAGCACAGCGAGCGGCGCTGCCCGTCGGGGAGTCCGGAGCAAGCGCCGCAGGCTGCCCCGTCCACAACCCGCGGCTCCGGCCATTCTCGCCCCAGCGGGGCGAACAGAAGCCGACAGGCAGCAGGAGGCCACCTGGCCCCGACGGTCCACCGCAGGCGGGAGGCCGCTCCCGCGGGGCAGTGCGACCGCGACCCCGCTGCTGCCAAGTCGGCTCCTCCCGCCGGGGGCTCGGCGCCCCTCCGCTCACAGTGGGACAGCCCCCTCCCAGCAGCGGGGCTCCAGGCGCCCCAGGCCAAACACCGCCCGCCCCTCGCCTACCTACCTGAGCCAAGACGCCGAGCGGACACAGGCGAGGAGCTCGCGCAGCGCAGCCGCGTAGGCACAGCTCTCTCCGCTGGGCGCGGGAGGTGGGGCGGGCTCAGCGGCGACCCCTGAGCGCTGGCCACGCCCCCGCGCGGCCCACCAACCCAGTGGCTAAGGCCGGGCTTGGGGGCGCGGTCTCTGGGGGCGGGCCCGGGGCCGCCGCGGGCCCGGGGCCGCCGCGGGTCCCCGCCCATCTGGGTCTGCGCAGCTCCCCGCGCACCTGCCGGCTGAGAGGCCCGGCCCTGCGGAGCCCGCCCCGGGGAGGCCGACCCCGCTCTCCCCGGCCAGCACCCCGCCTCCTCCGGCCAGCTCTCCTCTCCTCCCTGGCCAGCTCCACCCCCGCTCCCCACGGCCAGGCTCCCCACTCCTCCGGACAGCACCCTACTCCCCGCTCCCCACGGCCAGACCCCGCTCCTCCCCAGCCAGGCACTCCGGCCTCCTCCCGAACAGGCCCCCCGCGGCCCCGGCCAGCACCCCGCTCCCCGGACGCGCGGCGGCGGCTGGACAGACGCGGAGCCGCGGTGTCAGAACAATCTTTAATACCGCGCCCTACGGGACGAGCCCCCGAAGCGCCTCCTCCATCGAGCGGCCCTGGATCAGCTGGATCTGGATCTCCACCGTCAGGGGGTCGGGGCGGTAGTCGCTTTCGTACACTGAAACCAAAGATATTCTTATTTCTGAGGAAATATTAAAGTGTGAATCCGGAGCGATGATGGGCTGGCAGTGCCGGGCCATCCCGGTCCGGCTCACGACACGTCCCGGAAACGCAAATGTGACCTCCGCCGTCTCGAGGCGAGCACGGTTTCAGAATCAGATTCCGCCCTCGGGTCTTAACCGTAATAAGGAATAAAATTAAATCGCATCTAACTCGATCATTTAACAAGTCTCAGTTTGAATTACAAGGTGAACTAGCTGCTTTTTCTTAGAACATCTTTTTCACTTGAAAGTACGCTGACAAAATATGGTTATTTCGACGTGAATATTTGGCAGATATTTTCTAAAAAAAGAATGAAGCAAGCCTGGCACTTCAGGGAAAACAACTGAAAGCATTTTGATAAATACATTTATAACATTTGAACTTTTCAAGTAGAAACTAGAATTTTGTAACACTGTATCTGCCACCATGAACTTAACAGTTTTCCAATACTCAAAAGACTTCTGATGTTGTGGTTGATTAAGAACGCGATTTTTGGTTAATGGATAAAAAAATGTGTCAACAGTTGGAAGATCTGCATAACTCAGTGAACCAGTATTTTACAAATAACAATTGCCAGATGTTAACAATTGTGCATGGGTTCAAAATGCAATGTTAAAAAAAAAAGGCAATGTAGACCAATGGATTAATTTAACATAACTGATTATGAAAAAAATTCATCCATATAGATTCAGTTTTCACACTGTAACAACCTTTAAAAAACTACTAGTTGTCAAGTCTCATGCAAAGAGGAATATCCACAGTTATTTAAAAGCCTATTAAAATATTTCCCTCTTTGCCAATTACATGTCCATGTGAGGTTTTTCTTCATACACTTCAACTACAGCAACACGTCACAGAGACTGACTGCAGAAGCAGCTATGCAAATGTGGCTTCCTCAATTAAGCCAGACATTAAAGAAATTTGCAAAAATGAAAAAAAAAAAAAGTTTTGTTTAAGCCCATTTTAACCCCAGGATTCAATCACAAATCTCATGTCCATATTTGTCCGGGTCTTCAATTCCAGTAGTGTAAGTCCTTTGTTCTTTTTCAAAGTTGTTTTAGCTATTCTAAATCCTTTGAATTTCTATATGAACTTGAGAATCAGCTTGCTGATTTCTACCAAAAAAAAAGAAAAAAAAATCCCTCCAGGGTTATGATTGAGATTTTATTGACTCTCTAGATCAATCTGAGGAAAACCAACATCTTAACAATGTTGAATCTCTTGATCTATGTACATAGTATATATCTCCACCGATTTAGGTCTGGTTTCTCTCAGCAATATTTTATAGTTTTCAACATATAGAACTTCTATTGATAATGCTATTGTAAATGGTATTATTTAAAATTTTTAATATCTGTTCATTGCTCGTATATGGAAACATTTTTTGAATGCTGACCCTGTATTCTGCAACCCTGTTAAACTCACTTATTAGTTTTAGAAGCTTTTCTAATATACGCATTTAGTGCAATAAATTTCTCTCTAAATACTGCTTTGTTATAGCCTACTAATTTTGGTATTTTGTATTTTTATTTCCATTCAGTTCAAAATACTTTTTAATTTCCCTTTTGATTTCTTCTTTGACCCATAGGTTATTTAGAAATGTGTTATTTAGTTTCTAAAAATTGGGGGATTTTGCAAATATTTTTCTGTTACTGATTTCTAATTTAATTCCACTGTGGTCATAGAGGATACTTTATATGACTTGAATTCTTTTAAACTTATTGAGACTTGCTTTATGGCCCAGGTTATAGAATATCTCAGTTCTGTGTGCACTTAAAGAATGTGTGTTTGTGTGTGTGTGATTGGATGGAGTGCTCTGTAGCTGTCAGCTCAAGTTAATTAGCAGTGTGATTCAAGTCTTCTACATGCTTATTGATTTTCTATTTGTTCTGTCACTTACTTATTTGTGCTGAAATCTCTGAATATAATTTTGGATTTGTCTATTTCTCCCTGTAGTTCTATCAGCTTTTGTTTCATGTATTTTGAAACTCAATTATTAGGTGCATACATGCTAAGGACTGTTACATCCTCCCAATGAACTGACTCCTTTATTATGAAATGACCCTCTTTATCCCTGGTAATAGTCTTTGCTCTGAAATCTACTTTGTCTGATAATAATGCAGCTACTCCCATTTTCTTTTGATTAGTGTTAGCATGAATATCTTTTTCCATCCTTTTTATTTCTCGTATTTTTGTATCTTTATACTTAAAGGGGGTTTCTGATAGGTGGATAGCTTGGTCTTACTTTTTTATCCAATCTGATCATCTCTGCCTTTTAATTGGGTATTTAGACCATTTATATTTCATGTGACTCAATATAATTGGGTTTGAGTCTACCATCTTGTTATTTGTTTTCTATTTATCCCATATGTTCTCTGTTTTTCTGTTTCCACCTTCAGATTAACTGAATATTTTTATAATCCCTATTTTCTCTCCTTTGTTGGCTTATTAACTATAACTCTTTGTTGTGTTTGGTAATTGCAATCATTGTTGCTTTTGTTGTGGTCATCCATTTACAATGCTTGGTGTCAGTTTATCTCTTGTAAAAAGAAAATAGTGTGTGTGTGAAAAAAAAAAAAAAGGTACAGTTCAGGGGCTTTTAGTATATTTACAATGTTGTGCAACCATCACCGCTAATTTCAGAACATTTTCATCACCCCAAATGGAAAACCCGCACCCATTAACCAGTCACGCCCCATTCCCTCCTTCCCCCACCCCCAGGCGACCACTAATCTACTTTCTGTCTCTATGGATTTGACAATTCTCCACATTTCATATAAAATCGTTATGTGGTCTTTTGTGTCTGGCTTCTTTCCCTTAGCATTGAGTTTTCAAGGTTTATCCATGGTTTAGGACATGTCAGTGCTTCATTCCTTTTTGTGACGGAATAATATCCCATTGTATGGATGGACCACATTTTGTTTATCCTTTCATCCGTTGATAGCCATTCGGGCTGTTTCCACTTTTTGGCTGTTGTGAATCGGGCTGCTGTGGTCTTGCTTTAGACTTTTGCAGCAGTCTCCCAGCTGAGTGACCTGTCTCCTACCTCTCCCTCCAAGCCAGACAGTTCTAAAAATTAAATCCAGGGACTTCCCTGGTGGTCCAGTGGTAAAGAATCCGCCCTACAATGCAGGGGACACAGGTTTGATCCCTGGTCAGGGAACTAAGATCCCACATACCACGGGGCAACTAAGCCCACGCGCCACAACTACTGAGCTTGCGTGCCTCAACTAGAGAGCCTGCCTGCTGCAAACTGCAGAGCCCACGTGCCCTGGAGCCTGCACGCCACAACTAGAGAGAAGCCCACGCACCACAACGAAGATCCCGCATGACTCAACTAAGACCCGATGCAGCCAAAAATAAATAAAATAAATAAATAATAAATCTTAAAAACTTACCTATTTCAATGCTGCCACTGCCCATACAACAAGTCCAGGCTCCTTATACAGCAAATAAGGGCTAATGTCCTGCAGGAGCAGGACCACCGATGAGCCAGAAGGCCCCTGGACACTCGTAACCCTGAGCCTCCGTACCCGCTCCATCCTGGCCCCCACCCCAGAATGCCTGTCCTGCCCGTGTCATGACCGCAGCAGGGCTGCAGGGAAGACACAGGGTTTGGTCCTCAGGTAGGCATGGCCCTCCCACCGGCTGGAAGATATGATTCTCCATCCTTCCATTCCTTTGGTCCCCAATCAGGCTGATCCCTCAGCAAGTCCTGCTATATTTGTGCCCTTCCCCAAATTCATATGTTGAAATCCCAGCCCCCAAAGGTGATGATATTAGGAGGTGGGGCCTTTGGAAGGTGATTACGTCATGAGGGCAGAGGGGGACCGCTGGTCCCTTCCACCACGTGAGGACCCAGGGAGAAGGCGCGAACCAGGAAGAGGGCTCTCACCTGATGTTGCCGGCAACGTGGTCTTGGACCTCCCGGCCTCCAGAGCAGCTGGAAACAAATGTCTGTTGTTTACAAGCCACCCACGCTGTGGAATTTTACAGCAACATGAACGGACTAGGACCGGTCCTCGGTAAACACCCCCTGCCCTGTTACCATCATCGGTCTTACCTTTTTTAGCTTTCTTACTCTTATTCTTCTTTGAATCCTGAGAGGAAGAACCACAAAATAAGTTCCTTGCTGGAGTGGGGGGAGGCTGGGGAAGGGGTGGGTGCTCTCACCCCGCCAGGGCCTCTCCTGGTCTCCTGGGGAGCAGCTGCCCAACCTGCCCGCTTGCCTGGCCCCTCGCCCTCGAGAAGGCCGCCCACCGTGCAGGTGCATCACCCCTCCAGCCCCTGCTCCTGTGGTTCTGGCCCCCCTCCCCCTCCTCGCCTCCCCCTCCCTCCCACAGCCTGGTCAGGCTTCTGTGGGCGGGGGAGGCCAGGGGCACTGCTGTACCCTGTAAAGCGTCAGCCTGTCGGTCTCCAAGGTACGGACCACCCCAAAGTTGCACATGGTGGACACGAATGGCTCCCCGGAGAGCAGGGGCTCCAGGACCACCGGGCCACTGCCCAGCACCCGGAGGACGGGCGGGTCCTGGCGCAGGTCCTGACGAAGCTCCTTCTTCTTCTTGCTCCCCTTCCGCTCCTGTGGGGAGAGGCCAGGCGAGTGGAGGGGGGAGCAGCGGACCGAGGGAGCAGCCTCCCGCCACCCAGGCCACCCCACGCAGAGGCACCTTGCCTGGTTCTTTCTCCCCTTTGCCCGCTTTGTCTTTCCCATCGTTTCCCTTCTTGTCTTTCTTCTTCCCTTTCTTGTCCTTCTCTCCCTTTCCCTTCTCAGCAGCCGAGGGATTGCTGGGGGAAGGTGGCACCGCAGGCCAGGAGAGAATCTAGGGGACAGGAGCTGGGTTGGAGCTAGCCAGGATCATTCTGGAAAGGCACCGAGACCCTGCCAACAAGGGAGCAGGGCTACAGATGCCCGACAGAAGAGCAGAACAGAGGAGAAGTGGGGCAGTGTGTGGACCCTGGAGAATTCCAGCCTCCCACCTTCTCCTCCACGATGGTGACGGTGGTCCCTGAGAGCAGGAAGGCCTTGAGCGGCACCAGGTCCTTGAGCGTGTGCTGCATCTTGTAGTCGCAGGGGATGACGTCAGACCAGGGCTTGCGGACTGTGCTAAAGAGAACTGTCCTTGGGGAGGGGAGATGGAGACATGGGGGCCATCACCCAGGGGGCTGTGCTGGGGACCGGGGACAAGGCTGGGAGGGCACTGTGAGAAGATGTGCACACATGGGCACAGCGTGAGGCTGCGGGGCCCATGCTGTCAGGGAGGGCAGGGGACAGAAGGCCAGGAGGGCTGTGGGCCAGAGGAGAATGCAGAATGATAAATGCCAGGTGTGGTCTGGGCCCTGCTCCCAGCCCGGTGAGCAACCTTACCCCGGGGACGGGCAGAGCCGGGGATCCAGGCGCGGCCGCAGCTTGGCCAGCTCTTCTGCAGAGTCTATGGACCGCGGCAAGGGCGCTGAGGCGCCGGAGACGACAGACACCGCCAGCTCCCCGGACCGGGACTGGGAGGCCAGCCCAGACTCTACGGAGTCTTCAGCCTCTTTGACGGGCTCTTTGGGAATGTCCTTACCCAGCTGTTCCGTGCTGGGAGAGGGCTTGACGATCTGCCACAGAAGACACGAAAACACGTCCAGGGCTGCCGGCCTCAGAGCTCTCACCTGACACTATGTGAAGGTGGTGTAAATGGGCACCAGTGTTTGATGGATGTGAAGCAAAGCAAACACGTGGACTTAGGAGGCAGGAAGTTGTAAAAAAAATACCAGTCCTGTTTTTTCTGAAAGTTCTATGTTAACAGTAAAAACAGTAACAACTTCCACATGAGCTGGGGACCGTCGCGTTTTTTGGGGGTTTTTTGGCCACGCCCTGCGGCACATGGGACCTTAGCTCCCTGACCGGGGATCAAACCCACGCCCCCTTCAATGGAAGGGCAGAGTCTTAACCACTGGCCCGCCAGGGAAGTCCTGGCCCCAGGCATTTCTCCTAGTCGGATGACACCGCTGGGTTTTCTTGTGACAGGAAGGGAGCCGGGAGGTGTAGGGGGAGTTGGAGAATGCGGCTGGGAAGCCAGCAGCCTAGTCGGGAAACTCTGGGCTGCTCCCTTGTTATGTCCTTTGCTCCTATCTCAGGGGGGATGGGAAGGGGTGAACACTGTTGAGAATTACTCCAGCTGCAAGAAACAGGCTGAGCGGAAGCCAGTTTCCTGCTCAGAGTAGGGTATGAATTGGAAAGATACATGTTAAGGGTTTTCCTGGGTCCCCAAAGCCGTTGTGCCTGCACAGGAGACCCTGAGGACCCGAGAGCAGAGCCCCCATGGACACACCTCAGCCAGAACGCGGCCGTATTCATTTCCTTCGCCTTCCTCATCTTCCACAAACTCGTACGTTACATAATAGCTGTAAGCGATGAAAGGGCCTTGGGGCCCTGGTTCCGGGTCCAAGACCGAGGAGTCCAGAACCCCTCTGACGTGTCCAACAGTCACCACTAACCGCGCCTCATGCGCCAGGAGATCTGCAGGGGGGAACGGGCAGGGGTGAGGGGAGCTGCGGGGAAGGAGTGGGCAGGCAGACAGCAGGGGAGGGCAGGCGAGCTCAGCTCCTGCCTTCTTTCCTCCGAGCAGGGCTGAGCCTCACTTTGCAGACTTGGGTTCGAATCCCAGCTCTACCAAGTTCAACACACCGTGATTTGGGGTAAGTCTCTTTTGGGCAAGAGGCCCCTCTTAAGCCTTGTTTTCCTGATGTGTAAAATGGGAATGGTAGTAGCTACTTTGCAGGGTAGTTACAGATGGAGACTATGTTACCTTAGCCCGTGCTGGTACTCAGTAGGCGTAGCTATTTTTATCAATGTTTTGTCACCCTGACCTTGAGAAGGCTCTGGTGCAGCTTGTGCTGTGAGCCACAAGGGGGTGATCTCAAGCCACCACGGACGCCAAGAAACTAATTTAAAGAATGTTTTCCATTTGTCTAGGAAGGGAGGGGAATGTGATGGTCCCAGCCTCCCTACCATTTCCGTCGCCAAATCTCAATCACAACGATCAAAATCTGGGAGAGAACTCTGACCAAGAAGGTGACCTACACCTGACCAGGGTCTGGGTCAGACAGGGAGCTGGATGACAGACACGTGCAGCCAGTAGGGTGACGGGCGGGCCAGCAGGTCCCCCTCACGCCCCGCCCTGCCCTGCACATCGGCCCCCTCACCCCCGCTGTGGCTGAGCCCTCGGAACAGATGCTTCTCGCTGGATGCCACGGTGATGTCGTCCAGCACGCAGAGCCCGGACAGGCTGTCGATGACGAAGCCCCGGTAGCAGGGCACCAGGGCCAGCGGGTTCCCCTGCAGCACCAGCAACCTCAGGTGCCGCAGCGTTCGGAGGCCGGCCACTGTGCCCTGCAGGTCCGTCAGGTCGTTGAAGCTCAGGTCCAGGGAGACGAGGTTGGGCCTGGAAGGTGAGTGGGACCGCCAGGAGTCAAGAGGCCAGGTAAGCAAAGGGGTGGGGACAGGGAGCTGTGGTCTTGCCACGGCGCCTGCATCCCCCAGCACCCCGAGTCCCCGATGGACAAGGCCTGGTGCTGAGGACGGGATGGGAGGCTGTGCCCATCCTCGACTCGCAAGCCTTGTGCTGCCCTTGACCTGGGTTAGCCGCCCTGCTGGGAAGGGGCTCCTGGTTCTCCCGGTGCCCTCCCTCCTTGTGTGGCATAGAGGTGGCCACCGCCACACCCTGCCTCTGCCGGACTTCTATGTATACAGACCTCTTCTCAGTTAACCGTCTATCTCCCATAGAGCCTAATACGGGGTTGTGCATCTAGAAGGTTCTCAGCAGAGAGGGACAAACTGGCGAGGAAGGCGGAGGGGAGCCTCTGCGTGGAGGAGCAGCGGGTGGGGGTAGGAGAAGTTGGTAAATGGGGGGGCCTGGGAAGAGGGTGCACGAGGCTCGAGGGATCTAGAAGCTGGAGGATGCTCTCCAGAGTCAGACCAGCGCATGACCACAGGAAGCCATCTGGTTCATTTCTTGGAGAACGTGGGTGAAGAAGAACTGGCCAGTGAGGACAGAGGAGGCGCCCTGCACCCCGACCTGGAGAAGAGGGCCTCCCTACTGCACAAAGCAGAAAGCAAATCAATTTCAGCTCTGAGAACAGAGGCACAAAAACAAACAGAACCAAAACCCACAAGGGGACAACGCATCAGTACCATCCCGCCATCACATGTGACAGTCTCCCAGCTGTTGAGTTCAGGTTCTTCAACTCCCCTTCCTCCCTCCTCTCATCCCGCCTGCGATGTTGGCCAGCCAGTCATGAAAATACCCGAGAAGAACATTTCATGCTGACCGGCACACAGATTTTACCCAATATCAGCCTCCTTCAAGAGACCTGGTGGACACATCAGCAAAATGGATTTGCAGGAAGTGTACCCTCCTTTTAAACTCAAAACAGCAAAAGACGGAGGCTTCACACATATATGTGTTTCTATGAAATCCATACTCAGCATTAAGCAGGTTATGTTATCTTAAGTCTGTTTTCCAAATCAAAAACCAGAACACTAAAAAAAATTTTTTAAAAAACCAGAACACTTAGAACTCTGTCCATGGTACGAGTCTGAACTCAGCTGTCACACAAAGTCCAAAGTGTACGTTTCCTTCCTGTGCTACACGCCCTGACGGCTGAGGTCAGTGGAGGGAAGGGAACCGGAATTGTACACAGCCAAGGCTGTGAAGAGGCAGCTTGGCCAAGAGTAGGAAAAGAGGAGGAAGGAGGAGATTAGGGTCAGAGAGACGGACCTTCCACAAGCACGTTCCCAGGAGAGCTGGGAAAGCAGGGAAGCGATGTTGCCCTGCGCCTCGTGCCCCTTCTGGGCTGTGAAGAAAGGAACAGTCATGAACGTCGGCCCGGCGAAGTGCTGCCCAGGATGCTGAGCCCCGAGAGAGCTTCCTCAGAGCTCCTCTGACAGGCCTCCCTGGCCCCGCTTCCTCTGAGGGATTTTCACGGGTGGTATCTGAGGCCCTGAGACTCCTCAGATCCAGCGTTTCAGTTTCCCACTGCTCACCCACCAAGAAGACAAAGTCAAACCGAGAGCTGTCTGTAGGGCAGCCATTCTCAGCTGGGGGTGGTTTTGCCCCGCAGTGGACATTTGGTGCTGTCTGGAGACCGTTTGGTTGTCGCAGCTGGTCTGGGGTGGGTGCTCCTGGCATCGGGTGGGGAGAGGCCAGGGACGCTGCTCTACCTTCTGCAGCGCCCAGGACGCCCTCACAACCAAGAATTAGCCGGCCTGTGTGTCAACAGAAACCCCGAAGCAAAAGGTCCCACTCATTCCCACTACCTCTTGGTGTCCTTCCCTGGGCCTCAGTGGGATTTTTTGTTTATTGGGTCAGAGAAATAAATCCTAGGTCTGGCCTTAGCAGCAGGAGTTATTATAGAAAAGAGCAAAGGGCTTCCCTGGTGGCGCAGTGGTTGAGAATCTGCCTGCCAATGCAGGGGACACGGGTTCGAGCCCTGGTCTGGGAAGATCCCACATGCCGCGGAGCAGCTGGGCCCGTGAGCCACAATTACTGAGCCTGTGCGTCTGGAGCCTGTGCTCCGCAACAAGAGAGGCCGCGATAGTGAGAGGCCCGCGCACTGCGATGAAGAGTGGCCCCGCTTGCCACAACTAGAGAAAGCCCTCCCGCAGAAACGAAGACCCAACACAGCCATAAATAAACAAAAAATTTAAAAAAAAAAAGAGCAAAGCTGAGTTCTCCAAGCCACCAGCATAGAATGGCCCAAATCTAATGCTCAACCCCTCCCTCCCTCTTTCTTTTTTTTTTTTTTTTTTTAGAAATTTCATGTAATGTCTGAAACATTTATATTAACATATTTCCATACATATTTCCATACCTCCCTCCCTCTTTCCACGTGGGGCTCCCGAGTTACCAGTAATCACTGGTGACGTATAGACTCTCCAGGGGGCCCAGAAGCTTGTTGTGACCCAACCCCAAGTGCTGGAGCCTTGGGGGCAGGCGGGTGCACAGACACTCCATGCTGGTCATCTTGTTGCCGTAGAGCTCCAGCACCTGCGACGCGGGTGGAAAGACAGCCCGTGAGCCCAGACAAAACGGAACCCACTCCCTGCTTCCGCCCTGGGCAACTCAGGAGAGGAATTACGAAGTACTAATGCCTCGTCTCCCTGTGCCCACCTGGACCCCCTTCTAAGAATCCGGGAAGAAAATATTCCTGCAGCAGGTGTCAGAAAGTTTCTTTTCCGACGAAAAGACAACCCTCAGAATGGGAGAAAATATTTGCAAATTAAGCAACTGACAAAAGATTAATATCCAAAATATACAAACAGCTCATGCAGCTCAATATTAAAAAAACCAATAACCTAATCAAAAAATGGGCAGAAGACCTAAATAGACATTTCTCCAAAGAGGACATACAGATGGCTAAGAGGCACAAGAAAATATGCTCAACATCACTAATTATTAGAGAAATGCAAATCAAAACTACAATGAGGTATCATCTCACACCGGTCAGAATGGCCATCATTAAAAAAAATCTACAAACAGGGCTTCCCTGGTGGCGCAGTGGTTAGAAATCCACCTGCCAATGCAGAGGACACAGGTTCGAGCCCTGGTCCGGGAAGATCCCACATGCCGTGGGGCAACTGGGCCCGTGCACCACAACTACTGAGCCTGCACTCTAGAGCCCGCGAGCCACGACTGCTGAGGCCCGTGCACCTAGAGCCCGTGCTCCCCAACAAGAGAGGCCACCGCAATGAGAGGCCTGCGCACAATGAAGAGCAGTCCCCACTCTCTGCAACTAGAGAAAAACCCGTGTGCAGCAACGAAGACCCAACACAGCCAAAAATAAATAAAATAAAATAAATAAATTTTAAAAAATATCCACAAACAATAAATGCTGGAGAGGGTGTGGAGAAAAGGGAACCCTCTTGCACTGTTGGTGGGAATGTAAATTGATACAGCCACTATGGAGAACAGTATGGAGGTACCTTAAAAAACTAAAAATAGAACTACCATATGACCCAGCAATCCCACTACTGGGCATATACCCTGAGAAAACCATAATTCAAAAAGACACATGCACCCCAATGTTCATTGAAGCACTATTTACAGTAGCCTGGACATGGCAGGAACCTAAATGTCAACAGAGGAATGGATAAAGAAGATGTGGTACATATATACAATGGAATATTACTCAACCATAAAAAGAACAAAACTGGGTCATTTACAGAGATGTGGATGGACCTAGAGAGTGTCATACAGAGTGAAGTAAGTCAGAAAGAGAAAAACAAATATCGTATATTAATGCATATATGTGGAATCTAGAAAAATGGTATAGATGATCTTATTTGCAAAGCAGAAATAGACACAGATGTAGAGAACAAATGTATGGATACCAAGGGGGAAATTGGAGGTGGGAGGAATTGGGAGATTGGGATTGACATATATACACTATTGATACTATGTATAAAATAGGTAACTACTGAGAACATACTGTATAGCACGGGGAACTCTACTTAATGCACTGTGGTGACCTAAATGGGACCGAAATCCAAAAAAGAGGGGATATATGTATACGTATAACTGATTCATTTTGCTGTACAGTAGAAACTAACACAACATTGTAAAGCAACTATACTGCAATAAAAATTAATCTTAAAAATTAAAAAAAAAAGAAAGTTTCTTTTCCTTTTGTGAAGGAAACTTTAAAATATGGAGTGGAGGTGATGTCGGAGAGAGTGGGAAAGGAAATGAGTTAACACTTTTTAAAATTTTATTTATTTATTTATTTATATTTTTGGCTGTGTTGGGTCTTTGTTGCTGCGCGCGGACTTCTCATTCTGGTGGCTTCTCTTGTCGCGGAGCATGGGCTCTAGGCGCACAGGCTCAGTAGTTGTGGCGCACAGGCTTAGTTGCTCTGCGGCATGTGGGATCTTCCCAGACCAGGGCTTGAACCTGTGTCCCCTGCATTGAAGGCAGATTCATAACCACTGCGCCACCAGGGAAGCCCCGAATTAACAATTTTGCAACTTCTCGACTCACGGCAGTCTCTGGGAAAGCCAAAGGGCCCCTGGCTGGAATAGGGAATAAACCCAAAGATAACAGAGTTCTTGTATTTCTCCTCCAAGGCCTTGCCCGCTTTCTTCTTGAGCCCAGTACTGAGCCATACTTCTGAGCCTCTCCTGCCACAAAACCTACTAGTCTCAGCATTTAATTTAAAATTGAGACCATTTTGATATGCTCAGCTGAAGACTCGTAATAAGGCCTGGCCTACCTCTTTTTGGGGCTTCCCTGGTGGCACAGTGGTTAAGAATCTGCCTGCCAATGCAGGGGACACGGGTTCGAGCCCTGGTCTGGGAAGATCCCACATGCCGTGGAACAACAAAGCCCGTGAGCCACAACTACTGAGCCTGTGCTCTAGAGCCCGCGAGCCACAACTACTGAGCCTGTGCTCTACAGCCCGCGAGCCACAACTACTGAGCCTGTGCTCTAGAGCCTGTGAGCCACAACTACTGAGCCTGCGTGCCACAACTACTGAAGCCCGTGCGCCTAGAGCCCGTGCTCCGCAACAAGAGAAGCCACTGCAATGAGAAGTCCGCGCACCACAACGAAGAGCAGCCCCCGCTCGCCACAACTAGAGAAAGCCCACACGCAGCAGCGAAGACCCAACACAGCCAAAAATAAATAAATATTCTTAAAAAAAAAAAAGCCTGGCCTACCTCTTTTTAAAACTTTTTTATTGTGGTAAAATATATATAATTTGCCATTTCAACCATTTTTAAGTGGACAATTCAGCAGCATTAAGTACATTCACTTAATGTACAACCATCATTTCTATCCATTTCCAAGATTTTTCATTACTCCAAACAGAAACTGTGTACCCATTAAGCTATAACTCCCCAATCCTTCCCCCTGGTAACCTCTAATCTACTTTCTGTCTCTATGGATTTGCCTCTTCTAGATATTTCATGCAGTGCAATCATCTAATACGTGGCCTTTTGTGTCCGGCCTCCTTCATTCAGCATCATGTTTTCAAGGTCATCCATGTTGTACACATGTCATTCCTTTTCATGACGGTGTGGATAGACCACATTTTGCCGCTCCATTCATCTGCTGGTAACAAGCGGGCTGTGTCCACCTTTTGGCTATTGTGAATAGCGCTGCTGTGAACACTGGCGTACAGGAGTCTGTCTGATTCTTGCCTTCTCTTCTTTGGGGTGTATACCTAGGAAGGGAATTGCTGGGTCATGTGGAAATTCTAGGTTTAACTTTTTGAGGGATCAGGCCTACCTCTCCAAAGCCTGAGGCCGGCCCTTAGCACAGTCACGATGGCCAAACCTTCTGTGTGGGGGACAGAGGAGGGGCAGGGCCTCTGGGCAGCATTGGCTCCAAGACCTGGAATGGAACCTGGGCTCCTTTACCTTGAGAGTTGGGGGCAGGTTGGTGGTGTCAATCTCCTTGATTTGATTAGCACTCAGCACCAACTCTTCAAGCTTCACAAATTTCAGGAGGTCTTTGTCCACCAGGCTCACCTGGAAGGGAGGAAAGGGAGCTCAGAGCTCCAGTGTGTGAGGCGGCACTGGAGTGAGGACGGCAATGGCACGTGCATCTTCAGAGAGTGACTGCCCCACACCCCAAACCCTTTCTTCTCTTGTACGCCTTTCCTGCCAGGATCCGAGTGCCTCAGCCGTCGCAGTGGCCTGTCACCTCTCAACCCTCACCCCTCCTCTGACTGTAGATGTTGGACAACTTCCAGCTCATATCTTGTGTCCCTTGTTGGACTGTCAGCTCCTGAAGCCAGGAATCCCATCTTCTCCGCTGTCTACCCCAGAGCCACAGTGAATCCTATGGTTTTAAGGAATCATTCTAGTTTACACCCAGCAGGGTCAGACCAGAAGCTTCAGGGGTCTGTCTGTGAATCCTCAGCTGACTTTGGCTTCAAGGACATTAGGGGCCCTTCCCGGCTGGGCCTCCCTTCTCTGGGGTAACAGACTGGGCCAGCTCGCCAGGATTGTTGGCCCTGCTCTGTGGACAAGCTGGTGAGATTAATTAGGAGGAGGGCAGAGCTAGGTCTTACCACCAAGCCCTGTAAGGGGATCGGCCCCCCTAACATCACCCCTGTACCTGGTGTTCGCTCCCAGGGCTCACCTGTTTGTCCACCACCCGTAGCGACCTGAAGTAGGTGTAGAAGAAGCTGTCTTTGAGCATCAGAGGATTCTGGACGGCCAGCTCTCTCAGAAAACGGTCCTCAGCGCTTGAGCCCTCCAGCAGGGCCCAGGGTGAGTGGGGGCTGCAGACCAGGCCCAGCAGGGCATCCACCGTCTCCTCCCCGGGGCCCACAGCGTCCTCCTCTCTGGGGATCAGCTCCCGCCATGCTCGGCAAGTTTGAGGAAGAAAGCGCGACTTATTCTGCAGAGGTGGAGGCGGAGAATTTCTCTCGTTATGACTCAGCCCCTCTCAAGGACTCAAAACTCTCAAAATGGAATCGATTGTAAAACAGGACAATCAGGGAGAGTTTAGAAGCCGGGAGGTGCAAAAGGCAATCTGTGGGATGTAACGAGCCAAGGAAAGGTTTTTGAAGAAGAGGCGGCAAAGCCTGCAAAGGTAAATTCAGAACCTTTAGATGCCATAAGTGGAAGATGAAAGATTTCGGTCCTGGAGTTTACTCTCTCCCACTCCTTCCTCTTGAGAGACATCTATCTATGAAACCCCCAAGTTCAGCACAATGCCAGGCACGTAGTAGGTGCCCAATCAATGTTTGTTGTTGAAACAAATAAATTAGTTCCTTGATTGGTATCTCAGTTTTCTCTTCTATGAAAATGGAAACCAGCTGACAAGACTAGGTGGGGCCCCAGCTTCCCACCAAGTCCACAGGAACCCTTCAGGACTCAAGACTTCCGGGCACACCTGGGAAGCCCCGGGCTCTCAATGTCATGCTCCTTGTGCACTTAGGTGATGAGAATGGCCCCTCTGGCCACAGCGCAGCAGGGTCCTAACTGCAAACCTTGCTCTCAGGATGAGCTTTTCACCCCAAAGGAGCCGGGTGTCTTTAAAACAGCCAGGGGCCCCGGATCCGCCTGATGCGCTCAGGATGGGGTCCTGCTCTGGTGGGGGGGGGGGGGTCCCTGCCCTCCACCCTGGGTCAGCGCCCACAGGCCCGGGGTGGGCCTATCCCGTCCACCCCTGCAGTGTCCCTGTTCCCACAGTCCATCCCCAACCCCCCCCCCCCCCCGTCAGGACGCTCCCCAAACGCCCAGACGCAAACATCCTTTCAGGCTTCTCCAGACCAGCCAACTCCTGGGGCTGGCGGCCCCCTCAGCACCCGGGGTCAGCACCACCCCGGCCCCGCTCTCCGCCCCTAGGCCCCGGCCTGGCCCCTGGTCAGTCCCTTCGTCCCCCAGAGCCCCGAGCCCCTCTTCCAGCCGCCCCGCCAGCGCCCGCACCCAGCTGCCCGTGCCGCACGGGAACTCGTGCAGACACAACTTCCGCAGGTGCTCCCGGACCGCGGCGCTCACGGTCAGGGCGGGCGGCTCCATGATCGCGCGTTCTCCACGCCACCCGGTTGCTAGGCAACCGCCAGGACGCGCGCGTGCGCCAGGGCCGGGCGTGTGCTCCAGCAGGCGGGGGCGCGCGGCCGCGCCGGCCCTCGTGAAACCCACTACCTCTACTTGTGGGCGAACTTTTCCCCAGCCGGGAACCTGAGACCCCGACTCAGCCCCACGTGCGCTGGATTAAAAATCCACTTCCCCACCACAGCCTGGGGGTTATAACCTTGGGGGCCCCCAGCAGGTCCTGAGCGCTTCCCAGTTGTTAATCTGTTTCTATTTCTACTCCGAAGCCCCCTCGGAATAAAGTGTTAATTCTCATCCCTGTTTGGCAGAACTGGAGAGGAGAAGTGAGCCCAAGGCCAAATACTCTGAACACTCTCATCAGTGGATTCCAAGGTGGATCTTTAATCCCTGAGTCAGGGGTCTTAATCACTGTCCCATCTATACAACCCGTTTAGCACCGAGGCCCCATTGTAGACTCGTCCAATCTCATTCATCTCTCCATCCTCGCAGCACCTAGCCCACTGCCCGACATTCTAGGGACTCCCGGGCACCGGTTTGTGAAATTAATGGGGTAAGATGATTCTGGTTCCTATAATTTGGAAATGCAACTTCTTGATTGAGATCTAATTTACATAACTAAAATTCACCCGTTTAAAGTGTACAATTCTGTGGTTTTTAGTATATTCACAGTGCCACTATATTCATAGTGCAGCTGTCACTGTAATCTAATTTTCAACATTTTCCTCACACCAAAAGGAAATACCACCCATTAGCAGTCAAGCCCCACCCCACCCCCCATTTGCCCAGTCCCCGTCAACCGCTAATATGCTTTCTTTCTCTGTAATTGCATCTTCTAGATATTTCATGTAAGTGGAGTTATACAGTATTTGTCCTTCCATGACTGGCTTCTTTCACAACATAATGGTTTCAAGGTTCATCTATGTTGTAGCATGTGTCAGTACTGCATTCCTTCTTATGGCTGAATAATTTTCTATATATGGGTAGAAAGCATTTTGTTTATCCATTCATCAGGTGATGGACATTTGAGTTGTTTCCACTTTTTGACTCTTACGAATAATGCTGCTGTGAACACTTGTGTACAAGTTTTGTATAAACATATGTTTTCGTTTCTCTTAGGTAGATACCTAGGAATGAAATTGCTGGGTCATATGGTAACTCTATGTTTAACTTTTTTTTTTTTTTGGCTGCATTGGGTCTTCGTTGCTGCACACGGGCTTTCTCTAGTTGCGAGCAGAGGCTACTCTTCGTCGCGGTGCTCAGGCTTCTCCAGTGGCTTCTCTTGTTGCAGAGCATGGGCTCTAGGCGCGCAGGCTTCCGTAGTTGTGGCACGCGGGCTCAATAGTTGTGGCTCGGGGGCTCTAGAGCACAGGCTCAGTAGTTGTGGCACACGGGCTTAGTTGCTCCGCGGCATGTGGGATCTTCCCAGACCGGGGATGGAACCTGTGTCCCCTGCATTGGCAGGTGGATTCTTAACCACTGTGCCACCAGGGAAGTCCTATGTTTAACATTTTGAGGAACTGCCAAACTGTTTTACACAGAAGCCACACCATTTTACATTTCTACCAGCAATATACGGGGGTTCCAATTTTTTCATATCCTCACCAACACTGATTATTTTACATTTACAAAAACTATAGCCATCTTAATAGGTGTGAAGTGGTGGCTCATTGTGGTTTTTATTTGCAGTTACCTAATGCCTGACTAATGATGTTGAACATCTTTTCATGTGCTTATTGGCCATTTGTATATCTTCTCTGGAGAAATGTCTATTCAAATACTTTGGTCATTTTTAAATTGGGTTGTCTTTTTACTGTTGAGTTGTAAGAGTTTTTATATATTCTGGATACTAGCCCCCTGTCTTGTACATGATTTTCTCCCATTCTGTGGCTTGTCTTTCACTTTCTTGGTAGTGTCCCTTAACAAACAAAAGTGTTTAATTTCGATGAGATGTAATTTATGTTTTTTCTTGGTTGCTTGTGCTTTTTGTGTCATTTTAAGAAACAACTGCCTAGGAACTTCCCTGGTAGTCCAGTGGCAAAGACTCTGCGCTCCCAATGCAGGGGGCCTGGGTTCGATCCCTGGTCAGGGAACTAGATCCCGCATGCTGCACTGAAGATTGCACGCCGCAACTAAGACCCAGTGCAGCCAAATAAATAAATAAATAAATATTTTTAAAAATAGTAAGAAGAAACCACTGCCTAATCCATAAAATTGAGTTTTGAGCATTCTTTATACATTCTGCTCACAACTCCTTTGTCAGATTTGCGTTTGGTAAACATTTTTCTCCTAGTCTAGGCTTGTCTTTTCATCCTCTTAACAGGGTGTTTAGAAGAGAAAAAATTTTTTTAATTTTGAGGAAGTTCAATTTATTGATTGTGATCCTTCCAAAAACACCCACTCTTGTGGACATCTGTCATTCTTTTTGACTGTCCTATATTAGAACACCTTTTCTGCTATTAGAAAAATTTTCTAAAACTGGGAAATAAGACAAAAAGGGAGCCACACGTCCTTCTAAAGAATAAAACAAATATCCAAGAATCTACAGTGATATAAACACATCAAAGAGATGAACCAGGGAGGACTCCTGGGGTTTTGGTAACACACCGAGTGGTTTTACTCTTTCCTCAATTCCAAAACCACCACAATATGGCTTCTGCCCCCCCAACAATTTATTCAAACTCCCCTAGCAAAGTTCCCAGTGACCTCTTATTCTCAAACCTAGTGTATCTCTTCAGCCTTTATCTTATTTGACCTCTCCACAGCTTTTGATGGTGCCAATCATTTCCTCCTTCTTGAAAACCACTTCTTATCTTGTTCCATGACCACATGTTTTTCTAGCACATTTCTTTCCCTCTTGAGGACGTCTTCTCGGTGTTTTAGACTAAATCCTCTTCCTGTACCTGTTCCGTTAATGGAGGTGTGCCCCAGGGCTCCACACTTGACTTACACAACTCACACTGGCCCTCTCTTGTAGGCTTATAGTTTTATCAACACAATATACAGGTGGCACCCAAATGTATGTCTCTGGTTCCTTCCTTCAAGCTCCATTTCCAAATGTCCAGTGGCCTGCTGTACATCTTCACCTGAGGGTTCCATAACACTTCCACCTCCCCATGTCAATAACTGAATTCTTCACAGCACCCGAGCCCTGTAATCCTCTCTCAGTTTTGAGCAACGCCATCTATTTAATTGCCCAAACAAGAGACCTGGAAGTCGTCCTCAATTCCTCCCTTTCCATCATGCCTAGATCCAACCAATCACCTCCTAAACACTGGATTCTACCTCTTACAGATTTCAGCAATCCATCCACACATCTTCATCTCCACTCTCACTATTACCCTGGTTCAGATCCTGGTCTTTGGCTATGTCGAGTGTGAGGTCCAGGTGATGTCCATTGGGCAGTTGGACATTTAGATCTGAAAGAGAGAGACATTAAAGTGTGAGGAGCAGACCAAGCGTGGGGCCCCTGGAGGCATGTCCATTAAAGGGCCAAGCAGGAAGATGATTCAGCCTCAGAAGGCACTGTCTGGGGCTTCCCTGGTGGCGCAGTGGTTGAGAATCTGCCTGCTAATGCAGGGGACACGGGTTCGAGCCCTGGTCTGGGAAGATCCCACATGCCACGGAGCAGCTGGGCCCGTGAGCCACAACTGCTGAGCCTGCGCGTCTGGAGCCTGTGCCCCGCAACGAGAGGGGCCGCGATAGAGAAAGGCCCGCGCACCGCGATGAAGAGCGGTCCCCGCACCGCGATGAAGAGTGGCCCCCACTTGCCGCAACTAGAGAAAGCCCTCGCACGAACCGAAGACCCAACACAGCCAAAAATAAATAAATAAATAAATAAATAAAGTAGCTATAAAATTAAAAAAAAAAAAAGAAGGCACTGTCTGAGGCTGATATCCAACACATATCAGGAGGGGACTTCCCTGGTGGTCCAGCGGTTAAGACTCCCTGCTCTCATGCAGGGGGCCCGGGTTCGATCCCTGGTCAGGGAACTAGATCCCACATGCCGCAACTAAAAGATCCCGCACGCCACAACTAAATACCTGGTGCAGCCACATAAATAAATGAATATTAAAAATATATATATATCAGGATAACGTTGTCATGAAAGGAGAGGGGAAAAAAAGTTTTCAAGGAGGGAGTAGTTGGCATTATTGCATACCATGAAGGGATTAAGTCAAACGGAGGCTGAAAAGAACCCAGTGACATTGACAATATGAGGTCACTAGAGACTATACTGGTTCTCACAAATACCATAAATTTAGCAGTTTAAGACCACAAAGTTACTGTCTTACAGTTTCTGTAGATCAGGAGTTCAGCATGGTGTAACTAGATTCTATTCTCTCCTTGGGGTCTTACCAGGCTAAAGCCAAGGTATCAGCTGGGGCTGCAGTTCTCACCTGGGACCCAGGGACCTCTTCCAAACTCACTGGTTGTTGGCCAAATTCGTTTTCTTCTCCTGCTTTCCACCTGGCCCCCTCCATCTTCAAGCCAGCAATGGCAGTTGAGTCTTTCTCATGCTTTGAGTCTCTCTCACTTTTTCTTCTTCCTTCCTCTTTTTTTTTAAGGCTCATGTGACAACATTGGACCCACCTGGTAATCAACCTATCTTAAGGTCAACTGATTAGTAACCTGAGTTACATCTGCAAAGTCCCCTCTGCCGTGTAATGTAACATAATTATGGGAGTAAACACCAGAGGGTGAAAGTCATGGGGCCAAAATGTTACCTACTGTGGACTTTTCTAGAGGGTTTTGAATAAATTATTGGGGTGAAAACCATATTGTGGCAGTTTGGGAAGTGAGGTAAAAATGAGTCTAGATCTCTCTGTCAAGAAGCTTGGATAAGAAGAGGAAAGAGACAGCAACGACTAGAGGGGGACTTGGGTTAAGGGTGGAAGGGGGTTGCTGGCTGTCTCTTCTGTTGTGCACTGGGTTCTATGACCCACCCAGGTCCGACCTCATCTCTGAGCTCTTGACTTTTATCCAATGGCTGACTTGACATTAAATAGATGCCCAGTGGGCATCTCGAACTTAACTCATTCCAAACAGGACTCTTGATTTCTCATCTCCAGACTTTTCCCCCATGGCACATTAACCACTCAACTGCTTTATCAAAATCCCAGGAGTCATCCTTGATTCCTCTCTTCAGTTCATCTCCACACCAGTCCACCAGCCAGTTCTGTAGACTCCGTCTTCATCCACTCCACTCTAATCCAAGCCACCATCATCTCTCTCCTAGACTGCTTCATAACCTTCTAAGTGGTTCCTCTGCTTCCATCTTGGATCACACAGTCCATTCTCCGCTCAGCAGCCTATATCTTTCTCACCCTTTAAAGTACACCAGAGCCTATATTTTCCCACCTACAGCCATGCAGTGGTGCCTTATCACACTTGGAATTAAACCCAAGTTCTTTAAAGCCCTCTGTGACCTGGCCTCTGCCCAGCTCTCCACCACCCTCTCCTTCTCTCGCTTCACTCCAGTTACCATGACCTGCTTCCCATTCTCAGCCACGTCAAGCTCATTTCTGCACTAGGGTCTCCCCTGCTTGGAACACTCTTTCCCCAGATCTTCCCACAGCAGGTCCTTCTCATCTTTCAGGTCTCAGCTGCAATGGCATCTCATCTGAGAGACTTTTCCTGATCCCCTGACTTAGAGTACGTCACCCATCACTCTCTATCTCATCCCTTGTTTTATTTGTATAGCTCTTTTCATTACCTGATATGTTCCTGTTTATTAATGGTGTTTGTTGTCTGCTCCTTGCCCACTAGAACACCAGCTCCCTGAAGGCAAAGACCTTGTCTAACTTTTTTGCCGTCATTTCTGAGACCCGAGAAGAGTATCTGGTCAAAGTTGGCACTCAAAATACGAATAAGTGATTTCAACAAATAACTCTGGAGCATGGATTCTGGTTCTAGGCCTACGGTTGCAAAGACACCATGGAGAATCCAATGATGTTCAAGGCCAAGCAGAGTGGAGATGAAGGCTTTGACTCACCACCTTCACGGTGGTTATCAGGGCCTTCCCCATGTTCTGGCACAGACACGCTTCAGAAATTTCCAGAGATAACACATTTTACAAACTTCATGCCAGCTTTACGCCTACACGTGCTCACCATGACCCTCCCCAGAAATTCCCTGTGGGGAACTGACCCTCAACTCCAGTTAGTCACATGTTCCTTGGGGGTTGTGCCTGTCAACCCCGGGACTTCGCAATTTCTTCTAGTCAAATCAACAAGCTCTTTCCAAGAAGAAATGGCAAAGACGTGTACGCCTTCCTGTGTGTGCCTGTGTGTATCTGTACTGAATCAGGCGTCTGCCCACCTTGAGGGTAACCTCAGCATTTCCTTCCAGCCCTGTTCTCACCCAGCCTTGGGTGGCAGACTTTTGAAAGTGTTTTCTGGGAAAAAGCTGAGTAATGATTTTGCCATGGGTGGGAGAGTGATTGCCCCTCTTCCTCGCCATTGGCCCTTTACATAGCTCCTGAAGACCATGGCGAGCACATCCGGGTCCAGGAGCTGTTGCTGAAACAGCCTCGCTCTCTCCCACCATGGTCTCCCACGCAGGTACCACGGGGTGCCGCGGCCACGGGGCACAGTCGGGTCTCACCAGACAGAGAGGAAGGCTGGAGGGGCTCAGCCACTGCTCGACAACGGCCTGAGCGGTTGAAGCCGGGGGGCGGGCTGGGGTGTGCAGCCTCTGCTCCTCCGGGGATCACCCTCTTTCTCCAGGATCTGCCAGGTTTGCCCTGTTCCTGCTCTGCTGTTCGGGAGCCTTGCTCTCCTCCCATACGGCACCCTATATGCTAGGACCAGATAAACAACAAGCTATAATCAAGGAATTACGGTCCTCGTTTGAGAAACTCTTGAATGACTACGTAAGTGCCCTCGAGATTTCTTTTCCAAGCCATTTCTTTAAAATGCCTTCCATTGCCCCCAGAAGAAGCCTACTCTTTTCAGACCAGAAGCTAGGGCTGTGGATACACCAGGAAGGATTGGGAACAGCTAGACAGGCTAGGATGGAATTTGTATGAGGGTGTGAGGTCAGAGGCAGAGATTAGCCCGGACAGCCCCAAATGCAACAATTTCTCACGCACTGCTGCTTTAGTAGGCTGTTCATCGTGAACATATTCAGTTTGCAGTAATAGTAAATGATTTTCCCTCCCATAGCACATCCCTAGAGATGGGCCATCTTGCCCGCCCCTTCAGCAGCCCCCCAAGGAGCAGCCAGTGCCAGCCTAAGCTGTAAATGATTGCCCAGCGAATGCAGGACGCTAAAATGCTTGTGTGGGTTACAAAGAGTCTCTTACAGCAGATCAGGGCAGTTAACACATCAGGTGTCTATGTGCGTGCTACTTTATTTAATTAGGACACAGTCGGCTTCTAGCAGAGGCTCTGCTGAACCTGACCCATGGTTGGGAAAGTGTGAGGCTGAATACATATAAATACTCTATCAGTTTCTCAGGCTTGTGGTCAAGACCGAAGCTCTTAGGCAGCTTTGAGTAGACAAACAGATAACAACATGCGGAAACGTTTCGTGAAATTGGCCTTGCTCTTCCCTTCCATTCTGGCATTTAAACCTTAGCCTTGGCTTCTACAGACACAAAGGCGGAGGTTGTTAGCTCAGGTGACCAGGCAGATCAGGCTGATGAGACGCTTCTAGCCCTTAGGAAGAGGGACGGGAGAGGGTGCGTTCTGGAGTCCGTAGTGTGTTTGGATAAACTCTCCCTGGCATCTTGGAGGCCTTTCCGAAGAAGCATGAATCCCCCTCTGTGAGCGGGGGACATAATGACTTTAACACAGAGTCACAGAGAGCGAGGAGCAGCATGGAAACCCAGACGCTTTCCTCTTCCCCACCTCTCTGAGACTGCGCAGAAGGCCGTGCAGTGCTTGGCCACATGGGGCAGAGGAGGTGGGGGGGCAGCGGTTATTAGCACAGGCTCTGGAAGTGCTGCCTAACGTGGGCTGGAGTCTTGCTGTGCCACCTGACCTTGCACCAGCTTCACAAACCAACCGAGCTTCAACCCCTTCTGGGGATGGGGATAGTGACGGTCACAGCCTCGCAGGGGTGCAGCACCGACCAGATGAGCTGGTGAGGGGAAAGCACTGGCCAGGCCCTTCACAGAGGAGGCATCCAGACCTTAGTCGCCGGGATGTCTGGCTGTTTTGCAAAACTAACGCTCACCCACTTCCCCTCCTTGTTACACAGCAGCAGGAAGAGAGAGGAGTGCCGGAACGCAGCCAGTACCAGATGCCGTATTTCGCTCTGAACCCCCAGCTGCCATACAGCGAGGACTGCTCAGCCACTTGCCTTACTGCAGAGCGATCAAACCATCTTTCCATAACGAAACTCAAGTTGTTGCCGTCACAGACCATCTCAGTAAACTCGAATTTCGACATGAACCAGAAACAAAGGTTTCTGTGCCTACAGAGAGCTTTAAATGTAAAAAAGCTTCATCGTGTCTATTTTAAAAAAGTTTTCAGAGTGTCTGAAATCTGTTTAAATCATTGAACGCTGGAGCCCAGTAGGTCATTTAAAGCCATCTGGTTGAACCTGGTCCTTTTGGAATGGCAGAAATGCATGAAGCCTTAAAAAAAAAAAAATGAGTGACAGCTAAGTGTGAGAATTCTGCTGTGAGTTATTAAGTAAATTATTCTAATTATAATCTCAATGAAGCCTCAAAATTGCCAGTCCTGGGAGGACTGAGATATAAATGTATGAGCTACCTTGAAAAAGATTCCAAGTTATGTCATTGTTATTTATGGAATGTTTTTCTTCTGAAGACTTAAATCTTATTATACTCTTGGGAGGGCAGGAGGGTAGGAGGGCAGCTATGTTAATTTATTGATCTTTATCATATTGAGATTGTTAATGCTCCTTGGAGGAGCCCTTGGAAACTATTTAATAAATGATATTGAATTTGTCTCATACTCTGTTTGGCGTTTTGTTTGGGGGTGAAAGCTGGTGACTGGGACCCCAGACAGGGCCGTGCTCGGCTGAGGGGCTCGGGGCATGTTGTGGAAACACCTACTCTCTGTCAATGCTATTTCTCCTCATCGGACAGGCTTAGCGCAAAGGATATTAATTCTAGCAGCAATAGCCTTTCATCGGGCATTTTCTTGCCAGGCCTTGTAAGTTCCACTCTTGTCCTCTTTTTATAGGTGGGGAAACCGAGGCAAGAAGTCATTTCTGTCACTTGTCCAAGGCCACATGGCTGTTAAGTGGCGGGACCCAGATTCAAGCCTACTCTTCACCACTCTGCCAAACTTTGTCCCTCCCTGGGCAGCAACTAGGTCTTCGAGGCACTTAATAACCATGCCTGGCACAGAGCAATCATTCACGTGTCTACTGCCTGGTACCCCACTGGATTTCCGGTGCCTCTGCTCCTGCAAAGGTCTGTTCCATCATTTCACCAGTAACTTCATAGCCAGGGCCAAGGATTGAATCATTTCAAGAGATGAGTCCACGGCTGTAAACGGTTCTGAGAGATCATCTGGACCAACGGTTCTCCAACTGTCCTCTCTGGGTCAACAGCACCAGCGTCACCTGGCAACATGTTAGAGATGCAAATCCTTGGGCCCCACCCCAGACCTACTGCATCCGACACTTCGGGGGTGCAGCCGGCAACCTGCGTGTGAACGAAACCGCCAGGTGATTCACATGCATGCTTCAGCCTGAGAACCACTGATCCTGAGTTGCCCAGCACCTTCATCTTCACCTTAACTGGGAGGAAACTGAAGCCCAGAGAGACAGTATGATTTGCCCAAGTTCTTGAATAAGGGGCACGAGGTTAGGACTCTGAGATACACAGTCCAGCCTTGGTTTCTTCTCATTCTTACTTTTGTGGGTATTCCTTTTTTCTTTTTCTTTTTCGGCCACGCCACACAGCTTGCAGGATCTTAGTACACTGACCAAGGATTGAACCCGGGCCACGGCAGTGAAAGCACTGAGTCCTAACTACTGGACCGCCAGGGAAGTCCCTCTTGTGGGTATTTCTACTCCAGACCCACACCAGGCTTGTAAAGCCCCCGAATATCCCAGCCCCCAATGACAATGTTTTGGTCAATCCTTCCACAAACACCCACTGTGGTTCGTTGGACATCTATCGTTCTTTTTGACTGTCCTATATTGGAACACCTTTACTATTATTAGAAAAATTATCCAAAACAGGGAAATAAGGCAGAAAGATGACCATATGTCCTCCCAAAGAATAAAACTAACATCTACTACTCTGTAGTGATATAAATAAATAAATAGAGGAAAAGGAAAAAATGTTCCTTACAGAATTCTAGTTAATAAACATAGAAATGAAGAAAATCACCATGAAGCACCACAGCAGTAATTGCTGCAGACAAGACCCACAGATGAAAGCTGAAATTAATGGGGGAAATGGAGGAGAAACAGGAAATTTGCATAGCCTCCCAACATCTGCCTCCCAATATTTACTAATCATTGTGGTGGTTTTACCTTGTGTCCACGAATTCTTTGATATTCCCCCTCCAGGACGTGCAGCTGGACACCACTCCTCTTGACAGTAGGCTGGATGGTGACTTGCTTCTAAAGCACAGAGTAGGGAAGGGAAAGACAGCAACTCAACGGTGGAGACACGGCTAACACCTCCCTGAGCAAGGGGGCAAAGTCAACACCACCTGCAGTGACATAAACAGCACCAGTCAGGGGTGTCGGGTGCTTTTTCCAAAGTGTTGTGATGGGAAGGGCACTCCCTCACCTCTGTGGGACTCTTCCCCCAAATCCACAAGCCCAGCGTCCTCCTGAGAAAATATCAGACACACCCAAATTGTGGGGTAATCTGCAGAATCCCTGACCTGTCCTCTTCAAGTGTCAGGGTTAGGAAAGTCAAGGGAAGACTGAGAAATTATCACAGAGTGGAGACCAAGGGGACATGATCATTGGATGCAATCTTGGAGGGGATTTGAGAAAGATATTAGCGAAAAAACTGGTGGAAACCCAAATTAAGCCTGTACTAGTGTTAATTTCTTAGTTTTGATAGATGTGGCTGGGTTATATAAGACGTTCACATTTAGGAGAAACTGGAGAAGGGTGTACGGGAACTCTGTACTATCTATAACTTTGCTGTATTTCTAAATTTATTTCAAAATAAAACATTTTTTTAAAAAATCCAGGGGACTTCCCTGGTGGTGCAGTGGTTAAGAATCCACCTGCCAATGCAGTGGACAAGGGTTCAATCCCTGGTCCGGGAAGATCCCACATGCCGCGGAGCAACTAAGCCCGTGGGCCACAACTACTGAGCCCACGCACTCTAGGGCCCAAGTGCCACAACTACTAAGCCTGCGTGCTGCAACTACTGAAGACCTCGCGCCTAGAGCCCGTGCTCCACAACAAGAGAAGCCACCGCAATGAGAAGCCCACACACCGCAACGAAGAGTAGCCCCCGCTCGTCGCAACTAGAGAAAGCCTGCACGCAGCAATGAAGACTCAACGCAGCCAAAAATTTAAAAAGTAAAAAAGAAAATCAAGTGCCGCTGGCTCACAGAGAAGAGGAAAACAAGTAATCAAGGGTCACAGAGAAGAAAACACTAATATGATAATAGGACTTACTTTTTTCAGGGGGAACTTTTTGAGACTGAGCTCAAACTGAAGAGCTAAAACTTGCTCAATTTATAAAGGAAGAGTCAGGAACATAAAGCTGTAAGAAAAACACTTTTTTTTTTTTTAAATTTTATTTATTTATTTATTTATTTATTTTTGGCTGTGCTGGGTCTTCGGTTCGCGCGAGGGCCCTCTCCAGTTGCGGCAAGTGGGGGCCACTCTTCATCGCGGTGCGCGGGCCCCTCACCACCGCGGCCCCTCCCGCCGCGGGGCACAGGCTCCAGACGCGCAGGCTCAGCAGCCGTGGCTCACGGGCCCAGCCGCTCCGCGGCACGCGGGATCCTCCCAGACCAGGGCTCGAACCCGTGTCCCCCGCATCAGCAGGCAGACTCCCAACCACTGCGCCACCAGGGAAGCCCAGAAAAACACTTTTAAGCAATGTCATATTCTTATTCTGGAGATTTAAAACATGAGAGGAAAAATCAAAAGGAAATAGAAAAGGCAATAGATAACGAGAGAGAGAAGAGAGGAGGAGGAGAGGGGAGAGAAGAGAAAGAAATGCGTAAATGTGAAAACAAGAAATCAAACAGCCCGTAAATGTGAAACTCGGCTGAACCTCACTGACTAACCGAGAAAGGCAAATAAACAGAAGGCTCTCTTTCCCGCCCATCCAATCAGCAGAGGTTTCACAAGAGCTCGGGCTTGATGATGAGGCTGTGAAAGGCCTACTCACCCACTTCTGGACACAGGTGCCCGTCTGATAAAAGGATGCCATCCCTCACTGGGGAACCCTCCCCGGGTATTCTCTGCTCACGGAATTTCCTGAGGAGATGATCGTAACTGGGACAGGATATACACATTGACGTGTTCATAACAGCACTAATGAGAAAACAAACAAGGGAACAAGAGTGGACGCAACCTGTGTTAGTCGAGGCCACCCGAGGCGCGGATCCGGAGACGGGATTCGCCGCGAAGAAAGGTTTATCCGCGGACAAGCCGGTAAGGGGAAGTGGAGGAGGAAGAGGCAGGTCTGGCCTGCGCTGAAGGGAACAGAGAAGGCAGGAGGGCAGGGGGCAGCATCTCACACTGAGGAGCTTTGCTGAGAGAGATCAGCAAGGCTGTCAGGAAATCCTCCAAGTCACTTGTCAGAGGGACCTCGTGCCTCCCAGGAGTGAGGCAGCCTCCGTGTCCCTGCCACCCTGTCATTGGCTGGGAGGGGCCTGTGGGGGACGGGGCCCCTGCGTGATGGGCCGCTGGGCTTCAGAGCACAGCAGCTGGGACCCCCCAGTCCACTAGCTTCTCAAAGTAGGAGACCTGAGAGGCACATTTTCATGGTTGCTATGTGATCCAAATGACTAAAATTAAGGAAATGGCAAAAACCCAAAAAACCCCAAAAAACCTATTGTGTCTCTATAAGGTGGTATTATGTGGCTATTCAAAATCATTTCCTCGAAGAATACTTAATGGTACGGTAAAATGCTCCAAATGTGATGTTTATAGAAGCAGGATACAAAACTGTATCTATCATCATTCTCATTGAGTTTAAAAATGTGTGTATATACCTATATAGTATAGGGACAGAAAGCAAGGCTGGAAAAAAGTGTCTTTGGGGATGAGCATAATTTTCTTTATATTTTTATGTACTTTCCAAATTTTCTAAAATTAGTATGTATTATTTTAGAAATCAGTAAAATAAACACACTTTAAATTTTGAAAGAAATAGCTGTCAGAGAAAAGAGGATGAAAAATGGAGAGGTTTGAAGGGTTTTACATATATGGGTAAAGGTAAAATTCTTTGGCTGTTCACCACAGTAGTGGGCTTGTACAGTTCGTCATTTCTTCTCACTGATCTCTGAAATTAGACAAGAGTTCCCTGTTCACAGCCCTTCATCTGCTCTTCAGACTCCCAGCTGAATGGCACAAGCAAAGCAGAGCATCAGGGCGGATTATTCCTTGCATAGAATAACCGATTTTTCAGTGTAACCAATATTACTTCTCTCAGCCCTTCTATGGACTATCCAAAACTACAGTATTTTATAATGAGAAGGAATATTCAAAATGATACTTCTGAGGCTTTGTGAGATCCCAACTATATTAATTTACTTATTCAAGGGCCCTGGAAACATTCTTCCCCCAACAGCATTGGTGTAAAAGCAGATATTCTTGGGTTCCAGTTTCTGGTCCTCTATTTAGGACCAGATGTAACTTTAGATAAACTACTTCATCTCTCTAAAGTATGCAGTTTAGCTGTGTGTGTGTTTGTATGTAAGTATATTCACAGAGTTGTGCAACCATCACCACAATCTATTTCCAGAACATTTTCATCACCCCCAAAAGAAAACTTGTACCCTGTAGCAGTCACTTCCCATTCTCCCTTCAGCCCCTGGTGACCACTAACCTACTTTCTGTCTATGGATTTGCTTATTCTGGACACTTCATAGAAATGGAATAATACAATATGTGGCCTTTTTAGTCTGGCTTCTTTTACTGAGCATAATGTTTTCAAGATTCATCCATGTTGTAGCCTGTGTTGGTACTTTATCCATTTTTATGACTGAATAATATTCCACTGCGTGGATATGCCACCTTTCATTTATCCATTCATCAGTTCAAGGGCATGTGGGCTGTTTCCACATTTGGCTATTATGAATAGTGCTGCTATGAATATTTGCACACAGCTATTTCTTTGGAACATGTGCTTAGGAATGGAATTGCTGAGCCACATAGTAACTCTATCTTTAACTTCTGGAGGAACTACCAAACTCCCCCACAGAGCCCACACCATTTTAACATTCCAACCAGCCTTGTGCAAGCATTCCAATATCGCCCGCCACATCCTTCACAACACTTCTTACCTTCCATTTGTTTTGTTTTTATTATCACCAGCTTGGTAGGTGTGAAGTGGCGTCTCACAGTGGTTTTTTCTTTTTTTAATTTTTTAATTTTTTTAATTTTTAAACTTTTTTTTTAATAGGCAATGATAAAAACTATCATTTATTGACTGCCTAGTGTTTTACACACATTATCACATTCAATCCTTGGAACAATTTTAGTATTGTCATCAACATTTTATACATGAGAAAATCATGATTCAGAGATTTAAGTAGTTCTTTAGCTGGTGGTGCTACTCCCTAAGCTTAATAAGCAGCTAAGCTGAGATCAGAACCGAGGTTTCTCCCACTACAGAAAGCAGAGAGCTGAAACATTTTGCTCTATTGCCAAAAAGCTTCTGAGGCCCTTTGTCAGAGGTCCATGGGAGGCTCTGCTTTTTCTTTTTTTTTTTTTAAATATTTATTTATTTGGTTGCTCTGGGACTTAGTTGCAGCAGGCGGGCTCCTTAGTTGCGGCTCATGGGCTCCTTAGTTGCAGCACGTGGGCTCCTTAGTTGGGACATTCGAACTTTTAGTTGCAGCATGCATGTGGGATCTAGTTCCCTGACCAGGGATTGAACCTGGGCCCCCTGCATTGGAAGCTTGGAGTCTTAACCACTGCGCCACCAGGGAAGGCCCCGAGGCTCTGCTTTAGAAGGACAGATCCAACTAGCATCCCACAGTGACTTGTGCCCTCTGTATTCAAGTTCACTCCATTTTCACCTCTCAACTCTATTTAGGAGAAGATTTTCTTTTCTCCCAAAACCACCTCTTTTTTCCCCCAAAATATATATAGAAACAGACCCACAGACATAGAAAACAAACTTATAGTTACCAAAGGGGAAGGGGAGAGAAGGATAAATTAGGAGTTTGGGATTAAAATATACACACTACTATATATAAAATAGTTAACCAACAAGAACCTATTGTATAGCACAGGGAACTATACTCAATATCTTGTAATAACCTATAATGGAAAAGAATCTAAAAAAAGGGGCTTCCCTGGTGGCGCAGTGGTTAAGAATCCGCCTGCCAATGCAGGGGACACGGGTTCGAGCCCTGGTCCGGGAAGATCCCACATGCCGCAGAGCAACTAAGCTCGTGCGCCACAACTACTGAGCCTGCGCTCTAGAGCCTGTGAGCCACAACTACTGAGCCCAAGTGCCACAACTACTGAAGCCCATGCGCCTAGAGCCCGTGCTCCACAATAAGAGAAGCCACCGCAATGAGAAGCCTGCGCACCGCAATGAAGAGTAGCCCCCGCTCGCCGCAACTAGAGAAAGCCCGCACACAGCAACGAAGACCCAACACAGCCAAAAATAAATAAATAAAATAAATAAATTTATAAAAAAAAAAAAAAAATAAATAATAAATAAATAAAAAGGATTTAAAAAAAAAAAAAAAGAATCTAAAAAAAGAATAGATACATATATATGTATATGTGTATAACTGAACCACTTTGCTGTACACCTGAAACTAACACATCATAAATCAACTATATTTCAATGAAAATTTCTTTAAAAACCCACAAAATATATATATTAACACATTCATATGAAGTGATCCTGATTATTTCCACATCTTGTATCTCAACTTTCCGCCTCTGCCCCTCCACTTCTGAGGGACGCTACAGGCACGTACTTGCTAGTCGTGGCTCTCCACGTCATCTCCAAATGGAGATAAGGTCAAGGACTCCTATCATTTGAAAAAGACTTTGATTGATTCTGACACTTCTCTCTAATCTCCCCAACTTGAGAATCATTGCTTTATCACTTATGTGTATATATAAAGGACTGTCTTTCCTCATTTTTAAAGTTTTTTTTAATAAATTTATTTTTATTTATTTATTTATTTATTTTTGGCTGTGTTGGGTCTTCGTTGCTGCGCACAGGCTTTCTCTAGTTGCAGCGAGCGGGGGCTATTCTTCATTGCGGTGCGCCGGCTTCTCATTGCGGTGGCTTCTCTTGTTGCGGAGCATGGACTCTAGGTGAGCGGGCTTCAGTAGTTGCGGCACACGGGCTCAGTAGTTGTGGCTTGAGGGCTCTAGAGCGCAGGCTCAGTAGTTGTGGCGCACGAGCTCAGTTGCTCCGCGGCATGTGGGATCTTCCCGGACCAGGGCTTGAACCCATGTCCCCTGCATTGGCAGGCAGATTCTTAACCACTGTGCCACCAGGGAAGCCCTCACAGTGGTTTTTAATATGCATCTCCCTAATGACTGACTAATGATGTTGAGCATGTTTTCTTGTGATTATTGGCCACTTGTATATTTTCTTTGGATAAAGATCCATTCAAATCCTTTGTATATTTTGAAATTGCTTTGTGTTTTTATTATTGAGTTGGAAGATTTTTTATATGTTCTGAGTACCAGCCCCTTGTCTTATATATGATTTGCAAATACTTTTCCCATTCTGTGGGTTGTCTTTTCACTTTCTTGATAGTGTCCTTTGACATACAAACATTTTTATTTTTGATGAAGTGTACTCTATTTTTCCTTTGGTTGCTGTGCTTTTGACGTCATGTCTAAGAAACTGTTGCCCAGTCCAAGGTCATGAAGATTTAGACCAGTTTTCTTCTAAGTCCCAACATCATTTACTGAAAAGATTATTCTCTCCCCACAAGTGTCTTGGCATCCGTCTCAAAAATCATTTGATAATAGATTTATAGGTGTATTTCTAGACTCTCGATAGACTAGAATTCCATTGATTTACATGTCTGTTTTTTTTTTTTTTAAAGGCTAGAGTTTTTGTTTGTTTGTTTGTTTTAATTTTATAGCTACTTTATTTATCTATTCATTCCTGGCTGTGTTGGGTCCTCGGTTCGTGCGAGGGCTTTCTCCGGCTACAGCAAGCGGGGACCGCTCTTCACCGCGGTGCGCGGGCCTCTCACCATCGCGGCCCCTCCCGTTGCGGGGCACAGGCTCCAGACGCGCAGGCCCAGTAGCTGTGGCTCACGGGCCCAGCCGCCCCGCGGCATGTGGGATCCTCCCAGACCAGGGCCCGAACCCGCGTCCCCCGCACTAGCAGGCAGACTCCCAACCACTGCGCCACCAGGGAAGCCCTACATGTCTGTTTTAATGCCAGTATCACACTGTCTTGATTACTGCAGCTCGGTAGTAAGTTTTTGAATTGGGAAGTGTGAGCCCTCCAACTTTGTACTTCTTTTTCAAGATCGTTTTGGCTATTCTGGGTCCCTTGCATTTCCATATGAATTTTAGGATCAACTTGTTCATTTCTGCAAAAAAAATATATAGTTGTAATTCTGACAGGGATTGCACTGCATCTTGTAGGTCACTTTGGGGAGTATTACCATCTTGGCAATACTGTCTTCGAATCCATGAACACAGGATGTCTTTCCATTTATTTAGGTCTTCTTTAAATTTTTTTCAACATTAAAAAAAACGGAGGTGAAATTTACATGAGATTAACCATCTTAAAGTGTACAATTCAGTGGTATTTAGTACATTCACAATGTCACGCGACCACCATGTATATTAAGTCCCAAGAACACTGTCATCAGCCCAAATGGAGACCCCGTACCCATTAAGTACGCTCCTACTCTCCCTCCCCCGACCAAATCCAATCTGCTTTGTGTCTCTGTGGATTTGCCTATTCTGGATATTTCATTTACATGGGCTCATACAATGCGCGGCCTTTGTGTCTGGCTCCCTTCACAGAGCACCAGGTTTTTGAGGTTTATCCACGTAGTAGCCTGTGTCAGTACTTCATTCCTTTTCATGGCTGAATACTACTCGTCAACAATGCTTTACAATTTTCAGTGTAAAAGTCTTAGACTTCCCTGATTAAATTTATTCCTAAGTATTTTATTCTCTCTGATGCTATATTGTACATGGACTTGTTTCTTCATTTTTGGGTTGGTCATTGCTAGTGTCCAGAAATGCAGCTGATTTTTGTATATTGACCTTGTGTCCTAGGACCTTGCTGAACTCATTTACTAGCCCTTATGTGTATGTGTGTGTGCTTGTGTGTGTGCATGTGTGTGTATCCTTTAGGGTTTTCTATATAAAGCATCATGTCATCTGCAGAGAGTTTTACTCCTTTTTTCCAGTCAGAATGCCTTGAGTTTCTATGTCTTGTCAATGTGCCCTGACTAGACCCTCTGGGACAGTGTTGTCCAGTCCTAGTGAGAGCAGACATCTTTGTCTTGTTCCTCTCTCAGATGGAAAGTATTCAGTCTTTCACCATTAAATATGCTCACTGTGGGGTTTTCGTAGATGCCTTTATTGGGTTGAGGAACTGCCCTTCTACTGCCAGTTTGTTGAGTGCTCTTATCATAGAGGGTAAGCCTTAGATTTCTCCAGTGTAAAATGAGGATAGTAATCCCCACCATATGGGGTCTTTTGAGGATAACAGCAGGTTATGTAAAGATGTCTAGCCTGGGGGCTGGCACGCGTCGGCTGTAGGAGGCGCTATGGTCAGACTCACCTGGGCCTGCAGCTCAGCTTCGCACTCTGTGATGATGCCCTTGGGCAAGTTCTGCGACTCTCTCAGCCTCAACTTCCTTATCTCTACAGTGGGGATAATCACAGTACCTATTTCATAGGGCTGTTGCATCCTCCCTGGCAGGTAGTAGTAGCTATGACTTAGATCATAAGCTCAGGACACCAAAGCTTTGTGCTAGGGTAGATGACTGATCAAACGAGGTGTGGTTCCTATCCTTAGGAAGAGGTGATGTTATGAATGCAGTACTGACATTTACAGCACCAAGCAAATAAAGGCAGCATGTGACGTAAGTGACAGAAATGGAGCACCAGTGGTAGTTCAGAGTCCAAAGTGGGGTGTACCAGGCCAGGGCAGGCTACAGAGAGGAGGAAGCACCGGGCCTTCCGGGGGGCGGGGGTAGTGCCGGCGAAGGCACAGAGGGAAGAAGTGCGGGGTGTGACTGCACAACCACAGGGAGTTCCTTTTGCCTGGAACCTGTAATGGGAGACAGTGTCAGTGCTGAGCTGAAGGCCAGACTGAGGGCGGGGCTTTGTTCTAAAAGAGCAGTAAGTTCTCAAGGGCTGGGAGGGGGCAGATTTTTTGACAAAAGGATGGGTGTGGTGGGATGCTATTTCCTGAACTTTTCAGGCCAGAGCTGGGAAGTTTCACTGGGAAGGAGCTCAACTCTGACCCGTACCAGCTGGGCCCGCAGTGAGGCCCGGGACCACAGTCGGCGACGTTTTGGAGAAAGAATTCACAGCACAAGATCTGACAAATGAAAAGGGGGTGGGCAGGATGCTGTGGGGAAAGGAGAACTAGAATGACTCCAGGGTACTAAAAAGGAGGATGGTCTTATATGATAACACTTATATGTGGCAAAATGAACCTATCTACAACACAGAAACAGACTCATAGAGGACAGACTTGTGGTTGCCAAGGGGGAAGGGGGGAGGGAGAGGGATGGAATGGGAGCTTGGGCTTGGTAGATGCAAACGATTACATTTAGAATGGAGAAACAACAAGGTCCTAATGCATAGCACAGGGAACTCTAGTCAATATCCTGTAATAAACCATAATGGAAAAGAATATGAAAAAGAATGTCTACATATGTATAACTGAGTCACTCTGCTGTACAGCAGAGATTGGCATGTCATTGTAAATCAACTACACTTCAATTAAAAAGAAAAAGGAGGATGGTCTTAGCAATGCCTTAAAAACGGGGAACTTTGGAAGAGGGGATGGGGGAGAAGGTGGGAAGGAAAGAAGAAGAGGAACAGAAGCTGACATTGGAGTTGCTGACTATAAAAACAAGCACCCTGAACCCTTACCGCGATCCAGCGGGGCAGGCATAATTACTGTGGGGATTTTTTTTGGCCGCGCCTCGAGGCATGTGGGATCCTAGTTCCCCAGCCAGGGATTGAACCCACGCCCCCTGCAGCGGAAGCACAGAGCCTTAACCACTGGACCGCCAGGGAAGTCCCCCAGGCGTAATTATTGTCCACATCTTATAGATTTTCGGGCCCAGAAATGTCATCACTCGCAAGGCAGTCGGGAGCTAAAGGGTGAGGAGTTTGGATTTTTCTCTAAATGTGGCAGGAAGCCACTGGACGGTTAAGCAGGGGAAGGACGGTGTGTGGTAGGTGTCTTTAAAAGGATCGTTCTAGCTCTGGGGGGAACTGATGAGAGAGAGCAGCGAGAGGAGGAACCTGGGAATGCACACCGTCCAGACGGGTGGTGGCAGTGGGGGTGGGGAGAAACGGGTGGGTTCGAGCTGGTTTGCGGGACCACTGACAGGACCTCCTGGTAGATCAGAGGTGGGAAGCGAGGGAAAAGGAAGAACGGGGGTGACGTGTGAATCTCCGGCCTGAGCGACTGGGCAGATGGCAACGCCATGTAGGGAGATGTGGAGTATGTGGGGATGAACGCATTCTAGGCCAGGGAGGGTGAAAAGTAAAGGAAGGCTGGTTATGAGGAGAGAGACTTGAGACGCTTCTCGGGGGAGAGGAAGGAGTCAACTGGAAAAAGAGAAAACTGCACGAGACGGAAGAGGCAACAGATGAGCAAAAGCCCCAGTGGAGAGGGAGGGAAGGTTCCATGTGAAGGCAGGTGTTGCGTCTGGTCAACGTTTCTTCCCATGAGACGTGCTCTTCCCTGCGGGTCTTGCCCCCTCTGCATGGCTGACTCCTGTCCTGCTGGGTCCTGGCTCGGGGGCCACCTACCAGGGGCCACTCCCTGACCCCCTCCCCGCCCCCCCAGCGGTCTCCCTGCCGCTCCTCTACGGCACCCCGTGCTTCTCCCCACCCCTTGGTACCAAGACAGACTTTTGTCGTGTCTCCAATAAACTCACTGTGTGTCCCCTGAGCTGAGTACAAATTCAGCCTTCAGCACACGTGTCTTGCTCAAAGTCTAGAGAAAAGAGAGAAAGCTGGGGGAACTTGTGGCAGGTGTTCAGGCGGGGCACGGAACTGGAGGATCCTTTGTCTGTGGGGTGTGGAGAGGGTGTTCAGTTATGCTGGGGACTCAGGAGACACTGACAGGTTGGAATCTGTGCTGCGGGACAGATAAGGGAACAGGTGGGAAGGCCCCATCCCCGCCACAAACCTGTAATGGTACCAACCAGCCCTGTTCAGTCACATCCCCCAGGAGCGACAATCAGTTGGACTAGATCAAGAGGTTAGACTGTTTGCTGTACAAACCCATATAAGGCATGAAAGTAGACTCTTAGAAAGCTTTTCCCCCTCTCTAAACAATAAGGGTTTTCTAGCTAATGATTCAGTGAAACAGAAAATCTGATCAATCAGAACTCCCTAGTCCCCAGGTTTCTCATCAACTGTGACTGTAGTTTTTCACAAAGCCTTCGGGAGTTTTCAAACGACCAACATTGCAGGCATAGATGCAATTCTGGAAACAAAAGCACATTTACTATTAACAGACGAAATCCATATGGTGTCTGGGATTTGCTTCAAAATAATGGGGGTGGGGGTGAGGTATATAGCAAACAAAACTGGCCCAGAGTTGGTCATCGTTCAAGTGGATGATGGGTATGTAGGGGTTCACTGTACTGTTCTACTTCTGTGTGTGCTGGAGATTTTCTGAAAAAGGTAAAAGCACACATTGAGTGTAATCCCACCAGCCTACACAAGGCTAAATTCAGAGCCTGACGTACAAAAAAGGGCTACTAAAGAAGGTAGACTGTGTTCTATAGAATCAAGTCCACATCCAAGATGAAACGCTCTCAAATGCCATTTGGAGACTATTCTAATCATATCTACAACCTGAATTACTGAAGTTGATGTTTTATATTTAGTATGTAATCGTAGGAGCCAACCTTTAAACCCTGCAGGACACCCACTTGAGCTTGACCTCTGCACCTGCTGGTGGCCTGCCCCTCACCCCCGCCTGTCTGACATGGAGGTGCGGAAGGGGCCGCTGGGCTGGTGGAAGGGCCTGGGGCTGAGGGTCACTGGGCAGGTGCCCTGAGCACCTCCTGTGCTGGTTCTGAGCTGGGCACAGCAGTGGCCGTGGGCATCTTGTCCTGATGGGCCTCAGAACCTGGCGGGGAAGATAAATGGTAATGACAAACATGACCAGCATCCTGAGGAAATACAGTTGCTCTGAGGTCTGACTTGGTGTGTGCATGTGTGTGCGTACGTGTGTGTGCGAGTGTGCATGCACCTGTGTGTCGGTGGGAGGAACATTAGGGCTGCTTTCTGAAGAACTGACATTTAAGGATTAAAATGGGAAGAAAGAATAGGAGCTATTCAGGAAAAGGGGTGGAGGTGGGCAAAGGCTTAGGCAGAGGAAAGAGGCCTTGGGAAAACCTGAAGAGTGAAACATAACAAAGCATGGAATGTTCAAGGAACTGAAAAGAGCAAAAATGAGGTTGGAAAGGCAAGTAGAGGCAGGATGGGCTCAACGGAGCGGGGTGGACTGACCTTTATCTGGGAGCCCTTGAAGGACTGGGCGGAGTCAGTGCTGTGGCCGGACTGGGACCTCCTCAAGCTCCCACTGACTGTAAGGTCGAGGCTACAAGACAGAGAAGGGATGGACGACACCATCGTGTGCACTTGAGAAACGATGGCAACTCGGACGTGGGTGATGATGCCTGTGGGGCTGGAGAAAAGTGGATGATGTGTCTGGAAGACATTTGGAGGACAAACTCGACAGGACTTGGTGCTGGCGGAGGGGAAGGGGAGGGGAAGGACGTCATGGATAATCCTCCGGATTCGGTGGATGGAGAGGCCCGTTACAGGATAAAAAATGAACCTTTAGCCTTCTGGCTCTGACCCATGCAGCCTCGCCACCTTGGAAACGACTTTGATTTCTTCCTCTATAAAATGGGAATAACCGCACCACCAACTCGAGAACTCTCCAGAGTGGGGCATGTCCCCGAAATGGCCCAGTGCCTGACACTGAGGCAGGGAAGCCCTAGTGCCCTGGCCCCTCCCTCTAGCACTCTGCTCCTCCCTCCCCACTTCCAAACCCTCCCTTCTTCTCCTAATTACACCCCAACTAGCTTTAAGATCCCATACCTAACATGGGGCTGGGCTCAAAAAGTTAGAAGAACCAACTGGACACCCACTGATTAGGTCAATGGAAACCGAGTTCCTTCTAGCCTCAAGGAGTCCATGAACCACTCACCTCTCTCAGGGGGCCCTGGTTCTCACGGCCCCAAATCTGGCTTTGTGTCATGAAGACTTTTTTCCTCGGGGGAGGCGTGGGGGGTTGACCAGACAAGGGCCTGCGTATGAACGCACTGCATCTTAGTCAGGAGATACGGATCCGGGCAGTTGTTCAGTGAAACAAGCCAGCAGCTCTGTAGAGGGGCCGGCAGGCTGAAAGCGGACAGCACGCCTCATCTCACAGTCACCCTGCCCAGCCGCAAGGAGCTGGGGGCACAGGAAGATGGTAGGGCTAAAAGAAAGGCTTTTAGATTAAACAGCAATCATCAACATCTCAGCACAACAAAGGGACATCTCTGCTGGTCAACTTCCCAGCATTTTCTGTCTACAGTGTCGGGTCAACAGTCAGCAGGGGGCCCACCGCCCCCCGGGGCGTCACCGCGATGCAGCCCCCCGCTCTGTGCTGGGGCCAGTGCTGGCCACGTTGGTGATAACCTGTGCTTTCTGGGCACCGGACATTCGTGACTTCATGTGACCCTCGTGACCGCCCTGTAAAGAGCGCAGGGCGGCTGCTGTTGGCCCAAGTTCCACACGAGGAAACGGGTAGTTTTGTACAAGTACCCCTGGACTCTGTCCACCTGGGAAAGGCCTGGAGCACCAGGCCCTGGTGAGTTCACGGGCAGAATGTGTCCTGTTGGGCCTTTCGGCGGAGGCCTCTCTTTAGGGCCGCCGTCTTCTGGGGCCACCTCCGGAGCCCCACTGCCTCAGGGCCGTCTCCTCGCTCCCAGCCCCTGGCTCCAGGCTGCACCCACTCCCCCCAAGGCTAGCGTGAGCTTCACTCCGCTCTGACCTCATTCTATGGCCTCTTCCACCGCCCAACAGGGTAGCAAAGACCACACACCACAGGCTCTTCAAAAAAATACGGCTTTTTATTGTCTTGGATGCAAATATAGTTTTTGAACTGCATTGTAGTGTTGAATTCAGCTGGTGGAAACCTGCTTCTCAACAGTGGAGCATAAAGGGCCGTGCTCTGGATGGTGCAGGCCTGAGGGAGCCTCCGATTAACACAACTCTTCTTGGGTTTTGTTTTTCTGCCCACAAGGGGTGACTGTCTCCTACGGGAGGCCTGACACAAGTCACCAGAGCTCACAACAGAAAAAATGAACCATTTATACAATGAACTGAAACCCAAAAAAGGAAAAGAACGTGCTGTTTCAGCTGTGGCGTTACAAAACAAGCAAAAAACAAGCCGTGTGAACAGATTCAGATAAAGCAGCAGCAGGGCACCTCGGGGGTGAGGCCGCGGTCCAGCTCCCTCGCAAGAAACATAGCCTGGGCTTCGTGTCTCCCTGGTCGAGCCCTTCCCACCTTTTAACTGCAGGATGTCAACTCTACGGAAATGCATCAGACGTCAGTTTCCCCCAACCCTCTCCACAACCTCAACTCTTGACAGTGGCGTATCTCCGTTCAGAAACCCAGGAGAGAATTCTTCAAATTAGTGACGCCCAGGGTTGACTCTGGAACCAAAAGTTTGACTGGGAGATGGAGGTGAATTTTGCTACATAATTATAAAAGAATTTCACAAAAATAAAATTCCATTAAGTAAACACCCACAAACACACACGCAGGCTTGTGCAAGCACACACACACATACACACACGCATAGTCAAGGCCAACATTCAACAGGAAACGTTCCCTTTTCTTTCTCAAAGGCTTACTTTCACAAGCCTCGACAGGAGACAGCCCTGTGTGGTGAGCCGGGAAAGCCAAGTCGTCAGAAGGAAAAGAAAACAGGGCAGGTGATCTGTGTGGAGGCACCCGGGGGGTCCTAAGGCTTCTCTCTGCTCCTGGAGCCCCTCCGATCCCCCAAACCTGCCCGCTGAGCGGGTCAAGGCTAAGCGGACCACTGAAAGGTACAACGTGTTGAAGGTCTGAGCTCCTCCACCCTCCAGCCTCGCTGTCCTCTCCTGTCATCTGTGTTCAGACGTGGTGACAATCCTCTTTCGTATACGAGGCACCAGGGGCATGGAGCCAAAAACCCCAGCCCACTGCTGCCCTTGAGCCCACAGTGGGGCTCCCCAGCTCCCTTCCTCAGCAAGCCCACCACCAAGGAAGCCAAGCTGCTCCGACAAGCGGTGTTCCAAGCCTGCCCACCTGGAGCCCAGATGAGATAAAAGAACCGAAGTGGGGCAGGCTAGCCGGCGCCGGGCTGGGTCCACACTGAGTAAGCGTGCAGGCCATGGGCAGACGGGCCCCCTGGGCAGCCCCGGCTCCGCCCTGATGAGCCCTCGTTCAGCTGGACAGTGAGAACGCGGGATCTTGACAACGGCGACGAGCCTGCCGCTCAGACCCGCTCATCCAGGTGGAGAGCCGGCTGTGCAGGGAGGGCAGGCCCAGGCTGAGAGGAGGCCCCCCCACCCCTTCACCTGGGGAGGGACACGGGGTTTGGCCCCCACCCTGGGATGCCATGTCCCCTAAGACTCTAAGTTTCTCTTTCTATCAGCCAGAGCAATAACAACCTGGAGGGCTGAGCGCTACCTAGCAAGGGAGGCGGGATCAGGTCACAAGCACAGAGAGTAGAGCGAGCTGGGTGCACGGGGTCACCCCACAGCGCCCTGCCAGCCCCTCCCCAACAAGAGCTGGTGCTCACATCGACACTGACTCCTGACGCCGGGACTGCTTCTTCCCTCGTGCCCTGAAAACCCCAGCCAGGTTGGGGGCCTGGTGGGAGAGGGGTGACAGCTGGCTGTAACCCGCCTGAGACCGAGCGAGGGACGGGCCAGCCAACTGCAGAAAGCCCCACTCTCCCTGCATCTCCCACACGGTGTCAAACAGCAACCAGCAGTGGGAAGGGAGTTGATGGCACAGAAAGATTTCACAGAAACACTTTCAGAGATTACGTGCCAGATGGGCTTTTTTTTTTTTTTTCCTTTTCAGATTTGATTTTCTTATCCTCCAAAGTGTCAGCATATTTAAGTCTCTTTTATGGGAGTAGGGACAGGAGTAGGGGTGAAAGTGAGTGTAAACAAACTACAGCATCCACTGGAGGCGGTTGGCAGAGTGGCCCCAGGGTCCCTGCACCCCGGCCTGGGACCCCAGGACAGAGGTCAAAGCTAGGCCCCCGTCTGGCCAGACTCATCAGGCAAGAATCCAAAACAAGAAAACTTCCCGGGCAAGAAACAAACGTGTTTGTAGTAAGAGATACAGCTTTGCGGCCCTACAGCCGTAATGGTGAGCACCAAGAGAAATGGATTTAAGTAAATATCTCAAAACAAAACATGCATCTAGTTAAACGTCTGCTGGGACACACACACACACGCGCGCGCACACACACACACACCCCCTTCAATGCCTCATACAACCTAACAGCCTTAAATATTTAAAAAAACAGAATCGTGAACATTAAATCAGCCAAAGGGAGGGAGAGGTAGGCCAGAGAAGGAAGAGGCCAATTTTATATCCCATGGAGCTAAAAAAAAAAAAAAAAGACTCCCAGCAAGGGGTGGGGAGAAAGCTAGTGATCTCGGAGAGGTCATGGCCGGGCCGAGCTCCGCGGCCACCACACGGTTTACGAAGGCACAGGAACTGGGGCGAGGCCGAGGGCAGGACCCTCCACGAGCCCTCATGGCTGGAACGTCTCTGGCTTTCCTTTTTCCCTTTTGAGCCTCACGGAGTTCTTACCACGTGCTCTTCCACTTTTGAGAGAGACCTCGTGTCCACCCCGGGGGAAGGCTGGGTTCCTGTCCCTCCTCCCAGTGGAAACGAAGGGCTGGCCCGGCCTCGTTGCGTGCTCGCGCCTCAGGAGAGCGATCGGAAGGCCTGTAAACACGGGTTCTGGGGAGGTGGAGGGGTGCCGCCGAGGCACTCTTGACGGGGCTGGAGCAGGTGACCGGTCGTGACCCATGGCAGGGGCAGTGGCACGGCCAGTGGCCAAGAGAGGACCCCGCCTCCGTCCTCCATCAGCCGAGGCTGCGGTGAGGCTGCCTGCCCCCACCCCGAGCACCTTCCACAGGCCTCCGGGAACCAGCAGCAGCCTCCGAAATGATCCAAGCTTCAGAGGGTGGCCCGCAGCGGCCCCTGGGCTCCTGGTCTGCCCAGCGCTTGCCCAGTCTCCGTCTCGGGCCCGGGAGGACAGAGGTTGAACGGGAAGCCTGCTGGCCTCTGAACTTCACAGCAGGACGTGAAAAGCACATTCTTTCAGTGAGGAGGTGCCCCTGGCTGGGCTTCCTGAGTGTTAGACAGCATCCTTCCACCTGGAGCTGCTCTTGCAGACACACCGAGAGGAGGGCGGGCCCGGGACCGCCCCTCCTGCCGTGCCCTCCTCTGAACGCTTCCAAGTGCAATTCCCACATCCGGAAGCAGCCTGCTGCCCCCTCCACCTGGACCAAATCCGAATACAACTCTCTACAGTCTGGTCTGGAGCTGCCTCGGGGCTCTGTGTCAACATTCAGTTTCTGCCTCCAAACATGAGACAGGCGCTGGGCGCGGTGGCGTCTTTGGTCCAGGAACTGTTATGATTTGGGGCTCCCAGCTGGACAATCCAGACAAGGTGACCAGGCCGACGGCAGCACTGTAGAGCCTGGTCTTTCAAACACTGCACCCGAAGGGCCAGCGGCACCCATCAAGCACGGCCGCCCGCCCGGCTGCGGCTCGGAAGCAGGGCCCCAGCTGAGCCCCGCCACGCGATTCTCAGGTCGGTGTCACCACGGAGGCTGCAACGCCAAGTGGAACCAGATCAGGACAGATCGAAGCCCCGCCCGAGCGGCCCTCCAAGCCAGCAGCAGCTCCGCGTCGCTTGCGCTTCCGTTCCTGTCTGCGGGCACGCGCACCCACCACTTTGCACACGTGTGTTGCGGGGTTTCCCCGGCAGCCGGCCCTGCGAAGCCTGAGCAGACGTCCAATCTATCTACAAGGTCAGAGTCGGGGCAGGAAGGAGGATGCCTTCCAACCGCCCCACGGGCGCCTGAGAGGTGACAGGAGGCAGCGTGTGTAAGTCTCCAGACAGGAGCCGGGAAGGACCCTCACGTTTCCTGACTTGGGGGAGCGGGTGATGCCCCCTCTTGCCCCATCTGCTCCCCGCGCTGCCGCTGTGGCCCCGACACCCCACCAGCAGGACAGGACAGGACAGGACCGGGACGGGCAGCGTTCCCCTTTATCCCGGCTACCCGAGGGGAGGGGAGGTCGGTGACAGAGGTCGCTGAGTCAGAGTTCACAGCAAGGGGTTCCCTAAGCTGGGCTACTGCTGTGGGCAGGACCCGAACCTGCTTCAGACCTGAGCATGGCGTTCTGAGCGGCCTGGGCCGCAGTCGGAGGGAGGCCCAGAAGCTCCGCATCAGGAGAGGTGAGGGGCGCGGCCTCCTCTCCACAGGCAGGAAGGGTCTCCACGGCTTCTCACGCGGCCATGTGCCCCCTAAGCACTGCTAAGATTCCCCAGATCTCTGGCCCATTCTGGTGACGGCCTCCGCCGCCTGCTCTGGCAGCTGGGCCGGGTCCGTCAGGATGGACGTGGTGGTGCTCAGGTGCCGGAGGGTGTTCAGCACGGCTGCAAGACAGAGGAGTAGCCTGCAGACACGGCCCGGCGCCAGCTCCAAGCCCCAGAGGACGGAACACGCGGCGACGTGTGTGCACCCCGCGTGGGGATTCTCAGGCCCCCAGAGCAGGAGAGGCACGGACACCGGGAGATTGGACACTCACACCTCTGCCTTTAAGACGACTCCCCCAGTCCTACCTCCTACGCTGCAGGTGGGCGGGGAACGCTGACCTCTTCCTGCTCGTCCCCCTGCTTTAGCATCACACTTCTACAGCCTTTATACACGGCCACAGCTCTTTTTGTTATTACAAGAATTAAACACGAAAACGTATCTGAAAACCCCTGATACGTGGCCTGGTAAATAGTAGGTGCTCACTAAATGCGAGCTGGATCTGATCAAACAGGCACACGGAGGCTCTGGGAGCCCTCACCCCTCCGCCCTGCAGGGGCGCCTCCGGCTCGGCCTCGCCCCCCTGCCCCAGCTGTCTGCGGGCCACCTGCAGCAGAGCCTGAGTTTTCGGCAGCCCCGTCCAAGCCCGCACGGCCCCACTCACTCGGCCTGAGAACGGGCAGGGAGCAGTGCTCGTCCAGCCAGCACAGCGCCGTCCGGTGCAGCTCCTCCAGGCTGCTGCTGGACACCACGCCCTTGAAGGACTCAAACAGCGGCTTGATGATGACGCTGAACTGCACAGCACGCACGTTAAAGAAAAGGGAAGCGAGCGTGGAGAGAACGACGTCCAGTCACGGGCTTGCCCATGACCAACTCCCCTCAGGACTGGCAAGTAACTGTGCATAGTTGTGACGGGGTGGGACGGGGGAGAGGGGGCGAGAGAGAGAGAGAGAGAGAGAGAGAGAGAGAGAGGGAGAGACAGAGAGAGGGAGAGATGGGGGGGAGAGAGAGAGGGAGAGAGAGGGAGAGAGAGAGAGGGAGGGAGGGAGAGAGGGACGGAGAGAGAGGGAGGGAGGGAGAGAGAGAGAGAGAGAGAGAGAGAGAGACAGAGAGAGGGAGAGATGGGGGGGAGAGAGAGAGGGAGAGAGAGGGAGGGAGAGAGAGGGAGGGAGGGAGAGAGGGACGGAGAGAGAGGGAGGGAGGGAGAGAGAGAGAGAGAGGGAGAGACAGAGAGGGAAAGAGAGAGAGAGGGAGGGAGAGAGAGAGAGGGAGGGAGAGAGGGAGGGAGGGAGAGCGAGCGGTCCCTAACTGTTCCTGAGCCCAGGTGGCGACCACAGTCACCACACTCAGCCTGATGCCGAGGAACCTGACACTGACCACAGAGGTTCTGACTCATGCCAGCGCCACTCAGGGACCAGGACCAGAGCAAAGTTGGGGCACTGGAGCTGGTGTCTGTCGTCTCTTCCTTTAAAACCCGCCCATTAGTGCACACAGACACCAGCCGCCCTGTCAGAGCTGAGGCTGGAGCGTCCCTCCTCCCACGTGACCCCCTCCGCAGCCCATCAGACCCCAGGCCCAGGCACGGCGACCGACCCCATCCCCGCGCACACTGTCCACTCGGAGGCACAGCGGTGGCTGGGTGGGGAGTGGCAAGGGCAGAGCCGTCCCCCATAAGAGCCCTGCTGACATCTGGAAGGCCAAGTGCAGGGAGGCCTTGGCCCCAGAGACAGAGCCCAGCACTCAGGTATCCGTGCCTCGTTACAGCAGTCAAGGCCCTGCGGCACCAACCCAGAAAACAGCCCGGGGGGAACTGGCTTCAAATCCAGGCTCTGCCACGTAGTCGCTCTGTGAGCCCTGGTTTCGGGTGGCACCACACTCGGCGCTGCTGCCAGGGCGCGTCGGACCAGATCCCACCTCCTGCCCACCTTACTGCTTCTGCCCGTGGCTCCAGCCTTGGCTTTACTTCTCAGGGACTCAGAGCGCAAAGCGGGCCTGTTCCAGGTCCCCAGGGAGCCCCGAGCCTGGACGGTCACCAAGGTCAGCCTGCTCCACACCGCGGGCCCGGCCGGGCCCCTCCCTCTCGAGACAGAAACTAGCATTACCTGTCTTGACAAACTCAATGACAACCATGCAGAGAGCATCTTTCTAAAGCAACTGAAGGCTCAGTGTCTGCGGTTTTAGTGCCCTGGTCGGGGGGATGGGGGATGAGCAAAGAAAACCCAAAGATACAATCCAGAACTTCCAATTCTGCAGAGTCCGGCTTTTCACATATTCGTCAAACATGTCTCGCATGTGATCAAACTGGCGCCGGGTGACGGGGACGCCCGTGGCAGGGAGCAGCTGCTGGCAGGAGCTGAAACGACAGGAAGAGTCAAAGGAAGCTCGGCGTGGTGGGGGCCAAGTGGGCGGGCCCGGGAGGGGAGCCTGGGGAGGAGGAGGAGGGCAAAGGCTGCAGCGCTGAGCAGCGAGGCCTCCACCGGTGATGAGCGCCCCCTCTGTGCCGTGCCAGCGAGGACGGGTGCCACCTGAGCCCCCAGGCCCAGCCTCACATGATGGTGGTGTTGAGCTCCTCGATTTCCTCTCGCAGCCGCCGGGCCTCCTCCTGCATCTGGCTGCGCTCCTGCTGCAACTTGGTGATGTACTCCACCGTCTTCTGCAGCGTGATGGCGTGGCTAGTCTGCAAGGGGCGGCCGGGTCAGGGCGGCAGCAGGCGCGGCGACCCCGCCATGTCCGCCCGTCCTGTCGGCCCTCCCCGCCCTCCGGCCACTCACCAGCTTGGTGTTATTAGAGATCAAGCTGTTGAGGGTGTCAAAGCCCATCTTGATGTTGAAGCGCCTCTTCTGCTCGGCTGAAATGTGCTTCATCTGCCGGTTCTGTTGGGAAATCGACCCGTCACTGTGACACAGGGACCCCTCCCCTCCCCATCCCACCCCCACCTGCCGCCCAGATTAGGGGCAGATTGGGACCCTGTGGCCTCTAGAGACCTATGTGGAAGGAGGGGCGACAGGAAGCGAAAAGGCTCCAGCAGGAGCCAGGAGGGCGACAGGACGGGACTAGAAAACCATCCCTGCAGAAGAGAGCACAGCAAAGGCCCGAGGCTGCTGGCTCGGCCCCTCCCGGCCACCCTCACACCGCAGACCCAGTTCTGACAGCTGCCGCCTCCCCCCCCCCCTGCTCCACAGGGCTCTGTGCTGGCTCCTGCGCTGAGGGCCACTGTCACCACAGGGCTGGGGGGGGAGGTGGGGGATGGGAGGAGCCAAGAGGCTCAAGGTTAAAGCAGCAAACCTCCTCTTTCCGATGCTGCCCCAGCCTGGTGTGGGACACCCCTCAAGCCCACGGTTCTTTCCAGTGTGTCTCTAGTAAGGGACGCGGCCATCCCCAAAGTCCCTTGATACGCTTCTCCTTGCCTCCCCATCCTTCCAAGGGAATCAAGACCCCACAGGTACCTTTAAAGCAGCCACGTTTTTGGGGTCTGCAGAAGATTTCCCTGAGCAGTTGTTCTGGGGAGACTGAGGACTGGGGCTCTGTTCTGAAGCACACGGAGAGGCCTGCCCTGAGTTCGGGCAGTCTCGACCTGGGAAGAGCAGAGACTCCCCTCAGGGACCAGGCTGCAGCAGCTGCGCGGGGACACCCACCCTGAGCCTCCATGGCAGCCCCACAGCAAAATCGGGAGGGATCCTTGCCACCAGGCGGGGGCAGGAGGTGGGTTCCGTTAGGCCTGACGGACGCCAGCTGGACGCTGCAGTCGCGGGTCTGGGGGCTGCGAGGAGGCCTGCCTCCTGGGCCGCCAGGGGCCCCTCGGCGTCTGCGAGGCTGCAGTTCTCACCCTGGGTGGTGAGAACACGGCTACCTGTCCTTTTTTTGTTGTTCTTTAATTTCTACATGTATGTTTTCTCACACTTTTTTCAATCGTACCCACCCCCGACATTTTTTAATTAAAAAAACAAAAGTGCTGTTTTACCCACAAAGAACGTGGTGGAAGAAACCTGTGGCCCAGGCTGCGGAGCAACCCGCAGGAAGCCCCTCCCCGGCCCCCCCCCACCCCGTCAGTCCCTCTTCACAGCACGGATGCCTCAGGCTCGGCCCCCTCCGCTCGGCTGCTCTCCCCACCCTGCTCTCAAGGCTCTAACCTGCGGGGACCCCCCCTCCGTGGCCAAGGCACCGTCTCCCTGAGCCCGAGCCCCATGCAGCATCCCAGGGCCTGACTCATAGCTAGTCTGCGTCCCCATCTTCCCAGATGAGGGTCCTTATTCTTCAAAACCTGTCCTGGGACAAGTCCCTGTCTGACCCCTCTAAGTAGAGAGCCTTCCCCTCGTGTCCTGCCCTCCACCTCGGGAAGGTGCCTCTGCACAGGGTGCCGGGAGCAGCTGCCACGGTTTTGCCTGAGACAGGAAGACACCTTGGTCTCCCTCCGACCTGGTACCTGGCTTCCCCCCAGCCCGCAGCAGCACAGCCTCGGGAAGATCATCTACCCTGACCTCTCAGCTCTTCAGACGTTCCTGGGCAGTATCAGTCCTACCCCGGCCACCTCACCAACAGAAGACCAAGCTGGGGAGGAGGGAAGGGGGCTCCCGAGGCGCGGTGCCGGCCCACCGTGGGGGAGGGGACAAGGCCGGGGGCTCCCGTGGCTGCAGCAACAGCAGGCTCGTGCTTTCTGGAAACTGTCGACGCGGCCCCCTCAAGCCCTTTTGTGGATCGGAGCTGGCAGCTCAGAGCCAGGTCTTTTTTTTTTTTTTAATTTATTTTTTAATTTTTAAAATCTATTTTGGTCACTTCGCGTGGCACGTGGGATCTTAGTTCCCTGACCAGGGAATGAACCCGTACCCGCTGCGTTGGCAGCACGGAGTCTCAACCACTGGACCCCCAGGGAAGTCCCCATCCGAGCCAGGCCTTTCTGAAGGAGGCTGAGCGATGTCTCCGCGAGCATACACACCGCCTGCACTGCGACGCGCCGGCTGCTTTCCCTGGTTTATCCTGCCCTTTGCCGATCGCTTCCCTAGCCTGGGCCACGGGCAGCTTCTCACCACCCGGCCTGGAAACCCAGGCTCAATCCCGGGCACCCTCGGCAGCCTCCCCAGTCCAGAGCGGGCCCGTCACTCCACTCACGCGGTCCCAACCGTTCCAACCAGACAGCAGACTCACTGGCACCCGTGGCAGGGACCTGGGCGATGCCCCCATGTGGCGGGACCTGCTCGCCCTTTACCAGGGAGTCCGGCGCTGCGCGGGGAGAGAAGAGCCGGGAGAGGGCGGCAGGCTGGCTGCCCGTGCCGTGGCCAAGGTCTGTCACCAGGACGCCGCTGCGGAGCTCTGTGACCCCGGGAGCCTGAGGGGACACGGGGGAGAGAGGTCATGCTGGGTGAGGGCCACCCAAGCTTACAGGATGCCGAGGGCCTGTCTGGGCCACTCACCCTGGCGATGGCAGCAGGCGTGATGACCATGTTGGACTGGGACACGGTGGAAGCCAACATCCCTTCTCTCTTCAGAGGGCCTGATGTCATGATCACTGCTTGGGGCTGTCCTGAAAAGGCAGCTGCCAGAACAAGGGGGAGGTGAGGGTGGCGGCCCAGCTGGGGGCCTGCTCCTGATGCCAGGGCTGGCCAGGCCGCACGGGGGGCGGGGGGGCCCTAGGAGCAGCACACGACCCCTCTGCCGCCACTGAGACGTCACCTCCTTGCTGCAGGGCATGGAGACAAAGCTACTTTTTTGCAACTTCTCCTTGGAGGGGACAGATTACAGACCCGGGAAAGAGATGACCAGGACCATGTTTTTTTCAAACTGGGTTGAGACTAACTAAAAGAACAACATAGAATAGAAAAAGAAGACTAGATCTACGCATGTAGTCTTTCATAACCCTTCTGTTTCCCATCACAATGTGTGCGCCACGAGTTTGCAAGCCTGGGGACGGGAAACATCCCGGCGGCGGGGGATGAGGGCGGGGGGAGAATCCCACTTGCTTCCCTCCACCTGACTCACCTGGGGCGAGGCAAGCATTCTTCAATACCAAGGACATGGGCTCTGGTTTGGGAGCAGGCACTATTTTGGGGGGCTGCTTGTGCCTCCCCCCAGGCAAGGATACGGGCTTGGGGTGCACGAAAGTTAAACGGGGTTGAGGAGGCCCGACGGCTGGTGGCCGGGTGACCGGAGACAGCGCCAGGCCACAGGGGGACACGGAGGGGGTGGGGTAGTGGGTCGTGATGATGAGGCCCTGGCTCTGGCTGAAGGTGGTGGCAGAGGCGTCGTGGGTGAGGGTGGCAGAGGCCGTGTGGGTGATGACAGGGGGCGACTTGCTGACTTCGGCAAACTTCTGTGGCTGCAGGAAGGCAGGGGGAGTCGGGGGGTTCAGGGCAGTGGCGGGAGGAGGGCCTAATGGCAAGACGGGGGAAGCAGGTGCCGGGACTGGGCTGGGCGACAGCAAGGGCATGGTGAACACGGGGAGGAAGGGCTGGGGGACACTCAGTGGTGGTGCAGAGGGACCTAAGTCTGCGGGCTGGAGAAAGGGGTCCCCCGGCTGGGAGGTGTGTTCACAGCCCTGCCCACGCGTGGGGTCCAGGGCCGTGGCTGCAGGGGGCGCGATGAAGCCGTCGGGGAGGCTCGCGGTGGGCAGAGTGGTGGTTGGCAGGATGCTCTCCTAAGAAAGGAAGAGAAGACGTGAGGAACGCACGCTAGAGCCACACTGCTCGCTGTCACTCTCCAGTGCTGCACGCCACAATGTCTGACACGGTACCCGGCGCCTGGGACGATGCCCCGGGCAGAAGGGACAGAGGCGACGTCTCCCGGCCCTGGGACTGCTAGTCTGCGGGGGATGGATCTGGGTCTCCCCAGGCATCTGCAGGGGTCTTGTTTCCACTAGGAACTCAGTGATAACACAGGGCTCAGACACAGTGACTGTCTGCACACGCTTGGCTCTCGGCCTGGGGATATCTTGTTTCTGGAGTCCAGCGGGGTCCCCCCAAAGTCCCTGCCACCTTCTGTTACAGAGCAGGGGCAGCCTGGATCACAGCTGCTCGCGAGGCTCCCCCAGGACAGTTTCACGTGTCAACTTCTAGAGAGGTCACCTCTTCCTAAAAGGGAAACGCTACAAGGAATCAATTGTTCGGATCTCAGCCTCTATAGGAGAAACTCTTCACAGAGCCAGATGGAAGGAGAGAGGGTCAGGTCACGGGCGCCTAACTGGCTACGGGCACCAGCCTGAGAGTCTCTTAATGGCAGAGAGCCGTGCCTCACTCAGCTCAGCCGTCCCAGCAGCTGGTAACCAACTTGTGTTGAGTGCTGAGTAAAAAGTAAAGAAATACACGGGACTTCCTCTCCTTGGCGATCTGCGTTTTTCTTTGCTGTCTCACTGGCCCTGTCTTAACTGGTCAAGACAGAGCCCGCTGCACACAGCTTATTTGGGCCTTAGGCGGGAGCATACGCTTACTGACAGAGTCTCCCACCTCACGGATACCTAAGGATGCTTCCAAGGAGGGCTAGAATAACTTCTTTACGCATTATATGTGAGTTCACCGCTGGATCTAGCCACCCCTAGCACTTTGCTTATGGCTGCAAAGGTTTGATGACCAGTCCGGTGCCCCTTCCCCCAGGTTCCCTCTACCTACAGCAGGTGGGCTGTTGGGATCCGGTGCGGGCCCTGAGGCGGGTGCAGGCAGCATGGAGCCGAAAATGGAGCGGCTGGAAGAGAAGAGGTCTGAAAGACAACATCAGGGGCTCATGAGCTCTGTGCCCATCACTTCACTGCATTAAGATCCAAACAAATCAGGCACTGAACCCCACCTTACCCAGAGGAATGCCATGGCTAGAGCGCATCTCCCCGCCCCCCATCACGAGGTAACTGTGCAGAAAGAGGGCTTCTGATTGGAGCTGCACAGGCTGGCAACCAGTGTGGCCTCTGAAACACTCCCAGGCCTGGGTGGCACCCGCTCTTACAGTGGCAGGAGCTCAAGGACCAGTTCTAACTGCGGGAAACTGCGAGGAAGTGGCTGTGTCGTTGGCGCACTCTGCTGCCTAGTGGGGGAACTGCTTACAGTCAAAGCCAAGCCTGAGGCTCTGAGACGTGCAGGATGAGACAGAACAACATCCCAGAAACACTTTCCAGGCCTTGCAGCTACTAGCAAAAAAAAAAAAAAAAAAAGTTCTGGAAAAATTCTAAGTCCTCTCCCTGGTCCATTCTAACAGTTGCCTCTATGAAAGGGAAGCAACATCCACTTTGTCCTGGGTAAAGGGAGACGCAGGTAGCCATGCTCTTTCTCTGCCCCAAGTCCTCACCCTGGAAAGGCTCAAAAGTGTCCATAAAGTCCAGGTTGGGCTGCAAAGGAATTAGCCCCGGTTGAATCATGTCTGCATTTCCCAGATGTGCTGTAAGAATCAGAAAGGAGACAGAGGAATCATTTTGCCTTCTCAGACCATGCCGTAGGAACATATTAAGTGCCTGGAATGGATCTTCCTGGCCCTGCTCGCATTCTAGATTCTTCCAAGGAGAAACGCAGGCCACTGGCTGGGATTTCTCGTCAGTCCACGGGCATCGTCCACCCTCAGAGGGCAGGAAAGAGAGTTTTCGTAGGAAAGGTAAACTGAGTATCCAGGAACGGACACTCGCCAGAAGCCGTGAGCAGCTATGCAGAGACCCCGGGTTCTAATTTCAGCCTGCGGGCTCTCCCCTGAGGGGTTACTGGACAGCTGCACGCTGCCAGGTGAGAGGCCAGCCCAGGAGTGCGAATGATTTTCCTGAGAGTGAGTCACGGGCCCTGTCACGCGCCCCAGGCCCCTGTCCTCCGCTGAGGGATGGTATCAGAAGTGTGAAACTGGTTCAGACCAGACCTCCACTGTTCCCTGGCGGTGGCACCACGGGCCTGACGGGGCCCTCACACAGCAAGGAGGTTGGTCAACCCTTCTCCTCACTGCTCACCCTAGACAAGCGACAGCAGCTCAGGGATGGCCCCGAGGCAGAGCCCGCCCTGGGGGCCTGGTGGAGAAGGCAACGTGTCCAGTCTAGAGTCTAGGGGCGGGTTACCTATTTCGCGCGGGTTGGGCCAGGCCACGGGCGGGTGCGAGGAGAGCGTGGAGAAGAGGGTGTCGCTGAATTCCGACATGAGCATGTCTGTGCTCAGCAGCGCGTCCTCCTCCATGGGGACGGGGGTCTTCCAGCCATCCCCGTGCTTGTGCCAGTAAAGCAGGTCATCGTCCTGCCACCGACGGGGGGAAGGACAAACCAAAGGGGCGGGAGTGACTCGGGAGTTCCCAGCACGCCCCATCAGGGAAATACGCTGCACCGTTTCACAGAGCAGCAAGGGCTCCCGCTTAAGAGATGAGGCGAGGGGGTGGGAACTGCAGGGAGAAACCCCCTCCAGCCCCCCAGCAGAGAACTGGCTCGTTTCCTTCACATCCTTCACGTGAGAAGGGGGGCGGCCCCTCCTCTAGCCCCAGGGAGAGTCCACGCCCCCACCACCTTCTGCTGCAGTGCTGGGCCACCCAAGTCACTGCTGTTTCTTGTCAAAGGGGGAGGTCCCATGAGGGTCCTCATGGCCCCCAAGCTCACACACCTGGGCCAGGCTGGAGAGGTCCTCATCCTTGTGCTGCTGGAGCTGCGGAGAAAGGACCGAGAGGGCCGAGGTGGTCACTCAGGGCCCAGGCAGGGGACGAGGCCCTCGGCCTCTCCTTCCTGGAAGGGGCTAACCTCCAGAAACATCTAGATCTTCTCCCTCTGGGAGGCGGGTGGGGAGAGGGATCCTGCCCCTGCCATCCCCAGGCCAACGCTGGACACCGAGGAGACTCCCAACCAGCGTGTGTGGAATAAAGAGCCCTGGCTCCTAGCTGGAGACGCTGAGAGCAAAGGTCACACGACCAAAGCAGGCCACCACTTGGGCTGGGCTAGAATGCTGGGCCAAGGAGAGGGGCGGCCAGCTCCGGGCCACAGCCTTGGGGGCCAGTGTTCTGAATCCGGGCTCACTTCTTCCCTCCCCTATGGGGCTTCCTGAACGTGCTCTCTTTGGAGCCCGAGCCAGATACCCTTTTCTTGAAGTAGGTTCTCCACTTGTGGTACTCCCGGATCACGATCTCAATGCGGCTCTTCCAGTACTTCCCTTCCGTGGTGATGGCCTGTGGGGAGACGCAGGGGCAGAGTGACACGGCGGCGCTGGAAGAGCCACCCTGCCAACAAACACGCGTCTGGCTCCGGAAGTCAGGCCCGGGCAATCCAGCTCTGAGAAGCAGGCTGCCTGCCGGCGGCTTCGTCCACAGAGTGTGTCCCGCCTCTGCTGGGCCACACCCGGCCTCTGAGTGATGGGGAGCTTTCATTCCATGGCCCATGATAACCCAGGGGGCTTCGGCGGCCCAGGTCCTGGAGGCTGGACCGGAGCAGGGGTCAGACAGAGTGCCTGGCAGGGGAGAAGCACAGAGTTCCCGGCGCTGGAGGAACCTCCAGAGACCCGGGCTAGCTCTCAAATGCCCTTAGCCTCCGCCACGTTTCCAAAGGGTGAAAACAAACGGCCAGTCACAGAAGGTTCAGGTGGAAAGTGACCTCTAAGATACAGTCCAGCCTCCCCACTGCGCAGGGCAGGGAGCCCTCCACAGCAGCCTTGAGGACCTCTGGTGACGAGGAGTTCACGACGGCCTCCGAGAGCCCACCTCACTTTCAGATTCCTTTTTTTTTTAATGGCTGGAAAATATTAAAGCAAGTCCCAGATATCCTATCATAAATCCCACATAATTTCACCCCAAAATACTTCACTATGTGTCTCTGACAGTGAATAATGCAATATTATTACCAGACCGAAAAAAGTGATATTCCTTAATACTAACACCAGATCATGTCCTATGGCTCCAAACTGTGTTTCATTAGGTTACTTTCCATGTTTTCCCCTTTTCATGGTAACAGTGAGACATGCTTGGACAAAACTAAAATGATGCAGAAGAGCAAAAAGTGAGAGAAGAGTCTTCCCTCCTCCTCACTCTAATCCCACGAGGAAACAATTTCTGTATATCCTTCAAGCCATTTCCTATGCATGTACAATCACACAGACACACGTTTTAAAAAATTAACCTAAAGATACTCAAATATTGTTGTGCAACTTGCTTTTATTCATTTACTATTTTTTCAACATCCTTCCCTCTCACAGTATATAAAGATATCGAGGTCATTCTTTAATAGTTAAAGATGTCTGCCTTGTAAGGAGTCAAGATCCCTCCTCGTGGGACATCCCTGGTGGCACAGTGGTTAAGAATCTGCCTGCCAACTCAGGGGCCACAGGTTCAAGCCCTGGTCCGGGAAGATCCCACATGCTGTGGAGCAACTAAGCCCATGCGCCACAACTACTGGGCTTGCGTTCCACAACTACTGAAGCCTGCACTCTAGAGCCCGTGCTCCACAACAAGAGAAGCCACCGCAGTGAGAAGCCCGCGCGCCACAATGAAGAGTAGCCCCTGCTCACCGCAACTAGAGAAAAGCCCACGCGCAGTAACGAAGACCCAACACAGCCAAAAATAAAAAAATAAAAGATTTCCTCCCCATTGACTTCCAGAGAAATACTGACATTAAAAGAAAGTAGAGGGTAAGTCCCGGTTGGAGGACGCCCCTCAGTCCCTAGGTCAGCCCGGCCTGAGAAGGCGGGAGCCTCTGTGGGGTGTCAGAAGCCACCTGCCCCCTGCATCGCCATCGCTTCTCAGGGTCAAAACAGCTGCCAGGACAGCACAGCCCCAGCACCCTGTCCTGCATCCTCCCTCTGCAGGACCCAGAGCCCTCGGTCCCGGTCCCACCTTTGTGAGTCACCTCCTCCCGAGTGAGGGCCCACCACATGCCACGTACCTCTGGCCGCCGGTGCTCGTCCACTTCCACGGAGCCGTCCAGTGGAGTGACAAAGTGGCACACGGGGTTCTTGCGCTTCTCCAAATCTGGGCGGGGAGAGGGTGAGATAGCGTCATTGAGGCAGAGACCCCCGCAGGAGCTCCGCCTCTTCTGTTCACACTCCACCCCTCAGGGGGGACCCTTAAGGGTTCTTTCCTTCTCCTTCCCTTGGAAAATGAGATTTCAGGGAAATAAAGGGGTCCAGGTCCAAGGAAAAGAGTCTGGCAGTGATGCGTGGGTGAGAAAGGGAGTCTGGCTGATCAAGAGAAACACCAGCCTAAGCCTAGGGAACCCCGAGCACGCCAATCTCCTGCAGAAGTCACCAGATCCACCCGTACCCAAGCCAGCTGGACACAGGACGTGGCCTGGGCCTGCATCGTCTCAGACCTGCTGAAAACGGGAACTGTTCCCCGACTCTCCAAATGCCACCTCTCGGCTGTACACCCGTCCCTCCTCCTCTGCCTTTACAACACTGAGCACACTAGGTTGGGAGCAATCGGCCTACACTTCCGCCTCCTGCAGACGCTTGGCTGGGCCCCCAGTGCCGATGGCGATAAGGGTCCAGTTCACTCGGATTTGGCCGCACACGGCCCGAGAGAGACTTCTGTTTGACACACAGCGTTACAAGAGCAGGCTCCGGGGCCCCGAGGTGCAAAGGCCTCCTGGTGACGGAACCTGGAGGGTCTCCGGCCCAGCCACGCGGCACTTACACTGCATGTACCACGCCCGCCAGATGGCATTGTTGAGCCGGATCTTGTCTCTCCACTGGAGCTTCAGGCCCTTGAAATTCTTCCACTTCGGAGACACCAACTTCCCACTAAAAGGTAAAATGAAGAGGGGAAACTCAGTGGTTTCTCTGAAAACGGAATGAAATCACAAAGTGCCACCCAATCATTCCAGGCCTCAAAATTCTGGATTAACCCATGTAAGCCACAGGCTAGGCTTGATAGGATACACAAGGCACTTTAGGATTTCTTCAAAGTGATATGGTTGGGGTAAGGGGGGCAATGGTGTTGGGTATGGAGGAATCAGGACTGGCCATGGGTTGGTAACTGCTGGAGTGAAGCGATGGTACACAGGGTTCACTATCCTATTCTATCTACTTTCAAATATCTTTAAAATTTTCCATAATTAAAAGTTAAAAATCTGCTGATTTTGCCTCATATGTGTATCAAATCATCATGTTGTACACCTTAAACTTAAACAATGTTATATGTCAATTTTATCTCAGTAAAGTTGGGGGAAGGAAAAAAGAAATCTGCTGACCACCGAACAAAAGCCAGCCCCCTTGAACCTGGTCTTGGCCACCTCCTTTGCCACCAGTCCCCCTGAGGCACTTACAATCCAGGCACACAAACGCCCCACTGACCTTAGAACCCCCGGGCCCCCTCCTGCCTCCGGGCCCCTGTGCTCGCCGTCCTCACCCTTCACGGAGCTCCCTCCGCCCCTGGCCACCTGCTCAGCCTTCCGAGTGACGCTCAAACACCGTCTCCTCTGAGCCGGCACTGGCCTCTCCCAGGCTGCTGCCAACCCCTTCAGGATCCCTGAGCGCTGTTCACACCTCAAGGACGGCACTCATGCACTCCCCGTAGAGCAATGTGTCCCCACACCTCCTGCCACTAGACCGCAGCTTCTCGAGGGGAGGGCCCTTCCGGCATCCTCATCTTAAGCACCCAGCACAGAACTTGGCACAGGGCAGGGGCTCGTGTAATAATTCTCCATTGAATGACTTAAAGGGCCCTTGCAAACAAAGCTAACGGCAGGCAAGGAATGCTCCCTGGTGGCACAGGCTGCTCAGATAGTTTAGTTTTCCAAGGGCTGTGCCAGGAGCCACCTCTGAGCAGCTGGCATAGGGCTTCCCCTCTTCAGATGGCTTGAGAGGGGCAAGGCACTGTCACTGGTCCATACAAAGGAGGTTCTGTGGGTTCTACATCACTGCAGGCCACAGCCCTGCCCCTTCTCCAAACCCACTCAGAAATTCCACGTGACAAGCAGTCACAACAGCTGGGGTCTTCAAAGACAGTGCCTGAGCGATAAACCTTCCCTGAACCCGAACACCTGGTTTATAAAGCAGAAGCCCCTGGCAGCGCACCTGGCAAACCTCATGCCCCCGCCCCAACTCAACCCAGCACTGGCCTAGGCTTTGGAAGAAGGCTGTGACCACCCCCCACCAGAGAAAAAGTCACAGCAAATCCTCTGAGAATTTGAGGGACAGACAGACAGAAGCCCCCTCAGCTCAAAGGGTCAAGGGCTTTGAGCCCATCACAAGCCTCCCTCCTCCCGCCTCTCCCCGGTCCAGAGGCACCTCCACCCCAGCTGCCACCTGCGTTTAACCGCCAGCAGCCCACTGTTTCTCAGCCTGTGTGGCACGACTGCGCACTGGCTGTGAACTCTCACAGTCACTTAACTTCTCCGACACACCAGTTTCCTGGGTAAAATTACAATAACACCATTGCCTCCAGACTGTTTTAATAAGGATTAAATGTACACACACACACGTTCTTAGACACACAGGACAGGTAAACCCTAAGGTAAAATGTAAATGTAAGCTATTAATAACCACCTCAGTGATCTGGATTTAAGTTATTTTCCGAAGGCCTGGCTTTTAACACCTCCTGACTTGAAAAGTCCTCTCTTTCGTGTTTGCCGCCACTGTTGTGGGGTGCCTCCTCCCCACAGGAAGAAAAGGTGACGCCCATGGGCCCCCCTCTCGACACCAGCGAGCAGAGACCACGGCAAAGGTCAGCCCTGACCCCCGCACAGCTGCAGAGCCACTCGCTTCCTCAGGGCCCGGAAGGCAGGCCTGGGTCCATCTACTCACTCGACAAGCGTTGAGGACCTACTGTGTGTCGTGCACACGCTAGGAGGGGAGGGAGAGGATGGATGAGGCGGATGAGGTCCCGGCCCTCATGGAGCACATGAGCTGCTGAGGCATGAGTCCTGCCTACGTGCTGAGTGCCTCGAACAAGAGCAAAGGGCTGTGGGAACACAGTCGGCATAACTAGCCTTGTCTGAGCAGTCACAAGAGGCATTCTGGAGAAGGTAACATCTTGGCTGAGGCCCAGAGGATGAGGAAACTTCAGCTAAACCAAGGAGAGGCAGAAAGGCCTGTGCTGGTCCTTCTGCCTGGCTTGACAGCCCTCAGGAGAGCAACACAGGTCCGGTCAAGGCCGTAGAAAACACCCAGAATGGCAGGAGCTGGAGGGGTGGGGGAGGCGGGGGGATGCTTCTAGGCCAGTCTGGAGGGCGGAGTATATACCAGAGTATACTGGTCCCGCCTCTGGGCAAAACCAACCCTCTTTCCCCTCTTCTGAAAGATCTTCCAGCAACCCGCTGTCTAGCCAGGCAGGGTGTTCCTGCCTGTTCCAGGAGAAAACAAAACAAAACAGAAAACCCTCCCTATTTTTTTATTTCCTTAAGGGAAAACAAAACTTTTCTATAATTGACAGCTTCCTATGTTGAAGGCCAGGCTTCAAACACCACTTTCTCTGTGTGTCTAGCAGGACCAGAATCCTGACCCGGCATCTGCCACCTGCAGAGACAGCTGCCGAGGACAGAAGCAGGAGAAGAGATGGGATGGAAAACGAGGACTCCTGCGGGGAGAAACTTTGGTGTCCTGCAACGTTCCGTTACATTTTTTTTTTTTTTTTTTTTTTGGCCGCACCGCACGGCATGTGGGATCTTAGTTCCCTGACCAGGGATCGAACCCATGCCCCCTGCAGTGGAAGCGCGGAGTCTTAACCACTGGACCACCAGGGAAGTCCCCTGCAACATTCTGTTAAGAACTGACCACCAGGCTTAATATAAACCCACCCTTACTCCTGCTTTGTTACTTAAGACAAAGTGGCTGATGTGAGCACACAGCATCTTCTCAGAGAAGTCAGACAATGCCAACAGCTTCAGTTACTTACCACTAAGGGGGTGGGAAGATTCAGAGAGAGGTCAAACCCTGGAAGGCTAGAAACCAAATCTGATAGGGTATACTTTGGGCTTCTCATCTTCTTCCTCCTCAACTGCTGGGATGTTTCCCTCTTCCTTGATGTTTATTTCCAACTGCTATCACCCATCAACTGAGGCTTCTGTAATATCTCAACAGCCAACAGGCGGCGCTCAACCAACGCAAAGAAGTAAGTCTGCAACCAAAACCAAAACCTAAACAGCCCTCAGAGGTGGAGAGACGTTTCCTAAATGATGGGCTCCCTGGAGCCTTTGATGTGCTGATGTCACTATCAATCTTCAATGGGGAGAGGAGACATTCCCTATACAGACATCTGAAGACCAGGACTGGGACCCTTTCTATGGAGGTACCCCAAGTCTAGTTTCCCATGGAACATACAGGAAACGCTGCTCTAAAGAGTTCTAAAAGGGACCGTGCAGCTCCTTGGTGGAGCTCCCTTGAGCAGGACGCCCACAAAGCACCCATGGTCAGACTCCTGCTCCCCTCAACCCCGTCCCAGCTTCACTCGGCTTCCAGACACGGCTAATTGGGATACTTCTTAGTCTAACTCAGGGTTCTGCCATATTCCTTCTTTAAAGTGTTACCGTTGGGACTTCCCTGGTGGTCCAGTGGTTAGGACTTTGCCTTCCAATGCAGAGGGTGTGCGTTCAATCCCTGGTTGGGGAGCTAAGATCTCACATGCTTTGGGGCCAAAACACCAAAACATAAAACAGAAGCAGGGGCTTCCCTGGTGGCGCAGTGGTTAAAAATCCGCCTACCAATGCAGGGAACATGGGTTCAAGCCCTGGTCTGGGAAGATCGCACATGCCGCTGAGCAACTAAGCCCGTGCGCCACAACTATTGAGCCTGCGCACCTAGAGCCCGTGCTCCACAACAAGCGAAGCCACCGCAATGAGAAGCCTGTGCACCGCATCGAAGAGTAGCCCCCACTCTCTACAACTAGAGAAAGCCCGCGCGCAGCAACGAAGACCCAACACAGCCAATAAATAAATAAATAAATAAATAAATAAATAAAAATTAAAAAAAAAAAACCAGAAGCAGTATTGTAACAAATTCAATAAAGACTTTAAAAATGGTCCACATCAAAAAAATCTTTAAAATAAAATAAAGTGTTAGCAGAAACACATTATCAAAATTTCTGAGACCACTGGCAAGACCTCCTCCAGCCTTGCCTCCCAACCCCGCCTCCTTAAACGCCTGGGAACCCACACACACACACCAGCTTTCTGATCAGAACAATGACCCTGATTCACCCCCCACTCTCCCAGTCTTACTCTGGGAAGGCCAGGGTCTGGGTCTGACTCAACCCAGCACAGTGCCTGGCACGTGGGAGGTGCGATTAAATATGGAATTACTGAGTGCTAAACTTTTCCATAAAGAAAAATCTTCATCCCCACCCTGCCACAGCAGCCCTTCCTAGAAGACAGGTTCATGACACGGGCAGGAAGTCTACAGCACAACAAAAGTCTCTCTCAAAACTGCCATTGGGTGCAACGAGCAAACTGAATTCTTCAGAGGTCTGGCAAGAGACTGCTTTGGAATAAAAATTAAAATGCAAGCCTTGCACAGACAGGAGCTGGAATTAAGAAGAACGGGGGAGAGTGAGACTGGGGCGGGGATTTGGGGTTCTGTTGGTCCCAGGTAGGATTAGGTCCCAGGTCCTAATTCCTGGCCAGACCATTCTCTCCAAAAGAAAGCAGGCAAGGGTTCTGGGGTCTACCGGTGTGGGGCCCAGACAGTGGTGGAGTCCATTCATTTGGTCATGCAACCATATTTGCTTGTGAGGCAATACTTCTTCACCATTCCTGATGCTTCCTGGAAACCCGTGAGCAAAACGTTCCGAGGCCTGTACTACCCAAAGCAATATACATATTTAATGCAATACCTATCAAAATACCCATGACATTTTTCACAGAACTAGAACAAACAATCCTAAAATTTATATGGAACCATAAAAGACCCAGAATTGCCAAAGCAATCCTGAGGAAAAAGAGCAAATGAGGCATAACCGTCCCAGACTTCAGACAATACCACAAAGCTACAGTAATCAAAACAGCGTGGTACTGGCATAAAAACAGACACATGGATCAATGGAACAGAATAGAGAGCCCAGAAATAAACCCATACACCTATGGACAATTAATCTTTGACAAAGGAGGCAAGAATATACAACGGGGAAAAGACAGTCTCTTCAGCAAGTGCTGTTGGGAAAGTTGTACAGTCACATGTAAATCAATGAAGCTAGAACACACCTTCACACCATACACAAAAATAAACTCACAATGGCTTAAAGACTTAAATATAAGACAAGACACCATAAAACTGCTAGAAGAGAGCACAGGCAAAACATTCTCCGACATAAATCATACCAATGTTTTCTCACGCTAGTCTCCCAAGGCAATAGAAATAGAAACAAAAATAAACAAATGGGACGTAATCAAACTTATCAGCTTTTGCACAACAAAGAAAACCATAAACAAAACAAAAAGACATCCTACAGACTGAGAGAAAATATTTGCAAATGATGCGACTGACAAGGGCTTAATTTCCAAAATATATAAACAGCTCCTACAATTCAATAACAAAAAAACAAACAACCCAAGCGAAAAATAGACAGAAGACCTAAACAGACATTTCTCCAAAGAAGACATACAGATGGCCAACAGGCACATGAAAAGATGCTCATCTTCGTTAATTATTAGAGAAATGCAAATCAAAACTACAATGAGGTACAACCTCACACCAGTCAGAATGGTCATCATTAAAAAGTCTACAAATAATAAATGCTGGAGGGGGTGTGGAGAAAAGGGAACCCTCCTACACTGTTGGTGCGAATGTAAATTGGTGCAGCCACTATGTAAAACAGTATGGAGTTTCCTCAAAAAACTAAGAATAGAACTACCATATGATCTTGCAATCCCACTCCTGGGCATACACTCAGACAAAACTATAATTCGAAAAGATACATGCTGGACTTCCCTGGTGGCGCAGTGGTTAAGAATCCGCCTGCCAGTGCAGGGGACACGGGTTCGAGCCCTGGTCTGGGAATATCCCACATGCCGCGGAGCAACTAAGCCCGTGCGCCACAGTTACTGAGACTGCGCTCTAGAGCCCGCAAGCCACAACTACTGAGCCCGCGTGCCACAACTACTGAAGGCTGTGCGCCTAGAGCCCGTGCTCCGCAACAAGAGAAGCCACCGCAATGAGAAGCCCATGCACTGCAACGAAGAGTAGCCAGCCCCTGCTTACCACAACTAGAGAAAGCCTGCACGCAGCAACGAAGACCCAATGCAGCCAAAAATAAATAAATAAATTTATTTAAAAAAAAAAAAGATACGTGCACCCCTATGTTCATAGCAGTACTATTTACAATACCCAAAGACATGGAAACAACCTAAATGTCCACTGACAGATGGATAAAGAAGATGTAGTACAAATATACAATGGAATATTACTCAGCCATTAAAAAGTGAAATAATGCCACTTGCAGTAACATGGATGGACCTAGAGATTATCATACTAAGTGAAGTAAGTCAGAAAGAGAAACAAATGCCATATGATATCACTTATATGTGGAATCTGAAATATGACACAAACGAACAAATCTACAAAACACAGACTTACAGACATAGAGAACAGACTTGTGGTTGCCGAGGAGGGTGGGGTGGGGGAGAGAAGGACTGGGAGCTCTGGATTAGCAGATGCAAACTAGTATACATAGGATGGATAAACAACAAGGTCCTACTGTATAGCACAGGGAACTAAATTCAATATCCTGTGATAAACCATAATGGAAAAGAATATGAAATAGAATGTCTACGTGTATCACTGAGTCACTTTGTTGCACAGCAAAAATTAAACACAACATTGTAAGTCAACTACACTTCAATAAAATTTTTAAAAAATTAAAACAAAAAAAAGGGCTTCCCTGGTGGCGCAGTGGTTAAGAATCTGCCTGCCAACTCAGGGGCCACAGGTTCGAGCCCTGGTCCAGGAAGATCCCACATGCCACGGAGCAACTAAGCCCACGCGCCACAACTACTGAGCCTGCGCTCTAGAGCCCACGAGCCACAACTACTGAGCCCACGTGCCGCAACTACTGAAGCCCGCATGCCTAGGGCCTGTGCTCTGCAACGAGAGAAGCCACCACAATGAGAAGCCCACGCACTGCAATGAAGAGTAGCCCCCGCTCGCTGCAACTAGAGAAAGCCCGTGCACAGCAATGAAGACCCAACGGAGCCAGAAATTAAATAAATAAATTAATTAATTAAAAAATAATAATAAAATAAAACAAGCAAACAAAAAACATTCCTAGGCCTGTCTCCCCCTTACTCCCTCCCAGCTAGGTGGAGTGGGTGAGCTACGGAGTGTGGAAAGCAGGACTGGCATGGGGGGCCAGGCCCTTCTCCTTTCCTCTTGCGGGAAAGCTGCCCACTGAGGGCCCAGGCCCCTCCTGTGCTGCTCCTACAGAGGGAGCCTGGGGTCGGGGAGGCCCCTCTTAGTCCCAGGCTGCCTGGAAAGACAGTCTGGGGTTCCCTTATAAGCCACATCCTCAGCTTGATCAACAATACGGAGAATAATTTAGCCAGCATCTGCTGAATCTTTTTCGTTGTGTAAAATACGTGTAACATAAAAGTTACTATTTTGACCATTTAAAAATGTACAATTCAGTGGCATTCAGTACGTTCACAACGCTGTGCAACCACAGCTGCTACCTAGTTTCAGTGCTGTTTTCCTCACCCCCAAAGGGAGCCCTGTACCCACCAGCGGTCTCGCCCCATTACATTCCCCCTGGCCTCTGGCAACTACTAATCTACTTTCTGTTTCTATGGATTTCTTTCTTCTGGACATTTCACATAAACAGAATGATAAAATATGTGGCCTTTTATGTCTGGCTTCTTTAACTTAGCACAATAGTTTCAAGGGTCATCCACACTGTAGCATGAATCAGTACTTCCTTTTCATGGCTGAATCATATTCCATTGGATGGAGAGACCACATTTTGTTTATTCTTTCATCTGCTGATGGACACTTGGGTTGTCTGACATTTTGGCCATTGTGAAGAGGGCTGGTGTGGACTGACTGCAGTCTTATTTCCCAATCGGCTCTGAATGCTGGTTAAGGGGGAGAGGTCTGATCATTACACTGGCACCGGGGACATGATGATAGGCAAAAACAACTGTGGCCTTTGTTGGCGGGCAAGCGGGCAACTGTCTATCAACATTTCAAATGCACATCCCTCTGACTCACGATTCCACTGTTAGGAGTTGAGTCTGTAGACGCATTCGCACGTGGGCACAAAGACATAAATAGAAGACGCTAAACGGCAGTACTGTTTGTGGGAGCAAAAGGCTGGGAACAACACACGTTTATATGGGCTGATGTACAGGCAAGATCTGCAAGATGTATTAAGTGGGAAAAAAAAAAACAAGGTGCAAGATATACAGGATGGCCACCATTTGTATTTTCAACAGGGAGATATGCACACAGACACACACACACAGAAAGGGAGGGAGAAGGAGGGAGGAAGACAACCAGTCAATCTCAGGAAAGACACACAAGAAACAGGTAACAGTGAAACAGTGATTTCCCTTTGGAGAGCTGAATCGCAGAATTAAGGGGGCTCGGTCAGAGAGTTAGTTTTCACTGTTTACCATTTTTCTACTGTTTAAATATAACACAGGAATGTATTATTTTTTCAAAATAAACAAGGGAAAAAGACCAGGTATAGTCCAAGACCTTATAGGGCTTCTAGTTAACTGGGGAAGGAAATTAATCACATGAGCAGATATAAAACTTGTATGCAAGTCAGTTTTGTGCACCGGATCCAAATATGAGGATAATAGCTAATAAGTGGTTTCTTTAACGAGTGACTGGATCAATAATGCTCAGACTGGTCTCTCTATTCCAGGACTCCAATTCTTTTTCTTCAAAAAAGCGGTCTCTATTGGCTTTCCCTGGGATCTGGGCCTGGTTCCACAGGCTGCTAGGAGCCAAAACTAACAGGCTCCAGACAGACAAAGGTTCATTGAGGAGCCAAGGCGCGGGAGCGGCCCTGCGAGCGGCATGGCAGGAGGAGGGCACCGTGTCCAGCGGAACCGCCCTGCAGCCACGGGCCCTCCGCCCTGGGCCACCTGCCCAAGCAGAGTCTCCACCCGGAGAAAGCCTGTGAGGTTTCCAGGCCCTGCTCCCACACCCAGGCGTGGGTCCTCTCTCCTGCACCCCAAATTCATCCTCCTCCTGGGGCACTTGGCATCTTTTTTTCTTTTTCTTTTTTTTTTTTTTAACATTCAAAGAAAGTCGTATTGGAGAAGCAGGATCGGAGGGTGATGGCAGCAAGGCAGGAATATGGGCTCCCGAGGTCCTCATTCCAGGTCTGTCCTACTGACAAGGGGTGTGTGTGTGTGGTTTGTGTGTGGTGCATGCATGTGTGTGTATGTGTGTAGTGTATGCTTGTGTGGGGGGGTATGTGGGTACACTGTGGTGTGTGTGGTATGTATGGTGTGTGTGAGAGAGTGTGTGTGTGGGTGTGCTAGTGTGTCTAGGTGTGTGTCTGCTCACATGTGTGAGCACGTTTGTGAGGACTGTGGTTGTCTGTTTTGTGTAAAAAGCAGGGAGTAATCATGTCCATGACCATCAAAAGTTAGAGCACCACGATGGAGCTGATAGAGGCAAAATCGGGCTAGCCGCAGCGGTGGCCCTTCGCCCTGACTGTGAAGGTCAGTGACTTGTGTCCTTGCTGGGAGCGCTCCCTGCTGTGTCCCGGCCTCCCATCTGCGGACAGACACCGCCATGCCTACACCATTCCCAAGCAAATGAGGAAAGAGAGTGCTTTCCATTTCTGGGCTGGTGACAACGGGAGCTGTCGGAGCCCCACCTTTGGCAAAAAGGGTGCCGATGTCCCCTCCCCAACAGGAGAGCCGGGGACCACAGGAGGCGTGAAAGGACTGGGCCTGGTGCAGAGTAAGTGCTGCCCAAATCTGGGGCTTGTTGCTGAACACTGAAGTTGAGTCTTGGGCATGTTCCTGAGTGTTAAAGCCTGGCGTTTCCTGTCCGATTCGAGCCACCACTGGCCTTTCAGGCAGGAAGCAGGGATGCTGGGCAGGGCACCAGTTAAAGCCATAACCATATGTCTATTTGCCAGGAGAGTAAACTTGAATCCAGAACCCAGGGTGTTCCCGACTCCTCTAGACTGAGGATGGGACCAGACCTACAACGGGAACAAGTGGTGTCTCACTTCAACTGCATCACTTGTTAATAAAATACTTTTAAAAATCTGCATATTAGGGCTTCCCTGGTGGTGCAGTGGTTGAGAGCCTGCCTGCCAATGCAGGGGACACGGGTTCGAGCCCTGGTCTGGGAAGATCCCACATGCCACGGAGCAACTGGGCCCGTGAGCCACAACTACTGAGCCTGCGCGTCTGGAGCCTGTGCTCCGCAACAAGAGAGGCCGCGATAGTGAGAGGCCCGCGCACCGCGATGAAGAGGGGCCCCCGCTTGCCACAACTAGAGAAAGCCCTCGCACAGAAACGAAGACCCAACACAGCCATAAATAAATAAATAAATTAATTAAAAAAAAAAAAAAAAATCTGCATATTAGCTATGTGTCTCTTACTTTATGAGCTGTCCGTGCCTTCTGTCTTTTAAAAAACTTTTTATTTTGAAATAATTATACACTCACAGGAAGTAAAAAAAAATAGTACAAAGCGTCCCATGGACCCTTCGCCCAGCCTTCCCCGGTGGTGGCAACTTCTCTAGCTGTAGCACAACCTCAAAACCAGGAAACCAGCTTTGGGGACATTGTTGTTACCTAGACGACAGATCTTATTCAGTTTTCACCATCCGTTGAAGTGTTAGTTGTTTTTTTCTTGCTATTTTATATTGGTAATACTATAATATTAATGATATTAACGCTTTGTGATATGTCTGCCAATGTTTCCCCTAGGTTTTGGTTTTTACTTCTTTTTATAGCCTGTCTTTGAATAAGTAGGTTATATTTTTGTGTAGTCATATCTACTGGTCTTTAGAATTTCTTTTATTGCTTCCCTGCCTGCCCACCCATCCTATCCAGAGATTTATTTTTCATTTTAATCTCTTTTTTAGCCTTTTTAGTCTTATCTGATTTTTAAATAAATTATATACTCACATTGAAAGAAAATTCAAACAACACAGAACAGTACAAAGAACAAAAGCAAAGTCACCTGCAATTCCACCACCTAGAAATCACCATTGTTTAAATTTTGGTGATAACATTGTGTAGTGAAGAAATAACCTCATTCAAAGAGAAGTCTAGCCCTTGCCCTCAGCTCCTGAGGGGTAACCTCTAGGCCGCTGGTATGTCCTGCCCAACAGGAGTATCTGCGTTTGCCTGGGGCTTTGGCCACAGGACAACCTCACTATGTAATTACAATGGGGGCCCTGGAGCAGGGGGTGTCAGTTCCGGATCTCTAGAGGAACCCACGACTAAAGTTATCAGCCGTCTCTGGGAGGGTCTGGAGACTAGAGGCCAGCCACACAGACAGTGATCCGGCCCCTGTAGAAACTCTGAAGACCGAAGACTCAGGTGAGCTTCCCTGGTTGACAGCATCACACATCGTGGCCGGAGGGAGGTAACGCCGTCCACTGGGAGAGGACAACCAGAAGCTCCACATGGGGACCCCTCCTGGCCTCTGCCCTATGCATGGCTTCCCTTGGCTGATTTAACCTGAATCTTGTCCCTGAGATAAACTGCAAGCATGAGCATAACAGCGTTCAGTGAGTTCTGTGAGTCCTTCTAGCAATTACAGAACCTGAGGATGGTTTTGGGAACTTGCAATTGGTGTTAGAAGTGAGGGAAGTCTTGGGAAATTCCCCAGCAGTCCAGTGATTAGGACTCCAGGCTTTCATGCCGTGGGCCCAGGTTCAATCCCAGGTTGGGGAACTAAGATCCCACAAGCTGCGACACATGGTCAAAAAAAAAAAAAAAAAAAAAAAAGGGAGTCTTGTGGACTACCCTCTGCAACTTTGTAGTTGGCCCCAAATCCTTATAATATATATTTATTTGATTACGTATATATGTGTGTATTTATTCAGATTAAAACATATGAAAAAAGTATTTAAATATATGGAATTATTTTGTTTTATAATTCATTTTTTCACTTACAGGTCATGGACATCTTATTATAGTTGTATACAGCTTTTATTGGTTACAAAATATTCCATTATATACATTTATCACAATCTACTTAACCACTTTTCAATAAATAGGCATTCATTTATATTAATGGACATACATTGTTTCTATTTTTCACTATTATAAACATAGTGCTTCGATGACCATACTGCTACTTACATTTTTGTACAATTGCACGACTGTTTCTGTGAGATAAATTCCTAGAAATTGGAAAGCTGAATCAGAGGGTATTCGTACATTTATAATTTTGTAACAGTCAAAGAATCTTTCAAGGTTTATACTAATTTACACTCCTAATACCAGTGAATAGTACCTACTTCTGCAAACCATTACTCAAATTAGTTATTTATAAAGATTTTTTTTTTTTGATGTGGACCATTTTTAAAGTCTTTATTGAATTTGTTACAATATTGCTTGTTTTATGTTTTGGTTTTTTGGCCCAGAGGCATGTGGGATCTCAGCTCCCTGACCAGGGATCGAACCGGCACCCCTTGCATTGGAAGGCGAAGTCTCAACCACTGAACCACCAGGGAAGTCCCAATGTCTGCTAATCTTACAAACAAACATTTAGACCACTAATTTTTTAGTTCCCACTTATTAGTATCTTTTATGTTTATTGGCCATTGGATTTTTTAATGTTAACTGTCTGCATGTCTTCCGCTGGTTTTCTGTTGTTTGAAAGCTCTTAATTTGGTGGAAATGTCTGCCACACACATGGCAGAGTTAATGTGTCCGTCTTGACTATTTATCTTTGCCTCGACTATTTTTGATGTGCTTTGTTTTGCTGTTTTACTCTACTTAATTTTTTAATGTACGGTGAGTTTTTGTTGTTATTGTTTTAGTTGACATTGTTCATTAATGCAATCAAATTTTTAAAGTCCTTTATGTTTCTATCTTTTGTGTCATAAGGGCTTTTCCACCCCAAGACTGTGAAAACACTTATCTATGTTTTCTTCTAGTTCTTTCACAGCTTCACCTTTTACATTCTTCGCTCCATCTGAAAGTTGTTTTGGTTTCATTAAGATACTGGGATCCTGCTTCAGTCAATGGTTCCTACCTATTCACTCAATAATTCATCCTTCCCCCGTTAGACTAAAAAACCATCACTATCATACACCACATTCTCATATATAATACCTGGGACCACTTCTGAGCACCCCAGTTCTTTTGGTGTTTTGTGCATATGTTTTAAATGGTTTCACTTTTTACATTTAACTCTGACTCATCTGGGGGAAAAATCAATTTAGTTCTTTACACAGCTCACCAAAATAAATTCCGACTAGCTATCTGATTATCTCATCTTCCCTCACTAATTTATGACACTTCCATTAACATATATTAAATTATAATATACACTAGGGTCTGTTCTGGGGCCTCATATCACTGATTCATGTCGAATCCTGTCCTAGTATTACAGTGATTTGATAACTATAAATCTGTGACACACTTTACTACTTAGGTAGTGTTAGTCCCCAGCATTTTAAAAAAATATTTATTTATTTATTTTGGCTGCCCCGGCTCTGAGTTGCAGCATGAGGACTTCTTAGTTGCGGCATGTGGACTTCTTAGCTGTGGCATGTGAACTCTTAGTTGTGGCATGCATGTGGGATCTAGTTCCCTGACCAAGGATCGAACCCGGACCCACTGCACTGGGAGCGCAGAGTCTTACCCACTGGACCACCAGTGAAGTCCCAATCCCCATCATTTTTTAAAACAAATTTTAGAATCTTTGCCTATTTATTCCTCCATGTTCCAACTTTACAATCATGTTGTCAAATCTCAAAAGAAAACTATTCTGGCATTTTGATTGGAGTTGCACTTAACAAATACACTACTGTGCGTCCACCACTGACCATTCCAGCCGGGTCATCTCCATCCTAGACTGGCCTATGTTTCTCTACTTATTCGAACAACTTAACCTATTTAAAAAAGAGAAGTCTGAAGCTGTCTTCTGTAATTTTCTTCATAAATGTCCTTCGCATTTCTAATCATAATACTCAAAATAATGTCAAAAGAAAGTTTAAAAAGTGAAGCCAGCAAAACAAAACAAAATCACATAGTTACACACCCAAACACAAGCACTATTCACACTTTATTGTATTCAGCACAGCACCCACAGCTGATATGGTAACTGCCACCCTTACCCGGATCCAAGTGGCCAACCCATAGATATAAGTGAGAGGTTTCTATTATATTCAGTACCAGGAATAACCAACTACCCGCAAAGAACACAGCCTTTCCCTAGCACTTTCATCCACCTACGGGAAAAGGTAATTAATAGGTTCAAGTATTCACCAAGGTTAAGATTTTTATGTAAATAATGGAAGAACTCCACCCCATCTCAGACACCTGGTGTAAAGAGGAAGTAAATTAACGGAGGTCTCCGGCCAGAGTACACACCTGGAGTCAAGAAACTGGCCGCCAGAGATATAACAGAAATAGATCACGCTTGCAAATGTTTCTGAGTTCCTACGAAGATTGGCAAGAAACAACTTTGTTATTATCACCATTATTAGCCGTTTTTGAGGCACCGCCAGCTACATAACCTACTTAAAAGGCAGAGAAATCTGAAGCTGTCTGATGCATTTCAAAGGATAAGGTAACATCCTCCGGGTAGCCAAGACCTATAAATAGGCTTTAAAAAGCATTGGGTCCTTTTTTAAAAGTCAACGTTGACTATTAAAAAAAAACCATGGAATCTGTTCTTTATTGAATTTGAAACTTCAAACCTTTGACAATAACTTTGACAATATAACTAGGATCACAGTGACATTATGGGTAAGTTAACCGAAGTTGCTCTGGGTACACCTAACAAATTCTAACCTTTCTGGGGCCAGAAGCTGAAGCCAATAGTTCATTCTATGTAGTACCTATCATAATGCCCTGTGTAAAACAGTGCTTAACACCAGAAACGGGTTGATGGTAAGAAGTGGAACCTTTTCAGGCTGCACATGGGCTATACACAGCATGAATACTGTAGCCAGATTAATCTGGCTGAAATACCACTCTCTTCGTGACACTATCCTGATTCATCCACCCAAATCTGTTATTTAGGACTGTTCTAGGTGCAGAGCAGTGAACAAAACCAAGTCCCTAGCCTCGTGGAGCTTATATTCTCCGGGGAATGACAGACAGGCAGGAGACCACAGGCCTGCGGTGCCGGGAAGTCCTCAGTGGTGTGGGGCAAACGCTAGGGGAGGGGGAGCCGGGAGGCAGGGTGTACACGGGTCGCCGCCAAACTCCGCCAGGCTTCCTCTTTGGGCTCCTCCCCTCCTGCCTACCCCCCCCACCCCGCCCCCGCCCCACCCACCCAGGAGGCCAGAATGACCTGGACAACCCGTCTGTGTCCATCTCTCTCCCCCACTGAGACTCCTTCAGGGGTGCCCTGCTTGTTGGAGAGAAGAGCATCCCTGCGTGTTCACCCCGGTGGAGCCCCGCAGCTGCACATGTCTGGGTTAAACAAGAACCTCATTCACCTTCCTTGTCTGCCTCCTGGATGGCTCTCAAGGTAAATGAGTTAGTTGGCTACGACTTCTCACAACACCCTGTACCTACCACAATCTGCGACTGCCTGTGTGTGTGTCTGCTGACGGTGTGTCTCCACAACCGACTGCATTTTCCATGAGGGGGGTAACAACTCCGTCTGTTTTGCTCACCAGTACCTCCCCCCGAGCCCAGCAAAACGCCACCGCACAGTCGGTGCTGAGGGAACTCCAGAGCGAAAACCCTCTTCCCTCGGGCCCCGCCCCCCCAGCCCCACTCCTGCCCCCGGCCCGGCCCACACCTCCCAACCCTTCCAGGACCCTTCCAGCGGCCCTCCCCCATCAGCCCCTGCCCCGGTGTGTCCCTGCCGCGGCACTCCCTCCTCCTGCCAGCCCCTCCCCCGCCGCTCCCTCCCATTTGTCCCTGCCCCGTCAGTCCCTCCCCCTGTCAGTCCCTCCCCCCGCCAGCCCCTCCCCCATCGCTCCCTCCCATTTGTCCCTGTCCCGTCAGTCCCTCCCCTGACAGTCCCTCCCCCCGTCAGTCCCTCCCCCTCTCAGCCCCGCCCCCCGTCATGCTCACTGAAATTCCCCTTGGCCTGAACTCCAGACTCTCACATGGATGTGTTATTGTCCGTTTGTTCTCGGTTTATCTTCCCCCCCCCATTCCACCTCCCTTCTCTTCCCCCCAACATTCAAAATCAGACCACAGGGCTTTGTAAGTTAACTGATTGTTACTTTTTCCAGGCTTGCTTCATTTTAGAGAAGACACCTAGATGAAAAGGAAGGGTCTTAACAGAAACTGAACAAGACAAAACCAGGTGGCAGGCCCCAGCGCTGCAGCCCCAGTTCTGACGCTGAATAGCAGTGTGACACCATCTCTGCTCCACAAGTCATTTCTTCGCCCTGGCCTCAGCTTCCCTTTTTTAGATGAGAGAGAACTGAATTAGCTTACCCCAACTTCCTTTCCAATTCATAGGGTCTAGAACTGTACCCCTCCCCAGAAAGGGAGAGGTTGGCCCTAAAGAATACACTTGAGAGGCACCCATAGTAGAGGGGTGTTAGGGTAACACCAGCTACCATTACGCAGAAGAGGGACTAGAAAGGTCTGTAACACCCCACGACAACCACAGGCTTCTGGCTTATCTCTGAGGAGGGGGACTTTAAAAAGCAATACAGGGGCTTCCCTGGTGGCGCAGTGGTTGAGAGTCTGCCTGCCAGTGCAGGGGACACGGGTTCAAGCCCTGGTCTGGGAAGATCCCACATGCCGCGGAGCAACTAGGCCCGTGAGCCACAACTACTGAGCCTGCGCGTCTGGAGCCCGTGCTCTGCAACAAGAGAGGCCGCGATAATGAGAGGCCCGCGCACCGCGATGAAGAGTGGCCCCCGCTTGCCACAACTAGAGGAAGTCCTCGCACAGAAACGAAGACCCAACACAGCCATAAATAAATAAATAAATAAATAAAAATTTTTAAAAAAAGCAATACAAACAAAAAACTCTGCACAGCCCTCTTCCCCTAATAGACATTCCAAAATAAAATCTGTTCTACCTCTGCCAGCTAAAGAGAATTTTCCTTCCATCTGCTGCTGAGAATCAGTTGTCACCCTAAATCTCTCCCTCTTTTCATCCTTCTCCCATGCCTGCTTTTTAATCAACCTGCTAACCTTCCAAGTGGCAGAGGCTTTGGGGATGAGCAGGAGAGCTGGAGACGAACCCACTAAATCGAAGGCAAGATAGATAATCTCATCAGATTGGTCTCTGCTTCAGAAACGCTGTATATCTCCACACCGACCCAGCTGAGACGAACACCCCTCTGCTGACACTGTCTCCTGAGACATACGTAAATATTATGTCTTTATCACATTCAAAATACCTACGTTTTTCCTTTCTGATATACTCATTTTCACTATGCCCTTTCCGTCAGAAGCAACAACTTGTTACTCATAAAACCAAACTTAAAAACAGCAGTGAAAGATAAAAAGAAGTTTTGATTTATTATCATATCCCAATTTTAACCTCAGACCTTTATATGTTATGAACCCAGCCGCATAGTTATTTCCCATCTTAACTGCTGCTGCAAATGCTTAAAAAGAAAAGAAACGTGTGTTTTTTATGGCTCCATGAGAGGGCAGACACACCTTTAGATACTACGGTGCTATAAAAATCAAGGTCAGGGTAATTTATCTCTTTCATTTCCCTGTTTCAAGGCCTCCTGGGAAAACAGACAAAAATAAAACGAGAATATTTAAGGCAAAATAATTCAACAAACTACAGAGCAGGGGAAAAAGTCAACTCAAAAAGTGACGAACATTTTATTTTCTCAAAATTGAAGTCCCTGATATGCTGAGTTTTTCCCTCCACATTCACACACAAAATCAACAAATGGGCCGGGCGGGAGCTTGTGCGATAACGACAGACTGAACCAAATAGCAAGGAGATTTTGTGCTTCTTATTCCACAGATCTTTGGGGACCAGTGTGCATTTTGGTGGAGGAGGAGTAGGGGGAGAGGTACTTGTGAACGAAACCTAAAGCCAACCATTTACGAGGATTTTTGACTGTAAAGTTGCAGAGTCTTCATATTATGGCAAGGGCCAGCTACACTTTCTTGGCATAAAGAAGGATAACATCTGATTCATCTGATGTCAAAATTCCAGATTTTACTGAGGAAATCTGATCCTGTCCACTGTGCTGTCCTGATGTCATAAAAAGTCATCTATCAACAGAATCTCAGGCCAGGCCACCTTCACGGGTGGAAACACCATGTGCCTCCCGATTAGGGCTGACTCTGAAGTACAGCAGAAGCTTTTTACTCAGAAGGACGCTTTCCTAACCACCCACCCTGTGACCTGCCCACCGGTGTCCTCACCTGCCAGCCATGCGGCCTCGCACAGACATCTGGCCTTTCTGAACTTCACTTTCCTTGGGGGAAAAGAAAAACAACCTATTTCACAGAGCTGTGGTAAGAATTAAACAAAGAAGGTATTTAGAATGGACTAACAGGGTCTGGAACACAGGAGGCTCTCAATAAAATGGACTAATGCATCCAGCTGACATTCCCCATGATGTTCGGAACTGTTCTGACCCTGGGCTGTGATAAAGCACAATTAAAGGCCTCTAGGCCACAGCAGCCAAGCCTCCCTCCCAGCGACTCGACTCAGGGAACAAAGAGAGAATGACTGTTAGGGGTGGGTGATGAGCAAAGGTCCTTGAGAGCCGGAGAGAACTACCATTCAGAGATTAGATACGCGGTTCTTCAATGAAAACGCAATCAAATCCCACCAGTATCAGTGGCACAGATACAACTGTCTCTCTTTTTTTAGTAGCACTATTTCACTCTCCACCACAGACGAGTATCTACGTAGTATAAAAGGCTAACAGCTCTTCAACAGGAGCTGAAGCCTCCCATTCTCTGCACTCCCAGCCTCCTGAGCAAGAAAAACCACCACCGGGAGCTGATCACTCACCCCTAACCGCGGCTCTCAGGCCCCCTTCACAGCAATGTCCCTTATCAAGCACCACTCAGGCAGACCAGGAGGGGAACCCTGCGAGAGGGCGGGAGGGAGAGAGGAAAAACCCGAGAAGGAATGCTGAGGATGCAGTTCTAAACCCTGCAGGTGCTCCAGGAGAAAGTGGACAGGTCTGTGGGTTTATATTTTAGGTCGTGTCGCTGACGGCTAAGCCTCTTTCAGTTCAAAGTCCATAATTCCATGAATCTAGAAGAATAAAGAATAATGAAAGGTACCAAGTGAGAAACGATTACCCTAGAATGATGAGAAGGCAGCTAGAAGGCAGCTGGAACAATTAAAAAGGGAAAGGCCAGAGTTTTCATTCCTCAGCTCTTTATAAGGTACAGAGAAATACATGTCTCAAAAAAAGCCTGCAACGCCACCTTGCTTTCACGCCCAGGAAGCAAATGCATCCATAACTGTACGGGAGAAATCATCTGCAGGCCAGGAAGTGAAACCTCCCAGCAACATTTGTCAAGAGCCTGCGAGGTGTCCGGCTCTGTGTGGAAGACTGGGCAACAGAGCTGGTCCCGGGCTCTTAATCCTCGGACCTTACAAGCTAATGGGAAAGACAGAAATGTCTTGCTTCGAGGGAGCGAAGGCATGTGTGCAGGGTATGGAAACACAGGGCAGGGCGCTCGATGGTGGGTCCCGGACAGCTTCCTCAAGTCGGATGCCTGAGCCGAGTCTCCAGGATGGGCAGGAGTTAACCAGGGAAAGGGAATGTAGAGAAAAAGCGTTTTCAGGCAAGAGGCATAAAGAGGTCTTTCTCAAAATATCAGCAGTTTTGACTTCTGGTCCCCTCCCTCCTCCATCCTTAGCTTTGAGGAGAGGAGTCAAGATAAGAGCATGGGTTGTTTGGAGCCTCAAGGACCAAAGTCTCAGTCTCACTGCTGGCTCCCCTTTGCCAGAGGGCTGTGATCAGCTACAGCAGTTATGTTCTTGGAAAAATAAGAGGCAGCTATGGAAAGTCAGTGCGTCCGTATCTCACATTTGGGTTTAAGTGCAATTTTCTGAATCTGTAGTCCAAAAAGATGATAGAACAGAAGGAAGAGCTAGCTTCTCATACCAGTTATTTAAATAAAGCAGAACGAGAAAGTTGGGGGGGGGGAGAGAGGAAGGAAAAACGGGGAGAGTAGGGTTTAGGAAAGGGACGTTTGGAAAGAAACCTCTTGTACTATTGGGCGTTTAAATATATAAAAGTGAAAAATCTCTTCTAAATCAAGAAGCAAAGTTAGAAGATCAGTGCCAAGCTGAGAGAAAGACTGTGAAAAAAAGTTACTGCATAAGGAGTTCTACGAAATCAGTTAAGCTCCCCAAATTACTAGTAATTGCACGGAGAAAAACATATCTTTACAGTGAAGAGATCTGGCAGTTACCTGTAACCAAATGATCAGATTTGGTATCACTAATAGTGGGACACCCTGACACTGTGCATCTTCGACGTGACTATCTGTGAAGCAAACTCATCAAAAATGTTGAACCTAAATGTAATCAAGCCTTCGGGGCCTACCATGTGGTTTACAGGAAATACAGGACCCAGAGGAACATGTTAAACAAAACAAAACACAAATACGGAATGTAGGACGTTTTTCAAGACAACTGGACTGGTCACTTCCAAAAGTCGATGCCAAGAGGGAAAAGGTAGAATGATTTTTCTATGTTAAAAGAGACTGAAGAGGGGCTTCCCTGGTGGCGCAGTGGTTGAGAATCTGCCTGCCAATGCGGGGGACACGGGTTCGAGCCCTGGTCTGGGAAGATCCCACATGCCGCGGAGCAACTAGGCCCGTGAGCCACAATTACTGAGCCTGCACGTCTGGAACCTGTGCTCCGCAACAAGAGAGGCCGCGATAGTGAGAGGCCTGCGCACTGCGATGAAGAGTGGCCCCCGCTTGCCACAACTAGAGAAAGCCCTCGCACAGAAACGAAGACCCAACACAGCCAAAAATACATAAATAAATAAAATTTTAAAAAAAAAGAGAGACTAAAGAGATGAAAACCAAATGCATAGTATAAGCCTTGACTGAATCCTGATTCATAAAAATCAGTTACAAAAGACATTTTGACAGGAGAAATTTTAATATAGACTGTATGTTATATAAATATTTTTTGGCATGAAAATGACATAATGGTTATGAAATGAAATGCCTTTATTTTTAGGAATAAAATGTCATGATGTCTCCAACTTTTCTTCCTGAACCATTTGAAACTAAGAAGACAGATACATAAAGCAAATATGGCAAAAGCTAGCAAATGTGAGCTGTGCAGGTGGTGGTTATAAAGGTGATGGTTGCACCTTTATTTCAACTTTTCTGTTACAATATTTTTATAATAAAAAGTTGAAAAAAAATGGAAAAGGAAAGACCCACATCCCAACTAAAAAAAGAAAGAGCACATCGGAAGAACTAAAAGGAAATTCACAAATATAAAATAAATGGTTAAATTCAGGGAACAAAAAAACACACTAGAGATCAAAGAAACGCAAATTAAAACACCAGAGATGCCATTTTTTTTGGCCTATCAGATTAACAGAGCTTTGAATGCACAGTAATAATGGTACACAAAATTTTTGTACAGGTACAGCTATTTTGAAAAAGGATTCTTTTTTTTTGTTTTTAATTTATTTATTTTATTTATTTATTTTTGGCTGCATTGGTCTTCGTTGCTGCGCGTGGGCTTTCTCTAGTTGCGGTGAGCGGGGGCTACTCTTGTTGCAGAGCACAGGCTCTAGGCGCCCGGGCTTCAGTAGTTGTGGCGTATGGGCTCAGTAGTTGTGACTCGTGGGCTCTAGAGCGCAGGCTCAGTAGTTGTGGCGCACGGGCTTAGCTGCTCCATGGCATGTGGGATCTTCCCAGACCGGGGATCAAACCCGTGTCCCCCGCATTGGCAGGCAGGTTCTTAACCACTGCGCCACCAGGGAAGTCCCAAGGTACAGCCATTTTGGAAAACAGTTTGGCAGTTTCTTATGAAGTTAAACATACACTTACATATGACCCAGCATTTACCCAAGAGAAATAAAAACATACGTCCACACCAAGGCTGGCACAGAAACATTCAAATCCGTGCAATAATACTGATACAAGCAGCATCACAGATGAATCTTAAAAATATGCTGAACAAAAGAAGTCAGGCAAAAAGTGTATCTACTGTATGATTCCATTTACACAAAACACAGGACAAATCTAATCTATAGTGAGAGAGAGATGGGGAGGAATACCTGGAAAGGGTCTGGGGGAACCTTCTGGGGTGATGGAAATGTCCTGTATCTGGACTGCAGTGATTACACATGTGAATACATTTGTCAAAGTTATATAAGTGTGCATTTAAAAGGGTGAATTTTATTGTTTACGTATTAAACCTCAACAGAGCTGATTTAAAATTTAAAATTCCAGCAATGATAACCCAGAGCTGGGGAGAAGGTGGGGGGATGGGCTCCTGTGCACTGCTAGTGGGAATATTAGTTGGTAAACTTTTTCTTTTTAGGGGGTAACAGCTTTATTGGGACATAATTCACATACAATTCACTCACTTGAAGCGTACAATTCAATGGTTTTTAGTGTACTCACAGACTTGTGCAACTATCACCACAATCAAACTTAGAACATCTTCACCACCTCAAAAAAATATGCTGCACCCCTTGGTCATCAGCTCCCAAACCGAAGCAATTACTAATCCACTTGCTTTTTTTTTTTTTTTTTAAGTATTTACTTATTTATTTATTTTATTTAGTTTTTTGGCTGCACTGGGTCTTCGTTGCGGCACGCGGGCTTCTCTCTAGTTGTGGCGTGTGGGTTTTCTCTCTAAGTTGTGGCGTGAGGGCTCCAGGGCGCATGGGGTCTGTAGTCTGCGGCACGCGGGCTCTAGTCATGGCGCGCGAGCTCAGTAGTTGCTTCGCTGCCCCGCGGCATGTGGGATCTTAGTTCCCCGACCAGGGATCGAATCCACATCCCCTGCATTGGAAGGTGGATTCTTTACCACTGGACCGCCAGGGAAGTCCCCCACTTCCTGTTTCTCTATATGTGCCCATTCTGCACAGTTCATATAATTGGAATCATAAAATGTGTGGTTTTTTGTGACTGGCTTCTTCCACTTAGCATGTTTTCAAGGTTCATCCATGTTGGAGCGAGTGCTTCATCCCATTTCATGGCTAATATCCCATTGTATGGATATATCACATTCTGTTTATTTATTCATTAGCCGATGGGCATTTTAACTGTTTCCACCTTTCGGTTACGACGAATAATGCTACTAAGAACATTCGTGTACAAGTTTTTATACGGACATATGCTGTCATTTCTCTCAGGTACATACCTAGGAGTGCAACTGCTGGGGCAAATAGCACCTCTATGTTCAAATTTTTTTTTTTTTTTTTTTAAATTTTTGGCCACAGGGCATGTGGGATCTTAGGTCCCCAACCAGGGATTGAACCCACACCCCCTGCAGTGGAAGCTCAAAGTCTTAACCACTGGACCGCCAGGGTAGTCCCTATGTTCAATTTTTTAGGAACTACTAGGCTGTTTTCCACAGAGGCTGCACTATTTTACATTCCCACCAGCAGTGTAGGAAGATTCCAATCTCTCCACACCCTTGCCAACATTTATCACAACCTAGTGGGTGTAAAGCAGTATCTCAGTGTGTGTGTGGGGGGTTTTTTTTGTAAAGATTTTTTTTGATGTGGACCATTTTTTAAAGTCTTTATTGAATTTTTTACAATACTGTTTCTGTTTTATGTTTTGCTGTTTTGGCCGCAAGGCATATGGGATCCTAGCTCCCCGACCAGGGATTGAACCTGCACTCCCTGCATTGGAAGGCGAAGTCTTAACCACTGGACCGCCAGGGTTCTCTGATGATTAATAGTGTTGAACATCTTTTCATGTGTTTATTGGTCCTCTGTGTATCTTTGGAGAAATATCTATTCAAGTTCTTTGCCTGCTTTTAATTGGGCTGTTTGTCTTTTTACTTTTGAGCTGTAGTGTTCTTTATATACTCTAGATACACATCCCTTATTAGATGTATGATTTGCAAATACTTTCTCCCATTCTGGAGGTTGTCTTTTCCAATTGGTACAACTTCTGAAAACCAGTCTGGCAACATATATCAAAGATTTCAGTGTGAATGCTCTTTGATCTTACAGTTTTACTTTTAAGAGTTTATCTTAAGATAAAAGTTAAAGAAGTAGAATGAGAAAAGCTATAAACAAGAACATTCATCAAAGTACTTCTTAAACTGAATCTCAACCCTTACCTCACACCATATGCAAAAATTAACTCAAAATGGAGCATAGTCCTAAATGTAAGAGCTAAAACAATAAAACTTCTTGAAGAAAACATAGGAAAAAATCTTAGAGGCCCCGGGTTTGGCAAGATTTATTAAATAGGACACAAAAAGCATGAACCATTTTAAAAAACATGCACTGGACTTCAACAAAATTAAAAACTTTTGCTCTTCAAAAAACAACTGAAAATGATGGTACAGGTCTATTTTTACCTATACAGGCACAGAAAAAAGTAAAAAGGGCACAGTGACAAAATAAAGTAAATAAATCCAAGAAGAACGTTTCAGAGGATGCTGCTCTTTTCTATCTTTTTGAAATGTCTGAATTCTCCATCTGACAATGAGTATGTATTTCTATATAATAAGGAGAAGGGCTGGAGAGGACCCTCCATAAAGCTATTTCTATTTTGAAAAGGGGAAAAAGTGAATTTCCTTCTGGTAAGTAATAGAAAGTAATATTTAATTAGCCAGGGGACATAGTTTACCATTGTGATTTGGAGTTGTTGTTTTTTTTTTATTTGCCACATTTCAGAAATGAGAATAAACTGTAATTTTCTTAAGAGCTTAATATTCTTAAGATTTGCAGATAATTTCTTTCATACAAACAAGTTAACCTGGTCAACAAATTTCAGTGATGTAACTTGATAATAATGGCTTAAAATTACACTGTAAAAGAAGTTTATATGTATAGCATTATCTCGCAACTATCTGGAGCTTAATTTAGTTATACCAAAGTAAGTACAAATAATTCAAGATAGATAGTAAAGGTCTGTGCAATTGACTCAGAGAGTCTCTAAACCCTCACTAAGTTAATTACTCTCATTTTACACTCAATTTAACAAGTTATGCAAACCAGTAGAAAATGAGAGGCACCAGACAAAAAGGGAGAGTAAATGGCAAACTCACTGCAGAACAAGTGGCAGCCAACAGCCTGGAGGAGACGATCCATTAAAGATCTGAAAACTCAACTCACGAGAGAGGCTGAGATGGTTGAGTAGAGAAGTAAACATACCTGATCAGTGCAACTTCATCAAGAAGTCACGATGGTACTAATACTACAATAAGTAACATTCAGAAATAGGTTTCTAAATAATCAAATGTTATATTAGACTCAGTATGTTCAAGAAAGCAGTGAAGATTATTAAGCATTTGAGAGGGATTTCCATTTCCCATTAAGAATGGTTAATTTTATAAAAGAGATGATTAATGAAATAAACAACAGTGATCTGGAAAACTGGCTTATATCAAAGGAAACTCTAGTCCTTAAGAGAAGGGCAAATAAATGAGTCATTTTTGCAAACATATTTTAATAGCTATCCACCCAACTTTAATACCACAAAACTCAAAGGACTGAACTAAAGTAGTAATTTAGCTCCATTGATAGATTCTTCTGTGCTCCCCGAAGTACACCATGTAGGTGGTTTCCAATCCCTCAGGAAGAACTAACGCTGTGGATAAGGTCATTTTACATCACCCCCTCCCATCCGTCCGGCTCTGTCCTCCTCGTAGAATCTCCTTGCCTTTGCATCTCCGTCTCTGAGAAAAATCACTTTAACTTGCCAGTCTGGGGCCAGGGTCATTAAAAAAATGGTTTCTCATACCCTGCATTTCTCCTAAGTTCTTCAGATGTCATATTGGGACCACACTGCATTTGGAGAGCTATCAATTCAGAGGCAGGAAAATGAAGTTCCCGACTCTGGAAGCAAGTGGAGGAGGCTCTGTCTTCCCTATGTGAGCTCCTTCACTGCAATGGGAGTTCCTGTTGTCCTCACCCGAGAGGCTGGGATTTCCACAAACACAGCTGGGTATGACTAATCTGACCACACAAACACGAAACGGAACGAGGGGCAGAGGTAAGACAACGCAACCTAATCAGCATCAGAAAGAACCAAAACACTGAGTGTCTGTCCCAGGCTCGCTCGAGCGACTGTGTCTGGGAGTCCAGCCAGAGGAATGATTCGCTCTTTGGATTAACTCCGCAGCTTGAGCTATCATACATGACAGGGACAGACGGCAGGCTAACAGGTCGGCAGGGAGGTCAGCTGGGCAGCAGCGCAGCAGGCAGGGAACCTGGCCGGGACAGGTGAGCGCCAAGGGAGGTTGAGGCCATGAGCAGGCAGCCTGATTCCTAAAAGCTCCACTCCTCCAAGAGGCCACGATGGCTGCGGCCCAGCTGGGGTCCAGGAGTGGCCTGGGATGCCCGCTGACCAGGAGAAGACTGTCTGCTCTGGATGGTTAACTGACCTGCTGCTGAGCAGAGAGGGCAAAGGAGAGCAGTTTCTCCCCTCTGGATCGGGCAGTCCTCCTTCCACCTCCCCCCAGGAACGCCGCTGAGGTGGAAGAATAACAGCCGTTTCAGAGCACTGAAGCGATGGAGCCATTCAAACCGAACCAACTGGTACTTTAATCCAAACAATGATGGTTTTGTCAGAAGACTGCAACAGCCCACCAAATCCTGCCCTCCTCTCCTCACTTCTACCCCTGACTTTGAGACACCATGCTAAAAAGAGGGAAAGAAGTTACACACATAAACCAACATCGGCCAACGCATGTGACTCAACACAGGCAGGCCAGCTGCCATTCAGTGATGACACATCACCGGAGCTGACCGTTGTACAGCCGTGGAGCTCCTACTCCAGGGACATATTTGAGTCTCACATACTGATACATCTCCAGCAATTCCAGACAACAAAGAACACAGGGCTGAAAGGTCAAGTTGTTCTACGGTGCTGCTGGGTCACTGTTCCAGTCGATCGGGGCGGGCAGCACACCCAAGACCTCAGCTGGAGCTACTGAGCCAAGGCGGCTGCTCCCAGCTTCACGGGAGCCTGAAAGCTGTTACCCTCTAGGACAGGAAGCAGAAAAAATTTTCTCTGCAGGGAAGAACTGAGGGATGAGAGGCACCAGAAGATTACAATATTTCTCATACCACACCCTGCCCTGCTCACTTCATCCATACTTCACCAATCAGTGGCAATCACCTCAAACACTACCACAGACACACCCATCACTCCAAGGAGCCAGCAATCGGCATAAAAACAGAGATAAGCAAACAAAGTTATCGGGCAAAAAGCAGCTGGCACATACAGGCTGAGCCAGCTCAACGGCAATCAGTAGGTCCTCCGGTAGGCTGCTCTACCAGAGAAGCATCTGGAGGAGGCCGTGCCCACCACAGGTAAGTTTCCCCAGCACCACCTGCCTGCTGGCTCTCAGGTACTGTGCAAGGACATCACCAAGGACAAGCCAGGGGCAGAGCTCATAAGTGGGTTCCTTGCTTCTCTGAGAAGGCTTTTTCCCCATGGAACAAAGTCTTTTGCCAAGGTTTCTCGTGGGGGAAAAAAATCATGAATTTCAAAGCCAGAAGGAAATAGAGGCTGGTCCAATAAATAGGGAACCAGCCTGGGAGAGCGCTAGGAGGCTGGGGCCAGGCTCTGCTGGGGTAGGAGGTGGAGGCCGCAGTAAGGAGCTCTGGGCCAGAATGTAGCCGGTGGACCCGGATGTCACAGGGGCAGCCTAACCTTGCCACTGGGCCTAGGGAGTCGTAATGACCTGATCCAGCGTTTAAAACGTCACCAAAGTCCTCTTGTCTCGGCTCAGCCCCTCTGCCACCACTCTGTCACCAGTGTGGGTGGTCGGATAGACGGAACCATAGAAACCCCACCAGTGATCGCGCTGACAAGTAAGGCTGCCGAAAAGCCAGAAATCAGCATCTCTGGACTCGATGTGACAGAAAGCATTTAAATTGTTTTCCAGAGAGCTGAGTCAGCTTTCCCTTCCGTACACCAAGTCATCCCAGCGTCTGGTTTGTGGCTCGCAGGAACACGCCTCCACTCGGCTCCCCATCTCAGGTGGGCTCGCCACAGCTGGGCAGACTCACAGCTGGAATCACCGCCTTTCGTGAAGCTCAACGCTCTCCCTGCCTCTCAAAAGCCGAGGGACGGCATCCACCTGCTGGCATGAGTGCCGAGCCCTGGCCTCGGGGCGTGAACATGCAAGCTCAGCCTGGGTCCAGGCATGCTGCTGAGGGGTGTGTCAGACGCCTTCCTCCGTGTCCCCTGCCCTTCTGCAGGCTCAGAATGCAGCCAGCCTTTCTCTCTGTAGCCTGAGGCGCAGACAAAGGCTGCTGCTGAGCTGCATACCTGCTCACCACCACCTCCACACACACCTTATCCATGCAGGCAGGAGGGTGGGACAGGCCAGGCCAGGTGCCTTTTTTCCAGAGTCCTGCTGAAAGGTTCTCAGGTAAATGGTTCTTTCCGTCAGGAAGGAGGAAGAGGCAGAGGGACATTTTCATAGAAAGTAGGGATACGGTAAGATAAATAGAACAGGGGCTCAGAAACACAAAAATATCATGAAATATTCTCAATGACCACCCGAGAGGGATTCAATAAATAATAGTACATTTCATTGTGTGGACAATGAAATACAATTCAGCCACTAAAAAATACTGCAGATGAGTATTTGGGGACTTGGAAAGGTGTTCATAATCTATTAAATAGAAAAACAAAATACACTTACCCTGCCAAAAAAACAAAAACCCCACAAGGTCTGGAAGGATAAACACCAGGGAATTGACAATGGTTATCTGTGGGTGTTGGGATTTTTTTTTTTTTCTTCCCCTGGAAGGAGACCCAGAAATACAGTCAAATTCCAAAAAGTAAGGTGCTAAGCTCTGAAGAGTACTTCCCCAATTTCTCAGTAAGCGTGCTTAACTGCACCCCTGAGAAGTACAAATTCTATTTCAATCTGGCTTAGAAGCAAAGTCATGGCCTTTAAGAACCATAAAGCTATTTGCCAACACCTTTATAGATCAGATCAAATACAGACAGAAAATCCAAGAGCTGGAAAGGCTCAGAACGTGTGCAGGGTGGCTGCATGGGAACGTGTGTGCGTGTGTGTGTTGGGCGGAGGGTTCAAAGCAAGCATGTCCATTCCTTTCTTAACCACCTCAAGTACACGTACACGCACACACACACACACACACACACACAAGTGCACACGCACACATACACACTTAGCTGGGGAAGCACACACACAAGTACACACGCGCACGTACACACTTAGCTGGGGAGGCAAAGCCAGAGGCACGTCACGTAACGTCAAATGCGTAGGTTAGAAACGTTAAACAAGAGCCAAGCGAGAGGCCTCCGCAGGCTAACTTCAAGTTATGATTTTGTTTCAACTACAACCAAATCAACTGTCTGGAGTTAAGTCAAATGATTACCCCTTTCTTTCACCCCAGAATCACCCTATGAAAACAGCCCCACCCCAGGCAGCTACGGTGGTGAAGTTAAGGGGTAACAGTCAGAAATGGAATGTAAAGCTATGAGTGACCTACCGTCCAATAACTTCACAAAATGGAGAGTCAACCCTCCACCTCCAAGTCAAGATTATTTAAAATAATTGCCCTAGTTCCTCGTAACTCAGAGTAACTGTCTACCAGGAGCATGCATAACTCTGGGGTTTACCAGAAGGATAGTCTTAGATTTTGTATTCAGAAGATGATGGTCCTGTGATCATATTAACTTAAACACAGCATGAAGGGACACTAAGGGTAAGAACACCTCACAGGACTTTCCCCGTGCCAGGGCTGACCTGCGGCAAACAGCACCACACAGCACCCCTTCATCTCTTAGGCCAAGACTCACTTCTAAACTAGATGCAACCGAGATTAAACTCATTTCCCCAGAATTCCTAATACCTGAACTCAGACATTAGGTAGAAACTGAAATGTAGAGTTCACATACAAATTCAGATTTCTTCCAATTTTCAAATATGCCAGACCGCGTAACACTGAGCTCACATTCCCAAATAGCAAAAGTCGCCTGGCGCTGAGCGCTGGCTGCCCCCTTTAGACCAGGCACATATCCTCCAGTTCACCACAGACCGCTCCACTCCCTGTTGGCCTTCCATCACGGAGGCCCAGTCAATTGCAGTTTATGCTTGCATGGTTTTCATAATAAAGAAATGTTTCTATGTAACCATGACTATATCAAAAGCCAGAAAATAAAAGACAGCAAATGTCCTCTTTGCCTTACCGATGACCACTTTATTTCCTGGTCCTTGTGGGCATTTGACTTTGTGACCCCTGACCCAGACAATGTTAAAAGAAAAAAAGGTCTTATCAGGATAACCTTAGGGTGATTTGCCAAGCTATGAGGTAACTTGGAGAGCCGAATTCCTGAGTCGATTTTAATCTAGGGGAAATGCCCAGGACAGGTCACCTTCCCAAACAGTCTCTCATTTACTGTACACAGAAGAGATGGAAGACAGAGAGTCATGGAATTTCTAGACACTGACATATTTAGGATCTTCAAGATCATATCGTCCAGTGCTTCCCAAGTAAGACTCCCTAAAGATAATGCTGAAAACCTAAACTGTTTGGATTTTTTTTTAAATAACAGCTTTACTGAGACATAATTTACACATCATGAAATTCACCTTTTAAAAGTGTTCACTGGTTTCTAGTATATTCACAATGTTGTGTAACCATCACCGTTCCCTAATTTTAGAACATTTTCATCACTCCTTCAAAATACCCCATACTTGGGCTTCCCTGGTGACGCAGTGGTTAAGAATCTGCCTGCCGGGCTTCCCTGGTGGCGCAGTGGTTGAGAATCTGCCTGCCAATGCAGGGGACACGGGTTTGAGCCCTGGTCTGGGAAGATCCCACATGCCGCAGAGCAGCTGGGCCCGTGAGCCACAACCACTGAGCCTGCGCGTCTGGAGCCTGTGCTCCGCAACAAAGAGAGGCCGCGACAGTGAGAGGCCGGCGCACCGTGATGAAGAGTGGCCCCCGCTTGCCGCAACTAGAGAAAAAGCCCTCGCACAGAAACGAAGACCCAACACAGCCAAAAATATATATATAAATAAAAATAAAAATTAAGAGCTTTGAGATATAATTTTTTAAAAAAAACAGACATTCTATAAATAATCACAGAGGTAACTATAATATCACTCAGTGCTTAGAAGGAATAGTAAGAAGTGCTATGAGAGGTTATATTCATGAGATTCAGGGCTTTCCTGAGGAAGTGACAATTAAGCTGAGGTCTGTAGTAAATGGGGTAAACAGTAAGGAAGAAATTATTTAAGGCAAGTGGAACAGCTTTAAAAAAAAAAAAAAAAAAGAATCTGCCTGCCAATGCAGGGGACACGGGTTCGATCCCTGGTCCGGGAAGATCCCACATGTTGCAGAGCAACTAAGCCCGTGCGCCACAACTACTGAGCCTGTGCTCTAGAGCCCGTGAGCCACAACTACTGAGCACACATGCCACAACTACTGAACCCCGTGCGCCTAGAGCCCGTGCTCCGCAACAAGAGAAGCCACCGCAATGAGAAGCCTGGGCACCGCAAGGAAAAGTAGCGCCCGCTCGCTACAACTAGAGAAAGCCCGCGCACAGCAACGAAGGCCCAACAAACACAGCCAAAAATAAATTAATTAATTAATTAAAAAAAAAAAAAACCATACCCATCAGCAGTGACCATCCACCCTTGCCTCCCCCAGCAACCACTCCTCCACTTCCTGCTTTATGGGTTTGCCTAATCTGGACATTTCATACAAATGGAATCACAGCATGTGGTCCACTGTGACTAGCTTCTTTCATTCAGCAAAATGTTTCCAAGGTTCATCCATGTTGTAGCACGTGTCAGTACTTCATTCCCAAAGTCGTTTTCAATATTTTCAAACATATTTATTTGTCCATGATAAAGCCAGGTGGCCACTGTTTAAATAATGTGATTTTCTCATTTTTCTAACATTATGAACATTTTCAAACATACAGAAAAATTGAAAGAATTAGATGGTGAACGCCCATGTACCCACCACCTGAATGCTACGATTGCCACTTTGATGTATTTACTTTGTCAAAATTCATCTACCCACCCAACAACCCATCTTATTTTGCTTAAGCAGTGGTTCTCAAAGTGTGATTTGGAGACCCCTGAGGGCCCCTGAGACCCCTTCTGGGTCCAGGATATCAAAACTATTTTCAAAATAATACTAAGAGGTTATTTTCCTTTTTCACTCTCATTCTCTCAAGAATGGTGAGGTTTTCCAGACACTCGATATCGCAGCAGACGAATGCAAAGCAGATATGAGGATCCAGCTGTCTTCGAACTAAGCATTCACTAAGAGATTTGCAAATGGGGAAAACAATGTCATTCTTCTCATTATTTTTTTTGAAAAGAGTTGTTCTATATAAAGATATGTTATTTATGTTAACATGGTAAATGGGGTTTATTATTTTTTAAAGTACTTTAACAAATAGTTTTACTTTTCCTCAGTTTTCATTTCTAATACAGTAAACATCGATATAATCCACAAACAAAAGCTCTCTGGGGTTCTCAACATTCAAGAGCACAAAGAGGTCCTGAGACCAAAAAGTTTGAGAGCCACTGTTTTAAAGCATTTCAAAGATAAGATGCTGACATCAGTACACTTCGTCCCTGAGTTCAACATTTGTCAATGGCTCTTTTTGTTTCGGGTGAGATTTACACATAATAAAATGCACAAATCTTGAGTGTACCATTCAGAGAGTTCTGACAAATGTATACACAACCCCCTTCATGATATAAAACGTGACCATCATTCTAAAAGGTTCTCTCCTGCTTCTCATCAGCCGGTCCCCTCTTCAACCCCCCTCACAGGCAGGGACTGGTCTGATTTTTTTTCACCGTAGATTAGCTTCGCCTATTCTAGAACTTCATATAAATGGAATCAGTATATAATCTTTTGGGTAAGGCTTGTGTCACTTGACGTAATGTTTCTGAGATTCATCTGTGTTGCTGCACATACCAGTAGTTTGTTCCTTTTTATTGCTGAATACAATTTGTTTCTAAGGCTATATCTCTCAGAAACATAAGGTCCATGGAAGAAAAATAAGATTGGTAACCATGATTCGAGTCTAACCTCTCCCACTTTTTTTCTTTCTTTACGGTTAAAGACACCCAGACTTATGAGGCTAAAGGATATGCTGCCAGTCAGTGGCACCCCTATCCAGTGGTGTTGAATCCATCATCTTTCCACCATATTCACTGCCATTTCCTGTTCTCACCTTGTAAGGAAGTTCCTAGCTGAATCTTCAAGAGACCTTTACTACAGGAAATGGAAAGTCAACATCCAAATAATGAAGCTACTAGGCTTCCCTCAAAAACCTGCCTGTCAATGAATGGATAAACAAAATGTAGTATATTGACACAGTGGAATACTGTCCAGGAATAAAAAGGAACAAAATATGGATATGTGTTATAAACATGGATGAACCCTGCACACATTACACCAAGTGAAAAAAGCCAGACACAAAAGACCACATACAGTATGATTCCATTTATATGAAATGTCCAGAAAAGGCACAGACAAGCAGATTATAGACATATAAAGCAGATTAATGGTTGTCTGGGGCTAAAGTGGGAACCGGGATTAAACGTAAAAGGGTAGGAGGGATCTTAGTGGGGTGATGGAATGTTCTAAAACTGGATTGCGATAATGACCGCACAACAAAAAAATAAATCAATGAACTGCACACTTACAATGACTGCATCTTATGGTACATGAATATATCTTGATAAAGCTGTTAACAACAACAACAACAACAAAAACTTGTCTGTACAAGTGGAAGAAAGAGTCTTGCTCCAAGGCAGAGAATGATCCGTTTAATAATTTAAAGAACAAAGGAGGCAATGTAAAAGACCCCGCTACTCAACTGGAAAATAGTTGTTTAAAACAGCAAGCTAATATAATCATATACTGTTTTAAGAATTCGCTGAAAGTGTTTCATTTTATAAATTTATTTATTTATTTATTTATTTATTTATTTTTGGCTGCGTTGGGTCTCCGTTGCTGCACACAGGCTTTTCTCTAGTTGCGGCGAGCGGGGGCTACTCTTCGTTGTGGTGCACGGGCTTCTCATTGCGGTGGCTTCTCTTGTTGCAGAGCACCGGCTCAGCACGTGGGCTTCAGTAGTTGTGGCACTTGGGCTCAGTAGTTGTGGCGCTCGGGCTTAGCGGTTCCGCGGCATGTGGGATCTTCACGGACCAGGGCTCGAACCCGTGTCCCCTGCATTGGCAGGCGGATTCTTAACTACTGTGCCACCAGGGAAGTCCGAAGGTGTTTCATTTTAATAAATAAGAGGAATTTATAAATTCACTTTCTCTAGAAAGCGTAGTATCCAGCTATCTGGGCAGGTCCCATAAGATGAGGTAGTCCATTTGCAAATGGGTCAGTTACTACCTGAGCATATGAAGGGGTTCTTTAGGTTGTTTTTTGTTGTTGTTTTGTTTTTTAATAAATTTATTTATTTTATTTATTTATTTTTGGCTGCATTGGGTCTTCGTTGCTGTGCACGGGCTTCTCATTGTGGTGGCTTCTGTTGTTGCGGAGCACAGGCTCTAGGCGCACGGGCTTCAGGAGTTGTGGCGTGTGGGCTCAGGAGTTGCGGCTCACGGGCTCTAGAGCACAGGCTCAGTAGTTGTGGCGCACGGGCTTCGTTGCTCCACGGCATGTGGCATCTCCCCAGACCAGGGCTCGAACCCATGTCCCCTGCATTGGTAGGTGGATTCCTAACCACTGAGCTGCCAGGGAAGCCCTTGGTTGTTTTTTAAAAAGCCAGAATACTGGGTAAATATCTGGAAGCTAGGTTAATTCTCCTACTTTCTACATAAGAAGCTGTTTTTTGTTTTGATGATTGTTCCATGGTGACAGAGCAAGAGAGGCTGCCTTCTTCCCTATGCCCACAAGCCACAGAGGGAAGAAGTGGTAACTAGCGTTCAAAACAGACCCTCCTATGCACAGAATATTCCTCAACAGTGTAACTGTGCTAACAACACCCCCACGGGGTCCCCTCCGCACTGCTGCTCCTACCTGCAGCCTCGTTCTCCCTGCTGTCCCTTTATGAGCTCTTTTCTCCCTGGCCTCACTCCTCACTGTTCCGCAACCGGATTCTTTATGTTCACTTCTGAGACTCAAAAGCTATCGACAAGGAATTCAGTTTCTGGAATTATTTTTCCAGATCTTGTACGTCCTTCTGGAGCTACCAAATAACCTCTTCTACACTGCCTCCTTCTAGAAGGTTTGTCTGATGGTGCAGTTTGACCCCAAACACATTAGGAATGCTAGATCTGGAGAGGTTTCCTCGTAGGGCATTCAAGACCAGGCGGTACTCCTCTACCACAACCAGACCCAAGTGAGTAAAAAATATCATTCGGGATATGATAGTATATATTTCACAGCAAAAAACAAAAAACAAAACAAACTGCCATCCCAAATACAAGCTCAAAACGCCAAAACCTCCCATGGCCAACTGGCCCCTCATGAGGCACGACAGGGGTTAGGGAGGCAAGACAGAGCAGCTGGGACAGAAGAAAGAAGCCCGGCGCCTGGACTGGCCTAGACTGGTCGGGGCTAAGTGGAGAACTGCTCTGGCGACAGTGAGGACCTCCCTGGACACCACGGTGTCCCCCGACGCTGACAGCCCCTCGCAGCCCCTTCCCGGGGAGCTGCTCCGCCCACGGCCCACGTGGCCAAGTTCAGTGCACAGCGCAACACAGCAGCGTCCCCAGCACCACTCACACCAGCCACGCGGCTGCCGGGGCTCCCTCGGCTTCCTCATTGCAGCCCTGGCCCCCACGGCTCAGGCCAAAACCCTCAGGGTCCCTGCTGATTCTTTTCTTACATCCCCTAGGTCCGATCCACCGGCAAGCCCAAACCCACCCTGAATCCACGCACTTCTCACCACCTCCACTGCCCCCACTCTGGGACCCACGTGCGCTCCCCTTGCCCTCCATCCCCTAGTCCCCACTGAGCAGCCTCAACAAGCCAACTCCCAGAGCAATGAGCAAATATCCTAACCTCTTACCACCCAGCAAGGCCCCTTCCCTCCTCTTCTCCTACCACTCACCCTGCCCTCAATGTTCTAGCCACGCTGGCCTTGTTCCTAGCCCCGGAATGTGCCAAATTCATTCCACCTTGGGCCTCTGCCTCGGGCTCTTCCACCGCCTGGAATGACTACCCACGTCTGGTTCCCACTCGCCACTCAGGTTTCAGTTCAACCTGAAATGTCACCTCATCAGAACACTTCTCCAACCCGCCGAGATACGGTGTCCCCCACCCTGCCCACCCCCATCACTTTCCATCTCCCAGCGTGTTTTATGTTCTTTATTGCAGTAACGATACAGACCTGATTTGCACACTGAATCCCCCGACAACAAACTCCATGATTTTACAATACCTGTAAGTCAGGTCATTGTGCCGTACACCTTAAATGTGTACAGGGCTGTATGTCACCTATATCTCAATAAAACTGAAAGAAAAAAAAGAATATAAATGCCATGAAGGCAGATGACTAATCGGTCCTGTTTACTACTGTACCCTGAAGGGCTAGAACAGTGCCTGGCACACAACAGAGGCCTGACTAATACTTCTGGAAGGAAAGGGCATCCTGTCCAAAGGCCATGGCTCGACTCACGCTCTGGGGTCCCTGAGGTTCTGCTCAGAGAGGGAGGGCGCTGCTGGTCTCCTTCTCAAGTACCTGAATTGGAGACGATGGACTAATTTAATTAGACAATTGGCAAAGAGCACTGACAGTAACGGGAAGCTCTAAGCAGGTCTGTGTGCGAAACACAGGCCATGGGCGAGCTCTAGTCAGGCAGACGCAGAAGCTCCCATAAGCAAGAGCTCTGAAGCAGAGAAGAGCAGGGCAGCAGGTGAGAGCGCCAGCTGGAAGCAGAAGATCCCAAAGAAAAGCAGAGCCTGAGAGAGGAGCTGAGTCACTTGATGGGGGTGAACCTTAAGGAAAGGGCAAGCTCCCCCTGCCGAGGGCCCACAGTGCCCTGGGACCCAACTCCAGTGTCCACTGAAGTCCGGCAGTCCTGGTAACCCTGGAGGTTCACGGGAGTACCAGCACCCTTCCTGATCCCTGCAATAAACCCCCATTACATGCGCTAGCACCAGAGGGTCCCTGATCCACGCAGCCAAAAGAGCTCTGCCTAAAACTCAAGCCCTGTGGCCTGGAATTCTAACCACAGACAGAATTCCAACAAGATACAAAATACCTAAGATATTTGCTGTCTGAACTGCACATTTCATACCCAAGAAGTAACTCAATTCTGGGGAACAGGAGCTCACACTCTGAATTTTTCATCAGCCATATAAGAATCCTTAAAGATAAGTACTATTAACTTTCTACAATACCCTACTCTGGAAACTGTGCAAGGGAACCAGGATAAGACCACTTTACAGACTTTCTTTTATATCGCGGGCCCTCCTATCACTAGATCCCCTGAAGTGGTGCCTAATACACTCAGCACAGCTTGACATAACTGCAGGGTGGGCTGCTATGCTCTCCTGTGGGGAAGACGCCTTCATAAAGACTTTTATACATGTGTTATGTGCTCAAAAACATCACCTCAAGAAACTTTTGAAACCAGTCTGTATTAGTTTCCTATTGCTGCTGTAACAAATGACCACAAAATTAGTGGCTTAGAACCACACAAATTTACTGTCTTACAGTTCTGGAGCTCAGAAGTCTGAAATGGGTCTCTGGGGCTAAAATCAAGATGTCAGCAGCGCTGGGTTCCTTCCGAGGACTCCAGGGGAGAATCTGTTTCCTTGCCTTTTCAAGCTTCTAAAGGTCACCCATATCCCTTAGCTCATGGCCCCTTCCTCCACCTTCCAAGTCAGCAGCATCAGGCCAAGTCTCTCTCCTGCTGCTCCCTCTCTGGTCCTCTCTTCTGCTTTCCTCGTCTACGTTCAAGGACCCTTGTGAATGATCACACTGGGCCCACCCACATAATCCAAAATAATCTCCCCATTTTAAAGGCAGCTGATTAGCAACCCTAATGCCTCTCTGCCATGTAACCTAACATATTCACAGGTCCCAGGAATTAGGACGTGGACGTCTCGAGGGGCCACTCATCTGCCTACAACCCCAGTCCGTGTGGGTCACAACACAAACACCACCCAGCAAAACACCACCAGGCTGTCCCACTCCACACCAACACCCCTGAAGCAGTCAGTGCTCCACAGAGGGTGTGTCTGTCTTTGCCGAGCTGAAGATAAACAAGGTTCACCAGAGGCAAGTTGCTGACGTTGGCCGCTAGGCCCCTGAGCTTCCCTTTGCGATTCCATGTGCAGTTCTCAGCCACCCAGTACGTGCCAGGCAACTGTTAGGCTCCGTGGGAAAGTCAAAGGTGAAGAGAGCAGGAATCTTGGGAAGTCAGGTCTATGGAAGAATACCACGCAGAACCAATAAGGTCGTGGATTTGCAGAGGATCGTGGCGTTCACTCCCTTTGAGAAGGACGGCAGGGCCATAGTCTTGAAGGAAGGGCAAGATTTTACCAGTGGGGAAGGGCAGCCCGAGGAAGGGCATGGAGCTGCCTAAGGGCATTTGTTTTCCCCATCTTGGTTTCTCCCGCCTTACATTCCTAGAGGAACTGGCGCTTTCACCTCCTCTCTTACAGAACTGCAGGCTTCTGTGAGAAGATGAGGGAGGTGACTTTTCAACTCCTTTTCAGCTCCCAGAGACACCGCCTTGGACAAGCTGCCTCACCTCCCAGCAACAGGGCAAATTAACTTCTGTGCTCAGGTCTTCTTTCCTTTTTTTTTTTTTTAAGTTTTAAAAATAGGAATTCCACCATCACCTGCCTGAGAGGGTTATTGTGACTTAGGATAACACAGAGACTCCAGGAGGGCGGTAGTTGCTCAGTTGGTGCGAATTTTCTTCCCTCCTCCCACCCTAGCAAATGAACTCCCTCCACGCTCCCCGCCAACCCCTTTCCCCGGGCTCTTCCCAATTTGATCACCCTTCTTCGCCCTTCCATCAGGACAGCAATCAGCCATTCAGCCTCTACAGAAAAAGGAAATTTGGTCCTGGACTACCAACAAGGAGAAGATAGGCAAAAGGAACTCTGGGGCTTCCTGCATAATTTTTGACAGTTAACACGGGGAAGGGGAGATAGGTATGAAACCCCAATGTCAGGGGAAACTGTCCACACTGATCCCGATTATGCAAACACACACACACACACACTGGCTTCACCACCCTGCTTGGTGCTGCCGTTGGACCTGGTTCACGTTGTTTATCACAGCCCTTGCTAACTGTTTTACAACTGTCTGTTTACCCCCACCCCAGGTTTGTGAGTTTCTGGAGGACAGATACGGTCTTTTCTCATCTCTGCAGCCCGCACTCCCATCTCCGTGTGCCCCTTTAATGGACAACGTATTATGATTAAAGACCAAGGAAAGCGCAAGAGAAGAGAAACTGCTTCTCTTCAGCATGGCTGCAGAAGAATAAAACTAATTTAGCCATTTGTGTGAATGGTTCCCATTTACAGCTAGTTATCGCACCTAGGATTAGAAAGTTCCTCTATGGAAAACTTAAAACTTGGAGGACGAGATGCTCTAAACCTTTAATCCTTGGGGATCAGGAACAGAGGGTAACTATACATATGTATACAGGGTTACATTCTAGAAACTTGTATCCCAAGGTTATCTTACAGGTCCAAATTAAAAGGTCTCCTCAAATATCCACTGGAGCAGAAATCCACTGTCCAGAAAGCTACTGCTTATCTTTAAATACATAAAAGGACTGTCTCTCCCCCCACCCCCCAGACATTCCCACCAAGGTTCCCTAATAAAGAGTTAGATAAAAAGAGAAGCGATGGGCTTCCCTCATGGTGCAGTGGTTGGGAGTCCACCTGACATTGCAGGGGACATGGGTTCGAGTCCTGGTCCGGGAGGATCCCACGTGCCACAGAACAACTGGGCCTGTGCACCACGGCTACTGAGCCTGCACTCTAGAGCTCGTGGGCCACAACTGCTGAGCCTGCGTGCCACAACTGGTGAGGCCCGTGTGCCTAGAGTCCGTGCTCCGCAGCAGGAGAGGCCACCACAATGAGAGGCCCGCGCACCACAATGAAGAGTGGGCCCCACTGGCCGCAACTAGAGAAAGCCCGCACACAGCAACGAAGATCCAATGCAGCCAAAAATAACGTAAATTAAAAAAAAACGAGAGAGAGAGAGAGACAAGTGAAACCAAAACCAACCACAAAAAGCTATCTACTAGATGTGTTCAGAATCCGCGTGGGTGATTTACATGTGTGACATTCCTCACAGTGTTAAGAGGACAAGAACCATGAACTATGTTCTAGAGTACATAGCTCCTTTGTGGGGCCTTAGAAAGTATGGACAAACCAAGAATGCATCCATCTAGCATTTGTCAGGCAGGCATTGGAAAGCCACACTGAAGACCCCAGTCAGACACGTTATTTCCCTCAGTTTACAAATGAGAAACTTGGGCTCCTAATAAATGTCAGCTGAATGAGGACGCAGAATGGATTCAGCCCATTAAACCTCCTCTTGCCTCTTATTTGCCGGGTACTAGACACATTCACAGACATTATCTCAGTTAATCCTCACTTCCACCCTGCAGGGGAGCTTTATCCTGCCCATTTTACAGTGGCAGACAGGAAGCCTTAGAGAAGGTAAGCCATGAACTTCTAAGCTCTGCCTTGGGGAGAGGCGACTTCTTCCCCTCCCAAACGTCCCAGTAATTGAACGCATGCACGCCGCGGGACCAAAGCAAGATGTTTCACTACAGGGCTTCTTAGCACCACAGCGTGGGAAGGACGTGCACGCCAGCTGCATGAAGCTGGAATCCATCCGCACTGTCACTTGCCCAGGTGGACCACGGGGCACATTCACACCTAGTCCCAACTCCTCAAAGACCCTATTCCCCCACCCGAAGTCAGTCTTGCCAAAGACCCTTCAGGAGTTCAAGACTTTGCACGTTCAGGGACAGATCACATTCAGAGCCCCTAGGCCACTTCACACGGCTGGGGAAAAAACAACCACAACTTCCCCTGCACTTAGTTCCTCCCCCAAAGAGCTGTTGAGCCTCATCTGGAAACAGCTGGGAGGCAGCAGTTAACAGGAAACCAAACCAAAAAAAAAAGCACAGAGTGTACCAGGGAGAGTTAGGCGGCTAGAACGAAGAGGCCAGGGGACAGACAGGAAGTTGAAGTTAGAAAGAGCCTAGGCCACAAACAGTCAGACAGAAGAGGAGGCCCAGCTGGCCTTCCCCTCAGCCCCAGGAGCAGAAAACCTGGAAAACAGTGATGAAGGCTCACACCGCACTGAAAGGGAAGTTAGGCCACCTCTGGGGTTAACTCTTCTTTCCTCCCTGCCCCCCATATCTAAACCCCCCTTCTCTGAAAGCCAGCTAGTGGTCGTGACAGGACAGCTGAGGTCAGAAACTCACTTCTGTTCTCATGCTGCTTTCTGGGCCAGAGGCTACAGCCCAGACAACTGGTTTTGAGTCACTCCTCTGTCAATCTGTAGCCGGGTTCCACACTGCCAACTCAACTCTGGGGCCATCCAAACGAGCCTCACGCGGAGACACAAAGAGCATCTTCATGAGAAATTACTAGGTGGACACATATCGGGGACCTGCGGTGGCAGGACTCTGCCTGGGGAATAACAGCAAAGCAGGAGAGCCAAAGGGGCTGGAGGTCCTGAAGAACAAGGTAAGCCTCAGACCAAACTAAGGGTGCATTTTGCAACCAAGAAAGTTAAATGAGCAATGGACAGTTGCCAAAATATTTTTGAAAGAAGTGAAAAAAAAAATACCATTACTAAAATTCTTTGGTGTTATTTAATAATAAGCCTTTAGGTTATCCAAACTGAGGGCAAAGCGGGGAGACGGGTTTATTTTTCCTTCAGCAGAGCTTAGGTGAGTGCTTTCGAGCCCATGCCTCCCGCTACTCAATCAACCATTCTCTCTTTGTACGCGGAGAAGTTTATATTAAAATAAAGAAGAGGATTAAGTTCGCTTAATAAAGCACATTCCTGTCTTTCACCTCCAATTTTGTTTGAAAGGGCTCTCTCACACCGTAGCATATGCTACAATCTAGTTGCATTTGATTCCAGTGAAGTGCTCAAAATTTGAGACTGGGTAAGCAGGGCTAAACGAGGGCAGAGGGCTGCAATCTCAATGCCGTTTGGTTTTTTTCTTAAAAAAAAAAACAGAACATCTTCACAGGCTAAGTGCCAGCTCAAGCTGGCAAGACCAGAGAATCAGAGCAGAGCCTAACCAATGTGCCACGCAAGGGGGGTTGGAGGAGAGCTCTGGGTAATGTAATGCAGCCATGTGGCAAACAAACCATCAGGGAAGCCTTCAAGAGAGGAAATGGGGGCGGGAAGAGTGGGGTGCGTTTCAGGAACATAACAAAGGAACAAGTTGACTAATCATTTATTCCAGAGGGGAAAATGCCACCCGGAGCCATGTATATCTAGTGTTTCAACTTCAGGTAAATGTGTACCTTGGATATATTTGGGGCTCCCTACTCTCCAAAAAAAGGGGGGGGGGTGGTGAGGGTAACGTTCCTACTCTTCTTTACACTGTTTCTGGAGTCTCCAAGGAAACTTCCCCTGCGCTGCCTGCAGACTAGACCTGAGACAACCCCAGCCAGCCCAGTTACGACTGCAGTCACCTCCACTCTGCGGAGATGCTATCATGAGCTTTGGGCAGGGCTGGGCTGCTCTGTACTGCAGCTGGTCCGCAGAAGTTCTGCTGCTGAGGCAGAAATTATCTGAAGCAAATACCTAACAAACACACCAAGAAAGGGAGAGTGGAAGGACACGTTAACCCGTGAGGACCACGCATTTCTGTGACTTAGAAAAAAGGGCTCTCCGCCTAGAGCCGGAGATCTGTGGGTCAGGATGGTGCCTGGGATGCCTGCCCTAAACACTGACATCTCCATATAATGTTTCAGAGCCAGCCCAAGAACCCTCCAACTTGCCAGGAGGACAGCCTGCACCTCCAAGAGCTGTGGTTCCAAGTCCTCCTAGGAGGCACCCAGGGCCCCTCCGAAGTTGGGGGAGGGCTTCCCAATAAAAAGGGATGTGAGAGGACCCAGCCTCCCTCTGCTGGGGCAATAAGAAAAGTAGCCCACACTTCTGGAGCAACTAATTATGTGCCAGGCACTGGAATAAGCACTTTACCTATCTCGTTCCAGCCCCACAGCAGCCAATGGAGGCAGACACTACCGTCATCCCCTCTTTATAAAGGAGGAAACAGGCTCGGAAATTTGACTCAACCATTAAGTACTGGAACCGGCGACTTTAAGCCACCCTGGACAGGTGGTCCTAACCACTACTGGCAATTGCTGGAAACACGCAAAGCTTTTGGGGGAAGGGTGGATAAAGTCGCGTAACACAAGGTACAGCCTGTATTTACAGCTTTTTCTTATCCGAAATCGGTGGCCTCGGAATTGGAGGTGAGGGCCTGGATGGGGAACGTGAAGCCGGAAGAACCCAAGCCCTGCTGACAGGGAAGAGGCCAGGACCCCCGCCCCTCTCGCTTCCACTAGGGACCCCAGACCCATAAACCCTCCCGAAGAGGGAAGACCCAAAGGGAATGCCTGAAGCCAAGAGGTCCCCAGGCGGCCCAGCCCTCCACTCTTGTTTTGTCAAAGGGAGCCCCGCTCGAGAGGTGGGGCCGGCCGGGTCCTACCTGTAGGCCAGGGTCATGCACTCGAAGAGCTTGGTGAGCGAGGCGTCGATGGACAGGTGGCAGGAGCTGGTCTTGCCGAAGCTGTAGGTCTGGCACGTCTGCTTGTTGACCGTGTCGAAATCGTAGCCCTTCTTGGGCGGGTGCTCGCGGTGCGGCGACGACACCATGAAGTGGCCGCTGTGGATGATCTGCTGGCGGCGCGGAGGCTCTTCGCTGCCCGACCCGGCCTTGGGCGGCAGTGGCGCGGCGCTCGCGTGGCCCCGGGCCGGGGTGGCCGCGCCGGAGGCGGGCGGCGGAGACGGCTCATCCGTGTCCGAGTCGTCGTCGTCCTCGGGCACCTGGGGCTTGAGCAGCACCGCGCGGCCCCGGCTGCGGGGCCGGCGCGGAGAGCACATGAAGACGTCGGCGGCCATGGGGGGTCCCGGCCGGGGGCATCCCCCGGAGCCCGGGGCGACGCGGCTGAGCAAGGGTGACGGGGCGCCGGCCCGGCCCGGCCCGCGCGCCGACTGTCCGCGAGCGCGCGGCGGGGCGGGAGGGGGAGGGCACGGGCCGTCAGGGCCGCCTCGGCGCCGGCCCCGGCGTGACGTCACCGGCGCGTCTCGACCAATCGGGTGCCCGCTTCGGCCTCTTAAAGGCGCAGGGGAACCTTTCCGTGTCTGGGCGGACAAAAAAGGGGGGGGCAGGGGTAGGCAGAGGCCACGCCTCCCGGCCCCGCCCCTCGCCACCCCCTTCCCTCCGGGGTGCTGCGGGACTTGGTAACCGGGCGGTGCCACTCTCCAGTGTCTTGGCCTAGGAGAGGCGTTGGCCAAGCGGGCCGTGCCGATCCCGCCCCACGCTCCGGGGAATCGTTCTGCGGCCTCGCCGCAGGCCGGGCGGGCGCTCCACGTGGTGGGTGGGGGTGGCGCTCCTTCCGTCTCCCAGGCCCTGCAGGGCCCGGAACTGTGGCTCTTCACAGATGTTGCTGGGCGCTGTGGGTTTTGTCCGCATTTTATTGATAAAACTGAGTCGCTGAATACCAAAGGGGTTTTTCTAACGCGAAAGCAAGCTTTATTGGACTTCCTTGGTGGCGCAGTGGTTAAGAACCCGCCTGCCAATGCAGGGAACACGGGTTCGAGCCCTGGTCTGGGAAGATCCCGTATGACGCGGAGCGACCAAGCCCGCGAGCCACAACTACTGAACCCACGTGCCACAACTACTGAAGCCTGGGCGCCTAGAGCCTGTGACAAGAGAAGCCACTGCTCGCCGCAACTAGAGAAAGCCCGTGCTCAGCAACGAAGACCCAACGAACGCAGCCAAAAATTAATTAATTAATTAAAAAAAGAAAGATCACTAACACTTCTCACCTCCACAAAGGTGGAACCTGCCTTTTTAGTCAACGTTAGTTAAGGCACTTTCCCAGGGCATCACAACTAGTACGTGACAGAGCCACTAAAACTCAAAATACTGTCATTATTGCTAAGATCTTAAATTTGGAGGGCGAACCAGCCCCTAAACAATTCCAATTCTGAGCCACAGCTTTCTTCTCTGTCAAGTGGGGAATGATTCCTATGTCTCAGAAAGTTGTGATAGTTAAAAAATGACTATAAAGTACTTAGCACAGTGCCTAGCAGAGAATGAGCACTGAGTGTTAAATGGACTACAGACTGAAGAAACTGAAGCAGCCAGACCAGACGCACCTAGAAATTGCCAATACTCAACCACTTTTGACTATAGAAACAGCAATTTCCTATGGTCCAACCTAAGAGATGACATTTATAGAAAGCTGTCAAGGGGCTCAAAGCCAGCCTGGGGTGGGGGCCATGTAGGGACGGTAGGGGATGACAGGCCAGCAAGAGGGCCAGTGACGTCCCTGGGGCAGGAGCTCCCACTCTAGTCTCAGCAGGGCCTCCGGTGTCCTCTGCTGCTGCTCCTGTGCTCTGCTTTGAAGCCAGTTTCACTTCCAGATTCGGGTGGAGGCTGAGCTCCCTCCCCCGCCTTCCTCCTGACAAGGGCCTCCTAAAGGGGAGCGTGTTGGGACAAATGTCTCTTACCAAAGTGGCGGCACTAACTCCTTCCCTGGATGTCTCCAAGCAGGGATAGGCCAGATGGACTGGCAGCTGGTGTGAGTGTGAGGGTCTCCCCACTTGCCCAAACCACTGCTCCCAACTCTGGCTGCAAATGTCTGAAAGTCCACCCTTTGAGTTGCCTTCCTTTATTCGAAGACTTTTCTCCTTGGTAAACGCTTAAATGCGCAGCCACATTTGATACAGTGATCCCACCTCTATGATTTTATCCTAAGGCTGTGGGTACAAGGATGGTGAATACAGCATCATTTGTAAAGAGTGGGCATTAGCAACAACGTAATGTCTAACAAGCGGGAATTCATTGAATATATTATAGTCCCCAATATAACGAAACACTGCATTTTAAATGATGCAAATGTATATTTATTGACATGGAAAGATGTCCATAATATGTTGTTGGGTGGAAAAACAACTTTTAAAAAGTTAGCCGTGGGGATTCTCCGTCAGTCCAGTGGTTAGGACTCTGCACTTCCACCGCAGGGGGCACGGGTTGGATCCCTGGTTGGGGAACTAGGATCCTGCAAGCCATACGGCACAGCCAAAAAAAAAAAAAAAAAGTTATCAGTAGCTTGATATCAATTTTTAAAAGCTATTTATTTATTTGGCTGAGCCAGGTCTTAGTTGCGGCACAAGGGATATTCGTTGTGGCACAGGGGATCTTTAGTTGTGCATGCGGGATCTAGTTCCCTGACCGGGGATCGAACCCTGGCCCCCTGCATTGGGAGTGCGGAGCCTTAGCCACTGGACCACCAGGGAAGTCCCCAATTTTTTAAAATTCATATATATATGTGTGTATGTCAGAAGTGCACCATAATGTTAACACTGGTTATCTCTGGGGGGGGTGGGTGGGTGACTATTTTCTAATTCCCAAAAGAGACAATTATTACTTGTATACCTTTTTTCTTTGCAGGGTACTCTTTATTTCTCTTTGGTTTCTTAACACAAAAGGTATCTATGTGGAAGGATACATACTTTTATTTAAAAAAAATTTTTTTTAAGGCCACACTGCTCGGCATGTGGGATCTTAGTTCCCTGACCAGGGATCGAACCCGCGCCCCCTGCGGTGGAAGCGTGGAGTCTTAACCACTGGATCACCAGGGAAGTCGCAAAGATATATATTAATACTTTAAAAATATATATAAATAAATATCAATTTCCTGGGAGGAGATAAACTCTTAAGGCTGAAGTTGCAAACTGGCAACGTATAGGCCATATTCCGTGCACAAACATGCTTTGTTTAATCCTCACCATAAATTCCTAAAGATTGTATTAGAAGAGAAGCAAGACTTGAGGAAAAGCAGTTAAAAATTCAGTTAAAAGCAGAGGACCACCAAGAGTGAGATCTGGTTGCTCCAGGCTCACAAATCAATGGCTAGAAAGAGGTCTCAAGGGCAGTTTTCTGGAAAATATAGAAGAGTTTGCAGATGACTGCCCGCCCCCCCTCCTACTGAGTAGTGGGCAGCAACAGCAAGTGCCCGGGGGGACATACAGGGCAGTGCCCCAGGGGAGCCAACAACTCCCATGAAGGACAAAGAGCTTCCACACCCGACAAACCATAAGAACAGAGAATCTCATAGGATAACCATCTTCTCCCCAAAAATCAGAAGCAGCACTACATGGTAATCAAATCAGCAAACAGGCAAATAAGAATTCCCAAATACAGGGAATTCCCTGACGGTCCAGTGGTTAGGACTCCGCATGTTCACTGTCGAGGAGGCGGGTTCAATCCCTGGTCAGGGAACCAAGATCTCGCGAGCTGCACAGTGCAGAAAAAAAAAAAAAAAAAAATCCCCAATACAAAGTATTACAGACCAGCAAATGTCGGCAAACAATTAAGGAAAGCCAACACTCTGGAAGAAAGCTACCTGAGAACTAACAAGTGAAAGGATAAAGTTAACAGAACAAACAGAAGACTTTAAAAATAATTAATAGCCCGAGAAAGAATGTAGAAGATTCTGCACACATTAAGCAACAACCCATTATGAAAAAGAAGCAAATAGAGGTCCTGGAAAACAATGAATACAAAATTATGATTTTTAAAAAACGCCAGGTTGACTAGCAAAATGAATAAGTCTGGAAAACACAGTCATAAACTGAAAGATTAATCTGAGAATTTCTCCCAGAAAACTGCCGAAAGGACAAAGGGAAGTTAAGTGACGTGGAGGATTCTTCCAACAAAAGTTCCAGCACCTGCCTAATAGTTCCAGAAAGGAAGAAGAAAGTAAAAGTGAGAGGAAAAATTGGAGAAAGGAAATAATTAAAGCAGCAATAAAAGAAAATTTCCCAGCGCTGAAAAAAGCAAACCTTCTGCACGGGTCAGCATAGGCTGATTGTGCCCTGATAACAAACGACACCCAAATCTCAAAGGCTTAAAACCACTCAGGCGTGCTTCTGATTTAAGCTACCTGTCTATTGGCTACGTGTCCATCACAGGGTGGCAGTGCTCTCTGCCGGTCAGAGTCACTCCCAGACTCTGTTGCCCATCACTGTGGCAAGGGGAGAGAGAGCTCAACGGGGTCGATTAAATGGTCTGAGCCAGAAGTGATGAGTACTCGCAACTCACCAGCCAGAACTAATCACATGGCCCCACCCAAGCACAAGGGAGGCAGGAAGTACAACCCCATCATAAGACCAGAAAACAGACAGCCAGAAATATCTGGTGAACAGCACTGATGACCGATGATGACTATACTTTTGGATTTCAGACGTTTCCATAAATACAATACTCTAGATGACTCTCAAAAGCGTTATGCCAAGTAGAAGAAGCCAGACCTAAAAAGCCATATATTGTTTGATTTGATTTATATGACATCTGGAAAAGGCAAAATGATAGGAACAGAAACCAGATTAGTGCCTGCCAGGAGCTGGAGGGGCAGGAACTAACTACACAGAAGAACAAGGGAACTATCTGGGGTGATGAAAATATCTCTTGGTTATGGTGGTGGTTATATGACTGTGTAAGTTTCTCAAAATCCATGGAAATTTATACCTGAAAAGGGTGAAGTTTACTTATGTAAATTATACCTCAATAAATCTTGGAGGATACAGGTTAAATCGCCTTTTCATGTGTAGTCCATGTTTGAAAGAATTACTGGAGGTTGTTCTCCAGCAAAACAAAAATTCAAGTAAGAGAAAGATATGGGACACAAGAAACAGCTCAGAGCAAAAAAATAAAGTAAAACTTAAAACTGAATTTTTTTAATTATAATTTTTTAAAATTAATTAATTAATTAATTAATTAATTAATTACTTTTGGCTGTGTTGGGTCTTCGTTTCTGTGCGAGGGCTTTCTCTAGTTGTGGCAAGCGGGGGCCACTCTTCATCGCGGTGCGCGGGCCTCTCACTGTCGCGGCCTCTCTTGTTGCAGAGCACAGGCTCCAGACGCGCAGGCTCAGTAGTTGTGGCACACGGGCCTAGTTGCTCCGCAGCATGTGGGATCTTCCCAGACCAGGGCTCGAACCCGTGTCCCCTGCATTGGCAGGCAGATTCTCAACCACTGCGCCACTAGGGAAGCCCTAAATTATGATTTTTAAAGATTTTTTTTTAAATAAAATAAAGTTTTAAAAAATTAAATCATGTTAGATGGCTTATTAAAAAACTCCCTGCATGCCTCTGTGCCTACTGCCTCTGATTCTGGAGCTTCTCTGATTGAATTTCTCCAGATGCTAAACCTCCTGTCTGCAGAAGGGAGAGAGGGGCAGTCAGCAGAGACTGTGCAAGATGGGGGTGTGTGCAGGATGCGGGGGGTTTGGGGGTGGGGGTCTGACTGTCTCATATACAGATTTTCAACCAAACCCCATTTTCAGTCCCTTGCTCTCTGCAGTCCTGGGGCTTTCTGGGATTCTCGGCGAGGACTGGCCTGCTTCTCACTGAGATCTACTTCTGCAGCACTTGGGTCTGGTCTTCCTCCACCTCGCAGAGTTCATTTCCATCCTTCCACCCTCCTGTCCATGCATCTGGGTTTCTTGTATTTTGTGGGTGATTTTGGAGGCAAAGAAAGGGATGAACATGCCTTTACAAGAGTAAAAACTAATATCCAAACAAGTTTTTTATTTGCTAACATTTAAAAAACCATGGGACTTCCCTGGTGGTCCAATGGATAAGACTCTGTGCTCCCAGTGCAGGGGACATGGGTTTGATCCCTGGTCAGGGAACTAAGATGCCACATGCCACATTCCACACGACGCGGCCAAAAAAAAAAAAAAAAAAAAAATCATGACACTTCATATAAATGTGAGGGTGTTAGGATTTTCTTGAACTATCAGAAGATCTGACAACACTGGGCTCTTACTATTTCCACATGGTAGAAGCTGGAGTTAAGGAGGGACTATCCTCTTTAGACACAGCATAGCTCTCCAGTTTTCCACAGTCCCCACCACTCCCTGTCGTCCCAGTGAGTTTTGCTATTTACATTACCTGCCTGGTTCCTGTAGGCATTTGAGTTTGAAATCTCTGCTAAACCTTATTATTAGCTCTGTGCCCCTCAGTGGAAAAAAGTTAAGGGAAACCTTTCCTGCTGTGTCTGTGGGAGAGAGAAGACAGCCACAGGAGAAGGTGAAGGTTACAGAAGGAAGAGGGCACTAGGGATCAGACCAAAGGCGAGGAAATTAAGAAGGTGAGACAGCTCTGGGGACAAAACTTTCACAAACTGGGAATAATTAATACCTACTTCTCTGGGTTATCGTGAGGACTGAGTGAGTTAATATATGTATATGTAAAGAGCTTCAAGAGTGCCTGGCACATAGTAGGTGGTGCTATGTTGGCTATTATTATTTTTGTCTTATTTTGTTGGGGTATAATTTACATAAATTTCTCTCTTTTTTTTGTACAGTTCCACAAATTTTGACAAACATATACCATCGTGTAATCACCACCACAATCAAGATGTGGAATAAAAAATAATAATAATAATAATAATAATACTGGGACTTCCCTGGCACAAGTTCGATCCCTGGTCAGGGAACTAAGATCCTGAATGCCATGCGGTGTGACCAAAAAAAAAAAGATAGTTCCCAACACTGTCTCACACACAAATTCCGTCTCACCCCTTTGCAGTCAACCCCTCTCCCCACCCCAGCCACTGGCAACCACTGCTCTGCTTCTTCTCCCTATTGTTTTGCCCTTTCCAGAATGTCATATAAATGGAATCATTCAGTAAGCAGCCTTGAGTCTGGTTTCTTTCACTTAGCATAATGCATCTGAGATGCTTCCCTGTTGCCAAGGGTGTCTGTACTTCATTCCTTTTTGTTGCTGAGTTTATCTTATGACTGTATCACAATTTGTTTATCCACTCACCAGTGGAAGGCCAATTTAGTCGTTTCCAGTTTTTGGTGATTACGAAAACAGGCTTTTGTACATTTTAATTTCTCTTAGGTAAGTACCTAGGCGTGGGATGGCCAGGTTGTAGGGTAAGTTTAGGCTTCACTTTATAAGGATCTGCCAAATGATTTTCCAGATGGCTGTACCATTTTACCGTCCCACCAGCAGTGGAGGAGAGTTTTTATTGCTCTGCATGGTCACCAGCACTTGGTATTCTGGTCTTTTCAGCTATTCTAGTGGGAGTATAATGGTATCTTGCTGTAGTTTTAATTTGCATTTCCCTAATAATTAATGATGTTCAACATCTTTCATGTGCTCATTTGCCTTCCGTATATTTTCTTTTTTTTTTCTTTAATTTTATTTATGTTTGGCTGCATTGGGTCTTCGTTGCAGCACGCGGGCTTTTTCTAGTTGCATCGAGCGGGGGCTGCTCTTTCTTGCAGTGCACATGCTTCTCATCACAGCGGCTTCCCTTGTTGCGGAGCACAGGCTCTAGGCGCACGGGCTTCAGTAGTTGTGGCATGTGGGTTCAGTAGTTGTGGCTCGCAGGCTTTAGAACGCAGGCTCAGTAGTTGTGGTGCACGGGCTTAGTTGCTCTGTGGCATGTGGGATCTTCCTGGACCAGGGATTGAACCCACGTCCCATGCATTGGCAGGTGGATTCTTAACCACTGCGCCACCAGGGAAGTCCCCGTATATTTTCTGTGATGAAATGTCTATGCAAATATTTTGCTAGTTTTTTTGGCACGGGGGTGGGAGCAGGGGGTTTGCTTTTTTATTACTGAGTTTTGAGAGTTCTTTATATATTCTAGATATAAGTCCTTTATCAGATAAGTGTTTTGCAAAGATTACCTGCCAGTCTGTGGTTTTTTTTTTCATTCTCTTAACAGTGTCTTTAGCAGAGCATAAGTTTTAAATTTTGATGAAATCCAATTTATCAATTCTTTCTTTTATAGTTAGTCCTTTGATGTCATGTCTAAAAAAGCTTTGCCTAACCCAAGGTCACAAAGATCCTCTCATGTGTTTTCCTCTAGAATTTTTAGAGTGACATTTTGGTCTATGAGCCATTTGGAGTGAATTTTGCAATAAGATGTAAGGAATGGGCTGAGGGTCATTCCTTTTGCACATGCATGTCGAACTATTCCAGTGTCCATTGTTGAATATTTGCAACGATTTCTTTTTTCTTATTTTCTTTTCTTTTCTTTCTTTTTTTCTTTTTCTTTTTATGGCTGTGCAGCATGTGGGATCTTAGTTCCCCAACCAGGGATGGAACCCGTGCCCCCTGCAGTGGAAGCGTGGAGCCCTAACCACTGGACCACCAAGGAATTCCTTGCAATGATTATTAACACTATCAGGATTCCTGTTCTGGGGGCTGGGGGCAACAAGGGAGCATTCTGACCCCACACATCCCTCAAACCTATCAGCTGGGGCCTGCTGCCGTTCTCTGCCGGCAGAATAATTGGTCTCAGGTCACTTTACCTCCTCTCTTTCTTCCTGAAATCTCTTGCATAAAACAAACCATGAAAGGGCAGGGGGGGCCTAGCGGTCTGGCAACGTCCCTTTGAAAATAAACAAGTGCAGAAACTGAAAGGCAGAGGCCATCTCTGGGGACTACTTGGAGAAACAGTTTGGGGCCGGTGCATCCGCTGCGCGTGGCTCTCTGACCCCCGCCGGGCGCAGGTCGGATATAGCAAAGCCAAACAGGATCCCCATTGCTTCAGATGAAACCTCTGGGAGGGAGACCCCCGTGCCTTTGCAGGGAGAGGCCAGACTGGTGGGGAGCGACAAGAGATCCGCGGCTCAACAGCTGTGGACAGTTTGCACAGCCATCCTCACACCTCTAAGGAAAATTCAGGCACGGGGGTGGGGGTGGGGGTGTGAAGAAATAGATGCCTGCGGGTTTGGGATTTTTTTTTTTTTGAGCTTTATTGAGGTGTAATTTACATCCCATAAAATTCACCAATTTTAAGTGTACAATTCAATGAGCTTTAATAAGTTGATACAGTTGTGTAATTATTCTCACAATTCAGTTGCCCCAAATCATTCCCTCCTGCCTCTTTGTGGTCAGTCTTTTGCTCCCAGCCCCAAACAACTCAGCCCCTACCTTCTGTTTCCATAGTTTTGCTTTTTCTAGAAATTTCATATAAATGGGATCTAACAGTCTGTAGTCACAGCGGGATTCCAAGCCAGAATCTAATGAGGAAGCCAGAGAGCCAGGACGGCAGGGACTCCTGCGCCGAGGGCTTTTCCTACCTGCTGTGTCACTTCATGGGCACCATGGTCACTAACCTCAGTCTTCACATCTGTACGATGAGGCTAATTGGTCCCCCTCTCATGTTGAAGCCGGGGTGAAATGAGGTCCAATATCTTGCGTATTCATAATACTCCATGGAGACTGGAAACAGGCCAAACGCCCATCAGCAGGAGTGTCATGACTCCAATGACGTGCAACAATATGGATGAATCTCACAAACACCTTGCTGAGTGAAAGAAGCCAGACACAAAAGAGCACATTCTGTACGATTCCATGAATAGAAAGTTCAGAAAATGTTAAATTTTAGAAAACATCTGTGCAGAGAGACGTCGGGGTAGTGATTACCCTTCAAGGGGCAGTGACTAGAAGGGGGGTTCATCCAGGGGGTTGTTTCTTGATCCAGTTGCTGGTTTTGCAGGTGTACTCAGTGAAAATTCATTGAGCTATGCCCTTTCATATCAATAAAAAATTCAGGAAAAGTCTTGCATGGTGTCTGGCACATAGTAGGTAATTATTATTGTTATTATTATTATCATTAATATCATTATTATTATCATATTCTTTCAACCACACAGTGTTTCAACAGGAAAGTGTGGTCAAGTGCAAGGGCTGGCAGACTTTTTCTGCAAAGGGCCAGGTGGTAAATAGTTTCGACTCTGCAAGCCAGTCTCTGTAGCAACTACTCAATTCTGCTGTTGTATCATGAAACCAGTCAGGGACAATATGTAAGTGAATGAGCATGGCTGTGTGCCAATAAAACTTTATTTACAAAAACAGCTGGCAGGCCAGACCTGCTGACCCCTGGTCTAGTGGAAGACAGGCTGGGTTCCAAAGTCTTCTTCACTGAGTCCCTGCAGGACCTTTGTTCAGTCACTTCCCTGGCCTCAGTTTTCTTATCTGTATAATGGGGAGGCTGATCCCTGCTCTAAACTACTATCCAGGGTGACAAGGAGGTCAAATGAGCTCATAACTGAGAGAGCCCTGAGGGAGAAAAGCAGGATTTAAGAGTCTCTTGAGATTCTTTGATGCAAAGCAGATTGTTATCTCTGGCCAAGTCTAAAGAGATAAAGCCATTGACTCCAAGTCATCCAGTGCATCCACGGGCACCAGTGTACCCAGGGGTACCCCAGAGGGAGACAGGACCCACAGGCCTGGCACCACATTCTGGTCCTTGCCTCCCAGAGGCCTTTCCCCCGCAGAGCCTGTGGAGGGAGAGCAGTGGTAAAGGAGAGAGGCTGGAAAGATGAGTCCCCAGTGAGCTGTTCCTCTGAGACCCGGGCCTGAAGCTCCCTGCTTGGGTGTGTCTTATAGAGCAGCCAGTGCCTGCAGCGGGGATGTGTTGTCAAATCTCCAGCCCTTTGCTCAAGCCCTTCCCTCGACCAGGAATGTCTTCCCTTCTGCCTGTTTCCTGGTGGGCTTCTAGTCATCCCACAAGGCACCACTCAGGCTCTGGATCACGTTGGGCGAGCTTGGTGGATAACTCCAGTGTCAGTCATTTGGGGGAGAGGTGAGTCTTCAGGGAGCCAAGTGTAACTCAGAGGGCAAGCCCAAAGCAGCTGGGAGTGGGCGATTATACCTTTCCCTGTGCTTCATTTTCTAGCAGCTGGATTTCTGGAGTCTAGATGTGCCTGAGGGTAATAACTACAATGGTAGTAACAATAGCAGCTAACATTATTGAGGTTTACTATGTGCCAGGGCTTGTCCCGAGCACTTTACATGTACTTATTAATTTACATGTATTAATCCTCACAGCAACCTGAGTAGGCACAATTATTCTTTCCATTTTACAGATGAGGAAGCTGGGGCCCAGATAGGTTAAGATACTTACCTGAGGTCACACAGCTCTGAAGTGCTGGAGTTCTGAGGATTCTAGAAGGGGCTGCTTCAGAAGTCCAAAACAGGTCCATGTTAGTCTCTGTTTATTTCCTTGTTTGTCATCAGCTGTGAAACTTCCGAGTCCTTCTCATACGGGAGCATTGAAAGGGCAAAGTTCGGAGGAAAGAGACACTCCCTCCAAGAAAATGACACCCAGTCAGGAGTCAGAGCTACCATCTTAGCAACCATCCCTCTTTCTGGATTTGTCCAGAAGATTCTCCAAGCCCTTGGGCGGAGGAGTGGGGGCTCAGGTGGGGAAAGGCCCAGTGAAAACTGACCTAAACTATCATGGGCATTTATTGGCTCACAAAATGGAAAAGTTTAGGAGGAGGGCTGGCTTCAGGGCTGGCTGGGTCCCAGTGCTCAAATGCTGCTCTCAGGAGGCTCACACTCACCATCTTTCAACACTCTCCTGTGTTGGCTTCATTCTCAGGCAGGCTTCTCCCCGCCTTGGAGCGAAGGTGGCCCCAGCCGCTCCATTTAACAGCTCCAGCCAACACTCTAGCAGAACTCTTTCCCAACAGTTCCCACAAAAATCCCAGGGCTGACTCTCATTGGGCCACTTTAGGTCATGTGATCCTTGACCCAATTGCTGTTGCCAGGGGGAGGGACCTGGGTCACGTGGCCAGACTGGGGACTGAGAGTGGGTGAGGGGGACCCCTACTGGAAGAAGGGAATGCAACTGGCAAAGGCAGCCAATGTCTACTATGAGCCTCTGGAGGAAAATATGCATTCCTCACCAGGCAGGTGGGGGGGTGGACTTGGTCTTTAGGGATTGCAATCCCTCCTCAGCCCAACCATGGACTTCTATGACACTTACCTTGGTCCAGTCTTGGACCTGGACTAGAGCTTTCTCTGCCTGCCTCCTCCCCAACCTGTCCCCACCCTACCTGGCTGCAGTGCTGATTGCCTTCACACCACCTGCAGGCACACGGGCCCTCTTGCCAACTCCTGACCTCCTGCTTGACCTACTGTCCAGTTCCATAGCTGCCCTGTCCCCACCTCCAGTCTGGCTTTTTCCAATCCACGCCGTTCACTAGCATCACTGCCCCCAGTCCAGCAGAGCCCTGGCTCAGAAACCTCCAACCACTCCTTAGCGTCCACAAGGAAAAATGAGCTTCTTAGCTCCATGCCTGGACTTCCTCACCATCCTAGGAGCCTCCCTGATCCCTGCCATCAAAACGCACCCCCCCCCCCAATTCCAAACTGTGCTGGGCATCCTAATGCACCAGCTTATCTGTCTAGAGAGAAAGGGTCAAGTTTGAGTCACTGCTGCCCAGGGCCCAGTACACAGATGGTGCTCAACAAATGCCTGTAAAGCCTAAATTTCCAGCCCTTGGGCACAACTGCTCCTTGAGGGAGATGAGAAGTCAGACACTTCCACAGGCAGGGAACTGAGACAGAGAAGGTAAAGCCTTCAGAATGCCTGAGACAGAGACCCAGGGGGGTGGAGACAAGAGTGGCAGAGAGAAGGGGGGAGATCCAGAGAGACAAGTCTGGAAGGAAGGGACCTTCATCCAGAGACTGAGACCCAGGGAACAGACCACAGGGAGCACGGGAGAGAGTGAAAGTGTGCCCGCTAAGGCACTTTTTTTTTTTGTTAAGCAAACAAGGCCCCTATGATTTGTGTTTTGTCAGGCTGAACTTTCCGTATCAGTTTATTTTTTATTTATTTATTTATTTATTTATTTATTTATTTATTTATGACTGTGTTGAGTCTTCGTTTCTGTGCGAGGGCTTTCTCTAGTTGCGGCAAGTGGGGACCACTCTTCATCGCGGTGCGCGGGCCTCTCACCATCGCGGCCTCTCTTGTTGCGGAGCACAGGCTCCAGACGCGCAGGCTCAGTAATTGTGGCTCACGGGCCCAGTTGCTCCGTGGCATGTGGGATCTTCCCAGACCAGGGCTCGAACCCGTGTCCCCTGCATTGGCAGGCAGATTCTCAACCACTGCGCCACCAGGGAAGCCCCGTATCAGTTTATTTTGCTGAGCAACCAATCCCGGTAAAAACACTGGAACATGTTAAAAAGGAATGGGGTGGGGAAGAGAGTCAGACAAAACAAAAAGGAGAGAACATTTGCCTGCAGGTCGGTCAACGGTCAACGTGGGTGACTTAGCACAGGCCTCGCTAGAACAATCGTCCCACCCCCATCGGCGGCTCACCCAGGGCCCGGTTTCAGGTGCCAGAGTTGGAAAAGGAGGGACTGCACAGAGAAGAAAGGAAAAAGTCCACTGGGGCAGGGAGTCTGAGCTGAGCGAGAGAAAGGGCCTGAGTTGCTGGGGGTGGGCGGTGGGGTGCGGGAGAAGGGCCCTGGGGTGGTTCTGCCTCCAGCCTGACCTCGAGTTAAGACAAGTGAAGACAAAGCTGATAGTGAACTGACACCTCAGAGTCCCTGCCATGGGCCAGAGCCTCCCAAAGTCAGGGACGCAGCAAACTTGTGTCCTGGGCCAGGACCCAGGCTGGGGGGCCGGGCGTAGCTGTAATTTACACCGGGGCTCTGACTCGGCAAGAGCCTGTCTGCATAAGGTGGCAAATAACACCCGCCCACAGCATCCAGCTGGTGCTTAATGATGGCAGCTATCATGACCAACTGACGGTGGGAGGCGGAGGCCACAGTGCCTGCGTGCAAGTTGTGTACAAAGTCAGGGCCACGTGGCTGCGCAGGAGACGCCAGAGCATCCGGTGGGGGACCTTCTCACCATCCACCGGATTTTACTCTGTATCATGATGCTACAAAAATCGCATGGTGTTCATGATTTGAGTTTTTATTTTCTGAAATGGAACCATTGTACATTGTACAAACCATATCTACTGATGGAATAAATAAGTGAAAAATTATACTGCTGTACAACACACCAAAAACAAAAAATCGTACGGAAAAAAAAAAAATTAGGTAACAGTGAAAAAAGGTCTTTATACCTCTAAGCAGGTCCTTGGCTGATAATGAACATTCCGAACCATGACATCGTTGGTAATGGGAGGTCACCACCCTATGAGCCGGTCTACCGCCTTCGGGTTACGGGGTAAGTGCCAGCACTTTGTGGAATGTGTACGCAGCATCCCCAACTTCAAGTTTTTCGGGGAGTTAAGTTTGCCCCGGGAGCCCTTTAGGCCGCGGGGCCTGGTGTCCGCGGAAGGCATTCGCTTAGGACCCCCGCCTCTGGCTCGCTGGCTGAAAGGTCTTAGATTCTGTGGTGGGACTGGGGACGAGGGGTGGGGAAGGGCGGCTCTGAGGAGCGAGCCGCGTCGGGGAAGGAAGCACGTCTGGATTTTTGCAGTCTCATCATCCCGCGTGGAAGGCCTTCCCGGCCGGCGTGGATGGAGTGCAGGGCCGCTGGCACTCTGCCTGGCATGGCCGTGGCGGGGCCCCGTCGGTCCCCGACCCCCGGCCCATTCCTACCTTCAGGCACTTCAGAGAAAAACTAATGACAGCCTCGTATCCTGGGTGTCCTCTTCGTTCATCCTCAACCGTGTCCACTCCCCTTGCCTGTCGAGAGGACCCTGCTGTTGCCACGGATGCGTGTGTGTGATTCTCCTTCAGCTGTCTTGCTTGTAACCTCTCGTTTCCCAAAAAAGAAGAGGAAATAAATATCCAAATTCATCTTTCATCCAAATGGAGTTTTGCTGCAAAGGAAAAAGTTAACTCTAACTCTATAGGGTCTGGAGGTAAAGCCGCCTTGAGATACGCGGAGAGGTAACGCAGGACACAGTTCTCCGCAGAACTGCCTGCCTGAGGGGCGAAATTGATAAGGATTTTTTTTTTTTTTTAAGACAGAAACCTTTCGGCATCGCTAACTTCAACATTAAGATTTTCAAAGTTCGTGTTTTTTTTTTTTCTTCCCTTGTTTCAGGAGACATTTTTGCATGAGGTATTTGAAATTCAGGAACATTTTGATTCTTCTTGAAGTGCAGGAAATAGATTGGCTCCCTTAAAAAACAAATAAGAGCCTCACCCTCAGACACTCTTAGAAAATGGAATCTGGCAGACACTCCCCATGGTGGTCAGGAGAGAGATCCACATGTGAAAAAGGTGGTACCTGAATATGCACCAATTAGCCAAAACAAAAACAAACAAACAGAAAAAAAGAATAAAACAACCAACGAAACCCGGAACCCTCCCTCCCAGCCATACAACTCAAAGGGAGTTGGAACTCCAGTGCAGTAAAGAAAGCTCAGGAAAAGGGTTAAGGTCTGAGGAGTCCGTATAGGAATTAAGAGCAAACCAGGCCTCAGAACCAAACAATTAGGCAGTTTGTCCAAGGTGGGGTGGGGGTGGGGGGAATCTCCATTTTAGTGAGAGGAAGCTGTCCCAGTGCAGGCAGGGGACGGAGGCGGAGGAGGGACCCGGCTGCCCCTTTCTGGAGGAGTGCAAAGCTCTCCAGTTCCTCGGTGCCTCGTTTCTGGCCTTCGAGGTCCAACCCTCAAGGCCTGCTCCCCCGTGGCAGCGTCTGGGAGCGTCGGCGCACCCGGGAATGAGACACGATCCAACTGTTGGCTCTGGGAGTCGGAACGGTATGTAGAAGCAAGCGGAGTTTGGATTTTGGCCGACTGCAACCTCGCCTCCTCTGCAGGTGGGGACGGGTGGAGCTGGGGGGGAGGGCGGCGAACAGAGGGCAGCAGGTGACAGTGGATTTGAAATCCAAGCGACGTCCTATGAGAGAAAGTTCAGCACCAGCTATTCCTGCTGTCTGCTCCCAGCCTCCTCCGCCCCTTTATCGTCTTCAGGAGACAATCCTGCAGTCAGCGGCAGAAGCCAGTCCGTCTTCGGAGGTGTGGGAGAACGCGGTGTGGTGGCGGCAGAGTGGGAAGTGCCAGGACAATCGAAGGGCTCTGTGGAAGCCCTTGGGGACAGTGCCCAGACATCGGAGACTCCTCGGACCCTGGAGGCTGGTGCTGTCCCCACCTGGGGCTCAGGGTGTGTCCCTCAGCCCCCTGGACCAGGAAGTCAGGCTGCCGGGGAGGTCCTGCTCTTCTGCAGCCTCGGGCTCTCCTTCTCCCTGCCTGGTCCGCTCCAGCTGAAGTCCTGGGGCAGGGAGGAGAGAGATGTGAGGACCGGGGCAATGGCTGCCTGAACTGAACCAAGAGGGCACTTGCAAGGGGAGATGCAAAACAACCAGGAAAACATGCCAGAGGTCACCTCAAGGGCACAAGGCACAAAAAAAGAAAGTGGAAGGAATCAGTTGAACAGTGAAAAGCCCCGATGAAAAAGCGAATTCCTGATTGGTACCACCCTCAAATAGCTTACGTCGTTAAATAGAAAAGTGGAAAAAAAAGAAAAAACAAAAAAAACAATACAGCAGCAACACAAATGTAATCTTGGCTTCAGAGACAGTGTGCAGATGCTCCTGAGCTGTCGACCCCGCCTTCCCCAGGACAGTCACTTCAAGATTCGAGTGTTTTGCTTCACAGCAGAAAGTTCTTCAGTGTCTGAGAAGTTACGCCGTTCTAGGTTTTCTTGGATTTGCACTTGGTAAACTTGAAAAGTTAGTAGTTCCCTTCGCACCCAACAGGGATCCGCTCGGGTGAGGTTGTTCTAGAATTAAGCCTGCTGATGCATCTCCCGTGAGAAGTGGATCAGAGGACTGAACTCGGTGTCTACATCTCCTCGGAGTTTTGTTGCGACGCCTCCAGTTTCATCTTTTTGGAGGGTGGCACTCCTTCCAGATCCTTGGGGGAAGGAGAAGAAAAGAGAAACACAGGTTGAGACCACATGAAAGCGACTCAGGTCAGCTGGGAGGTTGCAGATCAGCCCAGGAAGGACCCAAGGGCGGGCGTCCGCGGTTCTGACCCTGTGACCCTTTCGTGGACTCAAAAAGGTTCATGGACCCACGGGGAGCCTCACACCCAAGCTGCTCCTGTGTCCACCAAGCCCATGTCACTCATGTCTTCCAATCTCTCATTAGCTGCAGGGTAATTATATATGCAGTTTCGGGTTTACCTCTGCAAGCTCGAGGGCTAGACCAACCTGGCCGTGTTAACAACTGCTCATCCAGGGCTCAGCACAGGTGCTCGGCCCGGGGCAGACACTCAGCACTGTGGAATGTACACAAGTCTGTTATTCTGGGGGAAGGGTCCACAGTTGCCACCAAATTCCCAAGAAGTCCCAGGACTCAAAAAAAAAAAGAAAGTTCAATGCTCACTCGTATGCTTCTCCCTCGACTTTCTCACGCCACCATCCCAGGCAGCTCCAACCTGACCCACCACCCGAATCCAGCTCCTGACTTCGCCCGTCCTAACTGGTGCTCCCACAGCTGGCGACAGCACCACCGTCTGCCCGGGGTACAGTGGACCCTGGAGCCCTCCCTCCTCTCCGTGCCCCCACGCCCTCGGCCCACCCCCTCTGCCCTCCGCCTGCCACCCCGTCCACACCTGAGCCTCCAACCCTCATCTGGCTGGTGCAGCAGCCGCTCCACGGCCGCCCTACCCGGCCTTGAGCGGAGCCCAAGAGATCTTCTCAAAGTAGCAATCACACGTAGAATACTGTCCCACTGGCCTCAGAAGAGAATCCCAGCTCCTCGCCAGGCAGAGAAGGCCTCCCTCTCTCCCCTTCGTCCCGCCATCCTCCTCCTCGCCCTCCTGCTTCGGCCTCCCCTTGTCCTCAGGGCGGCTCCTGTCTCCGGGCCTGTGCACCCTCGGTTCCCTCTGCCTAGAAAGCCTGCCCTCGCCACCCTAACTTCTCACCCCTCCCACTCCTCCCCGCTTACGCCATCCAGGAGGGCACTCTGCTGCTGTTACGCATCTTCTCACTGCCCCGCTCCCGTTCTCCTGCGGCATGAACCGTGGCCCGCTTGCGTCTGCTGTCTCCCGACTGTGTCTCTGCCCACCCCCCGCCCCGCCGACCCCATGAGCCCCGCAAGGGCCGGGGGACCATGTCTGCTGGCTCACCCTGGCTACCTCGTACCCGGCTTACTGCCCGACACACAGTGGGTACCCAATAAATGTGAAACAGAGAGCCCCGGGCCTTGATGTAGGATGTGTATGAGTTTCTTGAGGAAAACCCTGAGAGCAGGTACGGCAGGGAGGCACCCCTCCCTTTTCCTTATGAAAGTGATAAAAGCTCAGTCTAAACGTAATGGGAGAAAGCGGGCCGCCGTGCCTTCTGGGGAAGGTGGATCCCGTTCAGGTGAAGTGTCTGCAGAGCACTTGCATGGGGGGCGCGGTGGGGGACAGTATGTGAGCTTGGGAGTGGACTCTGGAGACAGGAGAACTGTCCTGCGTAAGGGAGAGAGCAGGAGGGAGGGGGTGAGAAAGGGGACGGGGAGCCTTTTTTCTTTTTTAAACAGGAATGGCTGAACATCAACGTCAAGCTGTTTGCTTTAGTGCAGCGTACCCTTCGCCTTGCTCACAAACCTAGCAGCTCTGGAGACAGGTGGCGTGTCTATGTGAGCATGAAAACGGCAGAAGAGGTCCCATTTCAGGTCTGGGTCCCCGGAAATGGGAGTGGGGGTGGCGTGTTAGAATGGAAGACCCCTGGACTTTTCAGATGTCAGTGGAGAGCATTACATGCCCCCAGGGTGTGGATCAAGGTTTCAAGCTGATCTTTCCTCCACTGAGTTCAAGAGGCCAGGAGACCCCAGCTGCTTCTTGGTTTTACCAGCTCTATCTACATGAGGCTTTGATTTGTATTGTAGTATTAATCAAATGGGCTCGTGCTATGCTCGAGGCTCTGCCTTGTGTTTTTCATTTCACATTGTGAGAATATTTCTTTGTTCTCTATCTGTACCTGGGTCAACACACTCTTTTTAACAGCTGCATAGCAGGCTGTTTTATCCATGACCCCAGGTTTATTTAATCCTTCTGATACACTTAGGTTGTGGCCGATTTTCCGCCACTGCAAACACATCTTTCATCAACACCACCTCTGTGTCTTTGGGCCTTTGGAAGGGTGTTCTATAGGCTGCAAGGGGGCTGCAGATACAAGGGTATGGAGATGTGAAAATCTGAGAGGCACTTTCCCTTGCGGACGGCCTGGTTGAAGGCTCCCCAGAGTACAGACAGACAGAAGTACAGACTTCTTTCTGCTACTTGTCAATTTCTCCCTAGGTATGAAAATACTCAGCAAAGTGGAAACAGTTTTATTAGTTGAAGTTTTGATACCTGAGTCCTCAGACCTCTTAGGTAAGCACAGAGGGCTGACGGTAAAAAATCACCATGGAGGCTGAGGCAACACTGGGGCATCTCGTGTGCGTACCTCTGCGTTAAGTGTGTTACCCACATTCTCTCCTCTCGCCCGCACCCTGGCCCCAAGACAGTTCCGTGATCCCATTTTAGCAGCTGGAGATACTGAGGCTCGTGTGTGTCAAGTGAAGGATCTGGGATTCGAACCCGGGACATTCCCTCCTGTCCACAAAGCCACCTGGGCCTGCACTGCCTGATTCAGACCAGATTCTGGCAAACAGTGATGACCCAGAAAGGGGTCCGAGCAGGGGGAGTGTTGTCAGTTGCAAAACTCCAAAGGATGATTCATCCGGCATCTAGGATTTTGAAGTCTTATCTTCCCAGCTCTGCGGGAAGTTGACTTTGGGTCACTGAGACCAGGCAGTGCTTTTGTGGACCCGAATAAACAAAGTGGTGAGGCTGAGGCTGGGATAAAGGACCCACCCCAAGGGCCAGACCCGTGTGTCTCCTCCTTCACCATGGGCCCCAGCGACCAGCTCAGACACAGAAGGATGCCCACGAATCCCGCTCAATGAATACCAGACAGTTCCAATCGTCCAAAGAGCAAACAACGAAACAAAACAGCAGAACACCTTTTGACGTACCCCCGACACCCCAACGGGCTCCTGGCCGATCTGGCTGCCCCTCTGAGACCTCGACCGAGGTACCTGAGAGATTGTGGATGTCTCTGCAGCCAGACCCACATCTCCAGATGGCTGCCGTTCTACTTGCTCTGAACTGTTCATCGAGTTTTCCATTGAAGACTGTGAATTCTGCTCGTCAGAAGCATCTGAGGGAAAAAGCAAGACGACAGAAGCTGTTTTCAGACATGGGAGATGCGGAGCCAGATGGACCAACTACTAAAAATACCTGGAATTGGGTAGTTTTGTGGCCAGGCGGTCTGTCAGGACTGCAAGGAGCTGGAGGGCTTGGGAAGCCTCTTGCTTATTCTTAGGGTTCTCATTTTAAGCAGCCAGGCCCCACTCTGGCCCTGCGGCCTCTGACCCTTCCCCTTGCACACCTATTACCTACCAAGTGCCCTGAGAGCCCACCTAAAGGATGCTACAGGATGCTTTGTGCTGCGTACACCTGGCGCCCTCTGGTGGACACAGCTCGCTCCAACCATCATGGCTGCTGACTCCTCCCTCTTCCTTTAGGGAGCCTGCCTTCTCCAGCTGGGGAATCCACAGAGGTAACTGCCCCTTTGTAAACATTTCTCTTAATAATATGGATACTTTTCTGATTGTCATTGTAAGAAACAGAAAATACAGAAAAAAAAATTTTTTTTTAATTAAAAAAAAAAAAATTAAATCACCAACTATCTCGCCATCCCCAGCTACCACGCCACTAACATTTTAGAGGATTTAGTCCCATCTTTCTGGATGTTTTCTCCCTACATGCATACAGTTCTACACTCTCCCCAAATAGGGATCTCATAGTATTTTGGAAGACTTTCTCCAAAATACATGTCCTCAAAAATTCTGTGAATACAAGAGCCTACAAGATGGCTGCATAGCATTCTATCAAGCAATCACTTATTTAATGAGTCCTGTTTTGCCAGTCATTTGAGCTGTTTCTCATGCATCGGTCTCCCTGCTCCCCCCGCCGTGTTCCTTTAGCAGAAGGAAGGTGCAGGCCTTAGCAGGTTGTGTGAGGTGATGCAGCTTTGGAAGAAGGGGGAACGGCTGCTGTACCTGAAGCTTATTTTGGGCACAGAGTGCATGGAGGGAGCAGCCGCATGGCGCCCAGGGCCCAGCTCTGCTTGCAGTCAAGACACCAACAACATATGTCACCCTAATTTGTAAAAAGCGCACTACAATACTCAAGAATGCCTTACTTTCTGGGGTTTCTGAGGCAGAGGCATAACAAAGGGGACAAAAATTCCAGGCTTAAGTTTTAAAGCAGGCAAGCAACATGGGGAAATGGGGGAAAGTAGGCAGCACTCCAGGGCTTGAGGACAGCAGGGCACACAGGGCTGGGGACAGGGCAGGAAGGAGCTGCAGCCCTCCTCCCAAGGAGGCTGACCCTCAGCCCGTCCGTCCCAGGGGAGCTTCGGTTAACACACGCTCTTACTTCCTCTAAATCAGCAGTCCTGATTGCTCAGGGCAGTGCCAGGAAACCCGACACCCCGCCAGGGTCTGAGCTGGGTTCTCCTGCCGCCACGGGGAGGGTCAGGGGTCCACCTCACTGAGGCCCCTGGGCTACGCCTACCAGCTGGTGTCTGGGGCGGGGGACACAGGGTCTAGAAACCAGCCTGGGTTCTAATACTGCCTCTGTCACTTGTTCCTGGGTCTCAGATCCTTCACCCTCCATACAGTCAAGGTTGACAGTAGCTGCCCTGTTGACCCGCTGTGAGGATTAAATGGAAAGACAGAAGTATCCAAGCAGTAAAATAATCCCAGGTGGGAGTAAATGAGGGATCATCTAGGGCAGAGAAAGAAACTCCCCATAAACCTGACATATCTTTGATATTTTTAGTTTTACCTTTAAAACCATGTAACAGCAGTTCCTCAAAAAGTTAAACACAGAATTCCTGTACGACTCAGCAATTCCACTTGTAGGATAGACCCACAAGAACTGAAAACAGGTCCTCAAACTGACACCTGTACACAAATATTCACAGCAGCACTATGCACGACGGCCGAAAGATGGAAACGGCCCAGATGTCAATTAACAGATGACCGGATAAACAAAATGTGGTCCATCCACACAATGGAATATTATTCAGCCATAAAAAGGAATGAAGCACTGACACAGGCTACAATGTGGATGAACCTTGAAAACATGATGCTGAGTGAAAGAAGTCAGCCAAAAGCCACATATTACACGACTCCCTTTATATATATGAAATGTCCAGAAAATGTTTCTGTCTCTGTCCACAGAGACAGAAACCAGGCTGGTGGTTGCCAGGGACTGGGGGGAATGGGGAGTGACAGCCAAAGGATACAGAGTTTCCTTTTAGAGTGATGAGAACAGTTTGGAACTAGACAGAGGTGATGACTGCACAACATTATGAATGTGCCAAATGGTACTGAACTGTTCACTTTAAAATGCTTCCTTTTATGCTACGAGAATTTCATCTCAATGTAAAGAAAAGAAAATATCCATGTTAACCTTATATTCTAGTTCATAATACATGTTTGCTTTAACAAACCTTTGCAATTGTTATCGTCCTCCTTCTCTGTGACTACAGATCCTTTTCTGCCCTACCTGGTGGGCTTTGCAGAGTGGAGAGAAAGGTAAGGGCCCGGTTGCAGGCTTAGAAATCATGAAGGTGGCCGGTCACCCAGAGAGTCACACTAACCTCTTGACCGGCCCAAGAGCGCGGTGGGAACTGGCCTTTGAGCTGGCAGAGCGTTCCAGGCCTCGCTGCAGCGGCCTGATTCTCTTAACCCAACAGCACTGGAACGCGCTCAGGGGAAATTATTTTCCGAGGGCCTAAATTTAGTCCAGGGAGTTTGGACATTATGTCATTTCCTGAACTCACTCAGCAGTAAACAAGTTCAAAGCAAGGTCAACAGCTGGCGACCAACCAGCCCTGTCCCGCAGGCAGTAGGCCCCAACCTGGGAAGGCCCGAGGGTCCGCCTCTTGTCCTTCCCACAGGAGCTCGGCAGCCCCGGGCTGTGGGCAGGCGGGCCTGGCCGCCAGCGCGGTCCCGCCGGGTCAAAGCTGGGCAACTGTGCCGGCCCAGAGGCCAGGCCCGGCCAGGAGGGACCCCGGTGTGGTTCCCACCTGGACCTGTGATGGGGCGTGGGGCTGTGGATGGTAGGGTAGGTTGTGGAAGCACCGACCCCAGACGTAATCCCGCAGCCGAGCTCTACCGGACCCTTTAGGGCAAAGGAGCCGCAGACCCCAAACATGGGAGAAACGAGGCCATGGCCAGAAAGTAAGAAGCCACTGGGACTTCCTGGCGGTCCCAATGCAAAAAAAAAAAGCAAAAAAAAAAACCCCAAAAAAACAGCAGGCAAGAAGCCAGGAGTGGTCCCCACAGCTCCCCCAGGAGCGCTCCGCCCTCCCGCTGCCCCACCCCACGAGCCCCGCCTCCTGAGGAGAGGCAACTTTTATTGGTCTCATCTTATGAACGAGGAAGCAGGAAGGCACGCAGGAGGTGATGCCGCTGGCCTGAAGCCACTCGGCCAGCAAGGGTCGGCTCGGATGTGACTAGCTCGTCCTGTGTCCACGGCCCCGTCCCAGCACCTCCCCCCGCCAGGCCTGGGCGGGGGGCCCCATGGGGACGAGAGGGGATGCCCACGTGCTGTACACGGGAGAAGGCGGCGCCAAAGTCCCTGGGACAGAGTTCTCAACTGGGGACGATTCTCTCCCCTGCTCCCCCAGGGGACATTTGGCCCCATCTAGAAACATTTTTGGTGTCACGACTGGGGGTGGGGCATGCTACTGGCATCTAGTGACAGGGGTGCTTCTTAGTACCCCGCCACGCACAGGACACCCCACAGCAAAGACTCATCCGGCCTCACATGCCCACAGTGCCCAGGCTGAAAGGCCCTGCTCTGCCGTTCCGCCCACCAGCTCGCTGGAGGAAGACCCCGCAGGGCCTACGGAGGGCGTGCCCTTTGTCTCCACAGCCCCCTTCCAGGGCCGCGTCGTACACACCCACTCACACCTGAGCAAAGAGGCAAAGAGGCGTGCACACAAGACTCCCTCCAGCACTGTCGGTGTAGGAAAAAGACAGAAACAACCCAAATGACCACCAACCCGGGGACTATTTAAATAAATCGTGGCACATTCACGTCATTGAATGATAGGCTGGTAAAGAAAATAAGACAAATCCGTGTGTCCTAACGTGGAATTATCTCCATGGTGATGGCTAAGTGAAAGCGTTCTAAAGAGAAAGGTTATCATCTCATACAGATGCTTCTAGGTGCAGACTACCTCTGGAAGGCTTCAAAACAGACTCAGCAGTGGTCCGCCCTGAGGAGGGGGAGGACCCTGGAGAGCTGCGGGCGCACTTCAATCTGCGTCCTAATTCATGGTTGTTTCCCCTGTGTAGGGTTACCTGCACCCCCTGCAAAGAGGTGCTCCTGGCACATGGGCATCTTCCCCCGCAGGTCCCCAGGCACTGCCCTGCAGTCCCTTCTGCCTGGGTTGCTCAGTTCCCTCCTACCTCTGCTCATCCTTTAAGACTAAGTCAGACAGCACCTCCTCTGGAAAGCCTTCCAGGCTCCCTTTCCTTACTGCATCTCACCGTGAGCTCAAAAGCCCCCTTAGGGGCCAGGCAGTGCCATGAATGAGTCAAATATTTAATTCAGACACAAATCAGCTTTGTAAAGAAAATCTAAAGGAATATTCTCTTCTTCCTCAAAGAAATGTGCATTCCCCCAACCTCTCAGCCTTTTACTTTTCCACTCTTACTAGAGAAAAAGGTTCAAGAAACATATTAACTTTCCTTTTAAATCAACAATGAGAAAAACAGGGAATTCCCTGGCGGTCCAGTGGTTAGGACTCTGCGCTTTCACTGCCAAGTGCCCGGGTTCAATCCCTGGTCGGGGAACTAAGATCCCACGAGCCACGCAGCCAAAAAACAAACAAACAAAAACGGAAAACAACAGTGATCTCACGTTGTAATACATGGCAACTGCCTTTGGCCTCAGCGTCAGGGAGACAATAGGGCGTGGTGGGGAGTGTGGTAACTGGTGAAGGTAGGTCCTCTTGGCCCTCTCCGGAGAGGCAGCCACATCTCTGCTCTAGCTGGTTGCTGCTCAATGGAAGTGCAGGTCCAGTATTGCCAGATCTTCCCACTTTTCAAGAGAGGCTGGAAATCGATCTTATTTTAAGTGAAATTGCTCAACTTTTAAATTTCGGCATCGACAACCTGCTGTAAAGCACAGGAAGCTCAGCTCAGTGCTCTGTGATGACCTAGATGCGGGGGGAAGGAGGTCCAAGAAGGAGGGGATATAGGTATACATATAGCTGATTCACTTCATTGTACAGCGGAAACTAACACAACATGGTAAAGCAATTTTACTCCAATAAAAAAAAAAAATTTCGGCATCGAGTTCCAATTAAAAATAAAAACACCACTGGGCTCCATGGTCACACCCGCACACCACATGCTTGATCTAGTCTGTCTGCGACCTCTGTAGACTGTAATTCTCAGCTTCGATGCTTGTCTTGCCCATGAGTTCTTGGGAGTCAGGAGTGGGACTCAGCTGACTGTCGCCCAGGACTGGCATGGAGCTTTGCATGGGGCTGACGTGGGTGAAGTGTGTGGAACGGAACGGAAGGGGATGTGAATGAACTCCACAACACAGGACGGTCTTCTCCCAAGGAGATGCACGCCCTCCCCAAGCATCTGGAAGCCCGGACTCCAGGCCAGCTGCCTTGCCCCACTAGGTAAGAGCATACCAGCCCGGACCTCTCCCTGGAACCCCAAACTCTGCACTCGGGCATCTGCAGGCACTCCAGATGGCCCTGCCCCTGCCCCTCCACACTCCACACCCCGCTGGCCACGCCCCTCCACACTCCACACCCTGTTGGCCCCGCCCCTCCACACTCCACCGGCCCCCCCCCCACCTCTCCCATCACAGGTGGCGGCAAGGCCGTCCCTCCAGGTGCCCGAGTCACTCTCCACTCCCTTCTCTCACAGCCCACACACCACCCATCGAACACGTTCTCACCTCTGCCCCCGAAATACACCTCGATATTAGACAATCAGGAACTACTGTTCAATTTCTTAGATGTAATAATGGTCATCGTGACTACGTAAGAGAATGTCCTTATTTTTAAAAGATGCATGCTGAAGTGTTTAGAGACAGAACGTCATAAGGTCTACGACTCAATGTCAAATGGCCTCAGAAAAAAATACTTTTAAGCAAAGTAAAAAAAAAAAAAAAACCAAAACCAAACCACAACCCCCCTCCAACAAAAACCAAAAACCCCAAAACATTAAACGTTAACAACTGACGAGTTTGGCTGGTGGGTATACAGGAGAGTATTATACTATTCGTTCAATTTTTCTGTATACTGGAAAATTTTTCATTTAAAGAGAATCCAGAGGGACTTCCCTGGTGGTCCAGTGGCTAAGACTCTGTGCTCCCAATGTAGCGGGCCCGGGTTCGATCCCTGGTTGAGGAACTAGATCCCACATGCCACAAATAAGTGTTTGTGCGCCGCAACCAAGACCCAGTGCAGCCAAATAAATAAACGTTAAAATAAATAAATAAATAAAAGACTCAAGATTAAAAAAATAAATAAAGAGAATCCAGAAACCTCAAAATAAACAAACCTATACATACACATATACATGTATACACACGTCCTCCACAATCAGACCCCTTCTTACCACCTCATCAGCCACCATCCTCTCCCATCTGGACAACTACAGTAGCCCCCTCGCTGGTCTCCCTGCCTCCGCCCTGGCCTCCCCATTATCTGATCTCAATCACGGCAACCAAGGTGATCCTTCATATCACGGCATTCAAACTCCCAAAGGCTCCTGTCTCACTCAGCATAAAGACCCGGGTCTGTGAAGTGGCCTATGAGCCCTGACACTCGAGGTCCTGCCTCCTCTCTGACCTCATCTCGCTTGTTGAGACCCTCATGCCTTCTCCTCCAGCCATGCTGAGCACGCTTCTGCCACAGGGCCTTTGCACTGCCCCCAATGTTCTTCTCCCACCTGGCTTGCTCCCTCCCCTAACCTGAGCCTCGTTTGCTCTCATGTCAACTTCTCAGTGAGGCCTTCCCTGACCATCCTATTTAAAATGCAACCCTACCCCACTCCCCTTTCTTACTTTATAATTCTCCAAAGCACTTATTTTCCAAATATTACATTGTATGATTTTTTTAATTGCCCCTCAAGAATACGAGCTCCAGGCATTACCTTTCTTCTACTGTCACCTTCTGGGGGCTGGCACTTGGCAGGACCTCCTTAAAGACCCTTCCAACTGCCTGGCTGAAGGCTGGCTGGAGAGAGGCCCCTCCGAGCCCAGCCCCTCAGGGCACATACCTTCGGCCCCGGGGAGCTCCTTCCCATCAGCCTGGGCCTCATCCGCCTTGGCGTCGGTGCCATCACCGGGCGCGGCCGAGTTGGGCTCGGGAGCGGGGCTGGAGTTGCTGCTGTTCTCCTGCTTGATGGGGGAGGCGTCTGCAATGGAGCTCTGGTTGCTGTTATCGTCTGCATGGGGGGAACAGAACCACAGCGTGAAATGCTGCGGGTGCTGACTCAAGGCGTGGGGGGGGGGTGCTCAGTCCCCCCGGCCTTGCTGCCCGCAGCCCTACAGGATGCTCTCCCGGGGGAGGAGACCCCTCTTCCCCCTGAGGTCCCTGAGCTGCCCACCCAGGGCCTCCCCACATGTCCTGCGCGGGGTGGAGGCTCATCTGAGCTCCCCCTCCCCGACTCACTGAGGGGACTCCTGTGTTAGCGGCAGCCGACCGCAGACGGTGGCCCAGCACACTGAAAATCTTTGGGCCAAAAAAAAAAAAAGGGGACTTCCCTGGCAGTCCAGTGGTTAAGAATGCGAGCTCCCACTGCAGGCAACACGGGTTCGGGTCTGATCCCTGGTCGGGGAACTAAGATCCTACATGCCACGCAGTGCGGCCAAAAATAAATAAATAAAACAAGATCTTTGGGGGTCACGTGAGGTCTCATTCTGGGTGAAGAAACCAGACATCCTGTGGGCCTGGCTCTGAAGCACTGCAAAGGCCAAAGCGTGGTCCCACAAGGCAGCACTGTCAAACCGTTTCATCGGATCTGATCCAGCTCTGGACCAATTCCACTCGATACAAAATAAAAGAGAGAGAGAGAGCAACAAGTTCACAACAGAAAGTGGATATTCTATAGGACAACCGGCCCAGGCTTTCCAACACGTCAATGCAACTAAAGAAAAAAAAATAAAAGGAGAAGCAGGGAAGATTACTGCCGTATTACAGATTAAAGAAATTTAAGAGACCTAACAACTAGGCATGACGTGTGGAGTTCATCTGCACCCTGTTGTGAATGTGCCAGCTCTGAGAGACATTTGGGGACAAATGGGGCATCTGAATACAGTCTGGAGTTTAAAAGTAAGGAATTAATTTTGTTAGCAGTGATAATGGTACAGTGGGTAGATAGAAATGTCATTTATCAGTGATGCGTGCTGAAGTGTTTAGGTACAGACTTAAGTATCATGATGTGGGGAAATGTACTTTAAAATCTTCTAGCACGGGTTGCATACAATTGTCAGAATTCCCTGAATTTTACACTCGAGAGCTGTGCATTTTTTTACTTGTAAATTGTAGTTCAATTAAAAAACTTAACACATTAAAAAAAAGAGATGAGGCAAATGTGGCATAACGTTATGAAAGCCTAGGTGGGTAGGCATATGGGTTTCATCATACTATTCTCTCTACTATTCTCTATTATGACATTTTTTTTCATAATAAAAAAGGAAAGGGGAAGAAAGTTAGCTGGGCAAGGGCATTAGGGGTTGAGCTGGGGAGCCAAGCTGGGGATCCTGGGCCACATCCCCCCCTTGCCCTGGACACCCTTTCTTGGGCACAAAGAGTCATTTTATTTTATTATTATTATTATTTTTGGCCGCACCGTGAGGCTTGTGGGATCTTAGTTCCCTGACCAGGGATCAAACCCGGGCCCTCAGCAGTGAAAGTGCCGAGTCCTAACCACTGGACCGCCAGGGAAGGCCCCACAGTTTGCCTTTGGATACTGAGTTATTCCCCAAGGGGGTGCACCATTCCTGGGGGTACTGCAATACCAGGTCGACATGTGGAGGGGACACACATCCACACATAGCAAGCTCCTATTCCAACTGCCTGCTCCAAAAATCCGTTCAATATATTGTCCTTGGATAGAGGACATATCAGATATTAAACTGATAAGAACAGATACTACACTTGATCTTAGCCGAAAGGCCAAGAAGCGAGCAAAGAGTCATTTTGAACCATGGATACCCACGTGGTGTTACCCTGCTTTTCTGGGCCATGCTGTGCACCTGGGACCAAGGCCATTTTTGTAAAAATGAGAGAGAGAGAAAGAAAGAAACAGAGACAGGGAAGGAAGGAGAGGAGAGAAAACGAGAAGCACATCGACACATCCAGGGCACCTACTACATGCTGGGCACCAGGCCAGGGCATTTACAGTCACCTCGTTTAATCTCAACAACCTCCCAGATGGGGAAACTGAGTCCCAGCAGCAGAGCCCCTGGCTCGGGCTGGTCTGCCCAGCCCCAAACCCCGAGTCTTTCCTCTACCTCAACCTGGTGAGGAAGCGGCAGGCAGCCCTGCAGCCCTGACTTGGTAAATTGCATCTTATTTTAAGTGTACTCTGGGGCGCTCATTACACAAAAGCATCCTCTCGTGAATTCTGGGACTTAAAAAAAAAAAAAAAAAGATATAAACTCCCTCGATTTACCTTTCGAGAAAATCTCAGCCTCCTTCCTATGCCAAGATACATGGCCGTGTGTGTTGGAAACACAGAAGGCAGAGGCTCAACCTATGGGTCCCAGCATTAGGTCATGCTAATTAAGGACAGTAGGCGCTAATGTTTAACAAGTCAGCTGCCCTGAGCCTTGCCTGGTAACCTGGTAACGACGTGACCCTGATGCTTGGGCTGACCTCAGGTGGATCCTGGAGACTAAACAGCTGGATGCAGATGCCCTGTCCCTTCATGTCCTCCTGTGCCCATCCTCCCGCCTGTAGCCTTCCAGATAACTCTAACCAGGCCCATAGCTTTCCCTGAGCTTTCACTCCCTGCAGTCGGACTTGGTCTTTCTTGGCTGCACATGTACTAAAATGGAAGGTGAGCATGGTTCCTGAGACGGGGACCTGGGTTGCTCAGTATTCTAGGTTTTTCTGGGGTGTTAAGTCTGGGCTAGTGGCGATGAACTTGAATTCTGCCTCCTCCAAAGGACCGCAGATGCCAGCACTGGCATTTATGAACTTCCTAACTCTGGACAAGTTACTTAGCCTCCTTGAGCCTTAGTTTCATCACCTGTACAAAGTTGGCTCGTCACCAGGATTAAATGAGGCAATGCCCAAAACGGGCTTAGCAAGATGCTTGGCACACTGTGACGGCTTCTTAAATGTTAGTGACTGACACGCCAAGGCCTTTAAGGGATTATCTTATTCAATATTCATAACGACCTTGTGAAGTAGGCATTACCACCCCAAGGCTACGTGTTCAATACCTAGCCCAGGATCGCGCCATGACGGGTAGATCCTAGGAGAGTCACATTAGAATCCAGGTGGGATCCTGCCCTCTGCTCGAAAAGGTTCTCACCTGTAATTCTATGAATTAACTGAAACTGAGCCAGGCCAGGGGCCTCCTCGGTCCCCAGAGAGTGGGGCTGCTGACCAGTGACAGAGCGACAGGGTACGTCCCAACTCAAATACCTATTTCTGAAAATGAAATGCATCCCGACTACAATTATACAGCCAGTTGTTGGTGTGTGTGTGTGTGTGTGTGACACTTTCTTGACACGTTAACTGTCAGCGAACACCCCCCCTGTGCTCGCTCCTCTGAAGCCAATTCAGCAACAGGCAAGATTCCTTGCCCTTGGAGCTTGTGACTGTTTTCCAGACTAGTCAGTTTGGGCAAATGCGGAAGTTTGCTGGCCTCCCTTCCCCCAGAGTAAGACAGCCCCGGACCTGGAGGGTTAGGAACTAGATCCAACCAATATTCCCTCTTGATTTACTTGTTTATCTATCTAACATCACCTTGTTGCGCAAAAAGGCTTGGGTGGTCAGAAGTACAGAGACACTGAAACTGTGATCAAGACAGAGAAAGGCAAGTGCTGGGAGCTCATAGACCGGCAGGGCCAGGCTGGGGACAAAACAGGAGGTGAGCCTGGTGGGCCTGGAGAGGCCACGCTCTCCCCGCAGGGACAGCTGCTCCTGCTCCAGCGGGCCGCGGCCTCGAGGAAGAACATGCCCAAGGGCTGGCGGATCTGATTTCTCAAAGGATGGGAGAAATGCAGATTTTCTGATTTATAAATATCAGAAACTCAGTTTTTTAGAAACTTCTGGTTCAAATCTCTGAGGTGAGAAGTCAGGTAGTGGTTTTCCATGGCGGGGAGGGGAATGACTGGGAGGGGACACCACGGGGATTGCCGGGAACCTTCTGTCCTGATCTGGGCTGGTGACACAGGTGTGCGCAGTTTGTGAACATCTCCTGGAGCCGCACACTTACGATTTGTGCCTTTCCTCTCAGATAAAAAGGTAAAAAAAGACCCCACCAGCAGCATCAAAACAACTGCAGACTGGCTAAAGCATGTCACCAGCCTGGATCTGATCAGTGGGACACTGGTTACAACTTTTGAAATAAGACAGCAAAGGAAGTTAGGCAGTCGATGTAGAAGGGCAGGTCCCAGGGTCCCAGACTGATTCACTGATTCTGAAGTCAGAAATCCAGTTAGAGCTTCCCAGTAGCCCAAGCGAAATAGGAAATAGGTAATAAGAGTCATTGATATGCTAAGTCAGGCCCAGGAGGGAAAAAGATAAGATTCCCCCAAAAAACTTCCTGGGCACATGGGACTAACAGAACATGTCCTGTGACATTTGTGTCACTGGGTGGGAAGGAGGTCTTATTCAATGTCTCTGGCTCATTTTATGCTTCTTGGCTTTGCTGCTCTGGGAAAAGCAGCTTCTTCTCCTCTGCTGAGCCTCCTCCTTGGCACAGAAGCCTCCCGGTCCTGCCCAGCCCTCCTACCCCTCGACTGGAATGTGAACAAACCTGCTGGTAAAACAAAAACACAACCAAGTGCTGCGGGCAGGAGAGGGGCCCGGCTGGCCACTGGCAGCCGGGAGCTCACCGTGCATGTCCATCATTCCCGGGGAGGAGCTATTCTCTGGCGTGGTCACCTCTGAGCCACACTTCTCATCTTTGCCCTTTTTCTTGTTCTTGTTTTTCTGGAGGAGAAAAAGGATGCAGAAACCGAGTCACCAACTGTGTGTGTGTGCACACGCACGAGTGAGACCCTGGGGAGCGGGGTGAATATTTTATTCCGCTGACTCATCCTGGAGCCCCCAGGGCTCTGGAGGGCTCCACTGGCCCGCATGTGAACACGTCCCATAAGGAGCCTCACCTGCTTTGGAATCAAGGAGCCCTGTGGAGGGGAGGCTTCCGGGGCTGGGCTGGGGGGCTGGGGGTAAGGCTGCCTTGCTTCTGCGGCCAGCCCCGCAGGCATGCAAACACCCTGGCTGGCGGGAATTTCCTCTGGGGAAAAGGCCATGGTCACCCTGCCCGAAGCAGGTACAGTACAGGGCTGCCAGGTGACGGATGGAAAAGACAGCTCACACATTTCCACTATCTTCAGGCCCCTGGGACTGCCTTCCTCAAAGACAGTCAGCTGACTTCCAGCCCGACACTGGGGACCAGGTGAGGAGGGAAAGCCCAGGGGAGGAGGGAAAGGTCAAGGGGATGTTTTTTGTACGTGCTTCCATTTTTGGAATTGTGTGGAAACAACCTGTGTCCATTGGTAAAAGCCTTGTTAAACACATTACAGTACATTCACTCAACGCAGTGGGATGCAACAGAGTCCAAGTACAAGCTCTTCCTGTACTAATATGGAAGGATCCGCAGAAATATCCACATATTAAAATATTTCAGTACCTCCAAGATGTATAAAAGAAAGGTGCGGAACATGTGAACAGAATGCTGCCACTGGTGGTAAAGGAAGAGCATAAATGAGCGTGTGTTTGTATTTTTGCATGCACAAGCTCTCTGGAAGGATAAACAAATACTGGTTGTCTCCAAGGAAAAGAGCTGGATAGGGCTGGAGGTGTTCAGCGGGGATGGGAAGCAGATGTATAAAAAGATAAGACTGCAAAAAAAAGTAACACTTGAAGAATATGCAAACCTATAGAAACAGAAAGTAGACTGGTGGTTTCCAGGATCTTGGGGAGGGCATAGGTTTTGTTTTCGGGGTAATGAAAATGTTCTGGAATTACAGCGGTGATGGTTGCACAACTGTAAATATACCAACACTGACTGGCACACTTTAAAAGAGTGAATTTTATGGCATGTGAATCGTTTTCGTTTTAAAAAAGAGTTTTAGGGGCTTCCCTGGTGGCGCAGTGGTTGGGAATCTGCCTGCCAGTGCAGGGGACACAGGTTCGAGCCCTGGTCTGGGAAGATCCCACATGCCGCGGAGCAACTACGCCCGTGAGCCACAACTACTGAGCCTGCGCGTCTGGAGCCTGTGCTCCACAACAGGAGAGGCCGCGATAGTGAGAGGCCCGCGCACCGCGATGAAGAGTGGCCCCCACTTGCTGCAACTAGAGAAAGCCCTCGCACAGAAACGAAGACCCAATACAGCCAATAAATAAATAAATAAATAAATAAATAAACCCTATTAAAAAAAAAAAAAAAGAGTTTTAAAGTAACAATTGAATTTTGTAACATGTTCTACCTATTTAAGAGAAGACAATTTTCAAGAGTTCTGAAGAAAAAAAAAAAAGATGTAACCACGTCATTATTGGGTGTTTGAAAACAAGAAAAGAGGGAGTTCCGTTGGCGGTCAGGTAGTTAAGGCTCCACGCTTCCAATGCAGGGGGGCGTGGGTTTGATCCCTGGTCAGGGAACTAAGATCCCACATGCCGCACGGCCAAAAAAAAAACCAACCAAAAACAAGAACGTGAAAAGCTATCCCTTCCCACTGCAGATTACCGGCCACAACCATCAGAGATTCGGATTCAGCTATCCAGGGTGAGGCCCAGGAACCTGCATTTTGTTGTGACTCCCAGGGGATCTAATGCTCAGCCAGGCGTGGGACCCACCACCCTAGAGAAAGGGGGGAGGAGTATTGTACATCTTGGCTCAGAGATGACAGCGAATTAGCATCCGAGCACTGTCTGCACAGCTGTGCTGAGCTAAGTTCTTCCCATATGATATACTACCTTTGCTCTGTTGCAGAAACTCCAGGAGCCGGATGTTACTGTTCCACCGCACAAAAGAGGGAACCAAAAAAATAAATAAAAAAAAAAAAAAAAAAAAAAAAAGAGGGAACCAACCCAGCAAGGTGGGGTCACCTGTCTCGCATCACAGGTTAATTGGGGGTAGTCTGTCCAAATCCAGATCTTGAGGTCTTCGCCCAGCCCCAGGCTGCCCTGTCCTTCCTGACAGCCCATATATTACGTTCTCTCCTTCATCACAATCCGTTTGGCACTTCCCTGATGTCTGTTTCATGCTATTCTATAATTATCTTCCCCCAACAAGATTATAAATTCCTTGAGAGCAGGGACCACGTCTTCTCAAATGCAACCGGCGTTTATACAACACCTAATGATGTGCAAGGCGCAGACGTGGGCAAGAGCCAGGAGCTGCCTTCGAGGAGGCTGGCTGGCTGCGCTCTGCTCTCCCTCCGGAACGGCCGGCACCAAAGGCCAGGACAGTCTATGTCGGTGCCTCTGGGGAAAGCAGCCCTGGTGGCTCCACGAACCAGCCCAGGCAAGGACCAGAAGGGATGAAAAGCCCCCACGTTCTCAGCCCAGCACCGGCCCACCCAGGGGCCGCATGGGATCAAAGGGTCAAGAATGGATCCTCAGCCCTGCCAGGAGACCCAGGACTCGTGGGGCAGGTCACTGGAGACTGTGGAGGGAGGCTTTATCCCGCGGTTTTTTGTTTTTTGGTTTTTTTTTGGCCACGCCGCACAGCATGCAGGATCTTAGTTCCCCGACCAGGGATCGAACCCGTGCCCCCTGCAGTGGTAGTGTAGAATCCTAACCACTGGACCGCCAGGGAAGTCTCTGCCCCGCCTTATGGCCCCTAGAAACCTACCAATCATGCCCACTGTCACGACTGGAGGCATGTGGTCAGTGTGAGCTGAGCCATCCTTGCATAGTAGGGAAGGCACTCAGGCAGGAGGAACAGCCCATGCAAAGGCCTGTCAGTGGGACCATTCTGGATTCTGACTGGAAATGAGAGCAGCTGACCTGGGGGTCTTTGAGGGTAACTGGCCTGGGAGCCACCAAGCTGAAAAACTATCCGTTTTTCTAGCCTCCCTGAGATCGAGCACAGCCACCAGGGCTCCCCCTAGTGGCCACAGTCACCGCCCCTCCCGGAACCCTCCCGTCAATGGCCCCTGCTTCTCCGCACCAAACTTGCAGCTCCAACCACCAGAAGGCTCTCCAAGAGTGGAGAGAGTATGTGCTTTGGAGTCAGAAGACCTGACATTTGCTGTGTGACTCTGGGGAAACGGCTTCGCCTCTCTGAGCCTGTGTCCTCCCTTGTCCAGAGTGGATAAAGAGCTCAACTCCAGGGCTTCCCTGGTGGCGCAGTGGTTGAGAATCTGCCTGCTAATGCAGGGGACATGGGTTCGAGCCCTGGTCTGGGAAGATCCCACATGCCGCGGAGCAACTAGGCCCGTGAGCCACAGCTACTGAGCCTGCGCGTCTGGAGCCTGTGCCCCGCAACGGGAGGGGCCGCGATAGTGAGAGGCCCACGCACCGCGATGAAGAGTGGCCCCCGCTTGCCGCAACTAGAGGAAGCCCTCGCGCGAAACGAAGACCCAACACAGCTAAAAATAAATAAATAAATAAAAATAAATTTTAAAAAAATAATAATAATAACAAATAAATGTAAAAAAAAAAAAAAAAAAAAGAGCTCAACTCCACAAAGTAATGCCTGGCAGATGGTCAGGTGCCAAGAACGGCACTACAATGATGGGGGAGGGTCTGCCCGTCTGCAGGTACGGCCACGCCCACCGCAAAGCCATGGTGCCCAGGGCCTCAGGGAGGGGATACCTCTGCACTAAGCAGTGTGCCCACTGGCAAACCATGGGGCTGTCAGCCCCGAAGAGGTGACTTACAGGGGACATTTCCCACCTCTCTGAGGGCCAAACTCTGGGGCTGGATGATGGGGGGAGGGGTAGACACAGGTCCAGCAGCCTCTCCAGCCCTAAGCTGGGTCCTTCTGCTGCCCAAGTGGCCTTGGCCCCAGGGTCCCCGCATGGTGGGTGGCCGTGGACAGCCCCCTCTCCCTGTGACGGGAGGGAGTGTGGATGGACAGCCCCACCCCAGGGGACCGGCCCCACATACTCACATCGTCAACCTTTGGCTCCGTCACAGGGACCCACTTGTAGATTCGCAGGGATGTGTCACCCACAGTCACCCACTTCTTCTCCCTGCAGAGGACGAGGAAGAACCCATTACCAGGGGGCTTCGGGGGCAGGCCCCTGCTCACGCCGGTGGGGGCACAGGCCGCACTCCCTTGGAGCAGCTGCAACACGGTGACAGCTCTGGGCAGGGCTGAGAGAACATCTCTGCATCACACAGACGAGGGCTTGAATCCCAGCTCTGCCGCTTGCTGGCTGGGGGCCCCTGGGCAAGTCACTTCACCAGCCTGAGCCTCGGTTTCCCCATCCGCTAGATGGGGTCGTCAATCTCTCCAGGCTGCCGCGAGTGAGACAAAGCATGTTGACAGCTTCCTCGTGCCTGGAAGAGAGCGCCTGGTAAGACTGGAGGGGAGGGCGGGGCTGCCACTGGGATGATTCCTCTGGATGGAGAGAATCAGCCCCGGTTCCTCCAGCCTTCACCCCACAGAGCCGGCGAACTGGGCCACCCGAGCCCCTCTGGGCAGCAGAGAGGGCTTCAGACCAACAGGGCATTTCCTCCGTGGGGGTGGGAGGGTCTTCCCCAAGGGCACCCAGGGGCTCACCCTGCCCCGTCAATGCCTCCGAGGTCGTGGGAAGGGAAGCAGGAGCCGACAGCATGAGTAACCACCCCAGGCTCTTCCGGGCAAACGCCAGTTAGATCAGCCCCGGGGAATGGAGAGCAGGGGGGAACCTGGATGCCCAGTGGCCTCGGCCCCAAGGGCAGTCCCCAGATGCTGAAACCGAGGGGCTGCGACAGGGAAGCACAGCCCCGTCTGCGGGCAGCCGCGGCCGGGAGGTTGCCTGCCCCGAGACCCTATGCCTCGGTTCGGAGACAGGCTTCAGTTCCAGGGTCTCAGCTCCTAACGTCTGCACAGCTGCCCCCAATCCACCCCCAGCCGCATCCTAAACTCCTGGGGCACAGTGCCCAGGGCCCCGCAGCGGCCAAAGGCAGGTTGATGGTGAGAAGCAGATCACAAGCCACGAGAAGGGAAGGGGGTGACTGCTCTCCACTAATGGTAATGATGGTAATTACCACTCTCTCCCCCTACCTCTCTGCTTCGAGCATCGTCCTTCTCTAGCTATATCACCACAGCCTCCCAACTTCGGTCCTCGACCTCTGGCAGCCTACGAGTCAGGTCCTGTCACCTCCTGCCCCTAACACTAGGTGTGACAGCCAGAGACCACGTGCCTGAGGACACCACGGCTAAGGGAGAGCCCCCCCAGAAGGAAAGCTGGGGTTTCAACCAGGGAGCTGGGCTCTGGAGTCCACGATTTGACGGGACAGCCAGACGTACACCTGCTGCAGGTGGCATAGCAGCCGGGAGTCCTCAGCAATGTTAGCGACACGGGGTCCACCAGAGCTGAGAATTACGTGTGGCTGTGGGCGCCTCGTCCAGCCTCCCCACCAAGACCTTGGCCTTGGGTCCTCTCCTCCATGGGCAAGTAGCCCTCCCAAGCTGGTGGGACACGTTACCGCCACCTGGCACCCCTTCACCACTGGGGGTTCCGGGTGCCCAAGCACACTCAAAACCAGCTGACCCAAATCACGGACACTTCCACTCCCCAAACTGTGCCTGCTCGGGTCCCAAAGTCCGAAGCCAGGGCCTGGCTTTTCCTTATTCTACTATGACCATTTCTAGTGCCTTCTGTGTTCTAAGCACTGTACGCACTCTATCTTCCCATAACCTCTTGTGGCAGTAACTGTCGCTTTTCCTGTTTGACAGATAAAGAAACTGAGGCAGGGGGCGGTGGAGTCATTCTCCCCAGAGCCAGTGTTCCAATCTCCAGGCCACACTGCTTTTTGGAGCAGCCTCCCCTGCCCCATCCCTGCCCCGTTTAGCCCTGAGAGAATTAAATAAAGTCAGGCACCTAAGTCACCACCACCTGTCCCCAGCCTCTCAGAGGCAGGATGGACGATCCACAACCCCAGTCTTTCCCCACCTCCATGCTGAATAATCAGCAGGTGCCTGGAAGGGACAGAGACATTCCAAGAAACAACCTTGGTGACAAAGTAACAATCATAATGGCCATTGTGCGCTGAGGGCTTCCGTGCCAAGCACTTTACTTACATGCTCTCTCTCCCGACAATTGCCAGCAGGCCTATGAGAGGGAGACTACTGTCACCCCACTTTATAGATGGGGAAATGGGAGGCCCAGAGAAGTTATACCAGTAGCTCATGGTCACACAGCTCGTCAACGGCAGAACCAGGACTGGACACGGGCTCTGACCCCTGCTCTTCTGTCTCCCGTGAAAAACTAAGAAATGACTCCACAGAGCACATCGGTGACAGAAGCTGGACAAAGAAGCACAAATCGCCCAAATCCCACGCAAATGGCCAAAGGCACTCACTACTCACAAGCCCCTCAACTGGCTTCCTTGGCCCGGGCCCCACTAGGTCAGCAAATCCAAGGCTTGATTGTGTTTAAAAAAAAAAAATAGTAATTGACTTGCAGTACACAGGACACCTCTCAGGGCAAAAAGTGTGCCAGATCTGGGCTTCGCAGGCCACACCTGAGCCAAGATGAACGTGTCAAGTGGCAGGTGCTTCCCAGAGAGGTTACAGGCCCTGCAGGTTCTGAGCTGAACACAGCTAGGTTCTGATGCCTCCCTTGGCCCGAGTTCCCAACTCACCCCAGGGATCAGAAACCGTTCTCCAGTTGCATTTCTAGGTGTGGGCGTTGAGGGGCCATGGGACAGAGGGAAGAGCCTTGAGAACCCGACCTCAGCCTGGTGTCCGGCCAGCAGCCACCCAGGGAGACACAGGCCCCAGAGCTCAGGGGCGAGTCACTGAGTGAGTAACCGGTACTTCGGACACACGACCAGGGAGCACCGGGTGTGTCACCAAGCCAGCGGCCCGGCAGCGCCTCGGGAAATGACACAGGTACTCCAGAGAGCAGCTGAGAGTTCCCAACACCACCTCCAAACCCATCACCCTAGAACACACAGCCCCCCAACCCCAAAGGAAGGTATTAAGCTGTACTTAATTACATCTGCAGTGGCAAACAAGTGGCCAACAGGCGTGTTTTGCCTGGCCTGCGTGGTACTTTTAAAAATTTGAATCAATTGCCAGACTTAAAAAAAAAAGAAGTCAGACCCCACATTAAAATCCAGATTCCTGGCCACTCTCAAAAACACGTTCTGGCCACGAGGGGCCCACATGCCCCGAGGAGCACTGACTCTCTCCAGATGGGGCCCTGTGTCTCCCTCGGATCCCCCAAGTCTCACCACCTGTAGGCACTGGGCTCGGATTCACCACAACCACCAGGCCGCAGCCCAACCTTGCCGCGAAGCTGCCCTGGCACGGCCTGAGCCCTCCTGCCTCGCTGGCCCCTGGTAACCAGCCAGGCTTAAGTGCCTCTCTCTTCCCCACCAGGCTCGGGCTCCTGGACAACAGGAGCAAATGAGGTCCCAGCTGTAGGAACAGAGCCCCAGACGCTCCTCCCCAGCACAGGCTCCTGTGTAAACCATGAGCACCCTTCTCCCCAGATTCTCTAGGCCGAGGGCAATTTCTAGTGTCCCCCCAAGGTCAGGTCCAAGGAAGGGCTAGTCAGCCAGGGTGACCTGATTCCCTCAAAGGGGGCTCTGAACCCCTCACTTCCGATCCGCTTCCCAGGGCTAGTCCTTGATGCCGTAGGAGGCCTGGCTACGGCTGGCCTCATCCTAACTAGGCCCAGGCCCGCTTGACCTGCCCTGTGCCTGGTAGAAGGGTGCCCCTGGAAGTACCAAGGTGAGGGTCTAGGCACAGTCAAACCTCCCCCTGCCCCCAGAGATGGGCGGGAAGTCTTGGGGAACAGGCCTCTCTCTGTCTTCACAAGCCACCGAGGGACCCTTCAGACCACGGATCCAGGGGTCCCAGGCCTAAGCCTACTTCGAGGCTCAAGCCTTTGCCTCCCGCCCAGGGACTCCCCCTGCCCTGCTTTTCTCCGCCCACACCGGGCCTCCTAACCCTGCCCCAGCTTCCCCAAAAGGAGCCCACCATTTTGTTCTTCCTTCGTGTTCTGGCTGCCTCTCACTCCACCAACCTGCCTTGTTGGGCCACAGAAAGGGGAGGAGAAACGGCCGGCAGCTACCGACAGGGTGGCCACGGCTGGCTGCTGGCTTTTTCCAGGGCAGGGGAAGGGTAGGGCTGGCAGAAGGGGGAATTTTTAGGGGTCCCTGGGACTGAGAAGAAATACCACCCTAGGCTTACAGGCTAAGTGGTATGCCAGGCACCTCCATTCTGGATTTAAAAAAACAAAACAAAACAAAACAAAACAGGATGCAGAGTTCAACTGGAATTTCAGATAAATGACGAATAATTTTTTTAGTATAAGTATGTCTCAGTTAGTGCATGGGACATACTTAGACTAAAAAAGAAAAAAAGAAGTATTTAAAAATATTATTTCTTTGTTTATCTGAAATTCAAATTTAACTGGGTGTCCCATAATTTGCTAAATCTGGCAACCCAGTGTCCCAGCTAGTGGTGAAATGCACGGTTGGTGGCCACACAGTTAATAAACAACCCCAAACCACAAGGGCTGACTGGAAGACGCATTCTGAAGGCACAGCGAGGGTGAGATTTGGCTTCTCAGGGCTGGGGAAACCCAGGAAACAAGGCGAAGTCTTTTTTTACTTAGAATGGGCAGGAGAAAAACAAAAAGAAAGAAAGAAAAAAAAATCAGCAAAATGCAAGTTTCTACCTCACAGTAAGGACCGCATTTAATGACTGCTCCTGTGTGCAGGATAAGTGCTTTTCGAGACATGATGTTATTCCAGAAGGGGAGAAGGTAGCACAGGAGCCTCTTGTCGTGGTTAGAGAAGTTATGCGGTTAGCCCAAGGTCACACTGGAAGCCCAGCCATGAGATCCCAAAGCCTGAGGTCTTTAGAGGACTTGACTCGTAGTTTCCCAAGACACAAAAAAGGGAGGGAGACACGTTCTCCTCTCGTCCCCCCAAACACAGGCCTGGCCGGCAGCGTGCTGAGCAGCACTGAGGGCCACCAGGCCGGCTGCTCTGAGGCCGGCAGGGTGGAAAACCCCACACAGCTCCATCTGCCCTCCCAGCAGAGCAGCTGTCAGGGTGCAGGAGCCTCCGCCAGGCTGGAACCTGGAGCGCAAGGCCCCGCCAAGCCTCCCGCAGCACGGAAAGGCAGCTGGCCCCCACCCCTTTCTCACCTCCAGGCTGGTGACAGAAGGGACTCAGGCCCAGACAACAGCTCTTTCTTTGCACAGGCGTTCAGGCAGGGGACGACTCCAGCCTTCCCTCTGGGAATCCCGTAGGAGAGGGGGTGGTGGGCTTGTTTTCCGGTGTGCATTTTGGCCTGCAGCTGTTTCTGCCATTTTTAAATGGCTCCAGTCCGGGCACTGGGCGCCCTGCGCACCAGGGGAGCTCCCACGGCAGGGAAGACTTGGATCTCAACTTTGGAAGGCCTTCCCTTCTCACGGTTCTGAAAATTCTTTGTCCCACTAGAGCCAAACCCAGCCCTCGGCCGGGCATCCGGCCATCTGCAGACAGCCCTTTCCATAGGAGGCTCGGGAGCACGTGGACTTTATTGATTTTCCTCTTGCCTTTTTTGTTGGGTTTGACTCAGAAAGGACAGCTAACTTGTGACACGGCTGGACTGGAGGCTCGCCCCCAGTGGTTTTGAGGGACCGAGGCGAGGCGTTACTCAAGGAATGACACCCCTAAACATAAACAGAGCCCGCCACGGGGCCTGCGGGGTTTGCAGGCTTTAAATAAAGAGTCAGGACGAGGCTGCGGGCGCTGACACTCGAACAGCGCTGCGGCTCCTCTCCCTCCCTGACCCTGGTGAGGCCGTGGGAAAAAAAATAATAAAGTTGAAATCCGGGAGCTGGGAGTTTTCAACAAGTCCGCCCCAACCTGGCGATCGGCTCGCGCCTCGGGCCTGGCCCTCGGGCCGATTCCGAGACAGACCCGGACGAGGCCGGGGAAACGTTCATCGTATTAATTACAACCAGGCCACGCCGGACGGAATCTAATGTGAGCTGGAGAAACGGCACAGCCGACACCGAGTCCCCCTCGCCCCCCGCGCAGAGAACAAAAACAACGGCTCTCTCCGCAAAACAAACGCGAGCTGCCGGGTTCGGACAGGCAGACGCGGCCCAGGACCGGGGTCTGGCCCCCAACATTCGCTCGCCCGGACCCCCGCGCCCGGGTCTGGGCACAGCGGGGCGGGAGGGGGGCGCCCGGAGCCCCGGGCCCCGCGGCCGCCGCCGGCGTTTCCTCCTCGCGCTCGCCCCCATCTTTCTTCCTCGCCAAGAACCCTCGCTCCAGGCAGCCCAAAGCGCTAAATTTAAACGGCTCGCGCTCTGCAAACTCCGCAGACTCGAGGGCGCCGGGCCTGGGAGGCGGGGAGCGAGCGAGCGAGCCAGCCAGCCGGCCGGGGAGGGAGGGAGGGAGGGAGAGAGAGAGGGAGGCCCGGCGCGGGCAAGGGCGCGGGGGCCGGCGCTGCGCCGCCCGGGGCGCGCGGGTAGGAGACGGAGACGGAGACGGCGGCTGCGGCCCGCTCGGTGCCTGCACAATGGAGCTCGCGCTCTCCCCCCTGCCGCCGGCATCGCGGCCCCGGCGCGCGGGAAGCCGCTTTCATGTGACTTGCACAAACGAAATGGCTTCTGGGGCCGGCCCCGAGCCCCCCTCCCGGGAGCCGAGCGCCGCGCCGGGGACTGCCCGCCGCTCCACCGCCCGGCTCGGGGCGCCCGTCGCCTCCAGGCTGCCGCCGCCGCGCCAGGTGGGCGACAGGCGCGAGCGCACCTGGGCAGCGGCCGCGGCCCCCGCCGCGCGCAGGTGACCCAGCTCACGCGCCGCCCGCCCTCTCCAACTCCCGGGCCCGCGGGCGGCCCGGAGCGCTGCGCCCCGCCGGCTTTTTGTATCTGGTCTCGGGGTTCGGGGCGGCCGCGGCGCGAGCCTGCAAACGAACGAGAGAACAAGCCGGCGCCTCCGCTTACCATTTGCGCACTTTCTCGATAGCCGCCATGACCCTCTTGATATCATCTTTGGCCCGGCTCCTGGTCTCGGCTCGAACCGACCTGCCCGACATGGTTCTGGCGGGGAGAGAGAGGCTGGGGGAGCGCGCCCGCCGGGTCCTGCTCGCGCTCCGCGGCGGCCACACTCGCGCCCGCCCGCCCGCTCACTCACACACAGACACACACACACACACACACAGACACACACACACTCGCACACATACACACACACACACACAAAGCCTAGTGCCGCCGCGCGCCCAGGGCCCAGTGCGCAAGCGCCGGGCGGCAGCTGCACCGAGCAGGGGGAGCAGCGCCGCCGCGGCCGCCGGTAGTGCGGCCTCCGGGCGCCGCTGCCGCCGCGGGGCAGCGCCGCGAGCCTCTCCGTCCACCCGGGGGAGGCGCCCGCGACCCCCCGCTCCCCGGGGAGGCGGCGAGGGGCACCCGGCGACCCCCGGCTCCGGGCACGCGGAGGGGAGGCGGGCCGGGGGACGTGCGCGCGGACACTTACTCGGAGGCCGCAGGTGCCGGGGGGTCCCCGGGAGAGGGCGGGGCGGCCGGCCGTGGAGGGAGCGCATTCCTGGGGAGCCAGCGCGGCAGCCCATCCGCTGCCCGGGGTGTGTGGCAGCGTCTGCAGTAATGGAAGTTTCCTGTGGGGCTCCCGACTTCTCCGAGTTGAAGGCGCCGATTCGGGACGCGAGGTGCTCTTGGAAAGTGTTGAGAAACGCGGACCTGTGCTGACCCTCTGCCCGGTTTAAATACGCGAGCTAGGACGTCGCTTCCCTATCCTTCGTCCCTCTGGAAAACGAGGGTGGGAGGAAAGGTGCCTGGGGTGACCACTAGAGACATTCGACCTTGCTTATGAAACAGCTTTCGGCGCAGGAAAAGCTCGATGATTATTTATCAGCATTTCAACAGGGGCTCTTAGACCTTTTCTCCTAGTGATAAGTTGCCCTCGCCATAAATAAGGTGAGGGGGCCCACGCTGGGGTTTCTGTTCGAGAACCACGAGTTGAGTTTAAGCCACTCCTGATGTAAGTCCCAGGCTCAGCCCAGGTGCTGCCACCTCACAAATGACCCTGGCAGGTAAAATGGACTGGCCAGCGACAAGGAGGACTTCCGGGCTGGTTTCTTCCCCGCGGTGCCTTAGGACAACTCCGCACGAATCTACAATTACCAGGATAAGCCAGGGGCCTCAACCTTGTGTTCAGCTGCAGCTAAGCTATATTGACCAGAGCCAATTCGTGCCCAGGTGGATGCTGGGGAAAAAGAGTGACCCCGTTAGCAAGCCCAGTGCCTTGGAGATCAACTAACCCAACATCAGTCATTTTACATGGAGGGAAACTGAGTCCCAGGGAAGTTCAAGGACACAGCCATAAGCTAGATGTTTGTCTTCCGCTCATTCTAAAACCAAGCCCTTTCTCCTGACGTTTTGGTTTGGGGGAGAAAAGCTTCTGGCGATACGGAGTAGAAGCTGCATGCAGGCCTTTTCCTATGCATGTCCTTTTACCATCCCAAACCCCAAGTTCCTGATGTGAGGATTATATGGGAAAACATGTAACAGTGGGTCATAAAACAGCGGTCTCATACCATTGGCCCTCTGACTTACCTGGCCAGCAGATACATGCTTAAGGTTACACAGAACTTTTTAAAGCATATATTTGAATTAAAAATGGGAAGATATATTTAAAAATCCAAGTATTGAATGATGAATGGACAAATGGGCATATCTATACAATGGAATATTATTCATCCATTAAAAAGGAATAAAGTACTGATACATGCCACAGCATGGATGAACTTTGAAAACATCCTAAGTAAAAGAAGCCAGTCACAAAAGGACACATATTGTATGATTCCACTTATATGAGTTATCTAGACTAGGCAAATCCCTAGAGACAGAAACCGGAGGGACTGCGGGGAGGGGGGGAATGGGGAGTGACTTCAGATGGGTACAGGTTTTCCTTTTGGGGTGATAAAAAAGTTCTGAAAGTAGGTAGTGGTGATGGTTGCACAACATTGTGAATGTGCTTTCTGTCGCTGAATTGTACCCTTTAAAATTGTTACAGTGGTCAATTTTACATTATGTGTATTTTGCCACAATAAAAAGAAATCCAAATATCCAGCTTCTCTAGAGATAGCAGAAGACCTGCAAACTGGGCCCCAAGTGCCACATGGCAACAATCAGCTGGAGCTGAGGAGTCCTGTGCCCCTCAGATAAAGCTCACTAGGTCACCAACGTGTCACTCAGTCACTGTACTCATTTGTGTTACCACGTGGCCCCTGAAGGTGTTTGTGTTTTTGATCTCTGATTAAACTATAAAGCTCTCTACAAATGTTATTTATAAATCTAGTGTGGCACTTTTTATAGTTTCCTGTCCCCTGCGGATATTTTTACACTTCTTTCTTTCAACAAAGCACACTTGTTTTATAGTCTGTGTCTGATCATTCTGATATTTGAAGTATCTGAGAGTCTGTTTCTGCTGGTTCTTACTCATGGTGTCCTATTTCTTTGTGATCTGTCCGGTTCTCCTTGACCTTGCTGGACATTGTATTTTAAAATTTATTTATAGGGATGATTTGAGGCCTAGAATGGAGTTACCTTCCTCTCGAGTTGCTTTACGTTTGCTCTGCCAGACTCCTGAGGGCACTGCGAGTGCAGAATGACTAACATCCAAGTTCAGGGCTCGTGGGTCCCTGGATCCCCAGGTGATGCCAATATAGGTTGCCTAAGTGAGTGAGACTGATTTGCTTACTGTACCCAGGGTGGGGTCAGTGATGTGCTGCGGCTGACTGGCAAGCCTGCGCTTTCCAACTCTGTTCAGTGACCTCCTATCAATAGTTCTAAATCAGCCATGGCGGAGCATTTACACTATGGAAATTGGCAAATGCGATAATACATCAGGACCCTTTCCCAACCCCACCAAGAGCTGGTGATAAGCATTTACCAGCACACCACTGGGCAATGTCTCATCTCCCACCCAATGTGGACCCTGGATTTTGATTTCCGACCTCTTGCCTCAAAAAAACCATTCACACTGAAGTTCAAATATGCCAGACTTGCCAAATATCTACAGGGTTCAAGTGGCTTCCTTGCTGGATTAGCTTTCAGGGTTCTCTTTTTCCTTCAGTTTCGCCTGTTCCTTACAATCTTGTCAGCATGTGGTGGCTTTTAGGATTTTTTAAAATATGTTTTCCAGCATATGTTCTAGCATTTTTAGTTGCTTTCAGCTTGAGCGTTAGTCTGAATAACCAGTTACCAGAGACTGGAAGTCAAGCTCTCTCTGAATGTTTGTGATTATCTTAGACACGTTAAAAGAGTGATCGTGGGGTTCCAGAGGTGAGTTACTTAGTTATGGCTTGTGTCTTGACCTAACTGTGCCTCATCTGTAAAATGGGGATGAAAATAAGACCTGCCTCACAGAGTTATGTGAATTAAAAGCAGTATTTGTCAGGGAAAGTGGGGGGAGGGATAAATTAGGAGTTTGGGATTAACATATACACACTACTATATATAAAATAGATAACCAACAAGTACCTACTGTATAGCACAGGGAGCTATACTCAATATTTTGTAATAACCTATAAGGGAAAAGAATCTGAAAAAGAATACATATATATGTATAACTGAATCACTTTGCTGTACACCTGAAACTAATGCGACATTGTCAATCAACTATACTTCAATTAAAAACAACAACAACAATAACAAAAAAAAACAACAGTATTTGTCAAGAATTTAGAACAGTGCTTGGCACACAGTAAGTGCTAGATACCAGAAAGCATTTGTTAAATAACATACCTGGATGATCTTTGCATCAGTATGCCCCACACTGGGGTTTGAAGTCAAACTACTCTCCCTAGGCTGGTAAATTCAACCCTTACGTCACTCCTCCTCCTCCGGGGATGAAGGCTCATTCACCATGGGGTGGGAGGTGTGGGGAGGGGAAGGATAACTCTGGAACAGAGATGGAGATGGGTGATTGTGAGGAAAATGCAGGCCCAGCCCTGGCGCTTCTGGGCACCTTGGTCCTCGCCTAGCAACTTGCAACCGAGCGCTGTTTTCATAAACAGAGGTGCTTTGGTGTTTGGGGAGCAGGTCGTCAGCAAGGCCCAGCCAAGAGGGAAAACTATGAAGGGAACACTCCAACCACAGAATGAAATACAGTCCCTTCCTCGGAGACAGGAACAGAAAGGATGAGCTGCGGAGGCTGAAGCCTCCCTCCTTTCACAGAAGAGGATGCTACTGGGACTTCCCTGGTGGTCCAGTGGGTAAGACTCTGCGCCCCCAGTGCAGGCGGCCCGGGTTCGATACCTGTTCAGGGAACTAGATCCTGCATGCATGCTGCAACTAAGAAGTCTGCATGCCGCAACAAAGATGCCGCATGCCGCAACGAAGATACCAAGTGCTGCAACTAAGACCCAGTGCAGCCTAAATAAATAAATAAAATATTTTTTTTAAAAAGGGACGCTACCGTCCAGTCACACAGCCAGTTAGCAGAGTTCTGGCCAGAGCCCCGCTCTCCTGACTGTGTCTCTGGACCGGTGCTCCCCACTCCACAGTCATCAGGATGTGGACAGTTGCAAATCAGCCCTGTGGGAGTGCTCTCAGGACCCTCCTGTCCCTCCCCCACCCAGAGAGGACAAGTAAATATTTACCAGCACGCCACTGGTGGAGCCCAACAGGGTCCCAGATTATCGTAGGGAAGGTCTCCCCCATAATGTGGGCCTGATGATGAATTTCAGATAGACTGGGGAGCCATTAAAAATTTTTTCTTTGATAAATCAAATACTCCAATTTGCTTCTCTGCCTACTTTTTCTTGCCGATAATTACAGCTCTAAAAATGGTCACCAGCTCAAATACTAATAGACTGGCAAGTTGTATATCCATCCGTGCAGCCACTGGCTTGCCTGAAAGTTGGGCCACTTGAGGCCATATAGAAACAAAGAGATAGTAGATATAAAGTGCTTCAAGAGACAGATGTGTTCAGAGGTGAGACGGTGTAACGCAGGCTCTTCCAACAACGAATGATTAAACACAGAAGTCCGGTCATGACCCAGTGACCTGGAGCAGAGTTGGAATGTATCTACCAATGTGCTTGGTGAGCTCTTAGGTCAGGAATCCAGAAGGCTGCCCGAATGTCTTCTCTCGCTCCCACGTGTGCAGTCATTTTGGCTGTCCAGCATCTGAATACCCTTCCTAGTTCTGGGTGAGCCTTTGTGGGTGGAGGCTGCCGCCACTACAGAAGCTAGAGGGGGCTTGTCCCTCTTTTTCCCAGGGGGTTAGGTCCTGGGCATGGGTGCCAACGTTACCCAGGTGGATGGTCTAGTAGGTTGATTTTCTTTTTTATTGAGGTATAGTTGATTTACAATATAATATGTTTGAGGAATATAACATAGTGACTGGTTCCTTTTTCTCCACATCCTCGCCAACATTTGTTATTTGTGGTCTTTTTGATGATAGCCATTCTGACAGATGTGAGGTGATATCTCTTTGTGGTTTTGATTTGCATTTCCCTGATGATTAGTGATGTTGAGCATCTTTTCATGTGCCTGTTGGCCACCTGTACGTCTTCTTTAGAAAAATGTCTGTTCAGGTCTTCTGCCCATTTTTTTAATTGGGTTGCCAGTTGATTATTTTTAAATAATAGCTTTATTGAGATATAATTAACATACCATAAAATTCACCCTTTTTTTGGTTGTTCTTTTTTTTTTTTGATGTGGACCATTTCTAACGTCTCCACTGAACCTGCCACAATATTGCTTCTGTTTTATGTCTTGGCCTTTTTTTTTGGCCCCAAGGTATGTGGGATCCCAGCTCCCCAACCAGGGACTGAACCCGCACCTCCTGCATTGGAAAGCAAAGTCCCAACCACTGGACTTCCAGGTAAGTCCCCAAATTCACCCTTTTAAGGTGTTTTTTAGTATAGTCACAGAGTTGTGAAACCATCACCACAATCAATTTTAGAACATTCTTGTCATCCGAAAAAGAAACCCTCTACCCATTTGCTGTCATTCTTTCTCCCCCCAGCCTTAGGCAACCAAGAGTCTATTTCCTGTTTCGATGGATTTGCCTATGCTGGACATTTCACATAAATGGAATCATACAATATGTGTCCTTTTGTGCCTAGCTTCTTTTATTTAGCATATTTTCAAGGTTCATCCCATGTATTAATACTTCGTTCTTTTTATGGCTGAATGATACTCCATTACATGGATTTACCACATTTTGTTTGTCCATTCATTCATTGATGGACATTGGGTTGTTTCCACTTTTTGGCTATTATGAATAACGTTGCTATGATGATAAGTATACGGGTTTTTGTGCAGATGTATATTTTCATTTCTCTTGGCTACATACCCAGCAGGGGAATTGCTGGGTCATATGGTGACTCTGTATTTAACATGTTGAAAAACTGCCAGACTGTTTTCCAAAGCAGCTGCGCCATTTTACCTTCCCACCAGCAACGTATGAGGGTTCCAATTTCTCCACATCCTCACCCACACTTGTTATTGTCTGTCTTTTTCATATTAGTCTTGTGGCGGTGAAGGCGTTATCTCATTGTGGTTTTGATTTTGACTTTGATGTTCGAGGGTGTGTAGGGGCAGCGGAGAAATGACTTCCAGCAGAAGTGGCCATTGGAGAGCCTAAGTGTTGGAGGCACTGAGTTCCCAGTGGTGGCAGCGCCACTGGCATCCTGGCTGCCGTTGGTTCCTGGTCATTTTCAGAGCTTGCTTATTCAGTCGCTCCACTGAGCCTATGAGTTACCTGATAGCCTTCACATAAAGTCCCTTTCCACTGAAGCTAACCAGAGCCAATTTCTATTACTCCAAACCAAAGATCATGGCTGATACCCTATTTAAGCTGCCTCTTAGTCTGTATACTTATTTATCCTTCCTGAATGCCTTTTCTCTTGTTGCAATCTTTCACTTCTCCCCAAACTACTATAATAATCTCCTTGCTGTGGGCCCTTTCCCCAGCCAACCCCTCTTGCCCATCACCCAGCCCTACGCCTCTGAGATCCAAGTTTGATCCACTTCTCCCCCTTCCCTTTAATATCAAGTCTAACCTCCTTGATTCAGCACACAAGGCCATTCATAATGTGATCACTATCTTCTCTGGGTTGCTCTCCTGCCACTGCCCCCAGGCACTGCTCAGATGGGCTTAGAGTGCCTCATTTATGTAATTTCTCCTCCACCTGCCCTGATCGCCTCCTCCTTCCCACCCCATCTGCTCTGGACGCCCCTATGTCATATCACAAAATACTGTATTATTCTTGACATGTCTGTTTCCCTCGCTACAATATAACCTTCTAAAGGGAAAGAAACATGCTTCCCGCCACATTTTATCTTAGGCCTTAGTACCAGGGCACACACAGTTCAACTGAGGTCACTATTAGAGGATCTGGCACAAGTTACTGCTATTCTCTCCTCTATCCTAGTGAAAGGCACAGGTGACTGACAGCACACTGAGGAAGGGGTAAGTGGCGAGCTCTGTTGAAGCTTCGCTGTACACCTGGCTGCCTTTGGGATACCGCCAGCGACTCAGGGGACTGTGTAGTTAAACATGGTTGTGCACAAAGGGACAACAAGATCACGGAGAAAATTGTGGTTACATCTTTTTAAAATGTTGAAATCCCTGGAAAACTAAGAAGGATGTATTGATGCCGACTCAGGGTTTAAGGTTTACGGGGCTGAAACCCACGGTGAGCTTCCCCACGTTTGTCCAGCGTCACGTGAGAGAACACACCAGCTTCAGGGCTGGCTCCTCACAAGACTTATCTATGGTCTTCCCTGGGATCCTCTGAGCGGCAGCATACCCCATATCAAGACTCGGTTTTGTTTTGTTTTTAAAAGCTTCTCCAAGGTTTTGTAATTAAATTTTTAAAAATTTTATTTATGTATTTATTTTTGGCTGCATTGGGTCTTTGTTGCTGCCTTCTAGTTGTGGAGAGCAGGGCCTACTCTTTGTTGTGCTGCGTGGACTTCTCATTGAGGTGGCTTCTCTTGTTGCACAGCACGGGCTCTAGGCACGCGGGCTTCAGTAGTTGTGGTGCATGGGCTTAGTTGCTCTGCGGCATGTGGGATCTTCCCAGACCAGGGCTCGAACCCGTATCCCCTGCATTGGCAGGTGGATTCTTAACCACTGCGCCACCAGGGAAGTCCCATATCAAGACTCTTTGAAAGTGAAGGAATGAGAAAGGCCAGATCATCTTCTTGAAGACTTGGCCTCCCTCCATTCCTCCTGCCCATTGCCCACATGAAAACATTCCTGTTCGGACTCATGAGGAAGCATCATGCAACGGCAGTGCTGAAGGAATGCCAGAGATCGTTCTAGACTCCTGAGGACCTCACCTTGAGCCTACATCCCTCTCTAGGGTCTGACCACACAAACCTCTGGTTCACTGAATGCTTCTGGCCTTGGTGGCACTGTCCCCTCAGTCTGGAAGGTTCTACCCACTCTTTCCATGACTGTCTCTTAACTTACAAGCCTCATCTTTGGAGAGACCGGCCCTGATCACTTAACTAAAGCACATTTCCCTCATGATATTCTATCTCATAGGCCCCTGGCTCTTCCTCTATGACCGCAGTTTGCAACGACATAGTTATGTGTTTGTTTAACGAGAGATCCCCGAAGACAAGAGCCATGCCCGTCTTGTCCACCACTGTACCCCCAGCCCTACCACAGTGCTCACGCACACTCACTCTTTGCTGAATTCGTGAATGAATGGATGGATGAAGTCCATCTCCGAAGCAATCAGATGCACACGGAGGAGAAGCTGGGTGGCGGCCAGCACTTTAGACAGTGCCTACACCTGAGGCGCTCTCTCTGCATCAGACCTAGGGTCACAATACCGCCCACGGCTCCCTCCGCCAGGACAGACACGCTGTGGGGACTGTCCTTCACAGCACACGCTTCTGTGTTGTCTGAAGTGCTGGCAAAGAGCTTGTAGTGGTGGTTGGAACTAAACTCGCCCCCGCCCAAAGGAAAAAACCCACTTGCTTTAAAGACTAAGATCTAAAAAAATAAATACCATGTTTACATTGAAGTGTTTTCTGACTTCCCATCAACAAAAAAGGAGAGAACAAGAGGGGGTGCAGGGCCGAACACAATGGCTCATTCCCTTCCATGGGGGCGACCTTGGTATTGAACTTCCCCACTCACAGCTGGTGATTTCGAACTATGGAGAAAAAGGCAGGGGTGCCAACAGTGGAGAGTGATCTTCGGGGCCCGACGCCTCTTGCCTGGGCACTGATAAATTCCCGTGGTTATCGGCGGGGGCGAGAGGCCTGCCTCGGGCATCAGCAGCTCAGGAAACACGGTAAAGAACCCCGCGACGGGTTTACTGTCCCACGAGCTTGGTCCCTACACTCAGCATTGCACTGCCCTGGAAGAATGTTGCATCAACTCAGGTTGTGTGCCTCTGTGTGTGTGTGTGTGTGTGTGTGTGTGTGTGTGTGATATTCCTTTACGCTAAGCTAGCAGAGGATGTTATATGACATATGAATAGGGTGGCAACTTACTGTTGAGTCCCAGTGTCGTGTGTCTATTTATTACAGTCAGTTTTGAGCCACTGCCTGCAGGGGAACCTCTGTCATCCAGATCTCTCAAGAACATGGTCAGGCCAAAAACCCCAGGGTCTAGGGCAGCCATGGCTTTAGGACACAGATCTTTTTGGGAAAAAAAAAAAGCGCCTCTTTTTGTCTGCACTGTCGTGAAGCACATCGGCTTCACGGAGGACAGTTGGCACATGAGGTAATCCAGGAGCAGGGGCCCGGACTGGCTTCAGGAGCATTGGCTTGAGAGCTCGTGGAAATACAGGGCAGCTCGTGGAAACAATTCAGGGGTGGCTGAGGCAGAAAGGTGGTACAGGATTTTTTTTTTTTTTTTTGGCTGCTCTGCGGGGCATGCGGGATCCTAGTTTCTGGACCAGGGATCAAATCCGGGCCCCGGCAGTGAAAGCACGGAGTCTTAACCACTGGACTGCCAGGGAATTCCCTCATTTTTAAATATAGCTTTGATTTTTTTTTTTTTTAATTTTTAGTTTTTCCGTGTTTTTTTTTTTTTTTTTTAAATTTATTTATTTATTTATTTTTGGCTGTATTGGGTCTTCATTTCTGTGCGAGGGCTTTCTCCAGTTGCGGAGAGCGGGGGCCACTCTTCATCGCAGTGCGCAGGCCTCTCACTGTCGCGGCCTCTCCCGTTGCGGAGCGCAGGCTCAGTAGTTGTGGCTCACGGGCTTAGTTGCTCCACGGCATGTGGGATCTTCCCAGACCAGGGATCGAACCCGTGTCCCCTGCATTGGCAGGCAGATTCTCAACCACTGCGCCACCAGGGAAGCCCTATAGCTTTGATTTTGAAATATTTTAGATTTGCAAAGGTAGTATGGAGAGTTAACACAGACCCTTCGCCCAGCTTCCCTCGTGTTCACTTTTAGGCAACCAAGATACACTGATCGAAACTAAGAAATTAAGTTTGGCACAGACTTCCTCTGGATTTCACCGGGTTCTTCCTAATGTCCTTTTTCCGTTCCAGAAACCCAGGATCCTGCTTCACATTTAGTCATCGTGTCCCCTTAGTCTCCTCCGACCTGGGACAGTTTCTCAGTCTTTTCTTGTTTGTCATGACCTGGGTTTTTTTGAAGAGTACTAGTCAGGTGTTTTACACATTCGTCGTATTTGTAAAAATCTGTTGGAAAGAGTCATCCTGGCCTAGGAGGTGGAGCAAACTGCAACCTGCAGGACAGATCCGGGCCGCCGTGTCTGTGTGGTCCGCAAGCTAAGAATGGTTTTCACATTTTTGAGTGGTTGAAAAAAATCTCAGAAGAAGAAGATTTCACGGTATGTGGAAATTCTCACGAAATCCAAATTAGTTTCGGCGTCCACAAGTAAAGTTTGATTGGAATTGGGGCCACGTTCGTTCTTTTCTGGACCAGAGTCTGTGTGGCTGCGTTTGTGCTCCAGCGGCCGAGGTGAGGCGTCCAACAGCCCACTCGGCCCACAGATCCCCACTGTTTACCCTCTGGCCCTTTCCAGAGAGTCTGCTGACCCTGATGCCACGGCCTGTGGGGGCCGGATTCACTTTGATTCAAAAGCTAAGTCAGCTATTAAAAGAGCACTGGAGCTTCACGTTCATTCATTCAGTCGTTCCACAAATATTTATCAAGGGTCCTTTGTCAAAGCTTGCAGAGACCCCTATTTGAGCAAGTGTTAACAGATGCTAAAACCCTGGAGTCGGGAGAGATTAATTCTCATCAAACGTCTTCCCCAGTCTCAGGCACAGTTTCTGCCTGCAGTGATAATAGCTCCTGTCCTACTTTGAGCACTACGTTATGCCAGGAACACTTTTATTTGCGATATCTCTTTTAATTCTCACCACCACCCCAGGAGTTGTTCCACGGGGAAACTGAGGTTTAAGAGATTAGCCACACCCAAGGGCACACAGGGTGCTGCTAAATGGCAGAGGCAGGACGCAAGCCCAGGCCGGCCCGGCCCGTGGGCTGGTGCTGTGCAAACAAGACACTCGTCCTGCCCAGGAGGGGCCTGGGGGTCTGGAGGAGAGAGTCGAGGGCGGGGGAGGCTTTGGGTGGTTCCTGGACGACCATGGCTTTTCCTGAACTCTGGAAGCAACAGGCCAGGATGCAGAGGTCGGTAGCCAGAGGCCCCATCTGAAACAGTATTGTTTTTTCAAAAGAACATCACATGGTGCTTTTTGGTGTCCAGCGTCTCGTCCCTACGTCTGATGTACAAGCCCAGCGAGACCGTCTTCGGTCTCTGCTCTCTCCGTTTCTGGTGTCGCTGCTCTGCTACCCACATGGCTGGGAGAGTCTGAGCTCTCTGCTCTCTTGGCAGGAAGGCAGCCCTCCTCCTCCTCCCCTGGACCCGGGTGCTGGGGCCCGGCCTCTCCACCGCTTACGTGGCCAGCAGGTGAAGACGCCCCGCCGGGGCTGGAAGGTGCACATAAGCTGCTCTTCACCCTGGTCGGACAAGCTGAGAGATACCCCGAGAAAAGCACCAGCAGAAAGGGAGAGAAGGGGCGCCCGTGGCCTGGCTGGGCTGGGAGCAGGGTGGGAACGCCGCTGACGTGGATGCTGCAGTCCCCTGCTATTTGGGCCTTCCCGGTGAGCGGCCGCCCTGACCCTCCCCCTTCCCGGTGAGCGGCCGCCCTGACCCTCCCCCTTCCCGATGAGCGGCGCCCTGACCCTCCCCCTTCCCGGTGAGCGGCCGCCCTGACCCTCCCGCTTCCCCGGTGAGCGGCCGCCCTGACCCTCCCCCTTCCCGGTGAGCGGCCGTGAACAGGACCTCCCCCTCCCCGGACCGACTCAGCGCAGAGGGAGCGGCTCAGCCCGGGCCTGAGGGCGGTTCCCGCTCCCCAGCCCGGCCACCGCGGGTCCAACTGGTCACGGGCCGGTTCTGCTCCAGACAATGACTCCAATATATGTCGCCAACAAGAACCAAAAAAGAGGGAACCGGACCCGATAAAAGAAGCCCCTGGTGGGTGTCCAGAGAGCATCCAATTCTGAGTTATTTTTTGAAGAGAACAAGTCACTTGAGAGTTTTCTGTTCCCTAAAATGTCCCCGGGAACTTTGTAACTGGCTTGGTAGTCTGTCTCTCCTAAACCCTTAGCAGCTGCAAAGTTGATTCACAAAGCTTTTTTTCTTTTTGTGTTTTTCAAAAAGAACCAAATGTAAACCAGGTTGCAAAGCGCTGGAGGTATACAGCGTGACGAGCGGGCACCGGCTGTCCCAAGGCTGCGGTGACACAGCCTGGGTCGCGGATACGGCTCGGTTCCGTGCTCCGGGCTGTCCCAAGGACCCACAGAGCCAGGTTTCCAAACGGCCGCCACGCAGGGGGCTCTGGGCCTGGAGGAGGGCGCGGCGGCCGCTCTGCTTCCCTCACACGGACCACTGCTCCGGGGGTCAGAAACATCATCTCAAAGGCTGGTTTCCCCGGGGAAGGAGCTGGTAGTGGCGGGCGGGTGTGTCGGACTAAGCACGTGTGGAGAATAACCTTCGGCCCATTTGCCTGAGCGAGACCTCATAACTGAGGACAAAACTCTTAAAATCAGACCATAACTTCCATCTGTTTATACGACGAGGGTGCCCTATCTTCAAGGTCAGAATGCTGCTGAAGCCTTAGTCACGTTCCCTCCACATCCCGAGCCGGGGAACCGCTTTCGCCTGCTACGCGTTCTGCAGCCCAGCGGAGTCCAAGGCTGCGGATCAACCACACGGGCCTGTGCAGCGCGTGCGCGGTGTGAGGGGGCGGCTCCCGTCCGCTGAGCTCTGCCCCGGGGAGGCCGGCCGGCGGGTTCTGGTCCAGCTGCAGTACACACGGGGCTCGGGGGCTGCTCTGCTGCATTCTCTCTGGCAGGTGCCACCGGCGTTAAGCATGGCCAGTGATGCTCTTCATAACGGCCGCACACAACTGCTCAGGGGTTTTGCTGATAAGAAGCCACAAGCCGGGGCTCTCGGGAGCCCAGGGCACCCAACGCCCCCGCCCCAGCCTAAGAGCAGGCTGGGATGAGCCATATCAGGCCGCATTAGGCTAAGGGTCCAGGTGCCGCTTGAGGGGATAGAAATAAGGCCACACTTGCCACGAGGAAGGCCTGCTGCTGGCTGAGGCCCCCTCTGCCCCCGGGGACCACGCCACCTTCTCGTCCTGTCCAAACCCCCTCCAGGCAGCACTGCCGTGGATTAGGCATGAGAATGGCGGCCGGGGTCTCCAGCCACCCTTTCCATCCAGCTGCCAGTGTTTTTCTTGCCTCCACCCACTTTTCTATTTCAGAAACAGTGGAATGTCCAACTTTGTGAATTCCATGGCTTAACAGAAATTTGCTTTTAATGTCTAAACGTTCTGAAGATTAGAGTAGGGGTAGGGAAATGCGGGAAAAGCAGTGCCTCTTGGAAAAAACACACACACACAAAGTCCTTTGTGCTTCAGGCACTCCTTTCAACTTCACTGACCGTAGGATCTTGTCCAGAATCTTGGGAAATGGTTAGGCCAAGAATTTGAGTCGTGAATATTTCTGCAGTGATTTCATCTGGAAGTTCTTCTTCAAAGCAAATTTCTGAACCTAACCAAACAAGAAAAGAAAGCAAATGCCTTCATAACAATTAGGTTTCTAACTCAGAAGCATTTTCCAAAAATATGAGGTAATGATACTAAACAAAAGTGAGAGGAGCTTTGTGCTGGGATTTGGCTCTGATTCCATGAAAACCCTTGGGTGGAAACTGGTTAAAATCCCTCCTTTGTGGTTTGGGTTTGGAGCACTGTTACCCAAATCTCTGCACACTTCATTGGAAAGCCTCAACTACAAGGCATCATTGATTTTACTGTTTTGAGACACTTAGGAACACTGTATACATGTGTGTGTATACAAAACAATTGGGAAAGTTACATTCTGAGATCCCAGGTACACAAGGAATGGCGTAGAGGAGCTTGCAGGTTGGAAATGACCAATCAGATCCTGGAGTCTAGAATTGTCTGTGTTAGGAACTTTGTTCAATTTGAAATTGGGAACAGACAACAGAAGGAGAGGGAGAAGGAAGCCTGGTGAGGAGTCTTTGCTCCCGACCCCATGGGGGCAGCAGGGCCTCACTCGAGGTTGTCCACGGACACGTTCCAGCACAAGGGGGTCAGTGAGCTAAAAGAAGGAGGTGGGAAATCCTCAGACAGGAAAGGAGAGGAGGATTTTTTTTTTTTTTGGCCACACTGCACAGCATGCGGGATCTTAGTTCCCCGACCAGGGATCGAACCCACGCCCCCTGCAGTGGAAGCGCAGAGTCCTAACTGCTGGACCGCCAGGGAAGTCCCAGGATGATCTTTAAAGATGTTCAAGCTCTGGCAGCTTGAAATCGGGCTCGTGCCTGCCTGCCGAGTCCCCGCCCTCTCCTCATCCAAGGCTCTCCTGACAATACCTCTTCTGAAACAGCTTCCGAACTGTATCCTCTACTAGTGGCCAGGATTTGCCTACCCAAGCTGGACAGATGAGGACTGGATCGGGGGAATAAAGGGAAGAAACAAGGCTGGGAGACACAAAGGAAGGACGGAGCACAAGAACAAAAGCTTTCATCTCTTAGACATGACCACCACTCCCTGGTCTTTTTATAACTTATTCATGTTGGGTTCCCAACAGACTTGCTTTGTTGTGTGCATGGTATGAAGGAGAGTGGCTTGCACCAGTTAGAAGACATAAATGCACTTAAGGCGCCAACAAATTAGTGCACCTCAGCTACGTGTCCAGACAGAGCCCACTGTAGTACCTTTGACAGAAGAGGCTGCGGGCTCGGATTTCCAGCCCTCAGGATTCAGTCCAAACAGTGTAGCGAAGCAGTCAGACATCTCCTCTTCCGTCATGTGCTCACCTGGGCGTCACAAAGGGAAAAGGAGGCTGTTCAGCTCGTGGGACTGAGCCTCACGTCAGAGTTCAGCATCATCATTCTGAGGTCTTCAAGAGGATGATTCCACTGTTTTCTGGAGACACAAAAACAGTCTAGGGAGTCCCATGTTACTGTCACATAGACTTCCTCATATGGTGCTAAACATGGGACTCCAACCCAGGGGACTGTGTTGGCGCTTGTGCAGAGAAAGAAGACAGCATTCTGACAAAGACTGTGCTTAGCTTCATTTCTAATTCCCTCACATTAGAAGCACCAGTTTGGCTAAGATGAAATGATCGCCCAGGGAAAAGGGCTACTTGACTTCCTCACATAAAACGATGAGGAAGGACTTCCCTGGTGGCGCAGTGGTTAAGAATCCGCCTGCCAACGCAGGGGACACGGGTTCGAGCCCTGATCCGGGAAGATCCCACATGCTGCAGAGCAACTAAGCCCGTGCGCCACAACTACTGAGCCTGCGCTCTAGAGGCCATAAGCCACAACTACTGAGCCCACGTGCCACAACTACAGAAGCCCACACGCCTAGAGACCGTGCTCCTCAACAAGAGAAGCCACCGCAATGAGAAGCCCGCGCACCACAACGAAGAGAGAAGCCCGCGCACTACAACGAACAGAGAAGCCCGCACACCGCAACGAAGAGTAGCCCCCGCTCACCGCAACTAGAGAAAGCCCGCGCACAGCAACAAAGACCCAACGCAGCCAAAAATAAATAAATAAATAAATAAATAAATAAATAAATAAATGTATTAAAAAAAATACGATGAGGAAAAGAATAGGTAAAAATGAAAAGTTTTACTTTGGTGTGGTTTCATTTCACAAATGCAACCCAATCTCGTAGTAGCTCTGTGAGGGTGATGGCTGGCACTTGTATTCCTGCTTTATGAGTGAGGGTCCTGAATCTTGCAGTTCCAGGAAGTTGGAACATAAACTGCATCTTTCTGGTTCCTGGCATCCTTCCCTTTACCCCGTGTTTGCCAGCCACGTGGGTCAGTAAGCGGCATCCTCGCGGCTGAAGTCCAGTCAAATCAGAGATGCCGGGGGGTGGTCTGTCTCCCAGCTCAGTTCTCTCCAGTGGGAATGGCTCAAGGGTGTTACGAGATATACCTATTTAGGTATTTACCTTTGGTTTGAAGCAGTTTCAGAAAATCCTCTCTTCGAATAGCTTTCTTTCCCTTTGAGTTGGTAAAACCAAGAATGTCAAAGCTCCGCTGGATGCCACTCATGGTGTTACCGAAGGGTGGCCTGTGATTAAGGTAAACTCTGAAGAAATCCGGTAGGTTGATTTTGTCAATTAGTTTTCGAGTGTCCACATACTCACTAAATCTGATTTCGTTAAACATATCTTCAATCTAGGGAAGAGGTTTAGGAAAAAAAAAAAAAAAGACCATGGTAAGCAGAAAAGACACTTTGATAGCCGTTAGCTTAGAACATGTCTGTTATGAGTTGACTGTATCCACACCCCCCACCCCCCGCCAAAGAAAGACAGGTTGAAGTCCTAACCCCCAGTCCCTCAGTCCCTCATGGCAGATGTCATTAGTTAAGATGAGGTTGTACTGGAGGAGGGTGGGCCTTTCAAACAATATGACCGGTGTCCTCATAAAGAGAGGAAAGAGACACTCAGGGCCAAGATGGACATGTGATGGCCGAGGCAGTGGTTGGAGGAATACAGCTTAAGCCAAGGAACATCAAGGATTGATGGTAACTGCAGAAGCTAGAAGAGGCGAGGACACATTATCCCCTACATGTTTCATAGAGAGCATGACCCTGCTGACACCTTGATTTCAGACTTCCATGAGAGAATAAATTCCTGTTGTGTGAATCAACCCACTTTGTGGTACTAAATTTTACAGCAGCCTTGATCCACTGTCCAACTGGTCAATACTATTAGCATTGGCATGAACAGTGTTTCATTTCTTCACTTTTCACCTAAGTATCTCACAGTGTATCTACTACATCCTTGCTTTGTGAAGAAGATATTAGTTTCATTTAAAAGATGGAATCCTGAAGAATTTAGAAATTAGTTTAGATGAATAAGCAAATAATTCAGTGTGAAACTCAAATATAGGACCTAAGGCTGTGGTAAGTTTCTTAAGACAACTAACTGCACCATGATTCTTTTTTCCTTTCTTTCTTTTCCATCTTTATCCTGCAATGTTTTATATACTCAAAAGATTCTATGTAACATACATACAACTTAGGTGATATACTTTTTAAAATGAAGACCTAAGAAGCCATCATTCACTGAAAATATCAACACAGTTGACAAATCTTAAGCGAGACTAACCAAGAAAAAAAAGAGAAAAGACTCAAATTATTAAAATCAGGAATGAAAGAGGGAATACCAGTACCAATCTTACAGAGATTAAAAGGAGTATGAGCAATTATATGCCAACAAATCAGATAACTTAGGTGAAATGGACAAATTGCTAGAAAGATACAAATGACCAAAACTGACTCAAGAAGAAAGAGAAAATCTAAACAGACCTATAACAAGTAAATAGATTGAATTAGTAACTTTACAGCTTCAGCAAAGAAAAACCAAGGACCAAATGGCTTCACTGGTGAATTCTACCAAATATTTAAAGAATACCAATCCTCCACAAACTCTCCCAAAAACATAAGAAAAGGGAACAATTCCCAACTCATCCTGTGAGGGCTGCTTTCTGATTTGGAAAGTCATTCTTTGCGTATTTTCCAAATTTCCTAGAATGAGCAGAGTGCTGACATGTCTGTGGATTCAAATGGAAATGTCGTGCCAGTTAATGCAGGTCTCCACACCGGGCGCCTTGCGTAACTGGCAAAACGCCAGGAGGAGAGACCTAGAACACAGAAACAAACAAAACCACTCCTCACTCCCATCAGCCTTCTCTGTGCAGTAGTTTTGTACCACGCACACTGCAATCGGCTAAAATTCAGAAACCTGAACTGTGCCTGACAAAGGGCTAGAAGTGAGTAATTTATTTTAGTGTCTACATTTGAAACTAATATGTGTCCCTCCAAATTGCAGGGTTTTGAATTTTACAGAGAGAGAGAGAGAGAGAGAGAAAGAGAGAGAGAGAGAGAGAATAAGAGCCACAGAAAAGTGGGAAATAATTTTTTCCCCCCAGAACATGAACTCTTTTGGTCTGTAGGAATGAATCAGGAAGAGAATCTGTATTTGTACACAATATTTATCAATAGATAGCCAATTTCTCCCTGTCTACTAAATAAATGTAGAGCAAAAATTGAAAGAGCACCAGTTTGAAGCAACGCCAAATATTAGCCTGTCTGGAACACCCTAGTGTCTTGGTCTTGCCCCAAGTAACAGGAAGAAAATACAAACCTCTTGCAGTCCAACCATCATTTCTGTGAAAGATCTGGGGTACCTTCCTTCCACTTTTTCCCATGCATATAAAATACATGTGTCTATTTTTTTTGCAAAACTGGTATGTGTATATTTGTATCCTGCTTTTGTATCCTGCTTTTCCCCCTTTTACACTGTATCTTAGTAATCGCCTAATATTTTCAAAGAAGTCATATATCCTCAATGCAACATTCCAGGAATGGTCTTTAGATATAACATCATTGGTTATGGATACAAATGAACCATAATTGGTACTATGCAAGTAGCTCTAATTGGTAACATTTTCATATACAGCATTTATTGAGTTTATATTATGTACAACTGCATGTTAAATTATGTACAATTTTGTGTATAAATAAAACTATCCAGTAGCATATATTATTTACAGATTCTACTATATGATTTTAATACTATTAGTATATGCATGTGCTACCACTTACTATGAGCCAAAGGAGACTGGGGCTAACACTATGACCTTTGATGGCAGACCTAGGTTCAAAACCTGGTTCTTCCATTTTCTATATGACTTTGGGTGAGTAATTTAACATTCCTTATCCTCAGTTTCCTGTCTTGAAAAAGGGAGTAATATGGTAAACCATTTGCAGTGGGCTGATCTGACGCTTACCGTGACAATGTATCTAAAGTGCTGACATAGTGCCTAACACAGTCAGCACTCAACTGGCAGTAATTGTTCTTGTGATTATTATACTTCCTATGCCCTTGCTAATTACAATGCATGTAATTAGAACACAAATTATAATTTATAAATACATAAATTATAATGTAAATGATATGTGTACTTTACAAATGCAATATACGATTCAAACTCAATTCAGAAATAGGAGGCTAACCCAAAGAGGACAAAAAAGGAATCCCAAAGTGCCTGGAGTTACTCATACCCGGAGCATTCCAAAGATCTCAGAGAACATTCTTGGCACAAACCACTCTGTAGGTGATTCACCTCTTACTCTCTTTCCCCAGATGACTGACCAAAAATCACTGCTCAACAAGCAGAGAGCTGGCAGCTTTAGCATCACAACATTTCTTTCCCGAGCCTGCTCTGTGTTAGTTGAAGAGGCAGGTGCTGCTACGTGTCCAAACGAGGGTCATGCTTGGGAGAGGAACCTCGGAGCCCGAATGGAATGCCCAGAGCCTTCCCAGGGCCCCGGTGGGAGGAGTGGGAGGCCCCGCGGTCGCCTAGAGCGCTCTGGCTGGCTTCAGCCCGGCCTTTTATTGGCATTCTCACGCTGGCCTGTCATCCACTAAGGCAGTGGTTCATTTGATTCACCCAGGGAGCTTTAAACATTCTAAGGCCGCGGCCCCATTCCCAGAGATCCTGATTTAATTGTTCTGGGGTGGAGTATGAGCGGTCATAGTTTTTAAAAGCTCCCCAGGGGATATGAATGTGTGGCCAAGGTTGAGAAGTATGGCTTTAAGGCAGGGGATCTCAAACTTTATCAGGCATCAACATGAGCAGGAGGGCCCGATAAAACACAGACTGCTGGTCCCACCCCCAGAGTTTCTGATTCCGTGAGTCTGGGATCTGGGCCGAGAATCTGCTTTGCTTACAAATCCCCAGGTGAGGCCTGTGCTGCTGGTCTGGGGGCCACAGCTTTGAGAACCAGCTCTTACCCCACAGCGGCTAGCGGAGGTGATGCTCATGCCAGAAAGAATCAGCACCCGGCTTGTGATTTTCATCAGAGAGTAATGGTGGGTGGCAGCTGTGAGGCATATTCTAATTCTTCAGGCCCACATCTGTCTCCTCCATTAAGCTGTAGCAATAGCGTTCATCTCTATTTCCACAGCAGCTTTGTTCAGAGCCCAGCACATCGTGGGGGCCCAGAGAAACGTTTACTGAATGAATGAATGAATGAAACACCGTGGGCACAATGAGGCCGTGGAAGAAGTTCTCTTAAAACTCAAAAAAGGGGGGCTTCCCTGGTGGCGCAGTGGTTAAGAATCCTCCTGCCAAGGCAGGGGACACGGGTTCGAGCCCTGGTCCGGGAAGATCCCACATGCCGCGGAGCAACTAAGCCCGGGCGACACAACTACTGAGCCCGTGAGCCACAGCTACTGAGCTCACGAGCCACAACTACTGAAGCCTGCGCACGCCTAGAGCCCGTGCTCTGCAACAAGAGAAGCCACCGCAGTGAGAAGCCCGCGAACCGCAACGAAGAGTAGCCCCCACTCGCCGCAACTAGAGAAAGCCTGTGCGCAACAACGAAGACCCAATGCAGCCAAAAATTAATTAATTAATTAAAATTTTAAAAAAAAGGTAGAACTGTCAAGGTCGAGTATCTATTCAACAGCTTGTCGTTTGAGTTATAACTTTTTTTTTTTTGGCCACGTGCCATGCAGCTTGTAGGATCTCAGGTCCCCAACCAGGGATTGAACCCGAGCCTTCGGCAGTGAAAATGCAGAGTCCTAACCACTGGACCCAACCAGGGAATTCCAGATTTATAACTTTTAAACATTTACACAGTCGGCCCCTGGGCCTCTGCTGGTACCGCTGCCCAGGCCCCGAGACGTGAGGATGGCCTGTCCTTGGAGGGCCGGGGTCCCCTGGCCCAGGACTGCTTTACTCCTGCCGCTGTCATTCTCCCCATAGGCCTTTGGGTTTGCGATCCTGTTGTCAGCCGCAGGAAGCCACTGATGGCCTTAGAATTGTGTCTTATAATTAAGTTTTATAACCTCCCGTTAAACGGAGAGGAACATGATACACTTGAACTGGGGCCATTCCTCGTCTTTATAAACGGGCTCCTGGTGCGGGTCGGTTTCTTCTGTGATAGTTTCATAGCCTCGCAGGCTGGAAGGACTCTCTCTCCTCCTTACACACACCTAGTGCTCTCTAGACCGTCCCTGGCAAACGAGGAGACAGTCTTTCCTCACAGCGTCCTCTTTGCCTCACACCCCCTCCGTGTGGCCCATCGCGGCGGCGTTTCGCACTGGCCTGGGGCAGGGGAGGAGGGGCTGGGCAGCAGCTTCCAGGGCTGGAGATGCCTCTGCTGTTGGCGCTTCGCTCTGTCACTCACAGCTGCCCCCCTCTCCAGTAACGATCTGCACAACAGCTGCCTCCCGTCAGGTCCTGCGCACTGGACGCCGACCCAGGAGAAGGCCAGCCCTCGGTGCTGGGCCACAGCGCTCTCTCCCTGCTGTCTACTGGCCGGGGGAGACTCAGAGATGACAACACCACCATTCCCAGCGCCCTTTATGGTGACCTCCGCCCAGCCCCTCACGGGGCCCAGGCTGCAAGCACTTCCGGGGATTCTTCCCCATCCCAGGTGAACGTTTTTAAAGGTTTTAAAATCTGAATGACAGATTTCCCTGGTGGCACAGTGGTTAAGAAGCCGCCTGCCAATGCAGGGGACGTGGGTTCGAGCCCTGGTCCAGGAAGGTCCCACATGCCGCGGAACAGCTAAGCCCGTGCGCCACAACTACTGAGCCTGCGCTCTGGAGCCCGCAAGCCACAACTACTGAAGCCCATGCACCTAGAGCCCGTGCTCTGCAACAAGAGAAGCTACCGCAGTGACTTCTCTTTTCTTTACTCCTCTAGAAAAAGGAGTGAAGTACTGATTATGCTACAACATGGATGCACCTTGAAAACAGTGAAAGGAGCCAGACACAAACGATCGCACATCACATGATTCCATCTATATGAAATGTCCAGAAGAGGCAAATCCAGAGATGGGAAGTAGACTAGTAGATACCAGGGGCTGAGGAGGGGGGATGGGAAGTGACGGCTAATGGATACAGGGTTTCTTTTTAGGGTGATAAACATGTTCTAGGATTCGATAGTGGTGATGGTTGCACAACTCTGTGAACATACTAAAAGCCATTGACTCACTTTAAATAGGTGAGTTGTGTGATATGTGATATATCTCAATAAAGTTGATTAAAAGGAAGAAAAATAGGGAGTTCCCTGGTGGCCTAGTGGCTAGGATTCTGTGTTTTCACTGCCATGGTCAGGGGAGATCCCGCAAGCCATGAGGCGTGGCCAAAAAAAAAAAAAAAAATCATAAAAGGAAGAAAAATAGGGACTTCCCTGGCGGTCCAGCGGTTAAGACTCCGCACTTCCAATGCAGGGGGTGCAGGTTTGATCCTTGGTCGGGGAACTAAGATCCCACATGCTTCACAGTGAGGCCAAAAAAAAAAAAAAAAGAAATATAATACAGAAGTGAAGCAATGGCAAAGGCAAGTAACAAAGCAAATAACATCAGTTCTTAAAAATGTAATTTTCACCATGACTATGATCTATTCTTTTATCATCATAAAACCAGTAAAGATGAATATGTGCTTGTTATAAAAAATGCGAACACTGGAGATGTAAGAATAGAAGTAAAGTGCTCTATCATTCCCCATCCCTCAGCAATGGCCAGTGTTCGACGTCCTGACTTTTGTTTGCACTAAGACCAGCCAGCTGGGGTACAGACCGCGGCCCTGAGTGGCCGAGCAAGCTTCCTCATCCCCCTAAGCCTCACTGCCCTGGCTGGTAAGATGGAGATGATAAAAGCATCTGCTTGCTGTGAGGACTAAACGCCAGGGGGGCTGGCACGGTCCTTGGCTCTCAGCGAGCGCTCAAGCGAGAAGGGCTGGTCCGCTGTTGCCGCTGTTGGTGTTATTGATATTATCAGCTGCATTCTTTTTTAGTGGCCGCGCAGCATTTTAGGATTTCTTTCTTTAGATGCTGTAAGTGTGGCAACAGCAGCGCTCCCTGGCGTAGGGTTCTCAGTGGACCAGGAAGGCCTCCCGACAGCAGTGGGCCATTTCTCTCACTTTCAGGATGGAAACACCTCCTGATATATTTATGCTTCAGAACAAATCCAACCCACTGAGGACCTTTCTTCAAAGTGCGCATTTCCAAATTCCCATGGGGTCTTCATCAGAGCAGAAACTGTGCCCATGACCGTTGGCTCCAATTTCTCCTCCTCGTATGGCGGGCGGCTGTGCCACTTGGCTACGCTCCCTCCACCCCAGCTGGGACCGAGGTTTAGCCACAAAGATTAGCACACAAGGCTTGGGGAGGATTTGTTCGTTTATCCTTCTGGGTTTTGTTCTGAAAACAAAAGCAATACAAGCTACCGCTTGTAGTTAAGAAAAATTAAATTCTACAGAAATGTATGTATGAGCCTCCCCTCTCCCCGGCAATTTACAGCCACGATGGTCTTCTAAGGAGAGTGGATGCGACTAAATGGGAAGTTTTTTCATTTGTAAACCCTAGAGATGGGCTTATACTGCAGATTTGGAAACAGACGCTAAGAGCTGAGTTGGCATGGCCAGCGGAGGGACAGGAGGGGGTGCTCCTCAGGGAAGGAAGAGGGGGAGCAGAGCTCGGTGGGGGTAAAGACCAGCAAGGAAGCCCCCCTGGGGGTGGTCATCGGGACTGGGAAGAAGGTCTAATGAGAAGTTTTAGGTAAACTGCTGTGGAATGTGGTTATGCATGAATCTGTCTGGTGATTCCCAGTTTTCCAGGGAAGTTGTCTTGTGTGGATGGGCTTTCTGTTTTTGTGGAAAAGGAGGAAGACGCTGAGCGTCACGTCTGGAATGACCTGGAGCGTGCACACGCACACGGGGGAGCCCCGAGGCCAGGAGAGCGCGAGCCCCCAGGGCAGCCCCGAACTCCGACTACAGGTGGCAACCAGGGCTGGGTTCCAGCTGGTACCAGAGGCCCCAGCTGATGGAGGTGATAGGCAGAAAGTAGACAGTAAAAGCTCTCACGGATCCCGTGCCTCAGAAGTCAGTGTTGTTAAGGGTTTGGAAGAAGTTCTTTCAGTTTTGCTAGGCATATATGAGATCTATATATTATTGTTAATGAAGTGAAGTCATGCTTTACATACTGTTTTGCAACTTGCCTTTTGTCCTTTAACAATAAAACCAGCACATTCTTTCTGAATCAAGAATCATAGGTCAGGGACTTCCCTGGTGGTCCAGTGGTTAAGAATCCGCCTTCCAATACAGGGGACGTGGGTTCGATCCCTGGTCGGGGAACTAAGATCCCACATGCTACGGGAGAGCTAAGTCCATGCGCCGCAACTACTGAGCCCACGCGCTCTGGAGCCCGCATGCCGCAGCTAGAGAGAAGCCCGCGCACTGCAACAAAGAGCCCGTGCGCTGCAGCTAAGACCCGACGCAGCCAAATAAATAAAATTAAAGAATTAAAAAAAAGAAGAGAACAGAAATAAAAGAATCGTAGGTCAATTTCACTGTTTAATAACTACTAAGTGTAGGTGTGCCTTACTTGATTTATCCCATCTCTTATCAACGGACCTTAAGGTTGTTTTAATTTTTCACTATTATAAACTATCCTGCAGTACGTCACTGTTACACTTGCCTGAGTTTTCCTGTAGGATATACTCCTAAAAGCAGAATTGCTGGGTCCAAAGGTAAGCACGTTTAAAAAGTTAAGTGATTATTTCCTCTCCAAACCCTCCTAAACAAGGCTAAAGCTGCTGAATAGACCAAATAGTTAGGGCTACTATTAATTACTCTGAGATCAAACAATAATGTCAGGGATTCTATCTTCCTTATTGTTTTTGCAGTCAAACATGACTGGTGAGCGTATCATTCATTCGTTTACTCATCCGACCAAGATTTGCGGAGCCTCCACGATGTGAACTCTTGCTGGGCACACACCTCTCTGTCAGGATTGGCCTTAATTTATAGAACTAAGTGGTTGAACTGCTGCTAATTCATTGCAAAAACTTACAAAGAATCTAAAACGCTCTGCAAGCTAAATAGAAACATAGCCACAAGTGACCAGGGAACACATGTGACGCACAGGCCTGGCCCCAACATGATATTCCAAAGTCCCGGAGGGAAAAATATATATATAAAGATGGAAGATGAAACTTTCTCGTATGTGAATTCAGCTATACAAACTGTGAAGAGCCCTAACTTAGGAACCCAAACTTAGGGTTTATAACATTATAAACATTGCAGATCTTTCTTTTAAAAAAAATGAAGATTTGTGGGCTTCCCTGGTGGTGCAGTGGTTCAGAATCCGCCTGCCAATGCAGGGGACACGGGTTCAAGCCCTGGTCCGGGAAGATCCCACATGCCGCGGAGCAAATAAGCCCGTGCGCCACAACTACTGAGCCTGCGCTCTAGAGACCATGAGCCACAACTACTGAGCCTGCGTGCCACAACTACTGAAGCCCGTGCACCTAGAGCCCGTGCTCCGCGACAAGAGAAGCCACTGCAACGAGAAGCCCGTGCACCACACGAAGAGTAGCCCCCGCTCACTGCAACTAGAGAAAGCCCGCACGCAGCAACAAAGACCCAACGCAGCCAAAAATAAATAAATAAATAAAAATTAAAAAAAAAAAAATGAAGATGTGTAAGAGCAGCCTACCTCACCTCTTTGGCTGTGTTCTGCAGAAGATGGGACTGGTTAGGGATTCTTTGGGGAGGGTTACATTCTTGTATAATTTGGCTTCAATCTACCACACTGACTAGATTCAAATCCCCAAGGCAGTTAAAATGACGTAAGAAAAATATAAATAATGTAGAGCCTTGGGGGGCTGGCTTGAGTCTATGTTTCTAAGTCTTTCAAGTAAGCAAGTGTGAAAATACTCTTATCAGCGGCACATACTTCTTCATGCAACTTCTCGGGGGAGGGGGAACAGCTGCATCTTAATAGGAAATGTTTCATTAACCATGACGAAGCCTGGGTTTAAAAGTTTCAAAGCCCCGAAAACATTTTTACTAAAATCGCTATAAATCTGATGGAAACTAGAGATCACAAAGTTCTCCCCTCGGAGCTTCAGATATAAACTAATTCATCAGCGAACAGTGTTTGCACTCGGATGTGGCCATATCTGGATCGGGGGCCTTCAGAAAACATCTCCAAAGAGTAAATTCATTTTTTAAGTGGATTAAAACCCCTGGAGTCCAGGGGATTTATGAAGACACTGAGTGGGGCACTGAAACCCCTCTTTAGCAGCTGGTGGGGGAGGGGTGACATAACAGTCAGTGACACAACAGTCAGTGACAACCTTGCAATGACCATTTTAATGTGGGTAAAATAATATTCAATGTCATTTTATAACATTTGTTGCAGACTAACCTTTTTTTCTGGGTACCTTTTTTTTTTTTTTTTTGCCACGCTGCATGGCTTGTGGGATCTTAGTTCCCCAACCAGGGATTGAACCCGGGCCCTTGGCAGTGAAAGCAGCGAGACCTAACCACTGGACCACCAGGGAAGTCCCTCTGGGTACTTTTTACTCATCAGCAAGATTTCGATAGGTTGTTAAGCTTTATTATTTTTGGCCAATGATAGGACAACGGAGTGAGCCTTTGGTAATTACACTTCTTACTTCTAGAGGAAGCAGAAAAACCACAGCCACTCTGTGCCACCCTCCTCCTTCAGCGATTCGTGTGGCAGGTGGGTGACAGTCACAAAGGATAAACACCCAGAATTCCCTTATCGACAAAGCAGGACTGCAGAGGACACATTTACATGAGCCCAGGGTTTAAAATCAAGAATCCTGAGTGAGAAGGCTGCCATCAGTTTGATGACTTTCAGCCATTTACATAAAGTCTCTTTACCAGACAAATCAAGAAAATAAAAAACTGATTTTAGAAAGGGTATTGTAAACAAAGATCCACAGGGCCAGAGAGACATTCATCTAAAGGCCTTTTATAATCACACATCCGGAGACGAGGATAGGATGGATGGTGGAGGTAATAATACTCGACGGTGTTTTCTCAAACATTTAACATGTGCCCTGTTCTGTACTAAACAGATACTCATTTAATCGTCACATTAATTCCAGGGGCTGGGTACTACTATTAGCCCCATTCTATAGATGAGGAAACTGAGGCTTAAAGAGGTTCAGAAACTTGACCAAGTCTCACAGTTGGCGAGTGCTTATAGTCAGGAGTCAAACCCAGAGCCACCTGACCCAGGAGCCTGTGCTCCCAGCTGCTACCCGGTACTGCTTCCCTAGTAGGATGGCTTGGATCTGCAGCCATCAGAGAAAGGCTCCTGAGTGCTTACAGGAAATGTGAGACATATGGCCCATGATGGCATTTTGGTGAGTTTCATATGAATATGATCCTTAGACACTGCAGGTAGCAACTGAGTCTGTGCGGCACTGTGGAGGAGGGCCTCTTCCCGGATGGACTACCAGGTAAGGGGCAAAGTGGAAAATGCAGACTCCCAGGCCCCATACTTCGAGATTCTGATTGGCTAGATCTAGGATGGGGCCCAGGAATCTGATTTTTTAGTAAATGCTCCAGGTAATTCTGTTGCAGGTTGCCAGTTTGGGAAACAATGTTCTAAGGAACATGCTTTAGAAACACAGCTCTAGGGAACACTTTTATGTGGGTTGCACAAACTTTCCGGGTAGTTGCTTCTGTTTCTGACCATGTACTTTTACAAAATGAACACTGGTCAAAAGACCTTTTGAGGAGCTTAAAGAATTCCTGACTTTCTTTTTTTTTTTTTTTGGCTGCGCTGGGTCTTTGTTGTTGCACGCAGGCTTTCTCTAGTTGCGGTGAGCATGGGTTACTCTTCGTTGCGGTGTGCGGGCTTCTCATTGCTGTGGCTTCTCTTGTTGCAGACCACGGGCTCTAGAGCACGTGGCCTTCAGTAGTTGTGGCACACGGGCTCAGTAGTTGTGGCTCGCGGGCTCTAGAGCGCAGGCTCCGTAGTTGTGGTGCACGGGCTTAGTTGCTCCGTGGCATGTGGGATCTTCCCGGACCAGGGCTTGAACCCGTGTCCCCTGCACTGGCAGGTGGATTCTTAACCACTGCGCCACCAGGGAAGTCCCCCTGATGCTTTTAAGGTACTCATTCAAGACTCAGCTGGGTTTATGGGCTCTGAAAACTCATTTCTCCAGACGCTACTTGGAGAATAAAAGTCACCTTCCGGTCATACTTGGAGCACCCAAAAAATGGTGATTCTGGGTAGGCCACTGAAGCCAAGGGAAATGACTGGGACCACAGCTCACATCACTAAAATGTGCTCAGACACCTAATGTGAACGTTGAGTCTTAGCTGGGTTTCAGGAGTTATGCATGCTTGATGGTGAGCTGCAAAATGCTACATTGCTGGAAAACTATTTGGCAACGGGCCTTAAAGTTCATATTCTCTGACCCAGTAATTCTATTTCTAGGACTCTGACCCAGGAAAATAATCAGAGAAGTGTGCAAAAACCATACGCAGAGATGTGCATCACAGCCATGTCTCTGCCAGCCGAAATACTTCAGACAACCTATGTGTCTGTCAACTGGGGAATGGATCAACTGAGTGTACAGCCTCTCGAAAGCATGTTGTCTACAGCAAACCAAAAAGCTTCTGCACAGCAAAAGAAACGATTGACAAAATGAAAAAGCAACCTACAGAATGGGAGGAAATATTTGCAAACCACATGTCTGATAAGGGGTTGACATCCAAAATACATAAGGGACTCACAACCAATAGCAAAAAGCCGAATAGCCGGGCTTCCCTGGTGGCGCAGTGGTTGAGAGTCCGCCTGCCAATGCAGGGGACACGGGTTCGAGCCCTGGTCTGGGAAGATCCCACATGCCGCGGAGCAACTACTCCCGTGAGCCACAACTGCTGAGCCTGCGCGTCTGGAGCCTGTGCTCCGCAACAAGAGAGGCCGCGATAGTGAGAGGCCCGCGCACCACAATGAAGAGTGGCCCCCTGCTTGCCGCAAATAGAGGAAGCCCTTGCACAGAAACGAAGACCCAACACAGCCAAAAAAAAACAAAAACAAAAAAGGATAAATAAATAAATAATAATTAAAGGTGCTAATAATTAAAAAAAAAAAAAAGCCAAATAACCCACTTAAAAAATGGGCAGAAGACCTGAATAGACATTTTTCTAAAGAAGATATTCAAATGATCAATAAGTACATGAAAAGGTGCTCACATCACTAACCATCAGGGAAATGCAAATCAAAACCACAATGAGCTATCACCTCACACCTGTCAGAATGGCTTTCATCAAAAAAACCAAGAGAAAACAAGTGTTCACAAGGATGTGGAGAAAAGGGAATTCTTGTGCATTGTTGGTAGGGATGGATAAAGAAAATGTGGATTGTGTCTGTGTGCATGATAGAATATTATTGGAATATTATTTAGCCATAAAAAAGAAGGAAATCCTGCCATGTATGACAACATGGATGAAACCTGAGGGCATTGCTCTAAGTGGAACAAGTCAGACAGGGAAAGACAAATACTGTCCAATCTCACTTGTATGTGGAATCTTAAAAAAAAACCAAACTCATAGAAACAGAAACAGATTGGTGGATGCCAGGGGCAGGGGGTGGGGAGTGGGAGAAATGGGTGAAAAGTGATCAAAGGGTACAAACTCCCAATTATAAGATAAACATGTCCTGGGGGTGTAAGATACAGCATGGGGACTCTAGTTAACAATACAGTACAGTATACTTGAAAGATGCTAACATAGTAGATTTTTAGAGTTCTCATCACACACAAAAAACTGTAACTATGCAAGGGGATGGATGTGTTAACTAACCGTACCGTGGTAATCATTTTTTAATATGTACGTATATAAAATCACTATATTGAATATCTTAAATGCACACAATGTTACATGTCAATTATATCTTAATAAAGCCAGGGGTAAAAAGCATATTATCGAGGAATTTTCACACATGCTCACAAAACAACAGTTACTGAGAATGTTGCTATACACGTATACATATACATACACACGTACTCTGTAAAATGTTGAGATATATACCTATATACACCACATAATGACAATTCTTTGTTTATCTATGTCTAAATATAAAACAATAGAAGGAAGTCCACCCAAATGTTAATAATGATTACCTCTGAGTCATTTCTATTTTCTTCTTTACACGTCTATTTTCTAAATCAGACAAAGTCTTAAAATTAAGCTATATCCTTTATAAATCAAGTTTTCAGAGAATTGTTAATGAAATGGGAAATGCGTATTACATCATATCAAGTGAAAATATAGGATAAAAATATATATTCAATATGGTACCCATTAGTTTTTTAAAATTATGTGTATATATATATATATATATATATATATATGTATTATATATAAATCAATCCAGGAAGATACCAATAACTGTTGTCTCTGTGTACTGGGATTATAGGTAATTATTTTCTTCATTCCACTTGTGTATCTTTTCCAAACTTTCTACAATGAGAATGTGTTAGCATTTCAAGTGCGAGTACCCAATCAGTTGCATTTTAAGCCACAGTTTCCACGAGGACCATTTCCTCTGGCCCCCGCTGGGAGCCCCTTACAGCTGGGGTGTGCTACGAGGTTCTGCATCTCCTGAGCTCCATCCGCAGCCCGGCGTGAGCACCCAGCTCGCAGGAGCAGCCCATTCACACAGGCCAGGTGAATGGCAGCTACAGGGACAGGATCACAACAGCGAGCATTTACTGAGCTCTTCCTACGTCGCCTACTCTGTGCCAAGTGCTGGGCGGGCACCAACACTTTGAACTGGATGAGGCTGGTCCTCCTGCAGCTAGGGGCCTTCTGTCTAATTCCAAAGCCCATGCCCAAACTCTGGTAAGGAATCCGCCTTACAGGAATATCTTTACGGCAAGTCTGTTTCTAAGCAGTGCATCTGCTATGCCCAGGACCTCCTTTCTGATCCATTTATGTAAGAACAGCGTTAAATTTTTACTTTGACCTATAATGATTGCTCCCTGAGGTCGTTTTTATAAATAACACATCCCACGGCTGTTCTTGTTTTCATTCTACCTACCTTCTCTTCCGATGGGTAAAAGCCAATTGCTCTCATGACAAAAGGAAGCTCCGACAGGCAGATGTGTTCCGACACCTTTCTGGTCTCCATTGTATCAATACCTTGACTACGGAGCTGAGAATAGTAAAAATAGTCTTCCAGCTCCTATGTGGAAATAAAGTGGAAACACAACATGCATTTTTGGCTTAAGTCTGAAGCAGCCATTTAGACTTCAAGGACATTTTCTAGAAAGTACATTTTAAGCTCAGTGGGGAAAACAGCTTTGGCAAAAAGCAAGAAGGTTAACCCCGGGCACATCTGTTTTACAGACTTAACTAGATGTTACCAGGAAGTGTTTACTCTGAGGACAATTACCCTGTAGAATTTTCCTTCCCTGCCACCAGACACCAGACCATAGAATGGGGTCAGGTCTTCGCCCCCAAGAGAAACTGCTGCCTCCAGGGCACTAGAACAATGAGAGAAACATCGTTATTAGCCAGCAGTCCGTCGGGAACGCAATGCACCGCAAGGCTGCCCAGCTGCGGACCTCCGAAGGGTATTACAGCGAGGATACGATTAGGGTCTCTGTAAACTTGTTAAGCAAATTCCCTCCAAAATGAAGCTGCAAATGGAAAATTCAATCTCAAGTGTGGAACCCGGTGGTACAGGGCACCCGCCTTAATGACGATGATATTCTCTCGTGGGTGACAGGGCAGACGCCTGGCAATTTGTCTGCAATCTCTTGGCGGGGGGGGGTGGGGGGGTGGGGGGGAGGGAGGGAGGGTGGTGAGTCCACAGTCCCCCGAGCCAAGCGGCCCTCCTGTAACTTTAGATCTGCACGTGACCAGAGCCAGAAGAATGGGATGTGGCACAGGTGGATGGCCGTCACTAATTGCTTCCATAAAAACTCTGGAGGCCGCAAGGGACCCACGCTGGTCAGATAAAAATAACCTCTGCTCTCTAACACAGGGTCAGATTTTTCCAAAAATAGCCCCTTTAAGTGGTAAGAAAACCTACTTTTTGTATGAGGCTGACTTTGCCTCATACAAAATGCTAATAATAACATGAAATCATCTTAATAATCCACTAACTGGATTTCTGCTAATCAGACCATTAGCCTCTTTGTAGGGTTATTAAGACACACTTTGTGCAGACCATGGCGGGGAAGTGGTTATGTATACAGAAGCTGGAGTCAAAGGGACATGCCTGTGAGCCCCGGCTCTGCCACTTGCAAGCAGTGTGATCACAGGCAAGTGACTTAACCACTCAGGGCCTCAGTTTCCTATTCTGTAAAATGGAAATAATTACAGGGTCTGCCTCAGGGGATTGTTGTGAAAATTAAAGTGAATGCACAGAAAGGATTCGACATGAAGCCCTTTATTTTTCTCCTGTGATGAATCTTTGTTGAGGTGTGGGGTTGATGTGAATCCCAGCCCCAGCACATTACTCCATTGCTTGGGCAGATCACTGAACCCCTCGGAGCTAGTTTCCAGATCTGTACAACAGGGATACCAACAGCGCCTACACCACAGGATGGCTGTGAGGACACATCAGACAATACCTGGAAAGCACTCGGCCCCGGGCCTGGCTCAGGACTATTATTACTGTGGAACTGGGTGTTGAGGTGCACCTACGGCTCTCCTGCAAGAGTCAGCCACAAAACAGTCCTCGGTCCTCTTGTCACGGCCCCGCACAAGCCCCACCCAAGCAGGCTGCGTGAGGTCCATGGAGCTGGTGTACTCTCCAGGTGGGCCCGGGGTCCAGGTGGGCCTGAGGACCGTCTCCAGTAGGGCCCAGTCTTCACCCGGCTCCTGGCTCTGATATTCACCCCGGTCTCGGCCCAGTCTTCTCCCCGGTCTCGGCGGACATCGAGGCAGGTGTCCAGCTGAGAGGGCTCCCACTCTGTGGCCTCCAGGCCAGACCCAGGCCCAATCCAGACAGGCTCTGTGGGCAGTGAGGCCACTATTGGCCATTTGATTCTGAAGCAGGGCCAGGTAAAGGCCCAGGTGACATGGAGGAGCCTGTTGCCACCAGGAAGGCCCCAGGGGAGAGGCGCACAGAGCTCCGGATTCTCTGGGAACAGCCCTCCAGCCGTCAGGACTACCCCACGTCCCCTGCTTCCTGGCCACCGTCAGCTCAGCTGACCTGAGAGCCAGAGGGACGGGGCTGGGCTTGTCCCACCAGAGCTGGGGCAAGAGACTCCCTCTCTCTGGTGTGAAATCTGGGGACTGTCAGTGGCCGAGTTCCCGCTGAGTGACGAAATCCAGCTCTGCAGAGAGTGACAGCAACAGCAGAGGCGAGCGGAGAGCAAACGCTGAGGGCGGGCTGGTCTGCTCTCCCTGCGGTGCGGTGACCCAAGACCCCAGGACCCGCTCGTAACTTCCCCTTTCTGCCTAAGTTGGGTTCTAATGCTTGCCACAAAAAAAAGAGGTCATTGGGGCACAAGATGGAGGTACATTTATTGAAAACCTACTGTGTGTGTGCCCAGAAATATACTCAGTGCTTTTGGGAAAGAGCTAAAGCCCAAGAAACAGTGAGCACTGCAACCAGCATATAGCAAGAGCTCAGTAAACGCTCCCTAGGGGAGAAGGGGGAGGGGAGGGGGAGGGGAGGGGAGGGGGAGGGGAGGGGAAGGGGGAGGGAGGGGAAGGGGGAGGGAGGGGAGGGGAGGGGGAGGGGGAGGGGAGGGAGAGGAGGGAGAGGAGAGGGAGGAGAGGGAAGAGAAAGGGGACCTTTCCCCAAGATCTGGCCCTTCACTTCCCTGTGAGCTCAAACCAACAGATGATCCTTACTTGCCAAATGTGTTAGAGTTGCACCTCCTACTCCTGGGCCTTACACACCATCTGTCGGGGCTTCAGACCAAGGTAATGAGCAGAACTGAAAGTCTTCCGGATTCACAACAAAAAATTTTATAAATAGACATTACTGTTTAAGAATACGTCAGTTTTGTTTTTCACAGTTGTTACTGTAAATACCTTGTGCCTGTTCATGGATTATTTTATTCTAAAATATTTTGTCAAATGTGTATCAACCAAATTAAAAACAAAGGCTTTCATGTTAGCAACAACAACAACAAAAAAAAGGGGGGGGAGGGGAGGGGGGAGAGGAGGGGGAGGGGGAAGAGGAGGGGACGGGGTGGGGGGAGGGAGGAGGGGGAACAGCAATGGTAGGAATCACCACCCTCAAAACAGCTCTGAACATGGTGATAATATCCCCATTTAACAGACGGAGAAACTGAGACTCAGGGAAGGGAAGGGACTTGCCTCAGGTCATACAGCAAGTAGTAGGGGAGGTGGGATTTGAATCCAGGTCTTTCTGCTCTTGTCTGAGCAAGGCAGCAGGATTACAGGGGGCTGTGAGGTTGAGCACAAAAATGGGGGATTTTAAAACAGATGCCAGACAAGGAGAGAAAGAGGGTGGCCTGCCAGCCAAGACAGGGGGAAAGATGAGGGAAGGGGTCTCCCAGGGGAAGTCTGAGATGCTGCAATGATAGTTGGGGGGCCTAGGAGTGCGCTGGTTAAAATAATGTGAACGTGAGAGGATTTATCGTCTTCATTTCACCCGACGACTCGCCATCAGTAGATCTGGTAGGGAATTTTGTTTGTTTACTTGTTTAGGGTTTTTATATTTCTTCCCATTAGTGAAGCACTGAACATATTAAAACACCAGAAGCAGCAATGAAGTGCTAATTAGTTTAAAATGATCTTTTGTCCCTGCAACAGATTAAATTGAAATTCTCAGAAGGCTGGACTCTGGCCATGCACAGGAAAGCTACTGGAAAGTGGGTGCTTTTTTTTTTTTTTGAAATCTCTACTAGTGCAGATCCCAAGATGATTGAGAAGAGGACAAAAACGAAAGAAGGAAGACTGTTCTCCCACCAGGGTGTTGCTTGCCCCATTGGTCCAGGTAACAGGCTAGGTGCCCAGGAATTAAGCAGCTCATTCTGGGGCTGTGATCAGGAGGTTCTTTTCAAGGGGAGAGCTCACCTCCAGCTTCTAAATTCCCAAGATCTGCCCTCTTAGGTGAAGGCAGAGGTGAAGGTCAGAGCTGCAACTGCAAACTGAAACCCCCGCGGTTCCAAAGCGGATTAACCTCGCTGTTCTTGCTCCTATTCAGGTTAAGGGGCGAAGCTTCGATGTCTGCACAGAAGAAAGATGTGCACGTGGCAGACAGTAAGGGGTGTGCTTTTACTGGGAGCCATGAAGCAGGTTTGTTCTTTTAGGAAGCTCGGCGCCTCCGAGCTGCTTTTACCCAGCTCCTCAACGGGACCCTGCCAGGCAGGGGGCCACCTGAGAGGCAGGGGCTTGGAGAAGGTGGTCAGGCAAGGAACTGGCTCTGCCCCGGGGCTGCTCGCTGAATTTGGGGAGATGAGAGGATCACCATTGTGGTTGCCCCCTTTTTTAGTAACAAAGATCCTGAGCTCATAAGCAAATGCCTTTATAATAAAGAAGAGACAAAAGGAAATGATTAATTTACTGAGTCCTTATCTCTGTGCTTTACATGTATCAGCCTACCTGATCCTTACAAGGATCCTGTAAAAGTCCCTATTTTTACCCCCATGTACCCCCATTTCACAGACAAGGAATCCAAAGATCAGAGCTGCTAAGAAACCTGCCCTAGGTCCCACAGCTAGCAGACAGTAGGCTTCAGATTTGAACCCTTGTCTCTTTGACTTCAAAGTCCGTGTCTCTCTGATGCTCAACCATGCAATTCTCCAGCCTCGCCCTAGGCAGAGATTCTCAGCTCAGGGCAGGGGGGTGAGAAGAGTAGACTGAAAATACACATTTCAAATGATACTCTTACTATTTCTGTAACACACCCTTTGGAGATTCAGGCTAGATCTCTCTAACTGGTGTGAATTTGCAGGCGGCGACAGGGTGAGAAGTATCTCATGGGGCCCGGGTGAACAAGGTGCAATCACACGGCCTCACCTGCAAATACCATGGGTCCCTGGGACAGAACAGTAACCTTTCGTCTGCACATTAATACGAGCGGGTGTCGCAGGGAGCACCCCAAAGGCAACGCCTGAGTCTTGGCTGTCTTTGGACCCGCAGGCCTAGCACAGTGCCTGGCATGTCGTAGGGGTTTAATACCTGTCTGCTGTTCCTGAGTGAAAAGAAGAGGTCTCCACTCGGCACCCTTCTTATGGGGCCAAGCTTCTCGCCGCATCACGTACCTTAAATTGATTTCCCACTGCACCACCGTCCGGTCCTGCCCTCCTGCTGTGAAGGCGTAGCGGCCGTCATAGGAAACATCCATTCCAGCCACCCCGCTGGGGTGGCATATAAGAGCAGATGTCTTATGTGGGTTGCCATCAACTGGTAAGATCTGAAGTCCAACCTAGAAAGGAAGATGTAACTAGATATTCAGACTCAGATAACCAGGCCCCAGGCCGGGCCTGGCAGGGTCACCTGTCACCTCCAGATCTGTTTACGGGAAGGACCTGTGTGTCTAGAACCAGCCATCTCAGTGTATGAGAGCTGCATTTCACATGGCTGGGGCTTTGCACACACTGTGCCCTGCACGGTGGTCCCTTGGGAGAGAGACGCAGGTTCCACCAGGGACACAGAAAGGAAGCTTTCCTCCTATCTTCATGGTCACATGTCCAGGCTTTTCCAGGACAATTCTGGCATCTTATGATTTTATGCCTTCCCACATAGATTAGTCATCAAATATACAACTAAGTGTAACTAACTTGTATGTCTTTATAAGATTTTTCCTTGTAAAGAAATCAGAAAAGAAAAACCCTTTGGTGGACCATGTGTCTTGTACTTTTGGGAGTAGAGAAAATGAGGTAACTCTCCTGAGAGTCATTCCCGCTCATTTATGGCCATTTTCACTGTGGAGCAGGATGGGAGTCGCGGGCTTGGCTGTGAAAGCCGGCGTTCTTGAGTCTTGAAATACCTGAGACTGCCTCCGGCTCCAAGTACATGGTCACCTTACGGGGCAGAGAGCAAAGGGCTGGTACCTTGTCCCTGTTAACAAACACCATGTAGCGTTTCTGAAGTTCCAGAGGGGTTTTCACTGGGAGGATTTGTATCTGCTCAATGGGAGATCCGTAAACTGGCCCGAGGAGTGTCTTTCTGCAAGAGAAAAAAGGAACGCTTTCTAAATTCCACAAATCCCAAGGCAGGTTTTATGACTTGCTCCCTTTCACGTTGCCCTATACATTTTAAATTCTGAATTTCCTGTCTTGTTGCTCAGCTAAGCCCATTGTAAGAACCTCTCCCTCAACCGCTAACAGCGGCCGTAAATAAGGGGCAACAGCTCCAAACGGCGAACGCTCTGGGGAAACTCTGCTTGTGAAGGATGCTTTTCACAGCCGCGGCTCTGACTTTCCTCCTTGACAGCTGAGTGAAGGGAACATTATGCCTCGAGAACGTGCACGCGAACAAGGGATGGGAAAAATGCTGCAAGCACGGGAGGAACGTCAGCAGGATGCGAGGAAACACCCCCATCCCCACGGCGGGGCCAGGACCTCAGCCTGGGGTCCAGACAGCTGACAGCAGGTCTAAAGGCAACGCGCGGACTCCCAAAAATCCATCTGCACATCAAACTGTAATGAATCGCACCCTCACAGCAGTCCGACTTCTGAATTCAGACACTCTTAACGCTAATTAGGAATCTGATCTGAGGGGAGGCTCCCGGACAGGACCTCAAGCCCAGAGGTGGATTTTCCCTGAAGCTGGCCAGACCTGCGCATCAGGACCCCTTCCTTGCACACACACCTCCTGAGGCCTGGGAGGGGCACTAGCCACTTTTTACTCTTTTTTTTAATATATATATTTTTTACAGTATATCCTTGTAGCTTATTTTATTTATTTATTTGTTTGTTTGTTTGTTTGTTTATTTTTGGCTGTGTTGAGTCTTTGCTGCCGCACGTGGTCTTTCTCTAGTTGCCGCGAGCAGGGGCTACTCTTCGTAGCGGTGCGCAGGCTTCTCATTGCGGTGGCTTCTCTTGTTGAGAAGCTCGGGCTCTAGGTGCGCGGGCTTCAGTAGCTGTGGCACACGGGCTCAGTAGTTGTGGCTCGCGGGCTCTACAGTGCAGGCTAAATAGTTGTGGCGCACGGGCTTAATTGCTCTGCAGCATGTGGGATCTTCCCGGACCAGGGATCAACCCTGTGTCCCCTGTATTGGCAGTTGGATTCTTAACCACTGTGCCACCAGGGAAGTCCCACTTTTTATTCTTAATTATATATCTTTTTTAAAAAAAGAGGACCCACAAAGCCAAATACACTTCACACCCCACAAAACTTGGGTCTGCCCCAGGGTAAGGACAGTAGCTATTTCATCTTATTATATTTTAAGCCCCTCATCGTTTGGACGTGTTTTCTCCCTGTGTCCCCTGCACCCAGCCCGTGTCTGGTGGGAACAGGAGACGCTCCTTGTATGTCTTTCTTGAGCACCTCTCTGTGCCAGGCACCGTGACGGGGGGTCGGGACTCAGAAACGAGTGAGATTTGGTTGCTAACCTCACAGCCTTGCGGGAACAACAGACATGGAAGCACCATGAGGGGAGAAGTGAGGTGACAGGCAAATTCCCGGCACGGAGCCTGCGCTGCGGAAGGAGTGATGGTACATCTATCAGGAGACATCTGAGCTGAGTTTGGGAAGGTGAATTGGAAAGGCAGAGAAAATATGGAGGTAACAGAAAAACAGGCAGTGGGCACAGGAGGTCAATGGTATGGGACGTGGACTATGGCTTGAAAACTGCAGAAACAGTAAAGCAGAAAGAAGGCTGGTGGTGGAGGGAGGTAAAACCGAAGAGGTGAGTAGGGGCGAGCTCTGAAGGCAGACTTGACCGTGACCACTGGGCTGCAGGATGCAGGAGAGTATCAGGCTGGATGATCCAGGATCAGGTTTACGTGCACAGAGAATTAGGTGAAATGTTAAAGACACTAAAATGACCAGCTGGTAGACAATGCATCAGCTAATTGTAAGTCACCCTTATCTAGTCATTTGAGTAGAAATGTTTAAGGACTTTCCTCAAATATCATTGAGTGGGTAGAGGCAGGGAAGAGGATGGTTAAGAGAACAGACTCTGGTTTGAATCCCAGCTCTGACCCTTAAAAATTAGGGGCAGGTTGTGGAGAAACTGGAACCTTCATATATTGCTGGCAGGAATGTAAAGTGGTGCAGCTACTTTGGAAAACAGTCTGGCGGTTCCTCAAACGGTTAAATATAGTTACCATATGATCCAGCAATTCTACCTCTAGGTCTACATCCAAGAGAAATGAAACAGATGTCTACACAGAAACTGATACACAAATGTTCATAATAGCCAAAAAGTAGAGACAACCCGACTGACAACGGATGGATGAATAGACAAAATGTGGTCTGTGGATACAATGGAATACTATTCAGCCATTAAAAGGAATGAAGGGGCTTCCCTGGTGGCGCAGTGGTTGAGAATCTGCCTGCTAATGCAGGGGACACGGGTTCGAGCCCTGGCCTGGGAAGATCCCACATGCCGCAGAGCGGCTGGGCCCGTGAGCCACAACTGCTGAGCCTGCGCGTCTGGAGCCTGTGCTCCGCAACGAGAGAGGCCCGCGCATCGCGATGAAGAGTGGCCCCCGCTTGCCACAACTGGAGAAAGCCCTCGCACAGAAACGATGACCCAACACAGCCAAAATCAATCAATCAATCAATCAATCAAAAAACATACGCATCTGATTCAAGATCCTCATTAAAAAAAAAAAAAAAAAAAAAAAAAAAAGGAATGAAGAACTGACACAGGCTACACCATGGATGAACCTCGAAAACATGATGCTAAGAATCAAGACACCAGAAGTCACATATTATATGATTCCATTTACATGAAATGTCCAGAATAGACAAATCCATACAGACAGAAAGTAGACTGGTGTTGCCAGGGGTGGAGCAGTGGGGGATCAGGGGGGAAAGGACGTGAATGGGGAGTGACTGCTAACGGGTTTGGGATATCTTCTGGGGGGTAATGAAAATGTTCTTGAATTAAATAGTGATGATGGTTATACAACTTTGTGAATACAGTAAAAAGCCACTGAAAATGGTAAATGTTATGGTATATGAATTATACCTTAATTTAAATTATAAATAAGCAAAAGAAAAAAAAGTCAAGTTAGTCAACCCCTCTGGGCCTCAGGTTCCTCACTGGTAAAATAGGGATAATGACAGTATTTACCCCATAAGACTGTAGTGAGCACTAAATAAGTTAATATATATAAAGCACTCAGAACAGTTCCTGGCACATAGTAGGAGCTATATAAATGCTACCTAGTACTGCCAAAATTTCTAACAATTTCATAAAATTAATATCTTTTTCTTCTGATTGAAAACATTTTACATATTCATTGTGAAAATTTTCAAATATTGAGACATAAAGTAGAAAATCTACCCGTAACTCTACATGGCTGCACCCTTTATCCCAAGATAATCATGGGTAATAGCTTGGTGTATACGACTCGAGAACTTCTTTTATATATATTCTAGCCCATATAATTATAATTTTAGATGAAAATATATAAGTTACATAAATATAATTTTAGATGAAAATATATTCATGCATATTTGGCAATTTGCTTTATCTCATATTATGCCTTGGAGATATTTCCGTGTTACTATGCAGAGAGCTATTGTCTCTTTTATCTTTTTTTTCCTTTTCTAAAAGCAGCATCATGTTTCAGTGTACTGACAAGCCATCATTTAACTAATTCCCTATTAATGGACATTTGGATTGTTTCCATTTTTAAAAATATTTTCAAACAAGACATCCTTTTACTTATGTCTTGGCATCCTGTTTGAGTACTTCTGTGGGCTACATTCCTAGAAGTCAGAAGACAGGCTATAATTTAATAGAGGGTAACACACTGCTGTCCCCACACCTCCCACCCCCGCCCGCCAACAGCCGGTTGGTTCCCTTACACCCTTGCCAACGCCGGGCGCTATCCATCATTTTTATCTTTGCTAATCTGATTTGTGAAAAATGAAGTCTTGTTTTCATTTGCATCTTTGATGTACTGGTGAGCATCTGCTCATAGGTTTTATTGGCCTTTGTCTGTGAACTGCCTCTTCACGTTCTTCCAAATGCTTTTAAATGCATTTTTTAATTATTTTGGATTTATCATCAAAAGGCAATTCCTTCCCAATTAAGTTGTGGTTACAGGGCTTTATTATTCCTACAACTTAAAAGATGCTTTATGCAAGGTGTTTTTACTTTGGAGCGATGAGAATGTTTTAACTAGATAGAGGTGGTAGTTGCACAATGCTGTGAATGGACTAAATACCAGTGATTTGTTCACTTTAAAACGGTTGGTTTTATGTTATGTGAATTTCACCTCAATAAAATATTTTTTAAAAAGATGCTTTATACTAATTTCCAATTGATCTTCAATGGCAGAAACTCCTAACTTCATGGCTCTAAATGAAAGCACTAATTAGAAAAGATATACACATCCCTATGTTCATTGCAGCTTTACTTACAATAGCTAAGATATAGAAGCAACCTACATGTCCATCAAAAGATGAATGGATAAGGAAGATACACAATGGAATAAAAATCTTGTCATTTGTGACAACATGGATGGACCTAGAGGGTATTATGCTAAGTGAAATGAGTCAGACAGAGAAAGACAAATACTGTATGATTTCACTTACATGTGGAAACTAAAAAACAAAACAAATGAACAAATGTAACAAAATAGAAACAGAATTACAGATACAGAGAACAAACTGGTGGTTGCCTGAGGGGAGGAGGGATGGGGGAAGGAAAGAAATAGGTGAGGGAGATTAAGGGGTACAAACTTTCAGTTACAAAATAAATGAATCACAGGTATGAAATGTACAGCATGGAGAATATAGTCAATAACTATGTAATATCTTTGTACAGTGACATATTGTAGTGATCATGTTGAAATGAATGGAAGTATGTATAAATGTATAGAATCACTATGTTGTGTAACAAGAACTAATATAGTGTCATAGGTCAATTATACTTCAGAAACAAAGAAACTCATAGAAAAAGAGATCAGATTTGTGGTTACCAGAAGGGAGGGGTTGGGGGAAGGGGGAACCGGATGAAGGCAGGCAAAAGGCACAAACTTCCAGTTACAGGATAAATAAGTCCTCGGGATGTGATGTACCACATGGTAAACGGAGTGAGCCCTGCTGTGTGTCACACATGAAAACTGTTAAGAGAGTAAATCCTAAGAATTCTCATCTCACAGAAAAAAATGTTTTTCTAGGGACCTCCCCGGTGGTCCAGTGGTTGAGAACCCATCTTGCAAGGCAAGGGACGCGGGTTCGAGCCCTAGTCAGGGAACTAACATCCCACATGCCGCACGGGGCAACTAAGTCCACGCACCAGAACTAGAGAGGAGCCCGCGTGCCGCAACTAAGATCCGACGCAGCCAAAAAATAAGATAAATAAATAATAAATTTTTAAAAAAAGAACTGTTATAAAAAGTTATACAAAAAAAAGGTTTTCTATTTCTTTCATTTTGTACCTATGGGAGCTGAGGGATGTTCACTAAACATACTGTGATATCACTTCACGACGTATGTAAGTCAAATCATTACGCTGTATACCTTCAACTTATATAGCGCTGTATGTCAATTATATCTCAATAAAACTGGAAGAAAAAAATAATAGCGACAAAAAATGCAATGGATTGAAACATTTAAAAAAAAAAAAAAAGAAATCTGCTTTATGCTAATCTCCCATTGATCTTCAATGGCAGAAGCTCCTGACCGCTTGGCTCTGTGTCTGTTACTAAGTGTTAGCAGCAACTCCAAGCCTGGGCCGCTCCATCCCGCATCCCCCAGCCACCTGCTCAGCCAGCTCAGAGGTTCTCAGGACCGGGCACATCTATGGGATATTCTTTGTCCAAAAAGTTTTTGTCCGTTAAAGATGCTGTACAAAGATTCTGAAATCTTCCTAAAACTCCTTTTGACATATTTCTTTCAAATGTCTCCTTCCCAGTGTTTTAATAGTTTTAAAAAAATTGTGCTGGATTTCTCTCCTGTCCCTGACACATGAAACGGCATTTTTCAGTCATTTTTCCTTGGACCCTTCTAAAAAGGGTTATTGGGGGAAAAAAAAAAAAAGATCCTGGGTGATCCTGGCCTTTTGAGGACCTATCTTATCTGAGATACATCTCCAAAAAAAGGTCTTCCTCAAGCATGGGGCCAGCTGCTGTTGGTGTTTTCCGACTTCCTCCTCCTGGGTGGGGTCACTAAAGCATTCTCACCTCCAGTTTCTCCTGACTCTGCTCTTCCCAGCCATACCCACGAGGCAGCCAAACCACAGGCAGAAAGAGGCTGCCTGCCAGGGCTGACTAGCTAGGATTCCAAAGCCAGGGCTACAACAGGGCCCAGTGATGCCAAGGAGAGGACAAAGTCACAGCTTGGTTCAAGGGTCAAGTCCTGCCCTGACCAGCTGCTTGACCTGGGGCAAGTTTTATCACCTCTCTGATCCCCAGTGGCACAATCCTTTGCAGGGTTATTGCAGATGAAACGGGATGACAAATGCAGGGCCCCGACACAGGGATCGTGCACCATAATCAGTGCTGATCACGAGAGGCAAAGCCTGGACCCACAGGCCTAGCAGCACAAGAGGCCAGCCACAGACGCAGACCTACTTCGGGACGGAGGAACCACTGCTCTAAGATGCTAAGCTTTCGATGCCCTGGGCTTGGTCCTTTGACCGCTTCTCCATTTACCCTTCCCCTCTGGAATCTTCTCTCATCTCACGGCTTTAAACCACCAGGTGTGCTGACCTCAGACATGGGTCTCCAGCCCAGCTTCTAACATGAACTCCACTTCCCCAATAAAATGCAGATTTCATGGTGACAGAAACATTATTTTGTTTTCATCTCCATCTTCAGCACCTGGAACAGCACCTGGCTCAGGTAGGGGCCCAGTAAATAGTTACTGAGAGAACAAAGAATACTATCAGTTGAACTTAAAACTCCTTTAAGAACGAAGAATAAGAAAAATTAAACAACTGGTAGTATTCAGGTGAAACTATCTGTTGTTTTTTCTTTAACATCTTTATTGGAGTATAATTGCTTTACAATGGTGTGTTAGTTTCTGCTTTACAACAAAGTGAATCAGCTATACGTATACATATACCCCATATCTCCTCCCTCTTGCGTCTCCCTCCCACCCTCCCTATCCCACCCCTCTAGGTGGTCGCAAAACACCAAGCTGATCTCCCTGTGCTACGTGGCTGCTTCCCACTAGCTATCTATTTTACATTTGGTAGTGTATGTATGTCCATGCCACTTTCTCACTTCATCCCAGCTTACCCTTCCCCCTCCCCGTGTCTTCAAGTCCATTCTGAAACTATCTGTTTTTATCCACGAGGGAAGAACAGAAGATTTCATCGCACATCAGCAACTTCTCCGGGGCCCCAGGGTCCAGTTCCTTCGTTGAGCCTCAGGCACTGAGCTCTGGGTACCTTATCCCCGTGCAGTGCTGGGCTCAGAAACGAGGGCTCTGGGTTTGAATCCTGACTCTGGCACTTCCTAACCATGTGACCTTTGGTGAGAACAACCTCCCTTATCTGTGCCTCAGTTTCCTCCTCTGCAAAGTGAGGAGGGTTGTGATGGTAGCCAAGCTGCTTGCAGGTCCTTAAGGTGGGACTTGAAATAAGCTGGGCACTGAGAAACGGATCTACGTGCCATTAGCGGGAAGCTCCCATGCTTACCTGCACATTTTTGTGGTTGAATTAAAAAGCTTCACTTTGTAGCCACTGTTGCAAATGAGCAGGAAGAGCTCCTTGGTAAGTGGCGGGTACCAGACCATACAGGTGGGGTAGTTGCCCTGGTCAGTTCGGTGAATGTCCAGGACTTCCAGGTGGTCTTTGTAGCTCTTGAGTAGATTATACTCGATCTACAGAGAAGCCCAGATGAACACACATGAGGACTGAGGTGAATGAAGTCAGTCAACAGTCCTTTTCTGGGGAGAGACGGCATCAGGTCTTCTAGGAGGAGACTTGCCTAAACTTCTACACCTAATAAGCTACCAATACGGAGTATCCATTATGAGGAAGATGATGCCATTTAGTACTCACGACTCCCCAGCAAAGCAGTACTGTTGTGCCCATTTTGCAGATGAGAAAACAGATGTTCAGAGAGGTTCAGTGGTTTTCCCAAGGTCACACAGCTAAGAAGTGGGAGGGTGAGAATTCAAATCTAGGTCCAACTAACTCCAAAACCCGAACTCTTACAGTTATGTTGTACTGCTTCACTTACCATTATCTTGGGAACTTTTTGAGGGTAGGAGCTAATTCATATCTAAATCTCAGCACTTGACAGTCATAAATTAGCAGCCTGCTGAATTTCACACATATGTAGGCTTTGGTGGCCAGACCAGCATGGGTGGACAGAAGGAAGGATGGATAGAATAAAGGAAGTAAGGGGGGGAGGGAAGGAAGTTAAGATGGATGCACAGATAGATTGATTGATTTTGAATCCTTTTGGCTCAATCATGTAATATTGCATTTGCCACTGTCTCTACCTTTCCCTCTGATATTCTCTGAGTTGTCACATTGAGGTAAAAGCCTGGCCCTGTCCCCTAGACACACAGAAAGTGTAAGTGTTGGCTTCCAGATGCACACTGAGAGGCGAGGGTGGCTGATCTGTCCGTGCTGTGGGGAGCACGCCCTGCCCCCCCCCGCCCGCCGTCAACATGCCACTTCCCAGGAGCCTCCTCACTCAGGACACGAGTCCTTGTGTGGTGTCAGAGCCGTGTGAAGGCCAAGCGCCAACTCGGAAAGGTTTTTGCTGCCTTGTCGTACATTCATGTTCTCAAACAAACACACGTACTGTGCGTCTGGTTCTGTGCCAGACGCCAGGGAGGTAACGAGAACGAGACATGTCCCTGGTGACCAGGCAAAGGAAAATGAAACCGCTCACCAAGAGTCTGTCTCTCCCGAGGCTCAGCAGTCTCGGCTCATTGCTGTCCAGATGAACCCCGAACAGGACACTTCGAATGCTCTTGCGATGAGAACGAAGTCTTGCCAAATACTCCCAGACCCTTCGTCCATTTTTGACTCTCACCATGTAAATGGCCACGGTGAAACTTACATCCTGAGTATGAGCAAAAGAGCAGAAGTTGCTCCTTTTTAGATTCTGTAACTTAAGAATCATCACTATGTTTTTCATACTAACTTTGCTTTTAGAAATTTTATGCAAAAAGAAAACCTTAGTCTATTGGAGCAAGTAGTAAAATCATGCCCGTTTTGCAGATGAGAAAATCAAGGTTCAAAGTAGGTAGGTGGGGGCAGGGAGAGACGGTATTTGTCTGACACTATGGTCTTACTCTCCTTGCTGGTCCCCACCTCATTCTCTGTTGGAAACTGAAACCCCGACTCTTTCTGCCTTTGTCCTCCCTTCTCTTTGTCCGGCTACACAAAATTTTAAAAGGTACGATTAAAAAATATGTACATGATGGCTGAGAGTGACAGGGGTCGGGGAGTGGGCGGGAGCAGCCTGAAGGAACCTGGGGCGACTGAGTCAGTGTGTTGCTGGGAAGCGTGTAAGGGACAGAGGTTCAAGTGAAGCCGGCTGCTTCCCTGCAGCCCACCCCATCCCCCAAGAGAACTGGAATGAAGGGAGAGGTTGGGGGGTCCCAGAAAAATCTTTACTGAGATTAAGAGCCATATTCACAGAGGGAAGGACCAGAATCCGAAATGCTCAGTGGAAGACTCTGCTTAAATGAGAATGTCATCTCGTCAAAAATCAAAGGGAAAGATAAAACCCTGGATGCAGAGAAAGGGTTCCGAAAAACTAACAAACCAAAACGAGCTGTCAGAGTAGCAGCATCCAAGTCTGGAAGTTCTGAGGCCCTGGTCTTGTTTTCAGGCAGAAGTACCCCCACTTCCCCCACCCCTTTCTCCTTTTGTAACAGCTTTATTGAGATATAATTCACCTCCCACACAATTCACCCACTGGAAGTGTACAGTTCAATGGGCTTTAGTATATTCACAGAGTTGTGCATCCATCATCACAGTTTTAGAACACTTTCATCACCCCCAAAAGAAACCTGTACCCTCTAGCAGCTACTCCCCAGCACCCCCACCTCCCAGCCCCTCCCCCTTGTGGCTTTAAATAAGGTTGCTGAGCCCCTGGATGGCACTGAGTGAAAATACTCACAGCGGTCGCCATATACTGGGAGTCATGGGAGAAGCTGACGTGAGTCACACTGGTTCTGGAATATTTGAAAGGCTCTGGGATTTCACTTTCTAAGGACATTGCATCAAGAATGTAAACAGTCCCTTCTGTGAAGCCAGCTCCGAGGAGAGCTCCTGAAATCACAAGCCAGAGAACAATGATCGAAAAGGACTTCATTCACTCAAGAAACATCGACTCCACGCCAGGCCTTGTTCTAGGTGCCAAGGAGACAGCAACGAACACGACAGACAAGGTCCTGAGAAGGAGAAGTAAACTGGAAAGCATGGCATCGTGGGATGAGACCAGGCGGTACGGAGCTCTGCAGGGTCCAGGGGGAGAAGGCGTCCCATCTGGCCTGGTGCGGGGAGAGGGTCAAGGTAACCTTCCTGGAGCTGTGACAGCCAAGGGATTAGCCATTTGGGTCTGTTTTCAGTTTAGAACCTAAGACAGGCTGACAAAATGAAAATACCTTCGGGGTTGTAGGTCAGACTCTGGACTCCAAGCCCCTTCTCAAAGATCCTGCTGAAGAGGTATTTTTTCTGTTCATAATCCCACACTTTGATCATCCCACAGAAACTCCCGATGGCAATGAGGGGTTGGTACGGGTGGCAGGAGATGGCACAAATGGCATCCTTGGGCTCTACAAATAACTTCTCAAGTTTGGTCCCGTCTGCTGTTAAGTGGTACACTGACGCATCCGACGTTCCAATGATAAAATTCCTGTTTGCCAAGGAGAGACCCAACAGCATCAGTGTTTGCAGGGAATGGGGCACGCCAGCTATTCTGCTTCTAATTGCACATGAAACGCCTCTGTCGTCTGTAATTTAGTGACATTATTAACCCAACATCTCCAAAAATATACCACCAATACCCAACAGCCTCCGTTTGCAAGTGAAAAAGCCCACATTTCTACATGTACATTGAGTCATTAAGCATGCAGATGGACAGTCAGCTGTACAATTAGCTAATCTGCACATGCAAGTATTCATTTGTGTGTGTGCAAATGTGGAGTCTGGTGCGCGCATACACATGTGCCTGCAAATACCACGAGGGGAATTAAGCAGACGCACAGGTAATTCTGTCTTGAGATGTTACGGCTGTTAACTATCAAATCCCTTCAACTGCAGTGCTAGGACAAACTCAGCTCCGAGAACGGAGACCAACCTACAGCGAAGGACTCCAGAGGCGACAGAGATTAGAGCCCTTTGCGGCTTCCCATCACTAGACGTTCTGAACAGGAGAATGACGTTTCGCTTAAAAAATCGATTAAATAGTGATTGTAATCAGCCAAGGAGATCCATCTGCAGGCCAGGTAAAGGACTGACTAGGGAGGCCAGCTCCCTCAAGCTCACATCCCAGGAACAGGAAGAAGATCCCACTGTACACAAACTAAACGAAGACATCACTTTTTGACCATGCAAATGATGAGACTCATTAACAACTCACCTTACAATAAAAAGGTCACCTTTTAAAGTGCAGTCTGGAGGATAGTTTGTATTTTCGGTCGGAGGAGTTGCCGGGGTCTTTGAGAAGGACAGGCTTCTTATGGAGCTCAGTTTGAAGTGGCTGTACCAGTTCACAATGGACAGGCTGTGATCGTAGAACTTGATGTTACCCCGAATGTCACCTGTGACAATATAGCTGAAATGGAGAATAACATCGGCTTGTTAAATAATGGTAATGAGTACCATCTATTGAACACCTAATTATATGTCAGCCTCTGGACTCCGGGCATTGTAAAAACTTTCACTTAGTACTGCCCTGGGCTTCCCTGGTGGTGCAGTGGTTAAGAATCCGCCTACCAATGCAGGGGACACGAGTTCAAGCCCTGGTCTGGGAAGATCCCACATGCCGCTGAGAAACTAGGCCCATGTGCCACAACTACTGAGCCTGCGCTCTAGAGAGGCCGCAAGCCACAACTACTGAGTCCGCGAGCCACAACTACTGCAGCCCGCGTGCCTGGAGCCTGTGCTCCACAACAAGAGAAGCCACTGCAGTGAGAGATCTGCGCACCACAATGAAGAGTAGCCCCCACTCGCCGCAGCTAGAGAAAGCCCGCACGCAGCAGCGAAGACCCAACACAGCCAAAAATAAAAACAAATAAATAAAAAAATTATTTTTTAAAAAACTATTGCCCTATGTGGCTGATTTTACTGTCATCCCAGTTCACACCTAGGAAACTAAGGCTCAAGGCCTCGGATTGCCAGATTTAGCAAATAAAAATGCAGGATACCCAGTTAAATTTGAATTTCAGATGAACAATGAGTAAATTTTTAGAATAAGTACGTCCCATATATTGCATGGTCCCAAATGCAGTTGGCCCATGCAACATTTGGGACGTACATAAACCTGGCAACCCTATCAGGGCCACGTGGCTAGACTATGCCGGGATCCAGGTGTATCTTATGCAAAGTCCATGCTCTCTGCTCTCCTCTTCCCTGCCGCCCAAGATCAGCCCCACGCCATGGCAGTGGGCAGTGATTTACACCCTCTGCCGTAAGACTACAGATGACAACAGAGTCCATCAACCATCCCTCTGAAATCACACAGGCTGGCAACGGGATACAGGAAGACACTGCTGTGAGAGCGATCGATGGTAAAACCCTGTCCAGTCACCACAGCCAAAGGCAGTGCTGCGTGACAAAACAGCTTTTATTTCCAGTCCTCAGAGCCATCCCAAATGGGCTTGTGTTTTCTAAAGCCTCTGACATAATTCTAATCACGGGGGGCGGGGGGAGGTGTGGGATGAATTTTCTCTTACATACGCAAAGTGATTAAATGAGGTTTCTGATTAATAAGCAAGGCAGGTGGGCCGAGTAATTGGCTAGAATGTCATTCACAGCCCTCTGCTGGACAGACACGGCAAAACAAGCCAAGTGTTTTCTGAGACCTTTTCCTGCAAGGGCTCTGGGGTCCTGGCTGGGTTTTACTTAACATGGAGAAAAGGAAACCCAGGCCTGGTCTTCCCTGGGTCCTAACCCCCAACAATTAAAAGTTGATTGCGTCATCAGCTGCAATTCTACTACTGTCTTTTCGCATCAAGTGAGTGAAGATGACGATTTGCATTTGTCTTTGTAAAGCCACGCCAGGACCTCACTGTTCCTCTGTATTAAAAGAAAGGGTCAAGAAAGCCATGGGCTTCTGGGAAGCAGACGGCACAGCGACTCCAGCCATGCGGGCAGGGTTCTTGTCACGAGGCAATCGTCTCCAGCACACTGATAATGGATAATGGTTGTACCTAGAGCTCCCCTGTACCAGATGGCATGCTAAGAGTTTTACAAGGCTTGGGAATTCCCCAGCAGTCCAGTGGTTAGGACTCAGAGCTTTCACTGCCGGGGCCAGGGTTCAATCCCTGGTCAGGGAACTAAGATTCCACAAGCCGTCCTCACAAAATCACTCTGGCGAGACAGTGTTGTTCTGCCTACTTTACAGATGGAAGAATGGAGGCTCAGCACATTTAAGCCCCTTGTCCAAGGTCACTTGGCAAGGAAGGGATGCATCTGGCAATGTGAACCCCTTTATGTCTGAGGCTAAGGCATAGGGCTTAGATCATCTATGTGCTCCCGCAGTCTCTCAAAATCAAAGAGTTAGGGAACTTTATAAAGTTATATTGTAGTTCATCTTTTCAGGATGGGTAAATGTTATTCTGTAATCAGAAAGAAATATATAGCTATTTATGTCCTCTTCTTAAATTTAAAGTATGGGCAAAATAAGTCTAATTAGGGCAGAGGAAAAAAAAATTAGTTACTTTTTGTTTCACCAACACAAAAGGACTGTTAAGAGTAATACATGCCTGGGGCTTCCCTGGTGGTGCAGCGGTTAAGAAGCCAACTGCCAGTGCAGGGGACACGGGTTCGAGCCCTGGTCTGGGAAGATCCCACATGCCGCAGAGCAACTAAGCCCGTGCACCACAACTACTGAGCCTGCGCTCTACGGCCCGCGAGCCACAACTACTGAAGCCCGCGTGCCACAACTACTGAAGGCCACGTGCTCTGGAGCCCATGCTCTGCAACAAGAGAAGCCACCGCAATGAGAAGCCCGTGCACCGCAATGAAGAGTAGCCCCCGCTCGCCGCAACTAGAGAAAGCCTGCGCAGCAACGAAGACCCAACGCAGCCAAAAATAAAATAAATAAATAAAATATTAAATTACTTTAAAAAAGAAGGAATACATGCCCATGATTTTTTTTTAAAAAAAGCAAACCAATCAGTACAAATGAGACTATAAAAAGAAGTAAATCCACCCCCATCCTTGATCCTAGTTCTCAGTTCTTTTCCTCAGAGGCAGCCAATGTTCCCAGTTAATTGGCTCTCCCAAGAAACAATCTATGCATATACAACATACGTGTATACCTCCAAAAGGGTTTTAAAGTAATTTTATAATCATCTATAGCTACTTTTTAATTAATTAAGTACCTGTCAACTGTAGTAAGCACAGTGATACCCTCCTTCTGCAAATGAACCAGTTTACAAGGTGTGATGTGGGGAAAGCCCGAAGAGGTGGAGGCAGATGGCGGTGGGCGGTAAATGTCCCAGACAACCAGCTTCCCTTCCAGTGTCGCCGACAGTATTTGGGTTAAATTCAAATGAAAGACTGACTGGCTAAATTTTCCCACGAGCTTGTTGAATGTCTGCATTTCAAGAGACAGGTTATGAGTTACCTTTGGGAGTAAATATAAAACAAAACATTTATCAACACGACGTTTTATAATGTTTTACCTAAATATAGTAGGAAAAAAATAAAGTAAAAAAAAAAAAAATCATTTAAAAAAACCCTCCCCCATGGATTGCCATGATCCAGGCAGTTCTGTACCTCTGAAGGTTTGCTAAGAGCAAGTGAAGGGTTATGTACTGGCTTAATTAAACTGTTTGCTTAAAGCAAATGAAGGAGTGATTAATCATTGTTTATATCTGTTCAACTTCTCTTACTGAGGTTTCAGAGACTGATAAAGAAACTAATGTCTGTCGTGGACAAAGCATGCTCCAGCTGTAAAATATTATAAAACAAGTCTCTCAGTTTATTTTTGATCATAAATTATTTTCCCATCAGTGGAAACTTAAGTGCTGTACATAGAAATGCCCCAAGACTTCTTATTAAATGTGTGCTACGTAGGATAAGGCACTAGGCCATCTTTCTTAGAGAGTGTCTTAGAGATGAAGCATAGAAAGAACCCAGAGCAGTGAGTGAACCCTCAGTGAATGTTTACTGAGTGAATACATGAAGGAAACTTGGCGATCCGTCATATGATACAGTAAGTCTGCTGCCTGACTCTCTACTTAGGCAGAGAAGATCCTAAGGTGGACCTCTTTGACTTGAACACAAGAGGGTCAGCAGAAGCACAATTGGTCAAGCAAGGACATCACGTTCTTTCTAAGAACAGCCCTGTTTCAACACGAGGCATTTTTATCATTTCAAACTGCAGCCGATCCTCATTCTTTGTGGATTCGGTATTTGTGAATTTACTTACTTTCTGATATTTATTTGTAACCCCCAAATCAATCCTCGTGGCACTTTCACAATCATTTGCAGATGTGTGCATGTGCCGAGTGGTGAAAAACATGACATTCCCAGCTGAGGTCAAACAAGGCAACTCTGTGCCTTCTTGTTTCCGCTCTCAAACGAGAGACAAGTGTCCTTTTCCTAGCCTGTTTAATGTGATGTTCGAAATTTTTTTTGGTGCTTTTTGTTGGTGATTTTGGTATTTAAATTGGCTCCTGAATATGGTACTGAAATGCTGTCTAGTGCTCCTAAGCCCAAGAAGGCTGGGACGTGCCTTACAGAGCATACACCTGTGTTAGATAAGCCTCATTCAGGCAGGAGTTCGATTATCTAGTGAGTCCAACATTAAGGAACCAACATTATATATTAAATATGGTGTCTTTAAACAGAAACATACATAAATCAAGGTCATGCATCTGTCAGTTGGTGAAAGTACTGTGACCCTAGGCTGGCAGGAGCCTATTCCTGTACCTCTCCTAGGAGCAATGATTCAGCATCCGCTAATTCAGGTCTACAGAGACCTTACAGAACATAACTACTGCAAATAATGAGAACTGACTGTATTTTTTTTTTTTTTGATACTTTGATGTATGAAAAGCAAAGTTTGCAGACAGAATAATCTTACCTTGTGTCCATCGTCTTTTGGCATGCCCTCTTGAAAAATAAAGTTTTATTGGTCAAACCAAAAGTGAAGAAGGGAAGCAGAAAAAGCATTGTCAGGTGCACAGTGAGAGCAGGTTATGTGAGTATCAAAAGCAGAAAGTGCTGCAGGAGACAGGACTCGAGGTCCACCTCAGGTGCAATCACTCAAGGAAAGCAGGAACGATAAAACGTTCCCGCCAACACCTGGCTCACCACCTTTCTACTGGCTCTTAAACCTCTAAATACCCAACATCATTTTTAAAAAATGGTCCTATCTATCTATCCATCCATCTATTGTCTTATTTTTGGCCCTGCGTCTTTCAGGATCTTAGTTCCCCCACCAGGGATGGAACCCACACTGCCTGCATTGGGAGCACCGAGTCTTAACCACTGGACCGCCAGGGAAGTGCACCCAGTATCATTTTCATTGCTCTGAAAACTGAGCAGCTTAAAGGGATCCACTCATGTTCAACTACTTTACTTATTTCACCCCAAATTAACTTTCATCTTTTGTCATGTGCACACATACATTATAAAAATCATCACTTTCTTGGGTATTTTTTCATGGTAGTAAACTTTCTTTGCCATTTATTTATTTATTTATTTATTGTTTTTTTAAATACTTATTTGGCTGCGCTGGTTCTTCGTTGCGGCCCGAGGGATCTTTGCTGCCGCGTGTAGGATCTTCAATTGCAGCATGTGGACTCAGTTGCGGCATGCAGGATCTAGTTCCCTGACCAGGGATCGAACCCGGGCCCCCTGAATTGGGAGTGCGGAGTCTTAGCCACTGGACCACCAGGGAAGTCCCTGCCATTTATTTTTATTCCATATTATTTTGAACAATCCTTCCATTATTTTTAACTGGCCATTCAGTATGGTAAGGGACCTAAATAAAAATTTCAAATTATTTTGCAATATAAAGACATACAAAGAGTAGTCCAAAATGACTAAGCTGACACACACATATTTATTCTCCACAAAGTCAGACGTAAAAAAAAGCAGAACAGGCATACTCACTTTTTCTGTTAAAAGTGGGGCACTGTGAACAAGTATATCTCCCTCTTCATACTGATAAGCACAGAAAAAAAAAAATCACTACTAAAAAAAGACTTGGTTTCCAAAAGAAGAGCTACATAACAGCAAAAATCAAAACAAATGCATCTGAACAGGGTCAGAGCTTTGCAATTTCTACAGGTAGGATAACCTGCTGTCTCTAGGGGCATCTAGAAACATTCTGAAAGAAAAGTAAATACATAAAAAATGCCACAAATGATTGTGACTAAGTGGTAGTTAATGCAAATCTGAATTCTACATTTATAAGGCTTTGAAGCTATAATCAATACCTGAAGGAATGAATATCACTGAAAATCAGCAATTCAATGTGTTTTTGTTTAGCATTTTTCTTATTGAGGAAAATTCACTTAATATAAAATTAACCATTAACCATTTTAAAGTGTAAAATTTAGTGCCATTTAGTACATTAACAATACTGTGCACCCATCATTCCCTCTAGTTCCAGGACACTTTCGTCACCCCAAAAGGAAGCCCTCTATCCATTAAGCAGTCACTTCCCATCCCCCCCAGCCCCTGACAACCACCATTCTCATTTCCGTCTCTATGAATTTACCTATTCTGGACAGTTCATATCAATGGAATCATAGAGTATGTGGCTTTTTGTGTCTGGTTTCTTTCATTCAGCATAATGTTCTAAAGGTTCATCCACGGTGTGGCAGGCATCTGTACTTCATTGCTTTTAATGGCTCAATAATATTCCATATATGGATAGACCACATTTGGTTTATCCATTCATTAGTTGATGGGCATTTGATTTGTTTCTACCTTTTGATTATTGTGAATAATGCTGCTGCTAGGAACATTTGTGCATAAGCATTTGTTTGAACGCCTGTTTTCAATTCTTTGGGGTATACACCTAGAAATTGGTGGGTCATATGGTAATTTTATGTTTAACTTTTGATGTTTTTTTTAATCTCATGATTTTGCCCTGTGTCAGTATATATATGACCAATCTGTTTGCTAATTCCTTTTTGAAAGGGAATAAAGTCCAAGATCTTGAAAAACCCTTGATCTTGAATATATTTTAGACCTTAAATATATTCAAATAAATATTTGCCACATTACTTTAAAAAATTAAATGAAATTTAAATTATCTGCTTCTGATTTAATATGCTAATTTCCAATGGGACTAAAATAAATGCTATAATTAAATCAAAACATTTTAATATACGTTTATTGCTTTCTAAGTAGATACTATATTGTTACATTACCAAAAGATCTGTACTCAAAGAATAAACACATACTTGTTTATACATTTAAAACAAATGAAAATATTTCTACTTACCCACATATAATATATTGCTTGTGTTTTACTATTGCTCACCAATTCTTTATTATTTGTTGGATTAAAAGTAAGGTAGCTCTGAAATATAAAGTATGAAAATATGTTACATTATAATACATTTTCTATTTCTCTCTGGTTAAGCTGAATGTTAAAGTTAAATAATATTTTTAATTAAAATAAATAACTGAATAGGAATATAAAACAGAAAAGACATGGGGGATTTCCCTGGTGGTCCAGTGGTTAAGACTCCACGCTTCCACTGCAGGGAGCACGGGTTCGGTCCCTGGTCAGGGAACTAAGATCCCACATGCCTCGTAGCATGGCCAAAATAACAAAAACAAACAAACAAAACAAAAAAACAAGAAAAAAAAACAGACATGGCATTTTGTAAGCAATAGGAATATAATTTAAATACTGAATGTTAAAATTAATGGTCTCAAACGTGTTTCCTTTCTTATTTAGTCTTATTTATTATAATTCATCATCTATAAATTGGAGCAAGCAAAAGTAAACTAGTATTCACCAATAACCTTTATTCTGTGTCCTTTTGGACAAAGACTGCTGTGTATTCATTTATAAATTTAACAGGGCCACAAGGTAACTTGGAACGAATGCAAAATATTGGAAGGGGGTTCTGATTCCTGCCAAGACGGTGTGTAGCATGGGTTGCCTGGCTCCCTCCCCAAAAATCAACCCCGCAGACGCTATAAAGGGAAGGAAACCTGAAATGCAGAAACTAAGTAACAAGTGAGAAATCCCTGGGGAGACAAGGCAGTACGTCTTGAAATGATATACGCATGGGAGGCGGGCGGCGGCAGCCTGACGTGGAGGGCTGCAGGAGACGGATGCGAGACGGGTTGGAGAAATGCTTTTTTTGTTTGTTTTTCAAAGATTTTTTTGGATGTGGACCATTTTTAAAGTCTTAATTGAATTTCTTACAATATTGCTTCTGTTTTACGTTCTGGTTTTTTGGCGCTGAGGCATGAGGGATCTTAGCTCCCCAACCAGAGATCAAACCTGCACCCCCTGCATTGGAAGGTGAAGTCTTAACCACTGGACTGCCAGGTAAGTCCCAAGAAATACTTTTTTTTTCCTTTGATTTTTTTTAATCTTTATTGGAGTATAACTGCTTTACAATGTTTGTTAGTTTCTGCTGTATAACAAGGTGAATCAGCTATATGTATACGTATATTCGCATATCCCCTCCCTCTTGCATCTCCCTCCCACCCTCTAGGTGGTCACAAAGCACCGAGCTGATCTCCCTGTGCTATGCAGCTGCTTCCCACTAGCTATCTATTTTACATTTGGTAGTGTATATATGTCCATGCCACTCTCTCACTTCGTCCCAGCTTACCCTTCCCACTCCCCATGTCCTCAAGTCCATTCTCTACATCTGCGTCTTTATTCCTGTCCTGCCCCTAGGTTCATCAGAACCATTTTTTAAAATTCCATATATATGTGTTAGCATATGGTATTTGCTTTCCGAGAAATGCTTTTTAAGTTCCATTCCTGCCTCTCCCACCCCATGTCTTATTCCTTGCCTGCTGATTGCTGCCTCATTTCAAGAATGTAAACTACCAATGCCAATGCCAGATGATCAATTTCAGGACAACACAAAGGCCTGGGTGGGGTGAAGAACTGGTGAAAGCAAGTGCATGGATGAGGCCTCACAAAGGCTGAAAATCAGCCTCAAATCACCTCAATCTCTGATTAGATCGAGGTGACCACTTTGCCAAAGGCCTCTAAGAAGCAAAAGTAAGTCTTCCTTGGAGGAAGTTATTATCAACCTGAGCCTCAAATTATTCCTATTCTTTTTAAAGCACAACATCTAGCATTCAATGAAAAATAACCAGGCATAGGGAAAAGACATGTCCAAATGACTGTAAAACAAGGGAGAAAAGTAATCTACAGAAAGAGACCCCCAGGAGATCCAGGTATTTTTTATGGCTGAGTAGTATTCCATTATATATATGTACCACATCTTCTTTATCCATTCATCTGTTGATGGACACTTAGGTTGCTTCCATATCTTGGTAATTGTAAATAATGCTGCTAAAAACACTGGGGTGCATGTATCTTTTTGAATTAGTGTTTTTGGTTTTTTTCAGATATATATCCAGGAGTGGAAATGCTGGGTCATATGGAAGTTCTATTTTTAGTTTTTTGGGAAACCTCCATATTGTTTTCCACAATGGCTGCACCAATTTACATTCCCACCAACAGTGCACGAGGGTTCCCTTTTCTCCACATCCTCTCCAATATTTGTTATATTGTGGTCATTCTGATAGGTGTGAGGTGATATTTCACTGTGGTATTAATTTGCATTTCCCTGATGATCAGCAATCAGATAACTCTATTTAAAAAAAAATCAAATGGAACTTCTAGATCTGAAAAAAGAAATGGTTTAAAAAACACAAAATGGAAATTGAGTTATTTTTAGTGAGGTGGATGGACCTAGAGTCTGTCATACAGAGTGAAGTAAGTCAGAAAGAGAAAAACAAATACCGTATGCTAACACATATATATGGAATCTAGAAAAATGGTACTGATGGACCTAGTGGCAGGGCAGGAATAAAGACACAGACGTAGACAACGGACTTGACAACACAGAGGGGGAAGGGGAGGCTGGGCCGAAGTGAGAGAGTAGCATTGACATATATACACTACCAAATGTAAAATAGATAGCTAGTGGGAAGCTGCTGCATAGCACAGGGAGATCAGCTCAGTGCTTTGCGACGACCTAGAGGGGTGGGATAGGGAGGGTGGGAGGGAGGCTCAACAGGGAGGGGATGGGGGATACTAACACAACATTGTAAAGTAATTATACTCCAATACAGGTGTATAAAAAAAAAGTGAATAAAGCATAGGGTGGGAGAAAAATAAAAATAAAAATAAAAAATAAGAAACACGGGACTTCCCTGGTGGCACAGTGGTTAAGAATCTGCCTGCCAATGCAGGGGACACGGGTTCAAGCCCTGGTCCGGGAAGATCCCACATGCCGTGGAGCAACTAAGCCCACGCGCCACAACTACTGAGCCTGCGCTCTAGAGTCCATGAGCCACAGCTACTGAGCCCGTGTGCCACAACTACTGAAGTCCGCGCACCTAGAGCCCATGCTCCGCAACAAGAGAAGCCACCGCAATGAGAAGCCCACGCACCACAATGAAGACTAGCATCCACTCACTGCAACTAGAGAAAGCCTGCACGCAGCAACGAGGTCCCATGGCAGCCCAAAAATAATAATAAAAATAAATTAATTAATTTTTTAAAAATAAGTGGGCTTCCCTGGTGGCGCAGTGGTTGAGAATCTGCCTGCCAATGCAGGGGACACGGGTTCGGGCCCTGGTCTGGGAAGATCCCACATGCCGCGGAGCAACTAGGCCCGTGAGCCACAACTGCTGAGCCTGCACGTCTGGAGCCTGTGCTCCGCAACGGGAGAGGCCGCGATAGTGAGAGGCCCGCGCACCGCGATGAAGAGTGGCCCATGCTTGCCGCAACTGGAGAAAGCCCTCGCACAGAAACTAAGACCCAACACAGCCATAAATAGATAAATAAATAATTTTTTAAAAAAAAGTAAAAAATAAAAAACACAAAATATGGTTTAACATAAAATTAAATAGAGCCAAAGAAATAGTTAATAGAAAAGGAAGATAAATTATAGGAGAAAATATCCAGACTGAAGCATAAAGACACAAAAGAATAGAAAAAAGAATAAAAGACCTATGGGACAAGCTGAAAAGGTCTAACTTACATGTAATTGGAGTCCCAGAAGGAGAGGAAAGAAAGAATGTGGCAGAAAAAATGTTTAAAGAAACAATGGCTAGGGGCTTCCCTGGTGGCGCAGTGGTTGAGAATCTGCCTGCCAACGCAGGGGACACGGGTTCGAGCCCTGGTCTGGGAAGATCCCACATGCCGCGGAGCAACTGGGCCCGTGCGCCACAACTACTGAGTCTGCGCGTCTGGAGCCTGTGCTCCGCAACAAGAGAGGCCACGATAGTGAGAGGCCCGCGCACCGCGATGAAGAGTGGCCCCCGCTCGCCGCAACTGGAGAAAGCCCTTGCACAGAAACGAAGACCCAACACAGCCAAAAATAAACAAATAAATAAACGATTAAAAAAACTAAAAAGGGCTTCCCTGGTGGCGCAGTGGTTGGGAGTCTGCCTGCTAGTGCGGGGAGCGCGGGTTCGGGCCCTGGTCTGGGAGGGTCCCACGTGCCGCGGAGCGGCTGGGCCCGTGGGCCACAGCTGCTGGGCCTGCGCGTCTGGAGCCTGTGCCCCGCAACGGGGGGGGCCGCGATGGTGGGAGGCCCGCGCACCGCGATGGAGAGCGGTCCCTGCACCGCGATGAAGAGTGGCCCCCGCTTGCCGTGGCTGGAGAAAGCCCTCGCGCGAACCGAGGACCCAACACAGCCAAAAATAAAGAAATAAATAAATAAAGTAGCTATAAAAAAATTAAAAAAAAAAAAAAAAAAAAGAAACAATGGCTAGGGATTCCCTGGTAGTCCAGTGGTTAGGACTCAGTGCTTTCACTGTCGAGGCCCAGGTTCAATCCTGTTCAGGGAACTAAGATCCCACAAGCCGTGAGGCACAGCCCCCCCAAAAAAAAATAGAGAGAGAGAGACAATGGCTGGGGAAGGTGGGGTTGGGAGGGGAGACATAACTTTCAAAAAGGTAGCAGTAAGATTGACAGTTGACTTCTCAATAGAAATGATGTGAGTCTGAAGACAATGGAATGATACCTATATCTTCAAGGTACTAAAAGAAGATAACCACCAACCTAGAATTCTCTACTTAGGAAAAAATATCCTTCAAAAACAAAGATAATGACCAAGAGAGATAAGAGCATATACCCCTACAAAGACCTGTACATAAACGTTCATTCAGCTCTATTTTCGATAGCCACAAACAGGAAAAATCTCGAATGTCCTTCAGTTATCTATTCAGTGAAGGGATAAATTGTGCCATATCCATTCAATGCACTACTATTCAGCAATAAAAAGGAACAAACTTTTGATACATGCAACAACATGGATGAACTTCAAAAATTAAGTTGGGGGACTTCCCTGGTGGTCCAGTGGCAAAGAATCTGCCTTGCAATGCAGGGCACACCGGTTCAATCCCTGGTCAGGGAACTAAGATCCCACATGCCGTGGGGCAACTAAGCCCGCGTGCTGCAACTACTGAGCTCTCATGCCTCAACTAGAGCCCACCTGCCGCAAACAACAGAGCCCATATGCCCTGGAGCCTGCACGCCACAACTAGAGAAGAGAAAAGCCGCACACCTCAACTAGAGACAAGCCCGCGGGCCACAACGAAAGATCCTGCGTCCCTCAACGAAGATCCTGCATGCTGCAAGAAAGACCCAACGCAGCCAAAAATAAATAAAAATAGGGGTTCCCTGGTGGCGCAGTGGTTAAGGATTGCCTGCCAATGCAGAGGGCACGGGTTCGAGCCCTGGTCCAGGAAGATCCCACATGCCGCAGAGCAACTAAGCCCGTGCGTCACAACTACTGAGACTTCACTCTAGAGTCCATGAGCCACAACTACTGAAGCCTGCGCGCCTAGAGCCCGTGCTCCGCAACAAGAGAAACCACCGCAATGAGAAGGCCGTGCACCGCAACGAAGAGTAGCCCCCGCTCTCCGCAACTAGAGAAAGCCCACACGCAGCAACAAAGACCTAACACAGCCAAAAATAAAAATAAATAAAATTTTAAAAAATAAATAAAATAAATAATACATCTTTAAAAAAAAATTAAGTTGGGTGAAAGAAACCAGAGCCCTCCACAAAGAGTCTATTTCATAAAATTCATTAAAATATGCAAAGTAACATTAATAAACAGGAGAGTCGATGTTGGGAGATGGAGAGAGGGAAGAGATCATACCTTGAAGGCCATAGTGAGGAGTCTGGGTTTTATTCTAAGGACAAGGGAAGGCATTGAAGGATTCTGAGTCAGGGAGTGATATAATCTGTTTTGCTTATTTCAAAAATATCACTCTGACTGCTGTGGGGAGATTGGCAAGGGTGCAGCAGGGTGCAGCAGAGATCAGCTGGGAGGACGCGGAGGTCATGCAGGCGGAGGTGACTGTGGTCTGGACTAGATGGTGGCAGTGCAGACGGGGCGGCGAGGAAGGAGTCCAGCATCGACCTTGGAAATAAACGGTACTTACAGCCATTGGGATGAGATACCCAAGAAGCAAGCGTGGCAAGAAGAGGAGGAGGCAAAAGAAGAGCTCCCAGAACCAAACCCTGAGGAACGCCAAGATTTAGAAGGTGTAAAATGAAAGGAGAAGAAGCCACAAAGGAACCTGAGGAAGAACGGCCGGGGAGACAGCAGGAAAAGCGTCTTGTGAGCCCACTGGGGAGGGTGTGATGAGGGTTCAACAACGTCCGTTTGATTTGGGAACACCAGTGACCGTGATAAGCATGGTTCTGGTAGAGCTGTGGGTGGGTGGAGGACAGATGAAAAGAACAGAAATGTCCATCAACAGAGGATGGATAAATAAGTTGTGTGACACTCAAAGAACAAAAAACTGTACAGCAGTGAAAGTGAATAGGAGTTACAGCTCAAGAATCAACATGAGGGCTTCCCTGGTGGCGCAGTGGTTGAGAATCTGCCTGCCAATGCAGGGGACACGGGTTCGAGCCCTGGTCTGGGGGGATCCCACATGCCACGGAGCAACTGGGCCCGTGAGCCACAATTGCTGAGCCTGTGTGTCTGGAGCCTGTGCTCCGCAACGAGAGGCCGCGATAGTGAGTGACCCGCACACGGCGATGAGGAGTGGTCCCCGCTTGCCACAACTAGAGAAAGCCCTCGCGCAGAAATGAAGACCCAACACAGCCATAAATAAATAAAATAAAATAAATAATAATAATAATAAAAAATTAAAAAAAAAAAGATATCCTTTAAAAAAAAAAAAAAAAAAAAAAGAATCAACATGAGTGAATCTCAGAAACAACACTGAGCAGATGAAGCGATTAGTCTGATTCCAAACACAGAAAGGTCAAAAACAGGCAAAATGAAAGAAGACCGTATTGAAGGATACATACATCACTGGGGAAAAGTATAAAGAAAAGCACAGGCAGGTATAACACAAAATTTGGGATAATGGTTAACTCCGGGGAGCAAAGCTTGGGATGAGACCGGGGAGGGGCACACAGGGGTTTCTAGGGTTTAGGTAACGTTCTATTTCATGATCCAGTGGTGAGCACACAGGTACATTTTATTTTCTTCCTTAAAATGTACACATTTTGCATGTATGCCTTATTTAGCAATAAAATGTAAAGAGGTCAACTATTTCTTGCAAAAAAAAAAAAAAAAAGTAAATGAGACGAGGAAGTAGAGAAAGCAAGTGTGGACAGCGCTTCTGGCTTCTGAGACGTTTCCCGGGGAAGAGGCGCAGAGGGCGTAGCTGGAAGGAGACGTGGGGTCAGAGGAGTTCTCTCAGGACCGGTGGTCCGAAAGCATGTTTATTCACAGTAGAGCGAGAGTTGACAGCTGCAGGAGAAGGGCCCTGAGGCAGCCAGCGGGGGGATCTAGTGCGCTGGCCCTTCGCTGCAGTCAGAGGGGAAAAGAGAAGATGGCAGGGTTGAAGGTGTGTTGCAGGCTGGGGAGGGAGAACAGGCCCGTGTTTGTATCTGATGGCTTCCATTTTCTCAATGAAACACGGGGTTGGGGGCGGTCATCCACTGAGCATGGGAAGCAGGGCGGGGGCAGGTGGGAGAAGCAGGTGTGGAACTGTCGTCTCTAGAAATGAAAAGGACAGCCGACCAGAGCGGCCAAGCCAGGCCCAGAGCCGTCCTGAAATTCGTGATTGAATTCCAAGTAAGATGAATCCGCTGGGTTGGGTGCTTCTCCCCAGCTACATTCAGCCCGCTGGGGCCCGGGTCCAGAGGAGGCTGAGGGGTGGGCTCACCCAGAGCTGGGGGGGCTTGTGTGGTGCAGTCCAGCAGCACTTCCCGTTGGGGTGGAGATGTTCTATCACCTGTACTGTCAACAATGGTAGCCACCAGCCACACATGGATAATGAGTAGCTGAAATGTGGCTCGTGAAACCGAGGAAATGAATTTGTACTTTAATTTTAATCAATTTACGTTTTTGTTTGTTTGGGTCATGCCACGCGGCTTGTGGGGATCTTAGTTCCCTGACCAGGGATTGAACCTGAGCTCCCTGCACTGTAAATGCGGAGTCCCAACCACTGGACCGCCAGGGAATTCCTGAAATTTCAATAGCCATGTGTATTTAGCAAAGCTGCAATATAGAAATCAACTGAAGTTCTATACACTAACAATGAACATTCTGAGAAGAGAATTAAGAAAACAATTCCACTTAATAATAGCATCAAAAAAAAAATTAGGAATAAATTTAGCTGAGGAGGTGAAAGATTTGTACGCTGAAAACTACAAAACGCTGCTGAAAGAAATTAAAGAAGATGTAAATAAACAGAAAGACAGGGGCTTCCCTGGTGGAGCAGTTGTCAAAAATCCGCCTGCCAATGCAGGGGACACGGGTTCAAGCCCTGGTCCAGGAAGACCCCACATGCCATGGAGCAACTAAGCCCATGCACCACAACTACTGAGCCTGCGCTCTAGAGCCCATGAGCCACAACTACTGAGCCCGTGTGCCACAACTACTGAGCCCACGTGCCACAACTACTGAAGCCCGCGTTCCTAGAGCCGGTGCTCCACAACAAGAGAAGCCGCCGCAATGAGAAGCCCACGCACTGCAATGAAGAGTAGCCCCCGCTCGCTGCAACTAGAGAAAGCCTGCGTGCAGCAACAAAGACCCAACGCAGCCATAAATAAATAAATAAATAAGTAAAATAAATCTATTAAAAAAAAACAAATAAAATAAACAGAAAGACATCCATGCTCGTGGACTGGAAGAGAACGTTGTTAAGATGACAAGACTGGGCTTCCCTGGTGGTGCAGTGGTTGAGAATCCGCCTGCCAATGCAGGGGACACGGGTTCGAGCCCTGGTCTGGGAAGATCCCACATGCCGCGGAGCAACTAGGCCCGTGAGCCACAACTACTGAGCCTGCACGTCTGGAGCCTGTGCTCCGCAACAAGAGAGGCCGCGATAGTGAGAGGCCCACGCACCACGATGAAGAGTGGCCCCCACTTGCTGCAACTGGAGAAAGCCCTCTCACAGAAACAAAGACCCAACACAGCCAAAAATAAATAAATAAATAAATAATATTTAAAAAAAAAAAAAAAGATGACAAGACTACCCAAAGCAATCTATAGATTCAATGCAACCTCTATCAACATCCCCAACGCATTTTTGGTAGCAATAGAAAAACCCATCCTAAATACCCAGGTATGGCTGGTAGCTTTGAGAAGTAAGGAAATTTGGGGGGGGCACTTCCCTGGCGGTCCAGTGGTTAGGACTCTGCGCTTTCACTGCCAAGGGTGCAGGTTTGACCCTGGTCGGGGAACTAAGGTCCTGCAAGCCATGCGGTGTGGCCAAAAAAAAAAAAGGAAGGAAATTTTTTTGAGGGAGCCCAAGGAACGTTGGCGGAGGGAGAGCAGGAGAGAAGAGGGACGTAAAGCTTATGATGATGTGTGCCTCGCTGAGGCCAGTCACCCAGACCCCCTGCTTGGGTTCTGGTTCACACAAGCCACGTACATCCTTACCACAGTGTCTGGTACACAGTAGGTACTCAATAAATGCAGGTGAATGACGGCTGCGAGCATGAATGAGACGATGTAGAGCAGCACAGTCAATGCTCTGGGTGCCCTCAGCAAGTCACCTCACGCAAATCGAGAATAATAACTCCCTTATATGAAGAGCAGTTCAGAACATGCTTCTAGAATAAGAAAGGCTGCTAGCTGGGTGACTTTAGACCAATTATTTGATAGTTAATAGTAGTAATATGAATCCCACAGTAACATCTTCTCAGCATGTTTGCGTGGATTACATGAGATACTGTATGCAAAGAACTTAGCAGAATCTGGCACATAAGAAGTGATCAAAAAACTTAGCTATTATCATCAAAAATAAAATGAGATCATGGACAGGAGTTTTTAAAAAGCTCTAGTGCACCATAAAAAAACCCCTAGTAAAGCAAAAAGTAGTTTTGAACTGGCTTCAGTGTACCTTTAGGTGGATCCTTACAGGCTCGAAATGAACTCACCTGAAAACCATACTCTTTGGGAAGGTTAAGAGTGCAGGCCGGTGTTTCCACCGCTAAAGTCCACCTCCAGATGCAAACTTTCTGTAAGTGATGGCAGACAGAGGAGAGTGAGAAGGTTCCTGAAGGCTACTGGAGGAACCTACCCCCCTTTGGGTAAGCCAGTGACTTCCGCTAACTAAGCAAAGCACAGTGAGCTAAGCCGCAGGCAGGGCGCCCCTGACCGGTCACCCCCCTCCACCCAGAGAACCACGGACGCCACACGGCCTAAGCAGAGCTGCTCGCGGGGACACTTGTGACGGGCGGGCCAGCCGCTGAAGCTGCCGTGACAGGCCCTGTACCTGGATCTCAGCGTCTGAGATGGTCGCCAGGTACTTGGCGTCACGGGTGATGGCCATGGCCCTGATGCCGTCACCTTCTGGGCAGCTGTCGAATATCGTGTGCACAGGAATGCTGCAAAACAGGACGGGGGACACCCAGGTCAGGAACAGAACAGCTACGGAGAAACAAACGTGGTCCACCCACATGATGGAAAGTTGCTCCGCCATAAAAAAGGAGAGAAGCACTGACACAGGCGATGACACGGATGAACCTTGAAACCATGGTGCTGAGTGAAAGAAGCCAGACACCAAAGGACACATATTGTATGATTCCATTTATATCAAACCTCCAAGATAGGCAAATCCATAGAGGCGGAAAGCAGGTGCGTGTTTTCCAGAGGGTAGGGGAGCGGGATGTGAAGGCTAATGGTTTCAGGGTTTCCTTCTGCGGCGAAGAAAATGTTTTGGAACCAGATAGAGGCGGCGGTTGCACCACACTGTGAATATACTAAATGCCACTGAGTTGTTCACTTTAAAATGGTTACTTTTATGTTATGTGAATTTTACCTCAAATTTAAAACAAAAACTAACTCAGGGCAGCACATAAACGTGCTATTTGTTCTCTCCTGGAGCTCTAGTCTCTCCTTCATTATCGAGTGCTGATTCTGTGCCAGGCGTGAAGGATGAGAACATGAAACAAGATGTCTAGGACACCATCCTAGCTTTCAGGAAAGCCGGCGTCCTCCTCCAGAAGGGGGAGTGTAAACAAGCACAGGCTTTCTCGACAGCAACTTCCCTGCATCTGTCAAAATCCTCAATGCACACACCCTAAGACCCGCCAATTCCACTTCTACAACTTTTTTTTCCTAGAGAAATAATAGCAAAAGTAAACAGAGATAAATGCCAAATTCATGCTTACTGTGGCACTGCTTTAATAGCAAAAATCTGGAAACAACACAAATATCCATTAATATGGGATTTGTTTAAAAAGTATCATGGTAAACCATATAATGAAAAGGAAAGCCACCTTCCAAAAGAATGAGGTAGATTTGGGAAAGTGACCAAAATTTTGTGGAAAAAAGCAAATAGCAAAACAGTAGACGTAGCATCATCCTGAGAGAGAGAGAGAGAGAGAGAGAGAGAGAGAGAGAGAGAGAGAGTGTGTGTGTGTGTGTGTGTGTGTGTGTATTTACATGTATAGAAAAAACTCTGGAGGAATGAACTCCAAACTACATGGTGACTCTGGATATAGGTCTGGGTGAAGGGGGACTTCCTTTTTTTTTTTTCCCTACGTGTCTGTATTGTGTCACTGGCAAGACTTTAGAACTGTAAGATACAGACAAAGCCTTAACACCCGCAGAATTTAATTAGATGATATCTGAATATCTGAGAGAGCCAAAGAAATGCAAGAAACAGCTGAAGCAATGATGGAAGTAGGCTGTGATGTGGTGGGGGTCCCTGACTTCCACTAGAAGAGTGGGTGGTAGGAAGACTTAATCCCGGAACGCGGGCTATGCAGACCCCCCGTTGGTTTTTCATTATGGAGACCTTGTTACAGCGAATGTGCACAGGCCTCAGTATGTCACATCGGTGTCCCAATTGGCTGGAACCAAGTCTGTGCCCTAGCTGAGGACCTGTCTGGCTCTCTGTCACTTGAGAAATTTTATCCCACTGAGACGTGGCCCCAAAAATTCCCTTGGGAAGGGAGTCCTAAAGTTGTTGGGAATGACATAATGACGTTCTTCGTGGGAAGGTGTATCTCATCCCCGGGGATATTTAGAATTAAGTGCAGAGAAGATGAAGTCAGTTGGACCTGTACTCTTAACATATTTGTGACAAGAGAATTTGTTCCTTTTTTTAAGAATGGGTCATGTTTAAGAGAATTTAGCATATTAGAGTCTCTAACAGATTAATTTGTGATTCTAATTGAAAGTCTGTAGTTGATTTAGACTTGTGATTTTAAATTCAAATTGTATTAGGTTTATAAACAATACTAGAACACTTAAGAGAACTTAGGACTTGCCATATTTATGTCTAATTTATTAGATTTACAGGAATTACTTAAGTACTGGTGAAGGATTTATTTGTTAATCAGACTACTAAAGAACTTAAAGATGAAACTGAATATATTCAATTTCTAAATGCAGTTTAAAATGTTTAAAAGGAGTTAATAAAATTTGTGAGACCAAACATTAATCAAAGCCCCCTTATAGGCAATTGCAAAAATACGCTAGATTTACACAGTAAGATTTAAGTTGAATTAATCTCAAGGAAGAAGTACCATTTATCACTTTAATAAGGTGAATATTAATTCTAAAATCAGATAATCCTTTCTGGGTTCCCAGAGTCATCATTTGCAATATCATAAAACTCATATCGACATATCATTTTAATTGTTAACCACAGATACACTTCACTTTGTAATTTTTAAAAATGACTGCCAGAGTCACCCCCGGTCTAGTGGGGGAGACAGCTCTATAAACAAGAAAGAAGCAAAGGATAAACACTGTTTGAATGGAGGCCAGCTCTGCCTGGGGCAGGGGAGCTGTCAGCAAAGGCTTGAGAGAAGAGAGGCACCAGAGGGGCCCATCCTTCCTGCCTCAGGACTTCCTGATGCAGGAGGTGACTTTCCCTCGTGTGTGTCAGGTGGATGTACCATTTCTTGCAGCTGAAAAGCATGTAATCGCTAGAGATGACCGCTAGGCAAGCAGACGGGAATTTGATTTCGTGGGGGAGGTGTTTGCGTGGCTAGGATGTGAGCGTGTACTCCCTGTAACAAGGGCTGAGCTGGCAACAGGCAGCAGGGGAGCCCATTAGGATTTCGCACATGGGAAAAGATCACGCTCAAAATGTTGTAGAGAAAAACCACATGATGATAGATGATGATGGCCACACATGTGTATTTTTTTTTGGCCTCGAGGCAGGCAGGATCTTAGTTCCCTGACTAGGGATGGAACCTGTGGCCCCTGCAGTGGAAGCACGGAGTCTTAACCACTGGACTGCCAGGGAAGTCCCCTTACACATGTGCATTTAAAACAACAGCAAATGTTCTGGAAGGAAACACACCAAATTGACTACCTAGAGGACTAGGATTGGAGATGGTGGCCAAAGGAGACTTTAGCTTCCAATTAAAATGTATTAAAGTGATTTTAAAAAAATCAGCAGATGAATGGATAAACAAAGTGTGGTATATCCATGCAATGGAATCTTAAACAGCTATAAAAAGGAATGGAGTACTGATTCATGCTACAACATGGAAGAATTTTGAAAATATTATGCTAAGTAAAAGAAGCCAGACACAAAAGCCACATATTGTATGATTCCACGGACATGAGATGTCCAGAATAGGCAAATCTTTAGTGACAGAAAGTAGATTAGAGGTTGGGGGGAGGGAGAATGAGGAATTCATTAGTTCAGATTTTCTGGTTGGGTGCTGCGAGTGTTCTGGAAAGAGTGGCGATGGCTGCACAACACTGTGAATGTAATTAATGCCAGTGAATTGTATATACATTTAAAAGCGGTTCAGTGTCACGGAGGCTGTGTTGAAGAGCGAAACTGCAGTGGGGGAGATCGGTCAGGAGGCTACTGCAAGGGCCCACGCAGGAGAGGGCGGGCAGAGGCGGTGGATGCAGGGTCAGAAGTTATTTGGAGGTGGAGGCGCAGGACTTTCGGACGTTTTAGCAGGAGATGCCCGTGGGACGTGCAGGTGGAGTGTCCTCTAGCAGCTCCCCCATCAGCACACAGGAAACACTGAGATGGCTGTTGAGAGTAAGATGGCGCGGTTTCAAACCCTGGCTCTGCTCCTGCCTGGCTGGAGAGCATGGCCACAGCTAAGGAAGGGCCACAGGAGGATGAAAAGAGTCTGAGAGGGAACAGACAGAGCGCAGGACGAGGGCCAGGGGGCTACGGTGTCAGAGGGGCCAAGGGAAATGATGAGGTAATACGGCCCCAGGGAGGCCAGCGGTCACCCGGGAGAGAGCAGCTCCTGTGTCACAGGACATTCAACATACCTTCCTCCTAACCTTCTTCTCCACCTGGACTCGTCCACCCCGCACCTCACCCCCTCCCACCCCGCTACACACCCAACCAAGGCCTTACAATCTTGTCGGTGAACCTAGCACTGCTCTCTGCCTCTAGGACCAGGAATTACAAAAGGACACACATCTGTGAGCACCTATCCTGGGCCGGGTGCTGTGCTCTGGATCTTCCTCACAATCCCGTAGGGTAAGTAGAGTAGATCAAAGAGCACCCCCTCGAAATTCATGCCACCCAGAACCTCAGAATGCGAGCTTATACGGAAAGAGAGTCTCTGCAGATGTAATTAGTTAGGATGAGGTCATACCGGTTAGGGTGGACCCTAAACCCAATGACTGGAGTCCTTATAAAAGAGAAGACCTTGCAGAGAGACGCAGAGCGGGAGACGCCACATGAAGATGGAAGCAGAGGCTGGAGCGATGTGTCTACAGGTCAAGGACCACCAAGGATGCCCGCAACCACCCGAAGCAGGAGGGCAGCATGGGACAGATTCTCTCTCAGGACCCCAGGAGCTCCCTGCAGACTCCCCAGTTTCAGACATTTGGCCTCATGAACAGTGAGAAAATAAATTTCTGTGATTTTAAGCCACCCAGATTGGGGTAATTTCTTACAGCAGCCCAGGGAAATGAAGACAGTAAGTACGATTAGTCTTTTTTTTTTTTTTGGCAGATGGTGAAAGTCACATCATTTCTCTGGGTCTCCCAGCTGGGTGAGAGTGAGTTGGCCTCCCTCAACCCAGTCCGCCTGGGGGCCACCGACAAACCAAGTTTCTGGGCTTAAAGAGCCAAGAATCACCCATGGGAAATTCACCAAAGTAATGTCATCCCAACAGGCCTTGGGGCAATAAGACAACCTCCCCTGAGAACCTCGCCCCTCGCCCTGCCTCCCAGCACCGGCTTCTGTACCCCCGGAACGGCATGACTCCTTTTTTTGCGGTCACGGTGGCAGGCGCTGCACAAAAATGCGGGGGGAAGCGGCTGCGACATGCCTACCCCGAGAAGCAGTCCCATATGATTATCAGGCAGTCGGGCCCTTTGTCGGCTGTGGCGACCCAGCGCCTGTCTTCGCTGATGCAGAGGCAGGAGATGACGTTGGGGTGGCCCTGCAGACGTGGAGAGAAGTCGCTCTGAGACAGCGGTTTGGGGGGCCCAGCCCTGGCACCAGCAGGAAAGGCGGGGCCCCGGAGGCACACCTGAGCTCCCTTTCCAGATGCCGCTGGCTGAAAATCCTACTCCCACCCGCCCTCCCTGGTGTTTCTCTACAGCCAGAGGTTTCAAACTTCCCCTCAAAACACTCGCAGGGTAAGCTGCACTCCCTGCAAGAACAGCGGCTTCCTAGGGGTCGAGGCGTATACCCGACTCTGAACCCACGTGGAGAATAAATGTCCAGGTCCCCCCACCTCCAGCCCCCCCAAACCTCCCTACCAGCCTCATCTCCCCCAGAACTGCTCACTCAGGCCACTGAGCAGCTCTGGAACCAAAGCCTCCGCACAGGCCTCTCTGCTTTCACTCGTATCCTCCTACAGTCTTCCCCACACAACAGAGGAATCTTCTGGAAACACAAACAAGATGGCAGCCGGGAAACAGCCCCTGTTTCCCTCCTTCCATGTCACCCCTCGCTCACTCTGGCTTCCTCTCTGGGCCTCACACACGAGGCCTGAAAACTCAGAGCTCTCTCTGTCTGTCTGGGATGCTCTTCCCTGCAAAATGGCCCCGGGTTGGTTCATGCTCAGCCTTCAGGTCTTAGCACAAACAGCCCTTTTTTTTTAAATTAATTAAGTTATTTATTTATTTATTTTTAGCTGTGTTGGGTCTTCGTTTCTGTGCGAGGGCTTTCTCTAGTTGCGGCGAGCGGGGGCCACTCATCGCGGTGCGCGGGCCTCTCACTGTCGCGGCCTCTCTCGTTGCAGAGCACAAGCTCCAGACACGCAGGCTCAGTAGTTGTGGCTCACGGGCCTAGTTGCTCCGCGGCATGTGGGATCTTCCCAGACCAGGGCTCGAACCCGTGTCCCCCGCATTGGCAGGCAGATTCTCAACCACTGCTCCAGCAGGGAAGCCCAAACAGCACTTTTTTATTCCCTGCCCACTCAATCCAGAGGAAGTCTCCTCTCACCCTGATTCTTCCCTCTTAGAGCGTTTTCACATTTCCTTTCGAGCAACTGTTAAAATCTTTAGGTATATACTTATGTGTTCACTTGTTTAACGACTGTCTCTCCATGAGGGGGGACTAGATCTATTTTGGTCATAACTACAGACCCATCACCTGAAACACAGTGGTTATGATAAATACATGTGGGATGTATGAATGAACGAACGAATGGCCGAGGCCACCCCCGGCCACCCAACCCTGCGGAGGCTGGACGCCCGCCTGGCTGCTCCCTGCTTCTCAGCCCCTCGGCCCCGCCCGCCCCCGACTCTGAGCCTGCCCACCACACTGTGCCTTCTCCCCCTGCTGCCACCTCTGCGCTCGGCGCCACACGTTCAACTCAGCTCTGGGAAGGGCTGCTTGCTGACTGTGTGTGTATTTCAGGACTTCTAGAAAGCAAATTCCTTAAGTTACACCCACGTGTCTTGGATCCCTGGCACGATGCTGAGTACTGGCTGAGTCTCGGAAAATACTTTGTGAAGTTTCTGATCTAGGCATTGACTAAGGAAGGTCCTTATATGTCAACTGAAAAGGGTAACAGGGAACTGTTTACCGGGTTAGCTAGTAGAAAGTCGGACACCAGGAAAACGTGACATTTGGACAGGTAAATGATGAAAACGAAAGGGGTCAAAAACATCCGGAACAGAGGAGGCAGAGCGGTGAGGGGAAGGCAGGCATGTGGGGCATTCGGGGAGGCACGGAGCAGGGTGTAAATAAAGCCAAGTGCTGGAGGGAGGAGACAGGAGGAAAGACTGACCTACTTAATACTGTCAAGTCAGGAGACCTGGATGTAAGACCTGGCTTCAGCATCTGCTAGCACAGCCTTGGGCAAGTCAGCTAAATCCCTCTGAATCTCAGTTTCCTCTCCTGTGAAATGGGAATATTAACACTCACTTCTCAGCATGAGTAGGAGGATCAAAGCCCTCTGAGCCCTGGAAAGGAGTCTGAGTTTTTATTAGGTCCGAATTCCTGCCCTTTGCATCTCACCATAGTCCTGTGGAGACAACATGGTCTCTCCTGACCACATTTTTACAGAAATGTAAAAAATACAGATGCTTTAGATTCTAGTTACTATAAAATTAAAGTCAACTGCTATTTGCACATTGATTCTGATTAGAATCAGAGAGAAAACGAACAATAAAATGTGTTCCTAAAAACAGAATTTGCTATGGTTCAGAAGAGAGGAAGGAAAACGTGAATGAGATGGAATGAAGTTGACCCCTGAAATAAAAAACAAAGTGCTGGACTTCCCTGGTGGCACAGTGGTTAAGAATCCGCCTGCCAATGCAGGGGACACTGGTTCGAGCCCTGGTCCGGGAAGATCCCACATGCCACGGAGCAACTAAGCCCATGCGCCACAACTGCTGAGCCTGCGCTCTAGAGCCCGTGAGCCACAACTACTGAGCCTGCATGCCACAACTACTGAAGCCCATGCGCCTAGAGCCCGTGCTCCGCAACAAGAGAAGCCACCGCAATGAGAAGCCTGCACACCACAACAAAAAGTAGCCCCTGCTCGCCGCAACTAGAGAAAGCCTGCACACAGCAACAAAGACCCAACACAGCCAAAAATAAATCAATTAATTAATTAAAAAGCAACAACAATAACAACCAAAGTGCTATATTCAGGTTAAAGACAACCTCTTTCACTTGAAGTAAGAAAACCTGCAAACCTGAAGATGGTGCTGGTTATTCTTGAAGACATTGTAGATGACCGCAGTGTGAGCACTGGCATACAGAAGAACTCTCTGGTTTTCGTCTTGAATGTAGTAAACAGGAAGGGAACTGTTCCATCCGAACGACCAGGTCATGGTCTGGAAGACAAAGGTAAAAGCGGGAAGACGCTACGGTGCACGAACCCAGAGCTGTGACACCGGGTACTCCCGGCCTGAGTCCTGGAGGAGAAGGATTCACATCATCAGCCAATGAAGAGACATCACCTTGAGAAGTCCTCAAGAGCACGCGACACCGCGGATGACCCCTGAAACGTGATGCTAGGAGCCAAATGCAAAGGACCACATACTGTGTGACCCCATCTACATAAAATGTCCAGAATAGGCAGATCCATAGAGACAGGAAGCAGATCAGTGGTTGCCAGGGGGTGAGGGGAGGGGGACTGGGGGGACGACTGCTTACTGCGTATGGGTTTCTTTTTGGGGGGACGGAAATGTTCTGAAATTAGATACTGGCAACGGTTGCATAACCTAGGGAACAGGCTAAAAACCAATCAACTGGAGCTTCCCTGGTGGCGCAGTGGTTGAGAATCTGCCTGCCAATGCAGGGGACACGGGTTCGAGCCCTGGTCCCGGAAGATCCCACATGCCGCGGAGCAACTAGGCCCGTGAGCCACAACTACTGAGCCTGCGCGTCTGGAGCCTGTGCTCAGCAACAAGAGAGGCCGCGATAGTGAGAGGCCCGCGCACCGCGATGAAGAGTGGCCCCCGCTTGCCGCAACTAGAGAAAGCCCTCACACAGAAACGAAGACCCAACACAGCCAAAAATAAAATAAAATAAATAAATAAATTTAAAAAACAAACAAACAAACAAAAAACCAATCAACTGTACACTTTAAAAGGGTAAATTTTCAGACATAGAAAACAAACTTATGGTTACGAAAGTGGGGAAGGGGGGGTGGGAGGGATAAATTAGGAGCTTGGGATTAACAGATACACACTACTATATATAAAATAGATAACCAACAAGGACCTACTGTATAGCACAGGGAACTATACTCAATATCTTGTAATAACCTATAAGGGAAAAGAATCTGAAAAAGAAAAAATATATATATATATATACACACACATGCATATGAATCACTTTGCTGTACACCTGAAACTAACACAACATTGTAAATCAACTATATTTCAACAAAAATAAATTTTATAAACTTTTTTTAATTTTAAAGGGTAAACTTTACAAGGATGTGGAGAAACTGGGACCCTTGTGCGTTACTGGTGGGAGTGTGAAATGGTGCAGCTGCTGTGGAAAACAGTATGGAGGTTCCTCAAAAAACTGAAAATACAATTACCATATACTCCAGCAAGTACACTTCTGGGTATCTACCCAAAAGAACAGGAAACAGGGTCTCGGAGAGATATGTGTACACCCGTGCTCATAGCAGCATATTTCACGGTAGCCAAAAGGTGGAAAACAAGCCAGTGTCCATCGACAGATGAATGGATAAACAAAAGGTGAGTATTATGCAGCCTCCAAAGGGATGGAGATTCTGACACATGCTCCGACATGGATGAACCTTGAGGACATTATGTAAGTAAAATACATCAGCCACAAAAAGACAAATATGAACTGAATGGTTCCACTTATATGAGGTCCCTAGAGTAGTCAAACTCATAGAGACAGAAAGTAGAAGGGCAGTAGCCAGGGACCGGGGTGGGGATGGGGAGTCGGTGTTTGTGGGTACAGTGTGTGTTTCACAAGATGAAGAGAGTTATGGGGATGGGTGATGATAGTGGCTGCACAACCATGTGAATGTATTCAATACCACTGAGCTTTTACACCTAAAAATGGTTAAGGTGGTAAATTTTATGTTATGTGCCTTTTACCACAATCTTTTAAGAAAAAGTTAAGAGGGTGGATTTTATGGATGTGAATTCTACCTCGATTTAAAAAGAAAAGAAAAGCTACGTGGTGCTTACACAGGAGTGTTTACTGTGTAAGAATTCAATGAGTTCTACACTTGCGTGTGCTCTTTCTGTTTATGTTATATTTCAATAAAGACGTTTTCTTTAAAAGAAAGTCTTCAACAGTAAATAGAAACAAATTCCTATTCATCTTCTCCCCAGGACCTAGACCCAGCTCAGTACCAGACACACAGTGAGCACTTAACGTTGTGAAATTCAATTTACTGAATGAGAGTACGTAGGATGGACAAGTTATAATAAAGTCACTAAGTAACTTCATAAGAAAGGCAATTATTCAGCCTGGGTATCTGTTCGTTATACACGATTTTCCCTGGAAGGATAAAGTATAAAAGAGACAAAACTCCCTTAGGAGGATTAAAAATTCCACACTGCCAGGAACAAGTCCAAAATAAAAATTTCATGAAATGAAAAATAACAGGTATTATAAATCTGACTACTGCTTCCAATTCAATAGTAGTTTGTTTATGTATATTTTTGTATTCAACGTCTCTTAAAAAAATTACGGATAAACTGTGGTATGTTCATACAACGGAATATTATTCAGCAATAAAAAGAAATGAGCTTGCAAGCCATGAAAAGATGTGGAGGAACCTTAAATGCATGTTGCTAAGTGAAAGAAGCCAGCCTGAAAAGGCTTCAAACTGTATGATTCCAACCACATGACACCGTGGAAAAGGCAAAACTATGGAGACAATAAAAATCAGTGGTTGTCAGGGGCTTGGGTTGGGGGAATAAGGGGGAGGGAGAGATGAACAGGTAGGGCACAGGACATTTTTAGGGCAGTGAAACTACTCTGTATCAAACAACAATGGTAGATACATGTCATTATGCATTTGTCAAAGCCCAGAGAATGTACAACATAGAGTGAACCCTAAGGTAAACTATGGACTTAAGGTAATTCTAACTCACCATATTGGCTCATCAATTGCGACAAATGTACTGCACTAATGCAAGATGGTAATAATAGAGGAGATGAGGGGGGAAGGAGGCACAAGGGAGTATGTGGGAATTCTCTGTGCTTTTCATTCAGTTTTTCTATAAACCTAAAACTGCCCCCAAATAATAAAGTCTATTTAAAAAATTAACCAAGGCTGATGTGGTAGAGTGTTTAAAGTGATGGCTAAGTGATTAGTTACTAAAAATCAGTGGGTTATATTGGAGCATAGAAATGAAATCTGGTGATGGGATTTCCCTGGCAGTCCAGTGGTTAAGACCCCAAGCTGCCACTGCAGGGGGTGTGGGTTCCATCCCTGGTCGGGGAACTAAGATCCTGCATGCCTCACGGCCAAAAGAAAAATAAATAAAGAAATGAAATCTGGTGAGTTTCCTTTCTGATCTTTGAATGATACTTAAGGTTAAATTGATGTACCGCATATTTCTCCCAAGACAGAGTGGGCGACGTGGCCGATTTCTCTCCTACACGCTTCATTCCCCATTCTCTCCTGATTCTATCTGCTCATTCGCTGTAACTTATATTTACATTTAGGTCTTTTATTGCGTGGGCGTGAGTGGTAGAATTACGGAATCATAATTGCCTCAAGCTGCAACTTCTAGGAACGGAACTATTTCATATCTGGCTGGTTCTTAAGAGCCAATTTCTTCAAGTGAGATGGTTCTTTTGGAAACCTGCTAATTCTAAAAGGCCTGATAGTCGTCCTGGAAATTTATTTTGAGATTCAACAAATTAGTTACAAAAAGAAAATACTCTTAACTAGACTCCTGTCTCCAGGTAAGACAACTCTTTCAAGGTCAAAACTGGGCTGACCTCGCTCAGTAGTAACAGAACTTCCTTGCTTGAGCAGCCCTCACGTTAACGGAAATCACACAGTACTAACACTCATCGCATTTTGCACTAGTTTTAACACTCATGGCGAATGATGATGGAGACAGCCGCCTCTCACATCGATCTTCTTCTAAAACGTGGTCATCTGGAAAACAAAACTTTATTGTCAAAATCAGATTTCACTGTATTTGATAGTTATATGATTCCTTCTCATAAACACATGATACCTTGTTACTTGGCTGGAGATGGTATTCACGGTTAGGTCTATTTACCATGAGCACTGCTAGTTATTACAGGCCTTTGGGATAAGCCGGGGGAGCCCAAAGGAGAAGGAGGATATGCTGCGAGCACAGAGATGGAGAGGCACACACGCACTGAAGCACCTTTGGTGAGAGCAAGAAATCAGAAACAGCATAAATGGCCATCAATAAGGAAACAGCTGAATTTAAAATGAGGAAGTGGAGCTTCCCTGGTGGCGCAGTGGTTGAGAATCCGCCTGCTAATGCGGGGGACACGGGTTCGAGCCCTGGTCTGGGAAGATCCCACATGCCGCGGAGCAACTGGGCCCGTGAGCCACAACTACTGAGCCTGCGCGTCTGGAGCCTGTGCCCCGCAACGGGAGGGGCCGCGATAGTGAGAGGCCTGCGCACCGCGATGAAGAGTGGCCCCCGCTTGCGGCAACTACAGAAAGCCCTCGCACGAAATGAAGACCCAACACAGCTAAAAAAATTAATTAATTAATTAATTAAAAATAAAAAAATTTAAAATGAGGAAGTGGATATACATGCACTGATATAAAAAATCCTCTAAGACATATTAAGTGCAAAAACATTTATGCAGAAATGCAGAATATCTCACTGGTTAAAAACAAACAAACAAACAAACATCTAAAAACACAAATCGTGTGTGTGTGCGCACGCAGATACATGTTTATATATGTACCAAAAAAGGTCTGGAGAGATACAGTTATACCAAACTGCAAAAGTAGTCACCTCAGGAAAACGGGATTGGGATGGGAGTGTGTTCGAGAAGAGGAATCTTTGCCTTTGTCTATTTTTTTATAAAGAGCACTTATTCATTTTAACAAAAAGAAGAAACAATAAAGGCGAAAGGAAAGGAAAAAGAAAGACGGCGCACCCAAAGAGCTAAGCAAACCTGCAAAGAGAGAAGGCCTAGGAAAGTTTGGTTCTGCAGTGAGCCCAAGGCTAACAGGGGGCCCAGACCTGTGCAGTGGCTTTTGTCAAGTGCAGGTAGCTGGGGCCTGGATAAAAAGATCGCTTGCTCTTATTAGGGACGTTACCTGATTTCTGGTTAGTTGGCTAAACAAGACAAATGTCTTCATGGGCTCTAAAACTCAATTATTCTTGGGACTTCCCTGGCGGCCCAGTGATTAGGACTCCGAGCTTCCACTGCAGGGGGCGAGGGTTCAATTTCTGATTGGGGAACTAAGATCCAACATGCCGCTCAGTGCGGCCAAATAAATAAATAAACTCAATTATTCTTTCTTTCAGACTGAGCAATTGCAAGCTTGAACCTTTAACTCCATTGCTCAAAGTCGGCCAAATCTACAGAAAGGAGGCTGTCAGTTCTCTGCACTTCCCCCTCGGCACCCTTCCCTCACCACCACCAGCACAACCATCATCACCTAGTTGTTAACACTTGTCAAGTGCTCACTCTGTGTTAGGAACTGCATTAAGTACACACAGTCCATCACTTACGAATCTTCCAAAGGCATGAATCTACAGTGGGGGGAGAAAAAAAGATGAATCCTAGGAAACAATTTTCAGAAAGTAGCAGATGGAGGAAGAAAGAAGGAGAAGGAAAAAAAAAAAAACCTCCTCTTCCTTCTCTTGGCAAATGATAATATTTTTACCCTCGCAGATGGCGTCTCCCTGGAACACTGTCAGCGGCAGCAAAGTCAGACTCCTTGGGACCGCCTGGTGCTTTTCCCGGTGGCTTTCACTTTTTCCAGACCTTTGACTTACTGATCTATCTTGGGATGGATAGCTTTAGGAACCTGTGGTCGTTTTAGGAGCTGGTAAAGGGATCAAGCCAGTTACAGCAGAAGAGGCGAGGAGAGGAGGGAAAGGGAAGGAACTGGTGGTATGGAGGAGGAGTATTATGATGTGGGAGAGAGAGAGGGAAAGGGAGGGAGAGAGAGAGATGGAGCGAGAAGAGAGAGGGGAGAGGGGAGAGGTCGATTTTGAGTCTCCCCCAAGAAAACAGCGTCCTATACAACGGACAAACCACGTGCGGAATTTCCTGCCTGCAGAGCAACGCTGCTGAACCCAGATGCAGCGTTCGTGTCCACATACTGTCACACATGTCCAGCCACAGCTCCAAACTGAACTTTAAAGAGACACAGGTCTGTGATTAGCTTAAAAAGGAGCTTTCTGGTGGTATTATTTTCCATATGCATAAAATTCCCCTATTTCACAATACTCTCAAAACACTGGGGGAAATTTAAAAGCATGTTGCACTTACCAAGGGATACACGTTGGCACTGTCATCCTTTTGGAACAAAATGTCCTCGGTGGCAGTGGAGACCAGTGACACCTTAGGGATCCTTGCTTTGGGCTGGAATTCTTTTTCTTTTTTCTCATTTACGTATAATACTCTTTTTTCTTTTCTCCCTTCTCTCTTTTCTGGCTCCAAGTCTCCCCTTTCTGGTTGCAAGTCTCTCCTTTCTTGTCCCAATTCATCTTGGGGCCTCTGGTCGGTTCTCTCTGCAAGCTCGCCTGAAGGCTGCTTTTCAGGGGAACTAAGGTGTTGTTCCGCAGAAGTGGTTAGATCCAAATCAAGAAACTCTAATTGTGAGACCATGCTTCTTGGAAGTTCGAGTGTTTCCAAAAGCTCTGATTGTAATGAATGCTTTGACTCTCTACCACTATAGGTTTTCTTAAAAAAGAAATAAAAAGGAGATTGTGATTTCAAATACAGTACACGCTGCTACATGCCCTCATTTAGTTTCCTTTCTCTTCCTAATCAGCCAGTCTTAGTGTTAGCCTCACGTCGGAATTATGAAGCACTTTTTAAAAAGAGCCTGGGACATTCTGTACTCAAATAACATGAATCGTGGGTGTGTCAGGTTTATCCTTTGCCTACTAGCAGACCCACAACAGCAAAATTATTCTTCTAAGTGGCACTGGTGGCCTCCAAAACCACCACAGAGCCACAGAGAGTCACTTCTCCTTGGACCAGAGGTGATTTCTACAGGCTGTTTAGACAAGCACACTCCAGCTAACCCCTGTCCTTTAAGTCAGCTCTGGTACACACCTCCTCCAGGAAGCTTTCCCTGATCATCCTCCAAGCTGGGTCAAGTCGGCCTTTATATAGATACATATCTCCTAGGTACCTCTCAATCACTGCACTTAGTTTTATAATGTTTGCCTCCCTACATACCCTAGAGCTCCTTAAGAGAATGGACTGTGTCTTACTTGGTTTTATATCCGCAGAGCCTGGCAGGTAAGTGGGTAACAAGCATTCAATTAATGATTAGGAATGAATGAATGAACACACGAATGATTGAATGAATGAAAATTCCTACTTACTGGGAGTGTTCCTGACAAGACTGATTGGGAATCAGTTGGTGTAAGTCTCTCCAAACTGATCATGGACTTGGTGATTTCTTGGGGCTTCACTGTGGTTTCTTCCTGTGCTCCTGCAACTTCCTCCTCTACTTCTTCTCTGACAGCCTCCTCCTCCTTCCCAAATTCTTCCCCCTCTTCCTCTCCCTCCCTTTCCTCTTCCTCCTCTTGCTCCCCCACTCTCTTCTCCCCTTCTCCTTCTTCCTCTTCCTCCTCCCCTTCCTCCCCCTCCTCTTCCCCCTCCTCCTGAGACCCTCTCCATGCTAATGTGTTATCTTCTTTTAATTCCTGTTGCATATTTTCTAGCCCTTCATCATTTGGATATTTTTCTTCTTCTTCTTCTTCATCTTCTCCTTCTTCCATTTCTATTTCTCCATATTCTTCTGTCTCTTCCAGTGGGTTTTCCTCTGCATCTGACATTCTTCTCTTTGGAGATGTCTCTAGAGAAATTTTGAGCATAATAATCAGCAGGGCCCTCTGTTTTCCATTTTGATTTCCTGGTCCACAAACCTATCAATGAAATGTGCAATACCAGCTCTGCTCCTTTCCATGGGAATAAAAAGAATGCCATACTCCTGGGAAAGCCTGTCTCAAATCTTTAAAAATATTGATCCCGGGCCTCATCTTTCTGAGAATAATTTTAGAGCTCTCTAACTCAGTTTATATATATTCATATTCCCACAGGCAGCAAAATGATAACCCAGGCATTAGCAACAATTCTAATAATACGAATAAGGGAAGAAGCAGGTACCTTAGCGGTTAAGTATTGGCTTTCCAGTCAGCCTCTCCTGGCACTGAATACCAGTTCCACCACTCAGTTGCTCTGTGACCTTGGGCAAGTCACTTTACCCCTCGGAGTCTAAATCTGCTCACAGGCAAAGTTAAAATGATAACCCTAAATTGTGGGGGTGTTCTGAAGATTAGATGAAATGAAGTATGTAAAATGCTCGAGTTGCAGCACAGAGTGCTTGAGAAATGGTAGCAGTCTAGAAAGTTAAAAAGCCTAACATATTCTCTCGTTTATTCCTTACAGCAAACTTAAGAGTCTGAAGCTCTGAGTGGTGAAGTGACTTATTCAAGATCATACAGCGAGTAAGAAGCAGACCTCTCAATGTTCAGTTCCGCCATCTGAAAAATTATTGCTAAGACTTAAAGTCTAGGGCCCTTAGTACAGAGCCTCTTCCGACTGCCAAACTTTGCCAAATTCTTCATGGGGGGTGGGGGGAGCAGGTGTGTGCGTCCGTGGGGGCACAAAGCCCAGGCGCGGCCCCTTCCTCCAGCTCAGGTCTCCCTGGAGCTGCCCCAGGCCGAGCCCAGGTGGGGTGAGTGCCCCCCAAGAGGCACCAGGCCCCTCCTTGCCGGGGCCCCCGCCCCTGACTCACAGAGCGCGCCCACCCTGGTCCTCAAAGGCCGGGGTCTTCCCGCCGCGTGAACCCCTCGTCCACCTCCCGGCCTCCAGCTGCCGCCGCTTTCTCCTCCAAGGGCTCCCTAGTTACGGTCGCCACCCAAGCCCCGTCTCCATGGTAATCGCTGCCGCCGCAGGCGACGGGGCCGTAAAGCGAGAAGGCTGGCCGGCGGTCACGTGCCCAGAAAGCGGCGGGAGCGAGAGCGGGGAGCGGGGAGCTGGTCGAGCTCGCCCCCTGCCGCCGCGACTCGGGAGGTGAAATCGGCTTTCCTCTCACCTCTCCTCTCCTCCCCTCCCACTCTCCCCCATGTTTTCCCCTGGTGCCATCCCCTGAGAAGCTGCAGCGGCCAATCCTAGCAACTCTGACTTTCTGAAGACTTGACAAAGTTATGGGAAGAAGTACGAACGGTTTGATAAAATCCTGTCAAAAGCAAACTAAATTTCCCGGCCTCATTGGTGCAGCACACAGCTCCTCCCCACCTCCTTGCCCGGGCACTGCATGTTGTGCAGAAAATTTTAGCCAGCTGGGATTAAATGTTTCATAGGTTACGTTATCTTATCACATAACGTTTCTGCCAAACCAGTTTGTTAAGTCTATTAGGATGATTCCACCTCAAAGTGTCTCTCCATTACAATCTCACAAAAGACAGCCCACCTGCATGGCCATCTTGAGGTTTCTGAAGGGGGGACTTGCAGGAAACCAGCCAAAGGCACTGATGCAGAAGACTCTCTGCTGCTATCATTTTAGGAGGATGTGAATGAGTCTCTCCATCCCCACCCCACCCTCATACCCCAATGCTGGTTGATGCATTTGCATACATCTCAGAAAAATAAAAGGGATTGCTGGATGGGACAAGCTGTGTTTATTATAGCCTAGGGCTTATAAAAGATTGGAAAACACGTGGAATTAGAAAAACAATTTAAACAGCAAACACTGGTAAACACAGCACGTCTGTGGCTACAAGGGGGGAAATCCACGTGGATATTCGGCTAGAATACATGGTGTTTGGGGGCAGACACTCAACAGGAAGGCTTTCCAGTCAAGCATGAGCGCCCATGGCTGGAAACACACCCAGTACTGACTCCCGTCAGGGGGAGCTGGTATCTGTATCTAAGCCAAGCAAATCCAGTCCTGAGGAACCCAAGCATGCCTCAGTAGAATGTGCCAGATGCCCTGTGAAACAGAAAGTGGTCTGCAAGAACTGTGGAAATAAAATACTGTGATATGGTGAAGAGAGAAAAAAAGTAAAACACGGAGGCACTAGGAATCACTGAAACTCACTTTGCCATGTTAAAGAGAGAAAATAAAAGGAAGGAAGGAGGAATCAGCATTTGCAAGAAGACAGCTCTGCACACACTGCTGGTTCCCATCAGCAATGCCAACACACCTTAGCAGTCTACAAAAGTGCTGATCCGAGGGCAGGGCCAGGAGATTCAATTATCCTGCATCCAGAGCAGCACTGCTGCAGTGCAAACGCAGGTGCAGCCTGAGCGTTTGGAACCCCCATTCACTAAAGGATGATATCCCAGAGATGTTGTTGGTCAAATCTTGACTTCAGTACAGTTGTTAGTTTGTTCTGCCCAACTTTCTGTGAGGCTGATCTAACTCCCATCTGAGCTTTGGTTTGAGAAGTTCACAGGAAATTCAGTTGAGGTGATAACATGGTCATATCAACACTGTAAAACTGTTTATTTGGGGGGAAAAAAAGAAAATTTCTAGAAGAATAAAGTCACATCAGCACCTACCAGAATAACTCCCGCCCACTTGCTCACAATCCAGAGGATTCCCATTTAGGGCCATGGCCTCATTTGCAAAAGATGCTGAACACAAATCAAGTTTTTAACAATGCGTTAATCCCAAGAGATCACACTGGGAGGCCACAGCGTTTCCACCACCTAGAAGTTCAGGCTCCCAGCCTCTTCCAGATCCTTGAGCTTCAGGGAGAGAAGAGAAGGAGGAAATGCCCACTAGACCCAAGTCTGGGGCAAGGGAATATGCCTTCCTGTTTCTGTTCCCCGGGGACAATCATCTTTGCAAAGGAATAATGTTGCAGCTGGAAGGGAAAAAAAGGAACAGTGTAAGTTTGGTGGCTCCATTCAAGAAGATCGGAGGTGAGCCGCCCTGAGCTGTTCACCTACACGCTTTCGTTCTTTCAAAGCAAACGTCCAGTTAATAAAAGAACCAGAGCGCCCAGGGCTCCCTCCACCTCCATACCTGGAATCTCATTCCCGCCACAAGGATTTATCATGAGTTGCTACAGGCAGTCTGGAAATTCCCTTCATTTCCCAACGACCCCACCTCCTGCCCGCAGCTTTGTGTCTAGCAAACATTCAGTGCACGCTGCAGTGTAAATGAACGGACACGGATACTTTACCCCAGCAGTCCTTTTCCCGCCCAGCGTGTTGGCACGAGTCTAAGCTGGTATTTCTCCCCTCTGCGGATCACTGTCACATTCAGGGGCTTCTGAAAGGAAAATGAGCTCATTTTATGTTCAACCTCCTTAGTACTCAAAGAGATTCAGGCTAGAATGCTGAGATACTGTCCTTTTTTTTTTTTGGCCGCACGGCATGTGGGATCTTAGTTCCCCCACCAGGGATCAAACCCACACCCCCTGCAGTGGAGGCGTGGAGTCTTAACCACTGGACCTCCAAGGAAGTCCCACCCACCAGACTGGTAGTAAGGATGCTTATTTTAGGCGTAATTCCTACAACTGCTGAGAATGTGGAGGACGCGGCACTCTGGGGGCAGGCAGTGGGGCTACAGATTTGGTTCCGTCTTCCTGGAAGAACACAACTGCCCCCAGCAACAACAAAGCATCTTTAAAAGGTGCATATAAGATATATTCTGCAAAAGTACAAGATGATATATGAACAAAGCATTTATCCCAGGACTGTTTATAAATTTCAAACACTGAAAACACCCAAAATATCCCTCAATAAGGTATTGTTCAAATACAGTATAGTGAATAGCAGTTTGTTTAGTAAAAACAAAACAAAACCAGCAAAGTATGAATCCATTTGAATATATGTCCTAAAAGGTCATATGTGTTGTAAAACAAGTATAGTTCAATTTAAAAATAATAATAATTTTAAAATAAATAATAATAAAAAAAAAAAGCTCTAAAAATTCAATAAATAAATAAATAGACCTAGGACTTCCCTGCTGGCACAGTGGTTAAGAATCCTCCCGCCAATGCAGGGGACATGGGTTCGAGCCCTGGTCCGGGAACATCCCACATGCCGTGGAGCTACTGAGCCCGCGTGCTACAACTACTGAAGCCCGCACACCTAGAGCCCATGCTCCACAACAAGAGAAGTCAACTCAATGAGAAGCCCGCGCACTGCAACAAAGAGTAGCCCCCATTCGCCGCAACTAGAGGAAGCCTGCGCGAAGCAACAAAGACCCAATGCAGCCAAAAATAATAATATTAATTAATTAATTAATATAAATAAATAGACATATGTGTTGCTTGGTGCATACAAAGTTTTCTGGAAGATAAACTGTTAACAGTGGTTACTTCCAGAAAGAAGCACTAGCAGTTTGGAGTAAGAGAAGAAGACATTTACTTTTATATCTTTCTGTACCATTATTTCTTCTTTACTATGCGTATGTATTACCTTAACAAAAAAATTAAAGTAGGCACAATACACACCAAAGAAAATTACAAATTAAAACAAGATTCATCAAATTTAAAAACTTCTGTACATCAAAGGACACTGTCAACATAGTGAAAAAGCAACCCACAGAATGGGAGAAAATATCTGCAAATCATATATCTGATAAGGGATTAATATCCAGAATATATAAAGAATTCAACAGCAACAACAAACAACCCAATTAAAAAATGAGCAAAGAACTTAAACATTTCTCCAAAAAAGATATACAAATGGCCAATAAGCACATGAATAGATGGCCTACATCACTCATCATTAGAGAAATGCAAATTAAAACCACAATGAGATATCACCTTATACCCATTAGGATGGCTATTATCAAAAAAAACCAAAAAACAAAAACAAAATAACAAGAGTTACTGAGGATGTGGAGAAATCGTAACCCTTGTACACCGCTGGTGGGAGTGTGAAATGGTGCAGCCACTATGGAAAACAGCATGACTATTCCTTAAAAAACTGAAAATAGGGCTTCCCTGGTGGCACAGTGGTTAAGAATCCGCCTGCCATTCCCAAGCCCTGGTCCAGGAAGATCCCACATGCCGTGGAGCAACTAAGCCCATGTGCCACAACTACTGAGCCAACGCTCTAGAGCCCGCGAGCCACAACTACTGAAGCCCGCACGCCTAGAGCCTGTGCTCCGCAACAAGAGAAGCCACCGCGATGAGAAGCCCGGGTGCTGCAACTAGAGAAAGCCCGTGCACGGCAACAAAGACCCAGCACAGCCAAAATAAATAAATAAATATTTTTAAAAATTGAAAATAGAATAACCATATCAACCTGCAGTTAAACATATTGGTATATACCCAAAGAACTGAAAGCAGGGACTCGAACAGATATTTGTATAACCATTTCATAGTAGCATTATTCACCAAAATGGTGAATAGCATTATAGCCAAAAGGTAGAAGCAACCCAAGTGGCCATCAATGGATTACAGGATAAACAAAATGTAGTATATACACACAGCAGAATATTATTCAGCCTTTTTTTTTTAATATAAATTTATTTATTTTTGGCTGCATTGAGTCTTCGTTGCTGCACGTGGGTTTTCTCCAGTTGCGGTGAGCGGGGGCTGCTCTTTGTTGCAGTGAGCGGGCTTCTCATTGCAGTGGCTTCTCTTGTTGTGGAGCACGGGCTCTAGGCATGCGGGCTTCAGTAGTTGTGGCCCGCGGGCTCAGTAGTCATGGCACACGGGCTTAGTTGCTCCGCGGCATGTGGGATCCTCCTGGACCAAGGCTCCAACCCGTGTCCCCTCCGTTGGCAGGCGGATGCCCAACCACTGCGCCACCAGGGAAGGCCCTATTATTCAGCCTTAAAAAGGAAATTCTGACACATGTAACAACCTGGATGGACCATGAAGACGTTATGCTAAGTGAAACACATGAGTCACAAAAGGACAAATATAGTATGATTCCACTTAGAGGGCTGTATACAGAGCAGTCACATTCATAGAGACAGAAAGTAGATTAGTGGTTGCCAGAACCTTGGGGAGATGGGAATGACTAGTTAGTGTTTAATGGGTAGAGTTTCAGTTTGGGAAGATGAAAAAATTCTAGAGACGGTGGTGGAGATGGTTGCCGAACAATGTGAATGTACTTAATGCCACTTAAAAATGGTAAATTCTGGGGCTTCCCTGGTGGCGCAGTGGTTGAGAATCTGCCCGCTAATGCAGGGGACACGGGTTCGAGCCCTGGTCTGGGAAGATCCCACATGCCGCGGAGCAACTAGGCCCGTGAGCCACAACTACTGAGCCTGCGTGTCTGGAGCCTGTGCTCTGCAACAAGAGAGGCTGTGATAGTGAGAGGCCCGCGCACCGCGATGAAGAGTGGCCCCCGCTTGCCACAATTAGAGAAAGCCCTCGCACAGAAACGAAGACCCAACACAGCCAAAAATAAATTAATAAATTAATTAATTAATTTATTAAAAAAAAAGGTAAATTCTATGTTATGTATATTTTACCATAATTTTAAAATATTAAGGCAGATCTATCAATGGGATCTCTGAATCGGAAAAAATAAAGCATGAAGAAAAACAAAAAAAGACGCCATTTTTCACCTCGATTGTCACAGAATAAAAGACTGACAATGACACAGCTGGGGAGGGGTCAAGAAATAAGCACTCACATACACTACTGGAGAGAACATGAACTAACGCAAGCTTCTGGGAGGACACCTTGATGACACCTATCAAATCGGTAAATGTCCATTGCCTTTAACCCAGTAATTCCACTTCTAGAAATCTCTCTGACAGAAACCCTCACACAAGACAAGAATATTCATGACAGCACTATTTGTGGTGACCAAATATTGGCAACGGCTTAAATGTCCAGGATGGGGGGCTGGTTAAATGAACGATGAGAAACCAAGCCAGGGAATATGGTACATGTGTACCGAGGTTTTCAAAGGGGGAAACATCCAGAACAGTACATAGAGTAGGCCTTGTTTACGACTTCTTTTTCAAAAAGCAATCACTGTAGACATACACACCCACACCCAGAAAACGTGTGAGAGCTTCACGGATGTGCTTCCGGTTCTGGAAACGATGGCCCCGGGAGAGCCAGGAATCCAGAAGGCTTCTACCTACAGCACATCCTAAACGTCTTTCTGATTTGCCCTCTTGCACCTCCAGCCCATTCGTCAAAGACACCACCATCTCTTGACCTGGCTGCTAAAACTCCGTCAGCCCTCCAATCAGCTCTCTACCTGGCCTCTGGAGAAATCTTTTCAAGGCACGAAGCTGCTTACAGCTGTTACTCTCCAGCTTGGAAGAGTGCACGGCTCTCTACTGCTGCTCAGGAACAATGAAGAAGGGCCCTGCCTCCTCCCCTCTCCCTCTCTTCCTTGCTCTGGGTTCCAATCAGCCTTCTCTGATCCTCTCACCTCAGGGCCTTGACCCTGCTGGTGGGCTCCTCTCCCTGCCGGTCTTGATATAAACTTCAATACACTTACAGGCCACGTCTTCAGGAACACTCTCCTTCAACCCCAAACTACATCAGAACCCCACTATTTGCTCTCCTAGCCCCCTTGAACTGTCCCTTCATAGCACTCGTTGGAGTGTACAATTACATATCTGTGCTTATTTGATTAATGCTCATCTCCCCAACCAAAATGTTCCCACGGACCCTCGGTTGACCTGTTTTGTTCCCTGTTGTAGCGCCTGCACCTTGCCCAGGACTCAGAGCTGGGAAGGTACTACAAGGCAAGGAGAAATCCAGGACTTTTATCCTTACTTGAAATACGTTCACATTGTGTAATTTTTTTTCACAATAAAAACACATTATTTTTATTACTGAAATATAATTCTTATACAATAAATTCACCATTTTAAAGTATATAATTCAGAGACTTGTCCAACCATCACCACTAACTAATTTCAGAGCATTTCCATCACCCAAAAAGAAACCCCATACCCATTAGCAATCACTCCCCATTCCCTCCTCCTCCAGCCCCTGGCAACCACCTATCTGCTTTCTGTCTCTGTGCATTTGCCTATTCTGGACATTTCGGAATTCTAAAATATGTGGCCCTTTCTGGGACTTCCCTGGTGGCACAGTGGTTAAGAATCCACCTGCCAATGCAGGGGACACGGGTTCGATCCCTGGTCAGTGAAGATCTCACATGCCGTGGAGCAACTAAGCCCGTGCGCCACAATTACTGAGCCTGCGCTCTAGAGCCCGTGAGCCACAACTACTGAGCCCGCATGCCACACTACTGAAGCCCACACGTGCTCCGCAACAAGAGAAGCCACCGCAATGAGAAGCCCGTGCACCGCAACGAAGAGTAGCCCCTGCTCGCCACAACTAGAGAAAGCCTGCGTGTGGCAATGAAGACCCAACGCAGCCAAAAATAAATAAATAAAATAAATAAATTTAAATAAATAAATTAATTAAATATGTGGCCCTTTCTGTTTGGCTTCTTTCACTTACCAGAAATCCTTTGAAGGTTCATTAATGTTATAGCATATCGGTACACCAATCCTTTTTATGGCTGAATAAAATACACATTATTTTTATAATAAAGAAAAATTATTTTAATTCAAGGTTATTTTCCTTTGAAAATATATGCATTCCAGAAACTCACCTTTAGAAAATTATCTAAAGAAACAGAGCTTTGTCTACAAGAGTGTTAATTTTCAGGTTCCCATAAAATTGGAAAGTACCTAAAAGTCTAACAATAGAATGCTGCCGGGTTTTAAAAAACTTTTTTTTAATTCACAGAGCAGACCATGGAAACCCAGATCCTTGATTCTCAAGCTGGGTTCTGGTTCCAGGAGAACCCCAGGCCCTGAGGGCGTAAGGTCCCCCCACCCCCTCTAGCCTATCCCAGCAGCTCAGCTTTTATCTGTTTGATATATTGGAATTCCCCAGGAAATTTCACTTGAAGAAAAGGTTCTGTTGTTAGAAAACATTCAATGACTACTTTTGTAAAGAAGGTCTTATACAGTATTATTAACTATAGTCACCACGCTGTGCATTCCGATATACAGTAATACTCTATGCATACCTGACAGTGGCTAGAGAGTAAATCTTCAAAGTCTTCCTCACAAGAAAAAAATGTGTAACTATGTACAGTGACAGATGTTAACTAGCCTTACTGTGGCAATCGTTTCCCAATATATGCAAATATTGAATTACTATGTTGTACACATGAAACTAATATTGTGTTATTTGTCAGTTATACCTCAATTTTTTTAAAAAAAGGATTTATAGGCCTATAAAGAGCCTAAGAATATATTTAACTGGAAAAGACAAATTAAAAACCAGTAGCTATTATGAGTAATCGCCAAAAACTGGAAAACAACCTAAATGCCCCACACTGGGAAATGGATGAAGAGTCTGGGGCTCATTACACAGTGGAGCATTACTCAGCAGTGAAAAGGGATGAACTACAGATGCACGTGACAACGTGGAAGAACCGCAGATTCATGACGCTGGGTGAAAGTAGCCAGACTTAAAGGGCTTTATAGTTTGCAGTTTCACTTATATGACATCCTGGAAAAGGTAAAGCTACAGGGATGGAGCACAGATCAGTGATTTCCGGGGGATGGGGGTGCAGGGAGGGCTTAACTACAAAAGCATGAGGTCATGTTGGGCTGTAGAACTGCTCTGTATCTTCGTGTGGTGACATTTACATAACTACATACAGTTGACAAAATTCACAGTACTGGACACTGAAAAGGGGGAATGTTGCTGTGGGTCAATTAGACCTTAATGAAAGCAACCAGTAGCTCTGTGTGCTGATGTATGAAGGACACACAGTTGGAAAGTGGCTGCCTTTGGAGGACAGGAAATGCACCTGGAGGAGAGGGAGGTTTTTCATTACATGTTCTTTGGTTCTGTTTTTGCCATGTGTATGTATTACCTCTACCAGGAAAAAAAAAAAAAGACATATTTACAAAACAAACCAGTAACAATGAGCCCAGACAACTACAAAGTTTAAAAGTATGTGCAGCAAGGTACCCAAGAGATGTGAGTAAACTATGACACACTAGCAAGCTGGGGGTGGGGTGGGGAGGAAGGAGTGAAAAAGAGACTTTGGGTAAACATAACAGAATGAACCTACATCTGCATCATCTCTAGAAATCTCACTAAAATGATGATGGGATAGTAAAGAGGTAACAAAGGTACCATGCCACAAGGATAAATTCTTTGAAATTCCTTCCTTCTAGAGCTAAAGCCTAATTCCCCTCCCTTTGAGTGTAGGCTGGACTTCGTCGCTTCTAACGAATAAAGTGGCAGTGAGAGTGTGAATCCTCAAAGACTGAGTCAGAGCAGGTGCTGCTGACTCCTCTCTGCTCTCACCTGGACCGCCCATTCTTGGGGAGGTCAGCCACCACGCTGTGAGGGCACTCAAGCAGCACTGTGGAGAGGCCCTTGTGATGAGGAACTGAAGCCTCCTGCCAACAGCCATGTGAGTGAGGGATCTTGGAAACAGATTCTCTAACCTCAGTCAAGCCCTCAGATGACTGCGGCCTTTGCTTATATCTTGACCACAACCTCATGAGAGACCCCGAGCCAAAACCACCCAGCTACACGGCTCCTGGACACTGCCTGACCCCCAAACTGTATGAGATAATAAATGCTTGATGCTTCAAGCTGCTAAAGCTCTGGGGTGATTTCTCACTCACCAATAGACAAATAATGCACCCTTTATGGCCAGGGGTTAAAGGGAAGCAGAGCAGAAACAAATGGATTTGTTCCAGGGAATCCAGAAAGGCTCTGAACAAACAGACCAAAGAAACAGAATAAAGAATCACACACATAAGAATTATATAACAGGCTTCCCTGGTGGTGCAGTGGTTGAGAATCTGCCTGCCAACGCAGGGGACACGGGTTCGAGCCCTGGTCTGGGAAGATCCCACATGCCGCAGAGCAACTAAGCCTGTGCGCCCCAACTACTGAGCCTGCATTCTACAGCCCGCGAGCCACAACTACTGAGCCCGCATGCCACAACTACTTTAGCCTTCACGCCTAGAGTACATGCTCTGCAACAAGAGAAGCCACCGCAATAAGAAGCCCGCACACCACAACGAAGAGTAGCCCTCGCTCACCGCAACTAGAGAAAGCCTGCGTGCAGCAAGGAAGACACAATGCAGCCAAAAATAAATACATAAATAAATTTATTGAAAAAAAAAAAAAAAGGAATGAGTTCCTGACACATGCTACAACATGGATGAACCCTGAAAACACTATGCTAAGTGAAAGTAGTCATAAAATATCACATATTGTATGATCCCATTTATATGAAATGTCCAGAATAAGCAAGTCCATAGAGGCAGAAAGTAGTTTAGTGGTTGCCAGGGGTTGGTATATATGGGGGGAATAGGGAGTGACTGCTAATAGGTACAAGGCTTTTTGAGGTAATGAAAATGTTCTAAAATTGATTGTGGTGATGGTTGCACAACTCTATAAATAGACTAAAAACGACTGGATTATGCACTTTAAATGGATGACCTATAAGTTATGTGAATTGTACATCAATTAAACTGTTATAAAAAACAATAATAGGGAATTCTCTGGCAGTCCAGTTGTTAGGACTCCGAGCTTCCACTGTAGGGGGCCCAGGTTTGATCCCTGGTCAGGGAACTAAGATCCTGCAAGCTGCACGGTGTAGCCAAAAATAAAATAATAAATAAATAATAATAATAATAATAAAAGATACATTCCAGATGGATTAAAGAAAAGCTAAAGACAAAACAATAAAAGTACTAGAAGAATTTCTTTAAGAAGACACAAAATGCCAAAGCCATAAAGCAAAAAACTGATGAATTTGACAAAATCAAAATTCTAAACTTCCACATAAGTACAGACTTGATGAAGGTGTCAATCAGTGCAGAAATGAGGGCCCGACCTCTAGCAGGGCGCCAACACTGGCCAACTGTTTCTTGGCCCGATGCCTGCCTTCTGATGAGTTACACGCGGATGAGCAGTGTGGCTAAGCGGGGGCTGAGTGGGTGCAAGACAAACCAAGAATTGTCGGTTGAACTGAAGATTTCATTTGGGAACCAAAAACTTTAGTAATTTCTCTGGACTTTGAGCCCCATATTTCTCCTGCAAAGTATGGATCTTTGCCAAAAAAAGTTTTGTTGGGGTTACATTACTGAGAAACAGGATGAGATGGTTACGTGGAAGTGTTTTTTAATGGCATATTCTGCCAGAAACTAGAAGGCTGCAGCCTATTTTGAATTTCAACTTTTATTATATCTTTAAGGAATGAAATTATCAAAAGGCACACAAATCAAGTTCTAATATACTACTGTTTGAACAGTACTACATTATTATGCACTGTACTGTATTTCTTTATTTTAATCCTCAGGTATGGTTTTGGCAGCAAAGAGCCCTGTAATATTGACAAATTTAACAAAATGGATATCTAAGTGAATTAAAAAAAAAAACTTTCAAGTAATCAAAGTTACCATAAAGAAAGTTAAAAGAAAAGGAGCTAATCAGGAGAGACATATGCAATGTGTAAACAGGCAAAGATTTAATATATAGAATATAGAAAGAGTTCCTACAAATCAATTTTTAAAAAGGACAAATAACCCAATAGAAAATAAGTGGGGAAAAAAGACTAACAGACAATTCATAGAAATGGTACTCAATCTCACTGGTAATTAGGAAAATACAAACTAAAACAAGATGGCATTTTAGCAAAGTTATTAAAAGATCAATAATAGAGTACTGCTAATGATATGATACACAGTTGACCCTTGAACAACACGGGTTTGAACTGCTTAGGTTCGCTTACATGTGAATTTTTTTCAATAAATACAGTACTGCACAATCCGTGGATATAGAGGGCCAACCACGGGACTTGAGCATCTACAGATTCTGGTATCTGCACTGGTCCTGAAACCAATCCCCCGTGGATACTGAGGGACGACTGGACTCACATACTGTTGGTCAGGGTACAAATTCGTAAAACTTTTTCAAATTACCTATTAAAATCTTAAGTGTGCATTTGCTGAGAGCTTGTAATTCTACTTCCAGGTGTGCACAGTTGTGAACAAGTATGCACGACTATTCACACTGGCATAAAACTGGAAATGAACAAGACGTCCACTGATAAGGCAGCGGGTGGACAAACTTCTATCCATTCATACCATGGAGTGCTATGCAGCAGTGAAAAAGAGCGAGGTGTGCGCCGAGATGAAAAGATCTCTAAGAAACCTTGTTAAATGAAAATGGGGATAGGAAGCAGGAGAGGGGTATTTTAGACAGGGTGGCTGGAAAGGCCTCACTGAGAAGGTGGCATTTGTACAAGAGGACGGAGGGAAGGAAGGAAGGTGGGGGGTAAGGGAAGAAGATTAGCATTCTAGGCAGAGGGAACAGCAAATGCAAAGGCCCTGAGCAGGGACTGTGCCTGAGAAACAGCACTCTGAGGGCAGCCATCAAAGGCCCCAGCCACGTTTCCTGGCCCGGGCAATTCCAGGGTTACTGGTCAGATGCCACATAATACCTCCAACTCACCCCCTCACTGTGCTGGACCACACTGCCAATGTTCTGCAGCGACTGGAAGTTTTGGGTGTTCACAGAGCCAAACTCCACTATCTCGTCATCCACTTGCAGACCCTAAACAGAGAAGGGCAAACAGAAAATCAGGCTACAGGTTAAATGTTCTTCTGGTGTTCTTTACCCTCCCATGCGTTCCCAATTTAATAGCGTGTTTTCTACAGGGGAGAACGGCAGGCGCGATGCAGAGGCTGGGATTTAGACACCTCGGGCAGGGAGGGGCGGGGGATAACTGGGCCACCTCCTCCGGGGGTTCCTCCAGGGTCAGATCTAATAAAAGGTGGCCAGGTCTGCCCAGTGTCTGAGAAAAGCTGGCAGTTGTAAAGGCCTGGAGGAAAATGGGGAAAAGCTCTCTGGGGTCCTGACCCAGGTTTGGGGGCAAGAAGTCGCAGGCCCATCTGGCCTATTTTGTTCAGGGGTCAGAATTTAGACGCATTGGCCCTAAAGGCCCCCAGGCAAGCAGCCACGGGCACAACGCTGACCCAGGACTAGAGTGATCCTGTCACTCTAAGAACACAGCTCACAATTCACCCATCCCTTCAAAAAACACTCGTCACAGGCTGACGACAGCCCTGTGCCAGACGCTGTGCACACAGTGGTGCATAAAACAGAGCTTGTGCGTAACCTGCAGTCTTGCGATCACTAAAGACGACTGGCAGGACCCAGGTCCACCTTCTAGAAGCTGTGCGTCCTGGCAGGAGGTACTCCAGGTCTTTGAGGCTTTTCCTCATGGGTGAAATGGGGTAGATTAGTACCTACCCCAGAGAACGGCTGTGGGATTAAATATTACATGCAGGTGCACATACACCAAGGGGGGAATGCGGTGGGGGATGGTGGGATGAACTGGGAGACTGGGACTGACATGTATCCACTAGTAAGTATAAAATGGAGAACTAAGAAGAACCTGCTGTATAAATAATAAATAAACAAAATAAAATTCAAAAAAAGACTAGACTAAGGCTGAACAACAACAACAACAAAATGCAGGTACACATAAAAATTTGTACATCATGTTCATGGTAGCATTATTCATAATGGCCAAAAAACGGAAACTGAGGAATGGATAAACAAAGCGTGGTCTATCCAGACAGCACATTAAACTCAGCAGTAAAAAGGAATGAAGTTGAGGGAGGGATAAATTGGGACATTGGGACTGACATATACACACTACTATATATAAAATAGATAACTAATAATAACCTATATAGCACAGGGAACTGTACTCAATACTCTGTAATGGCCTACATGGGAAAAGAATCTTAAAAAAAAGAAAAAAAGAGTGGATATATGTACATGTGTATATGTACAACTGATTCCCTTTGCTGCACACCTGAAACTAACACAACATTGTAAATCAACTATACTCCAATAAAAAATTTTTTTTAAATAAAAAATAAAATTAAAAAAAAAATTTAAAAAGGAATGAAGTTGAGATACATGCTCCAACATGGCTGGACCTTGAGAACACCATACTAAGAGGAAGAAGCCAGTCACAGAGGACCACATATTGTATGATTCCATTTACGTATATATGAAATATCCAAAATAAGCAAATTCATAGAGACAGAAAGCAGACTGGTGGTTGCCAGGGGCTGGGGGGATGTGGGGGTTGAGGCGTAATGGTGAATTGACACTGGGTTTCTTTTCGGGGTAATGAAAATATTCTAAAATTGATTGTTAATACACTAAAAGCTACTGAATCATATATGTACCTTAAACGGGTTAAAGTTATGGTACGTGAATTATATCCCAATAAAGCTGTTAAAACTTTTCAAAACACACCAGGTAAGCTATAACTCACTTGGCAGGACACGTGGTGCAAAGCGAGGGCTCAGCAAGTGGCAGCTATTGTTGTCATTCTCATGTCCATTACTCAACGCCCAGCTAAAATCGGCCCCAAGAAGAGAGCCTCCTTCCCTCTCCGGGGACATCTACCACCTTCACCCTGTGTCCCAGGGTCTCTCTGCAGCTAGTTGAGGGGGCAGCAGGGGCCGACTCCTGCTGGGCTGCAGCGGGCCTTCACCGGCGTCTGCTGCACTGGTGACAGCGTGGGTCTGTCTGTCCACAGCCTCCCACCCCCAACCCTGCCCCAAGGCGCCCTCGGGGTGTGGATTTAGCGGGCCAGGCCCTGGCTTACTGCGATGCTGGCAGGCGAGCCGGGGCTGATGCTGTTCACTATGGCGAAGGCCTGAGCGGGGCTGAGGTCCTGGCTCTGGCCCAGGCCATGGCTCATGGCCTCCCTGCGGGCCTCGGCCAGGTCCCGGGCCTGCTTCTCCTTGTCGCGAGCATGCAGCTGGTGCAGGGCCTCCTCCACCTGCTTCATCAACGCCTTGTGATCGTTCTGCAAGCCTGGAGGAGAGCACCGTGTCAGGGGCCGAGAAGACAGCTGAGGACACAAGACCCACACGTTCATTCACTGACTATTTAACGAGCACTTATTATATGCCAGACATTGTGCTAGAAGCTGAGGACCTATCTGTGAACACAACAGAGGGGCTGCCCTCATGAAGCTTACGGTCCTGCAAGGAAAGCAGCTGTGGGACAAGTGATTACAATGACACCTGATGACTTCGATGACTAGGAGATCAGGGAAGGCTCCCCAAAGGCAGCACCGTTTCAGCTGAGACCTGAAAGGCGAGCAGTAGGAGGGAACTGACCAGCTGAATCCACGGCCACAAACTCAAACGCTCACAAGGGGCAAACACAAGTAGAGCAGGCTGGGGCTAAGAAGGATTTCGCTTTTCTCTTAATGCCTCTAGAAGAAAAAATGATGCCAAGTCTACCAACACATGACTGGTGATATTCAGTCTGGGAGAGGCAACAGGGAGAAAAGCTGGAAATTAGGAGTTCGGGGATGAAACCTTCTGATTTTTTTCAGTACTGACGGTTAACTCAAGTGTTGGGAACGACTGTGTAGGTCAAGTAAGTCATCTCTGCAGGCCAGTCTGCCAGAGTGGCTGGGATTTGGGTTAACTTTTTTTTTAACCTAAAGACAACTTCCTCTACGGCTCTGGATTCGGCACCTCATTCAAGCCAGTTCCCTAGGACATCCCTGGCGGTCCAGTGGTTAAGACTTCACCTTCCAACGCAGGGGGTGCAGGTTTGATTCCTGCTCAGGGAGCTAAGATCCCACATGCCTCGCGGCCAAAAAACCAAAACATAAAACAGAAGCAATATTGTAACAAATTAAATAAAGACTTTAAAAAAATGGTCCACATCAAAAAAAAAAAAAACTTAAAAAAAAAAAAAAAAAGCCAGTTCCCTGTGAAGAGCTCCAGAGGCCTGAACAAACCAGCACTGCCTGCCAATCCACGTCTAGCATCCGTAGGCCACAGACTTTCAGACTTTCCAGGCACCTTGGACTGTGGGCACGCAAGGCCACCTGACCTTGTTCCTCTGCTCCTGTCACTCTGGAGCACAGGTGAGGCCCTCAGGCATTACGAGCCTCCAGCACTCAACCCACTGGGGCAGACACGAGAAGGAGCCCAGACTTGAATAAATGAAGACATAAACCTGGGCAGGAAGACTTAAAATGGTGTCAGTGTATAATACACGGTCACTCAGACTAGAAAAGGTCCCCCAGGTGATAAGCTCCACGAGGACCCCAGAGCCTTCAGAGAGGCCTGGCACACAGTAAGTCTCAAGCTACTGCTGCTGGGTGAAGGAATGAATGACTGTATATACCATATACTGCAATTCTAATCAGAATCAAAAAAATTTTTTCCTTGAACAAAATGTTTCCAAAGTACATTTCAAAAAACAAACTTGCGAGTCAGCTCTACCCACCACCAGAGCCTCCCATCAAGCCTCTTAGATAGCCTCAACCACCAGAGGGCAGACAACAGAAGCAAGAAAAACTACAATCCTGCAGCCTGTGGACCAAAAACCACAGTTACAGAAAGATAGACAAGATGAAAAGGCAGAGGGCTATGTACCAGATGAAGGAACAAGAAAAAACCCCAGAAAAACAACTAAATGAAGTGGAGATAGGCAACCTTCCAGAAAAAGAATTCAGAATAATGATAGTGAAGATGATCCAGGACCTCGGAATAAGAATGGAGGCAAAGATTGAGAAGATGCAAGAAATGATTAACAAAGACCTAGAAGAATTAAAGAACAAACAAACAGAGATGACCAATACAATAACTGAAATGAAAACTACACTAGAAGGAATCAATAGCAGAATAACTGAGGCAGAAGAACGGATAAGTGACCTGGAAGACAGAATGGTGAAATTCACTGCTGCGGAACAGACTAAAGAAAAAAGAATGAAAAGAAATGAAGACAGCCTAAGAGACCTCTGGGACAACATTAAACGCAACAACATTCGCATTATAGGGGTCCCAGAAGGAGAAGAGAGAGAGAAAGGACCAGAGAAAATATTTGAAGAGATTATAGTCGAAAACTTCCCTAACATGGGAAAGGAAATAGCCACCCAAGTCCAGGAAGCGCAGAGAGTCCCATACAGAATAAACCCAAGGAGAAATACGCCGAGACACATAGTAATCAAAGTGGCAAAAATTAAAGACAAAGAAAAATTATTGAAAGCAGCAAGGGAAAAACGACAAATAACATACAAGGGAACTCCCATAAGGTTAACAGCTGATTTCTCAGCAGAAACTCTGCAAGCCAGAAGGGAGTGGCATGAAATACTTAAAGTGATGAAAGGGAAGAACCTACAACCAAGATTACTCTACCCAGCAAGGATCTCATTTAGATTTGATGGAGAAATCAAAAGCTTTACAGACAAGCAAAAGCTAAGAGAATTCAGCACCACCAAACCAGCTCTACAACAAATGCTAAAGGAACTTCTCTAAGTGGGAAACACAAGAGAAGAAAAGGACCTACAAAAACAAACCCAAAACAATTAAGAAAATGGTCATAGGAACATACATATCGATAATTACCTTAAACGTGAATGGATTAAATGCCCCAACCAAAAGACATAGACTGGCTGAATGGATACAAAAACAAGACCCATATATATGCTGTCTACAAGAGACCCACTTCAGACCTAGGGATACATACAGACTGAAAGTGAGGGGATGGAAAAAGATATTCCATGCAAATGGAAATCAAAAGAAAGCTGGAGTAGCTATACTCATATCAGATAAAATAGACTTTAAAATAAAGAATGTTACAAGAGACAAGGAAGGACACTACATAATGATCCAGGGATCAATCCAAGAAGAAGATATAACAATTATAAATATATATGCACCCAACATAGGAGCACCTCAATACATAAGGCATCTGCTAACAGCTATAAAAGAGGAAATCGACAGTAACACAATAATAGTGGGGGACTTTAACACCTCACTTACACCAATGGACAGATCATCCAAAATGAAAATAAATAAGGAAACAGAAGCTTTAAATGACACAATAGACCAGATAGATTTAATTGATATATATAGGACATTCCATCCAAAAACGGCAGATTACACGTTCTTCTCAAGTGCACACGGAACATTCTCCAGGATAGATCACATCTTGGGTCACAAATCAAGCCTCAGTAAATTTAAGAAAATTGAAATCATATCAAGCATCTTTTCTGACCACAACGCTATGAGATTAGAAATGAATTACAGGGAAAAAAACGTAAAAAAGACAAACACATGGAGGCTAAACAATACGTTACTAAATAACCAAGAGATCACTGAAGAAATCAAACAGGAAATAAAAAAATACCTTGAGACAAATGACAATGAAAACACGACGACCCAAAACCTATGGGATGCAGCAAAAGCGGTTCTAAGAGGGAAGTTTATAGCTATACAAGCCTACCTAAAGAAACAAGAAAAATCTCAAGTAAACAATCTAACATTACACCTAAAGAAACTAGAGAAAGAAGAACAAACAAAACCCAAAGTTAGCAGAAGGAAAGAAATCATAAAGATCAGAGCAGAAATAAATGAAATAGAAACAAAGAAAACAATAGCAAAGATCAATAAAACTAAAAGTTGGTTCTTTGAGAAGATAAACAAAATTGATAAGCCATTAGCCAGACTCATCAAGAAAAAGAGGGAGAGGACTCAAATCAATAAAATCAGAAATGAAAAAGGAGAAGTTACAACAGACACCACAGAAATACAAAACATCCTAAGAGACTACTACAAGCAACTTTATGCCAATAAAATGGACAACCTGGAAGAAATGGACAAATTCTTAGAAAGGTATAACCTTCCAAGACTGAATCAGGAAGAAACAGAAAATATCAACAGACCAATCACAAGTAATGAAATTGAAACTGTGATTAAAAATCTTCCAACAAACAAAAGTCCAGGACCAGATGGCTTCACAGGTGAATTCTATCAAACATTTAGAGAAGAGCTAACACCCATCCTTCTCAAACTCTTCCAAAAAATTGCAGAGGAAGGAACTCTCCCAAACTCATTCTATGAGGCCACCATCACCCTGATACCAAAACCAGACAAAGACACTACAAAAAAAGAAAATTACAGACCAATATCACTGATGAATATAGATGCAAAAATCCTCAACAAAATACTAGCAAACAGAATCCAACAACACATTAAAAGGATCATACACCACGATCAAGTGGGATTTATCCCAGGGATGCAAGGATTCTTCAATATACGCAAATCAATCAATGTGATACACCATATTAACAAATTGAAGAAGAAAAACCATATGATCATCTCAATAGATGCAGAAAAAGCTTTTGACAAAATTCAACACCCATTTATGATAAAAACTCTCCAGAAAGTGGGCATAGAGGGAACCTACCTCAACATAATAAAGGCCATATATGACAAACCCACAGCAAACATCATTCTCAATGGTGAAAAACTGAAAGCATTTCCTCTAAGATCAGGAACGAGACAAGGATGTCCACTCTCACCACTATTATTCAACATAGTTCTGGAAGTCCTAGCCACGGCAATCAGAGAAGAAAAAGAAATAAAAGGAATACAAATTGGAAAAGAAGAAGTAAAACTGTCACTGTTTGCGGATGACATGATACTATACATAGAGAATCCTAAAACTGCCACCAGAAAACTGCTAGAGCTAATTAATGAATATGGTAAAGTTGCAGGTTACAAAATTAATGCACAAAAATCTCTTGCATTCCTATACACTAATGATGAAAAATCTGAAAGAGAAATTATGGAAACACTCCCATTTACCATTGCAACAAAAAGAATAAAATACCTAGGAATAAACCTACCTAGGGAGACAAAAGACCTGTATGCAGAAAACTATAAGACACTGATGAAAGAAATTAAAGATGATACCAACAGATGCAGAGATATACCATGTTCTTGGATTGGAAGAATCAACATTGTGAAAATGAGTATACTACCCAAAGCAATCTACAGATTCAATGCAATCCCTATCAAATTACCAATGGCATTTTTTACGGAGCTAGAACAAATCATCTTAAAATTTGTATGGAGACACAAAAGACCCCGAATAGCCAAAGCAGTCTTGAGGCAAAAAAATGGAGCTGGAGGAATCAGACTCCCTGACTTCAGACTATACTACAAAGCTACAGTAATCAAGACAATATGGTACTGGCACAAAAACAGAAACATAGATCAATGGAACAAGATAGAAAGCCCAGAGATTAACCCACGCACCTATGGTCAACTAATCTATGACAAAGGAGGCAAAGATATACAATGGAGAAAAGACAGTCTCTTCAATAAGTGGTGTTGGGAAAACTGGACAGCCACATGTAAAAGAATGAAATTAGAATACTCCCTAACACCATACACAAAAATAAACTCAAAATGGATTAGAGACCTAAATATAAGATTGGCCACTATAAAACTCTTAGAGGAAAACATAGGAAGAACACTCTTTGACATAAATCACAGCAAGATCTTTTTCGATCCACCTCCTAGAGTAATGGAAATAAAAACAAAAATAAACAAGTGGGACCTAATGAAACTTCAAAGCTTTTGCACAGCAAAGGAAACCATAAACAAGACGAAAAGACAACCCTCAGAATGGGAGAAAATATTTGCAAATGAATCAACGGACAAAGGATTAATCTCCAAAATATATAAACAGCTCATTCAGCTCAATATCAAAGAAACAAACACCCCAATCCAAAAATGGGCAGAAGACCTAAATAGACATTTCTCCAAAGAAGACATACAGACGGCCACGAAGCACATGAAAAGATGCTCAACATCACTAATTATTAGAGAAATGCAAATCAAAACTACAATGAGGTATCACCTCACTCCTGTTAGAATGGGCATCATCAGAAAATCTACAAACAACAAATGCTGGAGAGGGTGTGGAGAAAAGGGAACCCTCTTGCACTGTTGGTGGGAATGTAAATTGATACAGCCACTATGGAGAACAATATGGAGGTTCCTTAAAAAACTAAAAATAGAATTACCATATGACCCAGCAATCCCACTACTGGGCATATACCCAGAGAAAACCGTAATTCAAAAAGACACGTGCACCCGAATGTTCATTGCAGCACTATTTACAATAGCCAGGTCATGGAAGCAACCTAAATGCCCATCAACAGACGAATGGATAAAGAAGTTGTGGTACATATATACAATGGAATATTACTCAGCCATAAAAAGGAACGAAATTGAGTCATTTGTTGAGAAGTGGATGGATCTAGAGACTGTCATACAGAGTGAAGTAAGTCAGAAAGAGAAAAACAAATATCGTATATTAATGCATGTATGTGGAACCTAGAAAAATGGTACAGATGAGCCAGTTTGCAGGGCAGAAGTTGAGACACAGATGTAGAGAATGGACATATGGACACCAAGGGGGGAAAACTGCGATGAGGTGGGGATGGTGGTGTGCTGAATTGGGCGATTGGGATTGACATGTATACACTGATGTGTATAAAACTGATGCCTAATAAGTACCTGCAGTATAAAAAAACAAACAAAACAACTAATACTAAACTTTCATTGGGTTATTTGTATGGAAATATGTTAATATAAATGTTTCAGACATTACATGAAATATCTAAAAATCTTATATTTGTATTTGTATGGAAATATGTATGGAAATATGTTAATATAAATGTTTCAGACATTACATGAAATTTCTAAAAATCTTATATTTGTATTTGTATGGAAATATGTATGGAAATATGTTAATATAAATGTTTCAGACATTACATGAAATTTCTAAAAATCTTATATTTGTATTTGTATGGAAATATGTATGGAAATATGTTAATATAAATGTTTCAGACATTACAAAAAAAAAAAAAAAACAAAACAAACTTGCAATTATAACAAATGCAACATATTAAGGGAAGATGCTAGTAACAGGGAAAACTAGGTACAGAGTATACGGGACCTCTCTGTGTTATTTTCGCAATTTTTCTGTAAATCTAAAACTGTTCTAAAAAATAAAGTTTATTTTTTAGGGCTTCCCTGGTGGCGCAGTGGTTACGAACCCGCCTGCCAATGCAGGGGACAGGGGTTTGAGCCCTGGTCCGGGAAGATCCCACATGCCGTGGAGCAACTAAGCCTGTGCGCCACAACTACTGAGTCTGTGCTCTGGAGCCTGAGAGCCACAACTACTGAAGCCTGCACGCCTAGACCCCAAGCTCCGCAACAAGAGAAGCCACTGCAATGGGAAGCCTGCACACCACAACGAAAGAGTAGCCCCCGCTCACCGCAACTAGAGAAAGCCACACACAGCAACAAAGACCCAATGCAGACAAAAATAAATAAATTTTTTTTAAAAAGTCTATTTTTAAATAAAATAAACTTGTGAGAATAGTTTTTCAAAAGAAGACCAATAAGGAATCGCTCAAACAGACTCTTACATATATTAAAGTCATTAAGATGGCATGATATTAGCACCCAAAAAGAGAGATCAACGGAACAGAGCAAAAAGCCCAGAAAGAGACATAAGCATGTCTAAAGATTTAATACGCAATATTGTTAGTGTTTCAAATTAATGGAGAAAGAACAGACTAAAATGGTGTTGCAACATCAGGCCAACCATTTGGAAAAAAATAAGTCGGTGCCCGCCCTCACACTGTGGGCTAGGGCTTCTCAAATTTCTCCCAGAATCCTCCTAACTGGGGAGCGAGTGGACTGCTTCCCTGGGGTGTCCAAGGGTTTAGCCAAAAGCCCCAAATTTCCCTCCAGTCTGACTGTCTTAACATGGTTTTTCCCTACTCTGTATCTTCCTATTTGTTTCAGTATTAAAATGGCACGCTTCTTTTCCCAACATCTTCAAGGAAAAGTGACGCTCTAAGAAGTCCTATGATCGTAGTGTGGCTTTGAGGAAACTTTGGCATCTTCAGCTGTGTCTCACCCCAGGGCTACCTGTACTCTCACTGAGAAACCTGGCCTTAGACCAAAGCACGCTGTATATAGAGTCAAGATTCACAGGTAAAACAGAAGTCATTAAGGCAGAAAGGTGGATGATAAATTCCCTTCTAATATGACTTTGTGGTAGAGACTGCTGGTTGCCTACCTGTGGCAGCGTGAAAAGTGGCCCCAAAGAGGTTCCCATCCAAATCCCCGGAACCTGTGAATTTGCTACTTTACATGGCAAAGGGAGCTTTGCAGGTGTGATTAAGTTAAGGGCCCTGAGATGGGGAGACTGTCCTGGATTATCCAGGTGGTGGGCCCAATGTAATCACAAGGGTCTTTGTAAGTGAAAGAGGGAGGCAGGAGAGGGAGAGAAAGAGACGTGATGCCAAACCCAGAAGCTGGAGAGATGTGACTGCTGGCTTTGAAGATGGAAGGGGCTGTGGGTCAAGGAGTGTGGGCAGCTTCTAGAAGCTGGAAAAGACAAGGAAATGGATCCTCCCTAGAGCCTCCAGAAGGAACACAGCCCTGCTGACACCTTGATTTTAGTCCAGCCCACTTGGATGTCTCATTTCCAGAACTATAATAAATTTGTGACGTTTTAAACCACTAAGTCTGTGATGATTTGTTACAGCAGAAACAGAAGACTAATAAACTACCCAACCTCTACTCTCTCTGTTCCTTGACAATAAATACATACGTATATACATACATACAATACATATACACACATATAAATAAGAGATTTTATTTAGGATAGCAACATGCCCATTGTGCGGTACATTTCTTGCAGGCAGAGGAGCCTGAGAGGAAAGCAGAAATTGACGCAGGGGGTGGGAGTGGGACTTGCAGGACAGATCCTTAACAGGAGGGGTGCCAGCTGGCATAGGAGCTTGTGCCCTTCCTACCTTCTTCCTTCCCTTTCTTCCTGCCTGGAACATGGACATGGTGACCCTGAAGATGGATGAATTTCCTAAGGATGGCAGAGCCTGGGTTTCTGATGACCAGCCCTGCGCTCCCTACCTCCGAATGTCTTTACTGAGGAACTGAGCTATTTTCTGTTTGAGTGACCATAGTTAGGCCATTATCATTAATAGCTAAACGTATTTCCTAAGACGTAATTGATTGGGACCATAAGCAATATCTGACTTGGGTTTCTGCTGTTATTGCAATAAAAGTTTCCGCAATGAAGCAAAGTCCCTAAAAACAAAATGAAAAATGAAACCATAAAGACAGACCCCCTAGAGTCTATCTAACCTATTCCCTTAGTTATCAGTCCCTTGATGGAGACAATGAGATGATCCCATCAAGGCAGGAGCAAGGGAAGCAGATGATACAGAATACTGGCGGTTCCTCTGTGTGCCTTAAACATCCCATGCTGCAAGGCGGGGGAACGTCCCCAGAGAGGGTCACTCACAGACAATGTTGTGCCTTGCGGTTCGGACTCGGTACAGGTCCACGTCTGCCCGGGGGTAGCCCTCGCAGTCCACCAGTGGCTCGTTCATCCCGATGCCTTTTTGCTGGAGGGAAGAAATGAGGTCAAAAAGATCTCACAGGTATGAAGTCCTCGGGCCTCTTTCCCCAGACTCTCTTCCTCTGCAGTCATAATAAAGGTGACAGTAACGACAGCGGCCATATATTGATCACTTGGCACAGACCAGGTCCCTTCCCACATCCTCTCACGACTGCCCTCTGTGGTGGGCACCATTTTTTAACTGACTTTTAATAACACCAGTAATGCATGAATCCACTCTCCTTTTTGAAGTTAGAGCAGCGCAGATAAAACTAAGGACTCCTTTGAGCATCAGCCCCAAGGCCAGCCTCTTCCTCCGCTCCTCCAAACCCTCCTTCCTACGGGCAGCTGACACCTGGCTGATGGCCTTGGAAGCTGGAGGGGAGGAAAAACCCCAAAGAGCGCCCAGCTGAGGCAGGACTTTGGTTCTTCTGAAAATAAAAAGAGATGTAAAGGGGCCTTCAAACAGGCTTTTCATCCCTGGAAGGAACACTGAACTGGAACCCCAGCTGCCGTCTGGGGAGAGGAATGGGGTGGCTAGGGGACAGCGGAGGGAGAGAGACTTTCTATTATGTATCCTTTCTGTAGATTTTGAATTTTGACCACGGCAATGTATTCCCCATGGAAAACAATACATTTGTTTTAATGTTTGTTTGTTTGTTTTTTCGGCTGTGCTGCGCACCTTGTGGAATCTTAGTTCCCTGATCAGGGATTGAACCTGGGCCCTTGGCAGTGACAGCGCGGAGTCCTAACCACTGGACTGCCAGGGAATTCCCTTGTTTTAATGTTTTAAAGTCTTGTCCTACATAAGTCAGAGCATGGTGCACAAAAGCAATGAAACATGTTATATGACATACAGCAGGGATTTTCAGTCAGACTTTGATTTCAAGCTCAATTCTGCCACATACAATCTGGGTGACCTTGGTTAAGAGGTTCACCTCTCTGGGCCTCAGCTTCTTCAATTATAAAATGGGAATAACGGCACTCACCTCCCTTCCCACCTGTTCTGAGAATTAACGAGCTGACCTATGTAGGGTGCTTAGCACAGTGCCAGGCACATTCACAGAGTGGTGAACAGCGGCCCCCAAAAGATATGTCCAAGTCCTAAACCCCAGAACCTGTGAATGTGACCTTATTTGGAAAAAGGATCTTTGCAGATATAATTAAGTGAAGGATCAGCAAGAAGAGATCATCCTAGATTTAAGGTGGGCCCTAAGTCCAATGATGGGTATCCTGATAAAAGAGAGGGGGAGATTTGGGACACAGAGACACAGAGAGAAGGCCACGTGAAGACAGAGGCAGGGACTGGAGTGATGCAGCTACAAGCCAAGGATGGCCACCAGCCACCAGAATCTAGGAGCGAGGCATGGAACGGATTCTCCCTCAGAGCGCCCAGAAAAAATCAAACCTGCCAACGCCTTGATGTCACACTTCTGGACTCCACAACTGTGAGAGAATAAGTTTCTGTTGTTTTAAGCCACCAAGCTGTGGTAATTCGTTATGATGGCCCTAGGAAATTAATATACATAGAAAGTAATAAGTGATGGCTGTAATTATCAGCACGGAGACCAGCTGCCTAGTGTACTCACGTGCTAGCGGGAGGGATTCCATTCGTGTCTGTACCTTTCTCTCTGAAAGTGTACATGGGGGAAGGATTCCATTCATGTCTGTCCCTTTCTCTCTGAAAGCCTCTGGGTTACACCTACTGTTTCCTGTTCACGGGGAAGGGGGTCTCGTATACTCTCTTAGCGCAGGACTCCCTATAGATACAGTATAAATGTGCCAGGGGCTAAATATCTGTATCTGCCTCCTGCCTGCCCACAATGACTAAGAGTTGACTGGCCTCTCCAAGTCAATACCACATCAGACACTGCTTTCCAAAGTTGGGACCCACACCACTGGCAACTCACACACAGGGCATTAAATAACCCATTCCCTTTCGAATTATCTTCAACCCTTCAATAATCAGGGAGAAAGTCTCCATTTGGTGCTGGTCTTTATATCGCCTCCAGATCACTTGTTATCTCTGGGCCTCTCCATTTTGTTTTTAACAGCTTTATCAAGATATAATTCACACACCATACGATCCACCCATTTAAAGTGTACAATTCAATGGTTTTTAGAATATTCACAGAGTTATGAAACCATCACCACAATCAATTTTAGAACATTTCCATCACCCTCCAAAAAGAAACCCAAGACCCACTAGCAGTCACTCCCATTCCCCCCTCCCCTCAGTCCCTGGCAACTACTAATCTACCTTCTGTCTACGGATTTACCTATTCTGGATATTTTATATAAATGGAATTATAAAATGTGTGGTTTTTTGTGATGCACTTCTTTCACTTAGCATAATGTTTTCAAGATTGATGCACTTTTTGTAGCCATGTGCCAGCACTTCATTCCTTTTTATTGGCTAATATCCCGTTGTATGGATAGACCACATTTCAGTTATCCATTTATCAGGTGACAGAGAGCTGGATGGATCACCTTGATATACACTTTTATCTTACATTTAAGGAAAGAGAGTCTCATTTTTTCATATGCTGTGAAGTTATAAGATTTCCTTTAAAAATAAAACTAAGTCAAAAAGTGAGGCAACTTAAAGAAAAATATCAAGGGAGTAACAGTACATGAGGTATACAGATAGAGCATCTCCTGCCTGCAGTAGCAAAGTAACTAAGGTGTGAGAAATTGCTGGCACAACACTTGAAAACACAGATTCTGGCTTCAACAGGCATAAGATCTGAATCCCACTTTGTGACTCTGAACAAGTGACTTCCCCTTTCTGAACCTCAGGATAACAAACCAACTTCACAGAGTAGTTCAGAGGAGTCCACGATATCACACATACATAAACCGGCCCCCTTCAGGCACATAGTCAGCGCCCAGTAAAATGGTACCCTGACCTCCATATGATACTTCATCTTACTCCCATCACCTAAAATGCATTCCATCCACCCTACATAGAATGTAATTCATTTACTCTTCCCCGGCAAATTGATTTGTGGTTTTACACTAGGTGGCTTAAGAAAAACTGTACCCGTTTTGGAGACAGAGAGACCTAAGAACTAGACCCACCACTGCCACTTCCGACCTACCTGACCCTAGGCAAGGATTTGCCCCACTCTGGGCCTCAGTTTCCTCCTTATACCATAAGGATAACGAGCCTTTCCTGTCACTCAAAGCTGGGTTCTTAGGCCAGTGCCATCAGCATCGCTGGGAATTTGCTAGAAATGCAGTAGCTGCTCCCACACATCTGTCCGCCAACAGAATCTGAATTTTAACAAGCTCTCCAGGTGATTCGCATACACACTAAAGCTTAAGAAGCTCTAAGATAAAGTGGTTAGTAAAGCACAGGACATCTGGTAACCGTTCAACAAGGACTGATGATAGAGGTGATTATCACCCTGCCTCTGCAAATTTATTGGCCCTGTGACTTGAGGCAGGTTTAAGTAATGCCTCTGTTTTCCATCCCTAAAATGGGGGAAATGACAGAACTCACCTCAAAGGGTTGTTGGGAGGATTAAACGAGTTAACCAATGTCAAGCGCTTAACAACTGCGCCCAGCACCCAACAAGAACTCCACAAATACTTGCTAGAACATCAATTCTAATTGTTCCTAGTTATTCACGTTATTTGCCTCACTGCCTGCTGCCCACAGAGGCCGCAACTGCGGCGCCTTGGGCCTCCCAGGGAGGGAGAGATTCACAGCTGAGAGCTCAAGCGGAGGCCGCCCGGGTCTCTCAGTCCCCGCCCCGGGTCTGGGCGCCGGGTCGAGAAGGCCTCGGGGCGCCTCCCACGCCCGCCCGGGAGCCCCGTGCCCGCACTCACGCTCTCCAGCACTTCATAATTGGCTTTGATTTGCGCCTCGATCTCCTCCTTGCGCTGTATCAGTTCCTGTATGTCGCTGACAGTCACCCCGCTGGCCTCCGGGGAGCCTCCGCTCTGCCTCGTTTCCTTCTCCGACATCACGAACCTCGGCCCGGGAGCCCGGACGGCCGGTTTCCCGACCGCGGACGCCCGAGGAGACTGTGCCTACGGCTCCGCCCGCGGGCCAAAACACCGCGGCCTTTCGCGGGAGCCTGGAAAAGCGAGGGGCGGGGGTTTGTCGGTGGGCGTGGTCACCGGAAGCCACACCCTGCGGGAACACGCGGTCCTGTGGTGACTCATGGAGGGGAGGTTTAAAGACGGAAGGATTCCCGCTCCCGCCCAAGCGCTGGCCCCGACCGGGACTTGATGAACTCTTCCTAGTTAATTCATTTTCTTTCCTCATTCATTCAGCTATGTATTGAGCGCCTACTGCATGTATGTACCAGCGCCCTGGGCATGGCGCTCCATTTCAGCTCTGCATCTACACAGCGCTTGAGGGTTTACAAAATAGTCAGATTCCTCATGCCCTGTTTCACAGAGCCTACAAGCTTGGGTTCAAATCTGGGCTCTTGCCTCTTACTGCCAGTAGTGACCTAGGTAAACTACTTCACTCCTCTGAGCCTCAGTTTCCTCATCTGTGAGTTGGTTGGGTATTGATAGCAATCTATCTCATAGTGCTGACATTTTGCCAACAAATATTTATTGAATGCCTCCTTTGTACCATACACTGTCCTAGGTGCTGGAGGGGTAAAGTATTGAGCAATGGACTCAGTGCCTGTCTCATATTAAGGTCTCTATAAATTTTAGTAAAAATAGTATTGATGATGACAATAATAGTAATACTAATAATTTATCAAATACTTACAATGCATCACACTGTTCTAAGGGCCCTATGTGTATGAATTCAACAACCTCATAGACGAGGATTATTATTACCCTCATTTGACAGCTGAGAAAACCATCTCAATAACCGACTTGCCCAACTAGCAAAATAAACAGCCCAAATTTGGACCCAGCTTAACCAAACGGTGACATTTAACATCTTAACATGTCCCCCCTAATATTTTGCACCGAAAAGGGTACACCATCACCTATGTAGTAGTCAAACATGTTTGCCCTGAATCCAGTCATGAAAAACAAGCAGACAAACCCAAATTGAGGGACATTCTTCAAAACAACTGTCCTGAACCCTTCAAAAAGGTCGTTATTGTGAAATATCCACACAGAAGCTAGGCAATCACCTAGATTAAGGACTAAAGAGATACAACAATTAAATGCAATATGTGATCCTTGATTGGATCCTGGTTCCCTTAAAAAAAATAGAAAGAAAAAAAAAGCTATAAAGAACATCCTTGGGACAATTGGGGAAATTTTAATATAGTACCAATGTTAAATTCCCTGATTTTGATACTCGTATTGGGTTATTTAAGACAATGTCCTTAGAAAATGCACCCTGTAGTATTTAGAGGCAGGAGAAGCAACTTACTTTCAAATGGTTCAGAAAAATATCTCTATATATATGTAGATAGATTTGTAGACAAGAGAATGAAAAGGTAATCGTGACAAAGTGTAAATTATTGGTGACTCTGGGTGAAACATATAGGAACATTCTTTGTACTATCACTGCAACTTTTATGTAACTTTGAAATTATTTCAAAATAAAAAGTTGCTGGGGCTTCCCTGGTGGCGCAGTGGTTGAGAATCTGCCTGCCAATGCAGGGGACACGGGTTCAAGCCCTGGTCTGGGAAGATACCACATGCCACGGAGCGACTAGGCCCGTGAGCCACAATTGCTGAGCCTGCGCGTCTGGAGCCTGTGCTCCGCAACAAGTGAGGCCGCGATAGTGAGAGGCCCGCGCACCGCGATGAAGAGTGGCCCCCGCTCGCCACAACTAGAGAAAGCCCTCGCATAGAAACGAAGACCCAACACAGCCATAAATAAATAAATAAAAATTAAAATAAAAATAAAAATAAAAAAAATAAAAAGTTGCTAAAATAACCTTTATACAGAAAAAAGCAGAACTGATTACATTAGGCCTCCTACATTTTGTTCAATTATCTCTTTTTTTTTTTTTTCTAGCTGCACCATGGCTTGCGGGATCTCAGTTCCCCAGCCAGGAACTGAACCCCAGCCACTGCAGTGAAAGCTCCAAGTCCTAACCACTGGACCGCCAGAACACCAGTGAACTCCAGCCTCAATTATCTCTTAAATAAACATTTCTAACATTGATGCAAGAAAAGAAAAAAGAGAGAGACACAATAACTAGCTGCAACACACAATCTTTGAATTTTAAAAATAAAAAACAGCAGCTATAAAAGACATTATTAGGGGACTTCCCTGGTGGTCCAGTGGCTAAGACTCCATGCTCCCAATTCAGGGGGCCCAGGTTCCATCCCTGATCGGGGAACTAGATCCCACACGCATGCCACAACTAAGGAATCCCGCATGCCGTTACTAAGACCTGGTGCAGCCAAATAAATTAAAAAAAAAAAAAGACAATTGGTGAAATTTGAATATGGACTTCATATTATAGTGTATGGATATTAAATTTCCTTAGTAGGATAATGGTATTGTGATTATATTAGAAAATCTTATTCAAAGGAGATGAATGCTGGGCTTCCCTGGTGGCTTAGTGGTTGGGAGTCTGCCTGCCGGTGCAGGCGACACAGGTTCGAGCCCTGGTCTGGGAAGATCCCACATGCCTCGGAGCAACTAAGCCCGTGAGCCACAACTACTGAGCCTGCGCATCTAGAGCCTGTGCTCTGCAACAAGAGAAGCCACGACAATGAGAAGCCCGCGCACCGCGATGAAGAGTATCCCCCGCTCGCCGCAACTAGAGAAAGCCCGCACACAGAAACGAAGACCCAACACAGCCAAAAATAAATAAATAAATTTATTTAAAAAAAAAAGGAGATGAATGCTGAAGTGTTTAGAGGTTCAGTGTCATGATTTCTGAAACAAATTTGCAAGTTGTTCAGGAAAAAAAGCTACACACACACATATGTATGTATGTATGTATGTATGTATGTATAAAATGAGAGAGTGAGAAAGAGGCAAAATGTAACAATAGGTAAATCTCAGTGAGGGTATATAGTTGTTCATGGAAACTATCTTGCACCTATTCTGAGGTTTGAAATTTATTTTTCCAAAAAAAATTGTTTTCCTATACAGTCGGAAACCAGAGCTATTGTTTAAGTCACTATATTAAGTTGTTATTATTATAATGGACCTAGATCCTGTCCCTTCATATGCTTTCATAGCTCTCAAAGCCTTTCCATCACCTCCACCTCTGCTCTCAACCCACCACCCCAGATTTCCGAGGCCTCTCAATTTGTCTCAGCTTCCAGCTGCCGCTTCCATCCATTCTCCACACAGCAGCCAGAATAACCTACCCAAGGAATAACATTGTCACTCCGCTGCTTAAAAGCTTTCAATGGCTTTCCAGCACCTTCTCTTATCCTTCAAGACCTTTCTGATCCCTGCTTGACTTTTGACCCCTACGCCCGCCCCCAACACACACACACACACACACACATATATCCAACCACACTAAATTGCCAGCAGTTTCTGGCGCATTTATCGCTCAGTCTCTCTCAGCACTGGGTCTTAGCACCTGCTCATCCCTTCTCTAGGACATCATCTCAGGCCAGTCTGGTTTCAGCTCCTCCTTTAAGATCCATCCAGCTCTGGACTTCCCTGGTGGCGCAGTGGTTAAGAATCCGCCTGACAATGCAGGGGATACAGGTTCGAGCCCTGGTCCAGGAAGATCCCACATGCCGCGGAGCAACTAAGCCAGCGAGCCACAACTACTAAGCCTGCACTCTAGAGCCTGCGCGTCACAACTACTGAAGCCCGCGTGCCACAACTACTGAAGCCCGAACACCTAGAGCCCGTGCTCCACAACAAGAGAAGCCACCGCAATGAGGAGACTGTGCACCGCAACGAAGAGTAGCCCCCACTCGCCGCAACTAGAGAAAGCCTGCGCACAGCAACGAAGACCCAAATAAATAAATAAATAAATAAATAAATATAAAATAATAAGATCCATCCAGCTCAAATCACCTCTCCTGGGAATCATCCTCTAACCTGCTCCAAAGCTGGACTGTTTACTGCACTTTCCATCTGGTATCCTAAATGCATGTTTACCTGTGTGTCCCACGCACTGAGGACTCAGAGGCTGTGAACTGTGGCTTAGCTTCAGATGTTTGACTGAGTGTTTAATCAAGGATTCTAAGGGAACACATGGAGGGAATAATCTGCTCCTTCCCTATTCTGATTGTTCTGGTTCATCTTTTTTTTTTAATTTTTATTGGAGCATAGATGATTTACAATGTTGTGTTAGTTTCAGGTGTACAGCAAAGTGAATCAGTTATACATATACGTATATCCACTCCTTTTTTTTAGATTCTTTTCCCATATAGGCCATTACAGAGTATTGAGTACAGTTCCCTGTGCTATACAGTAGGTCCTTATTAGTTATCTATTTTATGTATAGTAGTGTGTACATGTCAATCCCAATCTCCCAACTTATCCCTCCCCACCTTATCCCCTGGTAATCATAAATTTGTTTCCTACATCTGTGACTGTACTTCTGTTTTATAAATAAGTTCATTTGTACCCTTTTTTTTATAGATTCCACATATAAGCAATATCATATGATATTTGTCTTTCTGTGTCTTCAGTGTACTTCACTCAGTATGGCAATCTCTAGGTCCATCCATGTTGCTGCAAATGGTAATCTTTTGTTCTTTTTTATGGCTGAGTAGTAGTCCATTGTATATATGTGCCCCATCTTCTTTATCCATTCCTCTGTCAATGGGCATTTAGGTGGCTTCCATGTCCTGGCTATTGTAAAGAGTGCTGCAATGAACATTGCGGTGCATGTGTTCTGGTTCATCTTACCTGCAGTGGCCACAGGCAGGCAACATAGCCTTTGTTTCACAAAGCTGCCAAGATGTAGGAGAACTCAAAATTGTTTGCCTCTTCCAAACATCCATACCTTTCTCATTTTCATTTCAGAACAAGAAGGAGGCCAGGAGAAAGGGAATTGGGAAGTAGACCCGAGAGGTACCCACAAGACCTGGGCGGTCACAATCATACTCCCCGCCTCCAGGACCCTGCAGATCTTCCATATTTTCCCTCTGCCCTGGCCTACTGGGAGCCAGGCAAACTGGGAAGTCAATTACCCTCAGTACCTGCATCTATAAATCAAGGGGCTGGACTCCAAGGTCTTTTTTTTGAGGGGGGCCACATCCCGAAGCTTGATCTTAGTTCCCCAACCAGGGATCGAACCCGGGCCCAAGGCAGTGAAAGCGCGGAGTCCTAACCACTGGACCACCAGGGAATTCCCTCCAGGGTCTTAACTGGTGTCACGTTTGTGTGAGTTGGCTCACTGAGAGTTTTAAGAATTTTAGTTGCTGAGTCAGTTCAGGGCCCCATCGTGAAATAGCGGGCATACTCAGAAGGGTATTTAAGGTATGTTTAATGAAAAGGTTAGAGTCACCAGCAAGTTTAAGGGAGCAAATAAGGGATAATGAAACTGGCTAGAACTGGCAACAGTGGGGTGGGCTATCGCTCCCAGATCTGAAGGGGCAAGGGGAGGGAGCAGTTTGGGATCCCAGAGAGGGCCGTAGCCACCCATAGGAGTGTGGTCTTCAGTAGAGGAACACAGCTGATGTTAAAAAAAAATCTGGGGACTTCCCTGGTGGTCCAGTGGCTAAGACTCCATGCTCCCAATACAGGGGGCCCGGGTTCAATCCCTGGTCAGGGAACTATATTCCAAATGCCGCAACTAAAGATCCCACATGCTGCATCTAAGACCCAGAGCAGCCAAATGAATAAATAAATAAATATTTTTTAAAAAACATCTGGCAGAGGGGGCTCCCCCACCCCCCATCCCCCCACTGCCGGTCTCCTCTCATTTGCTGGAGCCTCTGGTTGCCGGAGAGCAAAGGGTCTTAGGGCGTAGAGTAAGACAGAGAGGGAAGAGCCTTGGAGGGGCACAAAGAATATCCAGCACAGGTGCCAATACTTAAACATTTGGGAAAGTAAGATGCAGAGAGCCACAAAGTGCATGATACTGTTTTCATACAACAAAGTCATTTCCCCCTTATATGTGCCTGTAATATGCTTGTATATGATTGCCTAAGCATGAAGCAAGGTAGGGGATTATACATGTGAGATCGTTAATATTTAGTACCTGGGCAGAGTAGAAAGGGCAGGAGAGAAAGCAATTTAGAAAATAAGATATTTGCTAATATGAATTCAGAGTAATTTAACACAGGAATAATTGTTTAGGAGCACAAAACTGTAACTTCAAGTGAGATAGATCATTGTAGATGCTGTGTCTAATGGCAAGATTTTGGCAACAACCTAAACATTTGGTTCTAGAGGTTGGTTAAAATCATCACGACACGGCCTTTCAAAGAAAGACACGCACACTTATGATCAACATAGGTATTTATTAGCATGAACAGTGTTTACAAAGTATACACAAAATGTAACAGAAAAGTATCATATGTTTATACATTTTTAGAAGGCGGTCTGGGTGGATATGCCCAAATTGTCCATGGTGGTTTTCTGTGGCTGAAGGATTATGAATGGGCTAGTTTTCTTTACTTTCTTTTTCCTTTTTTCTCTCTCTTTTTTTTCACTTTTAATTATGTGTATTTTTTTCTATATCAACTTGCATTAATTCTGTTACAAAATATAAAATAAAATATATATCTGAGCTGGTTAAACAGGTGTGGTCAGTTTGTGAAAATTCAGAAAGCCATATACTTTTTGCATTTTTCTATGTGTATTATTAACCTTTGATAAAAATACTTTCTATCAATATCAAAAAACAGTCATAAAAATGTTAGAACAATTTTTTTTATTGAGATGAAAGCCACATGACATAAAATTAACCATTTTTAAGTGAACAATTCATTTCGTACATTCACAACGTCATGTAACCACCACCTCTAGCTCCAAAACATTCTCACCACCCCAAAACGAAAACCCCATGCCCGTTAGCAGTGACTCCCCAGTCCTCCCTCCTCCCAGCCCCTGGCACCCACCAATCTGCATTCTGCCTCTATGGATTTACCTATTCTGGTTATTTCCTATTAATGGAATTAAAACAATTTTTTTTTTTTGGCCAGACCGCGCGGCTTGTGGGATCTTAGTTCCCCAACCAAGGACTGAACCCAGGCCCTTGGTAGTGAGAGTGCGGTGTCCTAACCACTGGACGGCCAGGGAATTCCCAAACTCAGAATTCCCAAACAATTTTTAAATCAATGGATTTCACATAAAAATTCAAATTTCCAGCTTCTCTTGAACAAAATCTGGCCAAACTAGCCCACATCCCCACAGGGGATAACTGGCTGAAGCTCAGTAATCATCACCCTTGTTGACAAGGCGTGAGCATACAACTCCACAATTCCACCCAGCTCTTCTCTCTTCTACATCACTCTCCTGGCTTCTGGGGCATTTGAGTTTCAAGTCCCAGGACTAATGACTACTCAGACACACACCCCCCTTTTTTTTTAAAATAAATTTATTTATTTATTTTTGGCTGCATTGGTTCTTCGTTGCTGCACGCGGGGTTTTTTTTTTAATTTTATTTATTTTCTTATACAGCAGGTTCTTATCAGTTATCTATTTTATACATATTCATGTATATATGTCAATCCCAGTCTCCCAATTCATCCCACCACCACCACCACCACCCCTGCCGCTTTCCCCCCTTGGTGTCCATACGTTTGTTCTCTACATCTGTGTCTCTATTTCTGCCCTGCAAACCGGTTCACCTGTATCATTTTTCTAGGTTCCACATATATGCGTTAATATACGATATTTGTTTTTCTCCTTCTGACTTACTTCACTCTGTACGACAGTCGCTAGATCCATCCACGTCTCTACAAATGACCCAGTTTCGTTCCTTTTTATGGCTGAGTAATATTCCATTGTATATATGTACCATATCTTCTTTATCCATTTGTCTGTCGATGGGCATTTAGGTTGTTTGCGGGCTTTCTTTAGTTGTGGTGAGCGGGGGCTACTCTTTGTTGTGGTGCGTGGGCTTCTCATTGCGGTGGCTTCTCTTGTTCCGGAGCTCGGGCTCTAGGCATGGGGGCTTCAGTAGTTGTGGCAGGCAGGCTCTAGAGTGCAGGCTCAGTAGTTGTGGCACACGGGCTTAGTTGCTCCGCGGTATGTGGGATCTTCCCAGACCAGGGCTTAAACCCGTGTCCCCTGCATTGGGAGGCAGATTCTTAACCACCGTGCCACCAGGGAAGCCCTCAGACCCCTTTCATCTGTAAAAATCTTGAAGATCTCCAGACGCAGGGAGACACACCAGAAAAAAATGAGAAACTTGGACTGGGAGTAGAGGGAATGAATCCCAACTCTACCACTTATAGTATGAGCCACTTAGCTTCTCTGAGCCTCAGTTTCCTTAACTGTAAAATGGGTATAATAATAACACCTACTTCATAGGGCTGTTATATTAAATGCAAAGCATTGGACACATAGTCACTCCTATCCCTGTAGGTACTGAAGACTCATAAGAGCGCTCCCTAATATTCAGAAATGGAAAAAGGGAGTTCAGAGAGGTTACGCAATATGTTGAAGGCAACACAGCAAATTGGAGGCCAAAGCTAACTTCCCTATTGCCCTTGTGAAGAATGAAAGTCAGTGTTCTGAACTGAAGGGTGTCAGATGTTCAAAAGTTTAGGGACTTTGGATGGTGGGGACGCAGGTTCAGTTCGAAAGGGATCAATGGCTGATCTTGAGTAACCTCACCCTGGGCTTATGCAAATAATGGAGCAACTGACGAGATAGTTGTTTGGCCAGAGAGGAAAGAGAAAACCCTTTGATGTGCCCTGGGCCCTGATGTCATAGCAGTTGCTCCTCCTCCAGGGCCACTGATGTCCTCTGCCCTTTCCCCAGTCATGGGGGCCTCCTGCCCCCTAAACCTCAGGCAACCAGAGCAGAGCAGTTCCTACAGGCTCAGGAGAGCCCACTGTGAATTCTTCAAGAAGTTTGTGAAAAATTTTTTTAAATACCAGATTACTTAAAATTAAATTATGTATATTAAAAATTACATTAAAAAGCAGAAAAAAATTTAATATAAACTTACAACTAAAAAAACTATCATGAAAACAAAGGTAATAAATGCTCAAATCTCATCATTTCCTAATTATTTCACTACATTTTAGTACTACCTAGGCTCTTGTCTATTTTTCTGTGTGATACGTTACTACTTATACTGTTCTCAACTCCAAGTTCAAACTAGCTTACCTTGGTAGTTTGAAACTGGCCATAGGGGTACTTATACCACAGAATTCAGCAACTGCTACAAACTAATGCTTAATTGTTTTATTGATTGTCTAGGGCAGGGGTGAGCAAACTATTGGCTCTCTGTCCAAATATGGATGCTTGTCTGTTTTTTTTGGTTTTTTGCTCACAGCCTGTTTTTTGTTTAATTAATTAATTTATTTTTTATTTATTTTTGGCTGCGTTGGGTCTTCATTGCTGCGTGCAGGCTTTCTCTAGCTGCGGCGAGCGGAGGCAAGTCTTCGTTGCAGTGCGCAGGATTTTCATTGCGGTGGTTCCTCTTTGTTGCAGAGCACGGGCTCTAGGCGTACGGGCTTCAGTAGTTGTGGCACTTGGGCTTCAGTAGTTGTGGCTCGCGGGCTCTAGAGCGCAGGCTCAGTAGTTGTGGCACACGGGCTTAGTTGCTCTGAGGCATGTGGGATCTTCCTGGACCAGAGCTCGAGCCTGTGTCCCCTGAATCGGCAGGCAGATTCTTAACCACTGCGCCACCAGGGAAGCCCCTCACAGAATGTTTCTGCAAATAGTTTTTGTAAATAAAGTTTTATTCGCACACAACCATGCCAATTCATTTACATACTGCCTCTGGCTGCTTTCATGCTACAATTGTAGAGCTGAGTAGTTTCAGCAGAGGCTATATGGCCCTCAAAGCCTGAAATATTTATTTTCTAGTTCTTTATGGAAAATGCTGGCCAGGACCTGTTTTAGACTTTAAAAATGATAAAGTCCGGATCAGAGCCTTCACATAGTTTTCCCCAGTGGATGTTAAGCTCCTTGAGACCTGGAAAAAAGGGATTGGTTTTATGTTTGGACAGCAGCACACATAGTGATATAAACGTGGTCTGGATCCAAGTTCTTGTTCAGCACTTTCTAATCACAGTGGACAATTTATTATTTTTTTAAAAATTATTCATTTATTTATTTTTGGCTGTGTTGGGTCTTCATTGCTGCCCGTGGGCTTTCTCTAGTTGTGGCGAGCGGGGGCTACTCTTCGCTGTGGTGCGCAGGCTTTTCACTGCGGTGGCTTCTCTTGTTGCAGAGCACGGGCTCTAGGCATGTGGACTTCAGTAGTTGCAGCACCCAGGCTCAGTAGTTGTGGCTCGAGGGCTCTAGAGCGCAGGCTCAGTAGTTGTGGCGCACAGGCTTAGTTGCTCCGCGGCATGTGGGATGTTCCTGGACCAGGGCTCAAACCCATGTCCCCTGCATTGGGAGGCGAAATCTTAACCACTGAGCCAGCAGGCAAGTTCCGACAATTTATTATTTGGGCAAGTCTTCATCTTCCTGAGTCTCAGTTTCCTCATCTGTAAAATGGGAGAAATAATAGTGAGTTGAGAAGATAAAATAGGCACAGTGCTTGGGAGTGGCACACCCAGCGGGGAGAGGCAGGGGGTGCTGCCCACCCCAGGTGCAGGTAGCAAGGCTGGTCATGGAATGGGTTCTCCAGAAGCAGAGGCTGAGACAGAGCTTGGGGTACAAGATGTTTTTAGGTGTCAACACCGGTGAAACGAAGGGGGGAAGCCAGACTGGGGAGAAGGAGTAGTCAATGGTGGAGGCCCAACAGGCCTTGGCCAACCCCAACCAGGGGCTCTGGAAACAGACTTGTGGGTCAGAGTTGTCTCCCACTGGGCTGAAAGGGCCACCTTTCCACCCCTGCCTTGTTCAGCCACCAGGTGCGGGGTGCCCTGGGAAGAGGCGACCTCAGGCAGAGTCTGTGCAGCTGTGGGAGATCCCATAGGAGCTGATAGCCAGCTACTCCCCCCCATCCCCACCCCCGCACCTGGGCAGCAAGTCCTTCCTTGAAGGGAGGTGGAACAGAATATCTATCTCCATGCCTACCCCAGGGCTGCACTGTCCGTAGAGAATTTTAAAATAATAATAAAAACTGCTAAAAGTCTGTTGACTTTATCATTTTGTGCCAGCAAATCTAAACAATATCAATGCCAGTGGCTGAACAGACAACCGCCACCGCCCCCACCTTGGTTCCTGATATTGGATAAGTGCTCATAGACAGTGCTGTTGTTGTTACTATTATTCTTAGTCTTAGTCTCTTCGTGTTAGTCAGAATGGATGCTGGAGAGGCAAAACCAACAAAATCCAGGACACTGCTCAACGCCCCAAAGCCAAGCACAGAGGACAGCCTTCTGTCCTGGGCACATCAGACCCTGGGCACCCATTGCTTACACAGTTTGGGACACCGAGACTCACAGAGGAGCTGGAAGTGGCCCAAGATCACATCGTCTCCAGAGCCCAGGGATCCCGTATCCCATGCCATCAACTCTCTGGACCCTCCAGGCCACCACTGATGCCTGGTGATACAGCTGCCTGTCACCCCAAAGCTCAGGCACGTGGGCTCTGTGCCCCAAGAGATAAGGACCAGCCCCACCCAGCTGGCCCTGCCCCGCTGCACTAGCCCTGATAACAGCTGGGCACCCCGGCCAGCCCTCACACCCTCTGCTCCCCAACTGTTATTTCAGCCCTTGCTGGGGAGTCTGTGGAGCCTGACAGAGGAAGGGGAGGCTCTATCCATGGGCTGTGCCTCTGAATCCTCATTAGTTCTGTCTGTTTGGGGGTCTGGAGTTGTAGACTCTAGGAAACAGGGCACAGGGCTGTTTGACTGTTTGGGGGTCCAATTTTCAAATGTAAAAAAAGCCTTTTGGTTTATTTATGTTCCTCAAATATAATACAGAATCACAAATAGGCCACTGGGCCACTCCGGTCCAAGCACAGCAGCTATCCACAGCTTTTCCCTATGCTGACCTTGAGCAGAAGTCTTTAAAGTCCTGATGATGTTGCAACTCTGCTATAAAACCTTCAAAAGCTCCTCATTCTCTCAAAGATAAAGCCCAAGCCCCCCAACCTGATATTTGAGACCCTCCCACATTCCTTATAATAATAAGCATAATCAGTAACTGTTAATCGAGTCTATCGTGTTCCAGGCATCAAGCAAAGCACTTTACGTACACTAGCTCAGATGATCCTCGTAACAACGCTATGAGGGAGGTACTACTATAATTCCCATTTTACAGATGAGGAAACTTAGGTTCAGAGAGGTGAAGTGACTTGCCTAAGATTGCTCAGCAGGAGTTCCCACCTCTGCCTACACCAGGGCTTTGCTCCCCACTAGCCTGTCCACAGAGCCCCCCTGCAGGCCTGTAGTGCTCCTACCTCTCTCATATCCCCTCCCTGCACCCCCGCCAAGCCAACCCTTCCCAGTCAGCCACATGCCAAAGGAAGAGGAAGCTTCTCCAGGGTCCAGGAGGCTGGTTTGCTCCTGCTGCTTGAAAATGGGCTCAGGGGTCATTCCCAAAGCATTTTCCAAAAACAACAACAGCATGGCGGGAAGTGGCTAGCATATAGACTTTGGAGAGAGTCAGGCTTGGGTTCAATTCTCAGTTCTGTCACTTTTTAGTTGTGTTCTAAAGGACACGCCTGTAAACCTCCATTTTCCAATCTGTAAAATGGGGATGATAGCCCCTACCTCACAGGGTTGTTAGAGGATTTAATAATTAAAGGGCATAGGGACTTCCCTGGTGGCGCAGTGGTTAAGGATCTGCCTGCCAGTGCAGGGGACACGGGTTCGAGCCCTGGTCCGGGAAGACCCCATATGCCACAGAGCAACTAAGCCCGTGCACCACAACTACTGAGCCAACGCACCACAACAAAGAGTAGCCCTCGATCGCCACAACTAAAGAAAGCCCACGCTCAGCAACGAAGACCCAACGCAGCCAAAAATAAATAAATTTATTTATAAAAATAAATAAATAAATAAATAAAATAAAAATAAAGGACATAGCCCTTAGCATGCTTAGCCCAGTGCCTGGCACATAAAACAAAGCGACAAGAAAATCTGAGTTTTTGTTGTTCTTCTTCTTATCTTTTTTAAAGTGCTCTGCTTCCAGAGGTGACAACTTGAGACAGATCACAGTCCTTCAGCTGAAGATCTTTTTTTTTTTAATTTTTATTTATTTATTTATTTTTTTATTTATTTATGGCTGTGTTGGGTCCTCGTTTCTGTGCGAGGGCTTTCTCTAGTTGTGGCAAGTGGGGACCACTCTTCATCGCGGTGCGCAGGCCTCTTACTATCGCGGCCTCTCTTGTTGCGGAGCACAGGCTCCAGACGCACAGGCTCAGTAATTGTGGCTCACGGGCCTAGTTGCTCTGCGGCATGTGGGATCTTCCCAGACCAGGGCTCGAACCCGTGTCCCCTGCATTGGCAGGCAGATTCTCAACCACTGCGCCACCAGGGAAGCCCTGAAGATCTTTTAAGTTAAAAAATCAGCCCCCTCCTTAGATACAACACCAAAAGCACAAGTGACAAAAGAAAAAATAGATAAGTCAGACTTCACCAAAATTAAAAAATTTTGTGCTGCCCATGATTCCAGCAAGAAAGTGAAAAGACAAGCCACAGAATGGGAAAAAATATTTGCAAATCATATATTTGACAAGGGACTTGATTCCTGAAAGGGAATACATAAGGAACCATTACAACTCAGTAATAAAAAGACAAATAATACAATTAAAATGTAGGCAAAGGATATGAGTAGATATTCCTCTAAAGTAGGTATGCAAATTAACAATAAGCACATAAAAATCAACATCGTTAGCTATTAGGTAAATGCAAATCAAAACCACAATGAGGGGACTTCCCTGGCAGTCCAGTGGTTAGGACTCCACGCTTCCACTGCAGGGGGCATGGATTTGATCCCTGGTCATCGGGGAACTAAGATCTCACAAGACGTGCAGTGTCGGGGGTAAGGGGTGGGGGAGACCACTTCAATAAGAGATGCAACAGCTAGAATAAAAAAGGTAGATGACAACAACTGTTAGCAGAGGATATGGAGAAATTGGAACTCTCGTGCATTGCTGGTGGGAACGTAAAATGGTGCAGCCACTGTAGAAAACAATCTGGCAGCTCCTCAAAATGTTCAACACAGACTTACTCTATGACCCAACAGTTCCACTCCTAGGTATATCCCCAAGAGAAATGAGAACGTATGTCCACACAAAAACTCGTATGCTAACAGTCCTAGCAGCATTACTCATGATAGCCAAAAAGTGGAAATCAACTCACCAACTGATGAATATGGATAAATAAAAATGTGGTATATGCATACAATGGAATAGTCAGCCATAAAAAGAAATGAAGAACTGGCACAGGCTACAACATGGATGCACTTCGAAAATATTGTGCTGAGTGAAAGAAGCCAGTCACATAGGACCACATATTGCATGAGTCCATTTACATAAAATGTCCAGAATAGACAAATTCATACAGACGGAAAGCTAATTAGTGGTTGTCTAGGGTTAGAGGGCAGGGAAACTGGAGAGTGACAGCTAAGGGGTATAGGATTTCTTTTTGGGGATAAGGAGAATGTTCTGGAAGTAGGTAGTATTGATGCTTACAGAACATTGTGAATATACTAAATGTCACTGATAGTAAATTTTACATTATGTGTATTGCACCACAGTAAATTAAATTAATAGTTTTCTTTATTGAAAGATAATATCCATCCTGAAAGTACACAAATCTTAGGCACACACATCTCAATGAATGTTCACAAAGTGAACACACTCTGTAATCAGTATTTCCAGCACCCTAGAAACCCTCATTGTGACCCTTGTGGTCACTGTCCTCTAAATGGGCTTTAAGGGACTTCCCTGGTGGTCCAGTGGGTAAGACTCCATGCTCCCAATGCAGGGGGCCTGGGTTCGACCCCTGGTTGGGGAAGATCCCACATGCCACAACTAAAGATCCCACATGCCACAACTAAAGATACCGCATGCCACAACTAAAGATCCCGCATGCTGCAGTGAAGCTCCTGCATGCCGAAACTAAGACTGGGCGCAGCCTAAATAAATAAATAAATAAATTTTTAAAAATAAAAATAAAAGGACTTTAAGAAATAGAAACGGCCTCCCTCCCTGCTCCCACACATCTCCCTCCTCTTCTTAGAGGCCACACTCATTTGGGAGTTTCCTGCTTTGTTTTCTGGACTTACCTACTCACTGACATCTCATTATGAAGGATGAAGACTTTTTTTTTTTTAAGAAAAAGGACTTTTTCACACCAGCTTTGCCCCTTTCCACTCCCTGCTTCCATACAACTTATTTTAGTTGGGTTTCAATTGTTTTTCTTTATTGCTTTAAATAAAATTCTAGGGACTTCCCTGGTGGTCCAGTGGTTAAGACTCCATGCTTCCACTGCAGGGGTCACAGGTTCGATCCCTGGTCAGGGAACTAAGATCTCGCATGCCTCGTGGTGCAGCCAATAAATAAATAAATAAATAAATAAATAAATAAATAAATAAAATTCTGAAACTTCTGTTTCTTGAGGCAACATGTTTAGAGAGCATAGCATAAACTCTTCTCTTTGTAAGATGAAGGAAAGTGTCTCTAAGCCCCTACTTTATTTTTTTTATTGCAAGTTTTTAAAAAGATAAACTTATTAAAATTTACTTAAATAAATTTATTAAAATTTATTTAAATAAATTTAAATTGGCTGCGTTGAGCCTTCGCTGCTGTGCACAGGCTTTCTCTAGTTGCGGCAAGCAGGGGCTACTCTTCACTGCGGTGCACGGGCTTCTCATTGCGGTGGCTTCTCTTGTTGCGGAGCACGGGCTCTAGGCGTGCGGGCTTCAGTAGTTGTAGCACATGGGCTCAGTAGTTGTGGCTCGCGGGCTCTAGAGCACAGGCTCGGTAGTTGTGGTGCACGGGCTTAGTTGCTCCGTGGCATGTGGGATCTTCCCGGACCAGGGCTCGAACCCGTGTCCCCTGCACTGAGGCAGATTCTCAAACCACCAGGGAAGCCCAGTCCCTACTTTTACATTGTCTTGTAACCAAGACTCAAGTCTTGTTGGATTTGTCAATCAGCTGATTTTAAAGAGTTAATAAGAAGTGTTTACAAACTCTGGTAGACCAATGCAATGAAACTCTTCTCAGCACTGAAAAGAAACACAGTCTACATAGAGGCACCAACATGGAGGACCCTCAGCCAGACTCACAAAGCTGCTTGCTGTCTGACTCATTTATACGACATGCTGGAAAAGGCAAAACTATGTGGACAGAAAATAGATCAATGGTTGTCAGGGATTGGGGTGGGGGAGGGATTGACTATAAAGGTCCACAGCAGTGAATGGGTGGGTGGGTATGTTTCTGGGTAATGGAATTGTTTTATATCTTGATAGTGGTGATAGTCACGTGACTATATGTTTTCAAAGCTCATAGAACTGTACGCTGAAAAGGGCGAATTTCACTCTATATAAATTACACTTCAATAACTATGACCCTCAAAAAGCCATTTTAAAACTTTTGAAATCGTGTAAATCATGCAAATATCTTTTGCTGCCGAACCAGAAGTGAAATTAGACATGAAGAGAAGGAAATAAACTATATATAGCCTGGGGTGCTCCCAAAAGAAGAAGATTCCAAATGGCAAGGCTGAACTGGTTCTCTGTATTTAAATTCCATTTGGGACTGATTCACTTTGCTGTACACCTGAAACTAACACAACATTGTAAATCAACTATACTCCAACTACACTTAAAATCAACAAATACTTAAAGTTATAAAACTTAAAAATAAATAAATAAATTCCATTCAGTGGCTGACAATCAATGACATGTTTTACACTGTGGATAATTCAAATAAACTGAAAGAACAAAATTTTAAAAGATCCATAAACTGTTTTTTTTCTATAAATGGTAAGTTATAAACACTGTTCTGTGCCTTGTTTTTTTTTTTTTTTTTAACTTAACAATGTATCTTGAAGGTTTTTCCCCATCACTAAATAGAAAGTTTCTTCATTCATTTTATAGTTAATGTTTCCTTGTATTTAACCAACCCCCTGTTGATGGACATTTAAGTTGTTTACAGTATTTTCAATGATGGTAGACGAACCAAGAGAAATGAACGGCCTTATAAATGAGGGTGGGGATTCATGTGGGTAGTAGCTATAGCGCGAGATCTTATGCCTTTTTTTTTTTTTTTGCCATGGACATCTCTTTGGAAATCCTGCGAAGCCTCTGCCTGGTACAATGTACCAAAATTCCAGACTCCCAGAGGCAAGCAGGTGATCTGCATAAGCCACATTGTCGAGTTTAGACCTGATGAGCTTCTCTTATCAGTACTTTGTCAATTACTCCTCAATAAAGCTGGCGGGGGTGGGAGACAGCAGCTTCTTTTCTGCTGCAGCAAAACCAGAGAGCTGTGTCCCAAGTTCAAGAGACAACCGAGGCCTTCCCATGCCCTTTTTGTCGTGTTGGTCCTAGAACACAAGCTGAGTCCCTCAAAAATAGGCAAGTCATGGCAAACTGTCTCTAAAGTCAGACGTGATTTCACAGGAGCTCATTAGCAACTAAAGACTGTTTCCAAACCTCAAAAGTGTATCTCCATTTAGAGATTGCCTCTCTTTTTCATTTTCTCCTTTTTATTCTCAGAAGGATCCAACAGGCAAAAATCATAGTAATAATTGTTCTGTTTCCGATACTCAAAGAACTCAAATTCCAAGCTGCCCATGTGGCAAAATGCAAGAAAGTTTTGTCCCAGTGACGCTTTTTTTTTTCTTGCAGCTCTCCCTAATGATGATCCCTCTCGTACTTATGAAATTATAATCATGTAACATTTTATATCTGCTTCAATCGTACATCCATATGTAATAGCTATAAAACGCAAAGCCATTAAAAAAATTCCTCCCCCTTTATTTTCATTGCAAATCTATTTAAACCCCTAGCAATAAATTCAACATTCACGGCAGAGGCGGGAGGCGGGCAGGGGGTGGGGTGGGCGAGGCTATGGCAGCAGCAGCTAGAGCATCCCCCCCGCCTGCCCTTTTTTCCCCTCTGGTTTATCTAAAGCTTTTCTCCAGCTCTGGGAACAAATTTAACTTTTTTCTTCCCACTTAGAGGAAAAACTAATGCAAACTTTCAACATCTGGGGGGGCCACCTAAAGCTCACCTTTGGGAATGTTTGGGCTGTTCTTCCTCCTGTCTAGAGGAGAGAACAAAAAACCAAAGGCAACACCCACACTGGGCATTTCCCCCTCGTTTTAGCCTGTGCAGCCTAGAGAAACCACGGGGATGCAGCTAGTCAGCTCTCTTGGGGCTCCATCTGTTGCTGTCAAATCCCAGAGGTAATTTTTACCTCTCACAGCAGATTTGGCTGTAGTTAAGCTGCTATCTCACACTGCCGGCAACTCCACAGCCACCCAGGCATCAAAGGCTGGTCAACCATTCCAGGAGGCCACGCAGGACACCCCAAGGCCCCTGGGCAGGTACTGAGTGCTCAGCAAGGTCTTCAGAAAGGAGCTCAGGGCCAAGGCCACTTTGGTCATGGTCATGAGGAAGAAGATAGACAGTATTTACACAGCTAGGAATCTCACATTCACATCTTAGGAAGGACATCCCTTGCAAATCCATCCTTCCTTTCCCAAAACAGTATTTCTACCATCTTTCAGTGAGTCGAGGGTCTATCAGGCGAATCTCACTGCTGCCACCACTGTGTCAGGGGTTCCCAATACCACCCCCAAGTCTGATGATGTATGAGGAGGGATCACAGGACCCAGCACATAGTCATACTCACGGCTAAGTTGTATTACAGCAAAAGGAGCAAACTCAGCCCAGGGAAAAGAAGTATGGGTAAGGTCCAGAGGAAACCAGGGGCAAGATGCTAAGGGTCTTCTCCCAGTGGGGTCACACAGGATGCACTTATTTCCTCCAGCAAGAGGTTATGAAGTGTTTACCAGGGAAGCGTGCCTGAGCCTAAAGCTCCAGGGTTTTCACTGGAGGCTGGTCACGAAGGCACCCACTGCACAGCACGTACCAAAATCCCAGGCTCCCAGGAGACAAGCAGGTGTTCGGCGTAAGCCACATTGTTTGTACAGTTTAGGCCCAGTGAGTGACTCTTATCATTTCTGGGGATGGTGGGAACCTTCCTGAAACCCAAGTTCCTCGATGCCAGCCAAGGCTCAACCTTGCAAGCAGGTCTTTCTACAAATAGCAGCCTCAAGCCTGCTGTATTCACCCTTTTCTACACACCAGGGCACAGTGGAGGGCGAGTCAGTGAGCCCACCTGAATAGTGGGCTCCTTGAGCAAGGCCTCTGGAACCCAGCTCCTAGCTCAGGAGGAGCATAAACTGGCCACTCGGGAACAAAGAGCCAAGACAGCCATACCCATCCGCTGCTAACCTCTTCTCCAACTGGGCCCAGCCTGAGGGGGGGCATCTGGGAGGGGACGCAGGGGCTCCGAAGACTGGGTCCTGCAGGTCCCCCCTCCCCCACCCCTGCCCACAGATGGGGGAGGCACCTAGGGGTGTATCCCGAGTGTGACTGCGACCCACAGTGTTTCCGGGAGCAAAGTCCAGAGGGTAGGAGGGACGAAGACAACAGCCCTGGCCAGCTGAGCCAGACACTTGCCTTTGGCATCCAAGGCTGCTGCTGCTGACATGCTTCCTTGGTTCAGCAAACACTGACTTTGTGCCGAGGACACAGGCCAGGCCAGGTTCCGCGAGCAGGGGTTTGAGTCGGCTGCCGAGAGCAAGGGGACGAGGTCCTCCTCCTCTCCCGGGACGGGAGGGCTGCGCTGAGACACCTCCCCACCGTGGAACCTTCTGGCCTGTGAGCGCCACTCTGGGCCACCTCCACCCCCATTTTCTCAGTTGGAAACCTAGACCCAGGAGACCAAGGTGGACCCAGAGGGCAGGCTGGCCCAACAGGGACAGGATAAGGAGGTGGGGCCACCTCGCCTGCCTCCAGATTTGCCCAGAAAACAGAGAAAAGGAAAGAGGTGTCTGGACTGGTGGAAGGGGATCCAGCTTCAGAAGCAAACAGGCCAGAGCTTGGATCTCTGTTCTTACCAGCTCTACAACCCTAGGGACGTATGTTCCCTCTCCAAGCCTTGGTTTCCCCATCTGTCTAGTTGGGGGATCAATATCTCCCATTTGTCTAGAAGGCAAGACAGAGATGAAAAGTGTGGGCTCTGGAGTTAGAATAGCCTGATTCCCATTCCAGTTCTACCCTGCCACTTGCTAACTGGGTGGCTTAGGAAAGTTCTCTGATTGTCCTGGGCCCCACCTCGGGGGTTGCTGACTAAAGCTGACCCATGGCAACTAAGCAGCTGAACCTCTGACCTGGGGCTGGGGAGTTCTGAGAGGGCTTCCTGGAGGAGGTGGAAACTTGAGAGTGGCCCAGGGGACCTAGCAGGTTTTGCTGAGGAGGGTGGGGAGGGGGGCTCCTCCCTGGTACAAGCCCCTCTCTACTCCCTGGTTGGGAGGGAAAGACATGGGAGGTAGGGAGGGAGGAGGGGGAGGAAGAAAAGAGGGGAGTAATGTCAGGCACCTTCTTGCTGTTTGTCAGTTTTTCTCATCTGAGAAATGAGAATATTGGATTGAATGATCCTAGAGCTCATAACTTGCCAAGATTATCTGTTTTTCTGTATTAAAAAAAAAAAAAAAGGCTTCTCACACCAAAAGCAAAAGCAAAAATAAACAAGTGGGACTAGCATCAAACTAAAAAGTTTCTGCACAGCGAAGGAAACCATCAACAAAATGAAAAGGCAACCTACTGAGTGGGAAGAAATATTTGCAAATCATATATTTGATAAGGGGATAACATCTAAAGTATATTGAATATAAAGAACTCATAACTCACTAGCAAAAAAACAAATAATCGGATTGAAAAATGGGCAGAAGATCTAGACATTCTTCCAAAGAAGACATACATACAGATGGCAAACAGGTACATGAAAAGATGCAGAACATTACCAATTGTCAGGAAAATGCAAATCAAAACCACAATAAGCTATCACCTCACACCTGTTAGAATGGCTATCATCAAAAAGACAAGACATAAGCATTGGCAAGGATGTGGAGAAAAGGAAACCCTTGTGCACTGCTGGTGGGAATGTAAATTGGTGCAGCCACTATGGAAAACAATACGGAGATTCCTCAAAAAATTAAAAGTAGAACTATGATCCAGCAATTCTACTTCTGGTTATATATCAAGGAAACAAAAACACTGACTCGAAAAGATATCTGCATCCCAATGTTCACTGCAGCATTATTTACAACAGCCAAGATATAGAAGCAACCTAAGCGCCCATCAATGGCTGAATGGACAAAGAAAATGTGGTGTGTATATATATACACAGTGGAATATTTTTTTTAATATTTATTTATTTATTTTGGCTGCGCCAGGTCTTAGGTGCAGCACGCAGGATCTTTAGTTGCAGCACCTGGGATCTTTAGTTGTGGCAGGCGGGCTTCTTAGCTGCAGTATATGGACTCAGTTGTGGCATGCATGTGGCATCTAGTTCCCCGACCAGGGATCGAACCCGCGACCCCTGCAGTGGAAGCGCAGAGTCTTAACCAGTGGACTGCCAGGGAAGTCCTATAAACTTTTTTTTTTAGTTTAAATAAATTGAAAAAAAAAACACTATGAATTATTTATAATTAGGACAAAATAAATATTACTCTCAAAAGACAACAACAACAAAAACGGCTAATGCAGGACATTTGGGGAGCCAAAACGCAAGAGGGTGGGGTGGGGTTGGCACAGTCCCTGGCTGAGACTGCCAGCATCAGGGTCTGGGAAGAGTTTCCAGGCAATGAGGATAGTTGATGAAGTCAGTTCCCCGGAAAGATGTCTCAGCAACAGAGTTTCTGGGGACTGACGTGGAGCTAGAGGCAGGGGGCTGTCCTGGAGCTCTCAGGTAAACGCCACAGTGGCCAGCAGTCACCACTGCATCTTCCAGGAAAGTGAGCCTTGAGGATTCGGGTATGGGTGATGCTGGGGCGGAACCCAGGCCTTCCTCCTCCCAGGGCCGTAAGCTCCCCCTTCCCACCACTCTGGGCCAGGGGTAGGGCCACAACCTCTTTCCCAACGCCCAGGCTGTGGCAATGCCAAGGCCCCCCTATTCTCCATCAGCACCCACCCCAAAGCCCCAAAGAAACATAACTAATCATAACCAGCATTAACAGAGATCTTACTGTGTGCCAGATTCTATTCCAAAAACTTACGTTTATCTCATTTAATGCCCTGCCACACTACTATTGCTCCCATTTTACAGATGGGAGACTGAGGCTTAGAGGAGTTCGGTAACTTTCCCCAGTCACATAGTATGTAGAGCTCCAGGATTCAAACCCCCATACCCATGCCTCTAACCACTATCGAATACAACCTTTTTACCTAAATATAAACCATACACTTGCTATGCAAACAAGTGGCTGGCTTCAAGACCAGTCCCTAAATCCCCCTCAAATTCTCCCTGAATAAGAATTCCGGAGCCACCTCTGCACCTAAGCTGGCCTTGGCTTCTCAGCTTTGGATTCTGGAGGGCAAAGATCGCAGTCCCAGCCCAGGGTCCTGGAAAGAATGTGCCCTTGGCTTCTGGCCCCGGCTCTGCCCCCATCTGGCTGGTGGCCTTGGGCGAGTCACTCCCCCTTTGTAGGCCTGACAGCATCACCCTGTCCAATGAGGCCGTGGCTGGATCAGAGGCTTCCAGGCCTAGGAGCTTCCAGGATCAGCTCCCACCCCCAGGAAGGCCAGGAGGCCAGGGGCGGGACTTGCTGGCTGTTAAATATTTCTGTCCAGCACTCTGCTGGCCTCTCATCCCAGTCTTGCCAGCAGGAAGTGTGACCAAGATCAGTCATGGTAAGAGCCTGCCTGGAGCCATGGCAGCCTTTGCCAACGGCACGGATCTGCAGTGAGATTTCCAGAAGCACCTTGTGTCCAAGTTTCCATATCTTACTGTCCTTTTCTTTCTCCTTAGACAACTTACAGCAACAAAGGACAGAAGGTAAGCAGGAGGGGAAATGTTGGGTCAGGGCCCCGGGAGACTGGAATGTTAGCAAAGAGCAGAAGAGGAATAATAGCTACAATGGTTATGTGACATTCTGGATGCACACTCAAGTTCATCTCTGCCCTCCCCTGCCACGTCTAGACTGAGCTGGACTCAACCTTGCCCTCCTAAGAAAAACTTTTACCTCTTCTTAAATTCCTGCCAATCTCTTAATCCTGTCTGGAAGTTCTTTCTAAGGTCTAACTTAAATCTGTGTCGCTGTAGCATAAGGCTGTTTCCCCCTGTGAAACTTGGGCAGGCCTCCTGGGGGAGAGGGGGGCTCACCAATCCTGAGACCACAGGAGCTCAATTTCTACATGAGAAACCTCTTTCGAGGCTTGGCAAGCCTTCAGGGCAGCGGGGTGGGGTGGGTTGGCTTCTCCTCAGTTCTGGGATTGAGGGTGGGACAAGGGAGGTGGCTAGGGGACACCTCTCCACTTGCACTTTTCTAGACCCGCTTCTAGGGACTCAGCCTTGCCCCTTCTCTTCTTCTGCAGCCTGAGAGAGGCCAATTCCTCCACTTTCACTCCGTGACCTTCTGGGTTGGCAACGCGAAGCAGGTAAAAGCTGGGCAAGGTGTTGGGAGTGGATAGAGGGCAGGCAAGGGGGCCTCCAGGACAAGGGCAGGTCTCCAGCTGGGTCTGTGATTGGGCCCTGGGAGGGGAGGATCAGGGCCAATGCTGGGACAGTCCCAGGACGGACAGTCACTCTTTGGATCCTAATTACACAATCAGGGCCGCGGACCCCAGTGGGAAACTTACCTGAGATCAGCGTGGGCCAGGGAGCAGGCTTTCTTCCCAGGAGGATCTCGGCACCTGGGGCAACAGGGCAGATAGGCTGGGGGGACTGGGGGCCGGCCCCTCGACCCTCACGGGCCCGTCTGCAACTCTGTGATTCAGGCTGCGTCGTACTACTGCAGCAAGATGGGCTTTGAACCCCTAGCCTACAAGGGCCTGGAGACGGGTTCCCGGGAGATGGTCAGCCACGTGATCAAGCAAGGGAAGGTGAGTCTACACCCAGGACCCCACCCATCCAGGAGGGCCATCTCTCTCCCTGCTGGTCTCTGAGCTCCGTGACAGCTCTGGCACCTCTGGGTGCAGGAGGCCAGGAAGCCCTTCCTCCAGGCGGCCCAGTGCTCTTCCAGGCTGCCCGGTGTGGTTAGCGGAGCGTGCACTGAGGTCAGCCCCCCGCTGGGCCCTCCACTGGCACCTTTGTACGACACGCAACAGGGACCTTCTTGGTTTGGTCTACTTCTCGGCCTGGCCCAACGCTGGTCTCACAGATGTTCGGGGAAAGTTGGCAAAGGCCTCAGACGTCAGACCTGGAAATCTGAGCGGTGCCCTGGTCCATGGGTCCCTGGGGCTCTCCCCACCGGGAGGCTTGACTGGCAGCTCATCCCAAGGCCCCAGGAGGGTCTGGCACGGGAGAAGCCCCCATCCCTCAGGACCAGAGGGGAAGCTAAGGCTGAGAAAGGACAGGAACCCAGGGTCAACAGTCCTGCCTGGCTGGGAAGAGAGGTCTTGTCCTAATGTCCCACCAGGGGTATCTCGCTGGGGGGCAGGGAGCGGGGCTGGAGGTGCACCTCCAGAAGCTCGCCTGAGCCACCAGCCACGCCTCCCTTCTCCTCTACGCCTTAGATTGTGTTCATCTTCTCCTCTGCCCTCAACCCCTGGAACAAAGGTGAGGGGGCCCCAGAGGGTTCGGGGTGACAGGGAGTGGAGACGTGGTATTGTGGGTGGGGGTGAGGGACACAGGGGTGGATCAGGGTTCAGGGAGGGGGCCTCAGCCTAGAAGGAGATGAAGCCCAGAAGGCTGAGAGTACAAGGGAGGGGCCGTGACTCCAGCGCCACCCGCCTCCCCTGCCGGCCACAGAGATGGGCGATCACCTGGTGAAACACGGCGACGGAGTGAAGGACATTGCCTTCGAGGTGGAGGACTGTGACTACATCGTGCAGGTGAGGCTGCACCTGGGCTGGCGCGGAGACGAAGCAGTGAGGCTCGGCCTGCCCTCTGTCTGCGACAGGGACCCCCATCAGTCAGGGCTGGAGGACACTGCCACGCTGGAGTGATGCGCCCAGATGTTGGCTGACACACACCTGAGTTCCAGTGACACTCTGCCCCTTAGTAGCCATGCAACCTCTGTCTGAGCCTCAGTTTCTGCATCTGTAAAATGGGGATAACCACCTACCTCACTGAGTTGTTACAAAGAGGAAACGAGATCACAATTATCATTTCTTGAGCATGACTGTACCAAACGCTGTATTCAAGAGGCAGTTTAGATGTTCAGAGTGTAGATTCCAGAGGCAGACTGCTGGGTCTCAATCTTATTAGCTGTGTGACTTCAGGTGAGTGACTTAAATTCTCTGTGCCTCAATGTCCTCATCTATAAAACAGAGACAATAATAGTGCCTTTCATGTAATGTTGCTGTGCAGATTAAAGAGGCTAGTACTTACAACAGTGCCTGACATGTGATAAGCATAGACATGCAGTAATAAGGTTTTGCTAAATATCAGATACGTGATTCATGCATGTAAGGCACTTGGCAGAGGGTGTGACACATAGTAGGTGCTCAATAAATGTCAGCTTGTATTTGTCTTATCCAACCACCCTTTTTACAGATGAAGAAACTGAGGACTAGAGAGGGGGAAGGGCCACAGAGTGATTTAGCACAGGACAGGAAGGACAGACCCCCACCCCCACCTGGTTTGTCTTCCATAGCCCCAGCTCTGGGCCTGGACCTCAGTTTCCCTATCTGCCAAATGGGCATGAGCCATGGGTGTCAAGGGCAACAGCTAAAGTTCGCTGGAGTTCCCGCCTGGGGCTGGAAAAACTGGAGGAGGCTGTGGCAGGACCACGCAGAGGGGATTCAGCAGGGGCAGCCAAAGGGTCCAGCACTGACCACCTCCCCACCCCATCTCCTCTGCAGAAAGCCCGGGAACGAGGTGCCAAGATCGTGCGGGAACCCTGGGTAGAGCAAGATAAGTTTGGGAAGGTGAAGTTTGCCGTGCTGCAGACGGTGAGTTAACCTCAGTGCCCCACCCCTCCTGCTGTCAGCACCCACTTAGATGCCAGGACCCCCCTCCCCAACCCCCGACTCCATTATACCATCCCACACTTGTGCCTCAAAGTGCAGACATTCTCCCTGGACCCTGATTTCCTGTATTCTTGGCTGGTGTGCAGAGGCTGAGGAGGGCTAACAGTCACGCCTCTGGGCTTCCCATCCTCCCCAGTCGGGGCTGACAGCATGGGGATGCAAGGAAGGAGATGGGTGGGTCTGGGGAAGGAGGTGGGAGGGAAGCCCCGCCCCATTCAAGCTGTGTGACTTTGGGCAAATCACTTCACCTCTCTGCGACTCCGTTTAAATGAGCAAGTTACCACCTGCGTGGTCCACCTGTGTGATCTGCCACACGCTAATTAACCATTCTGTGCCTGTTTCTTCAGCTATAACTCCTCCCACGGTCATTTAAAGGATCAAATGAGATGATTCGTGTATAGCACTTAGAACAACAGCGCTTGGCATATCACAGACACGCAGCAAAGATTACCAAGTCTGTTTAGCACCTGATACAATCATAGGTCCTTCCTCCTCAAGATTTAATACAACTTAAAGATTGTTAGAATGATTGAAAAGGCCCTTCCATATAATTAGATCCAACACCCTCATCATTCTTCATTCAGGCAACACATTTTAATTGAGCACCTACTATGTGCCAGGACAGCATCATGAGCAAAACGGCATCCCCGCCTCCACAGAGCTTCTGGTCCTGTGGGGCAGACAGACTGTCAAATTCCCGAATGTCAGACTGCAATTCATTTTGGAAAGGGGAAGTGACTTGCCCAAAATCACACTTGGAGTTAGGGCCGGGTCTGGGTTGGAACCCAGGGTTGTGTTGGCACCATGAAATGCAGCCTGGCCTCAGCAGGGATGGGACCTCAGGCTGTTCGCCACCCACAGTATGGGGATACTACACACACCCTGGTGGAGAAGATGAACTACACCGGCTGGTTCCTGCCTGGATTCGAGGCCCCAGCATTCGTCGACCCCCTACTTTCCAAGCTGTGAGTGCCCCTTGGGGCAAGGGTGGGGTGCCCTCTCTTCCATGCAGAGGGGACAGAGCATCTTGGTCCCTGCTGGGGAGCCCCTGAATATCCCCCAGGATGGCTTGAAGAGGCAGCATAGAGGCCAAGAGCCTAGGGTCTGGAACCCAACCGCCTTGGTTCAAATCCCAGCTCTGTCACTTACTAGCTATTTAACCTTGGCAAGTTATTTTTCTAAGCCTCAGTTTCTTCGTCTGTAAAATGGGGCTAGTAATAGTGCGTGAGTTGATGCAAATAAAGTGTCTATAGTAAGTGCTATGGAATAATGAGCAGTTACTGTTATTGAGGGGCCGGGGGAAGAAAGAGATTTAGGGAGTAGGCTTCTCCTCACCCCCTAACTGCCTCCCTCTCCCAGGCCCAACTGCAGTCTCAAGATAATTGATCACATTGTGGGAAACCAGCCTGATCAGGAGATGGTGTCTGCCTCAGAATGGTGAGTCCCTGGCCCAAGCCCTTCCCACATGTGTGACAGGCCCACTCCCAGGTCTTGTCAGGAAATAGAGCACGAGGTGGGGGGAGGTTAGTCTGAGGTCACTGATTCATCTGTTCCCTGTAAAACTGTCACCATGGAGACCAGAGGATTTAAGGCCCAAAGTGACCCACCGGTCCTCCCTCTGAGGAACCTTGGGGAATCAGCACAGGGGGTGTCACAGTCCAGGGAGGCTTGGAGGAAGGCTGTCACTACCCAAAGAGCACGTGTGTGCAAATTAGAAGCAAGTACCCTTTCTCAAAAGCACCTCCATCTGTTGGAGTGGTGCCGTGTACACGGATCTTGTTATCAGACGCTTTACTTCCACCCAAAGGAAAACTGTCGTAAAAAAGGTACAAATCTATGATGTGCGTGATGTGAAAGGTGGTACCCTTTTTGGAGCCTGCTCAGGGAACAAATTCTGGAAGGTGGAGTAAGGGCAGGGGGCAGGTCCCAGGCCAACAGCAGAGCCATTGTGCCCTTCCGGCCACCCCCCACAGGTACCTGAAGAACCTGCAGTTCCACCGTTTCTGGTCCGTGGATGACACGCAGGTGCACACGGAGTACAGCTCTCTGCGGTCCATCGTGGTGGCCAATTACGAGGAGTCCATCAAAATGCCCATTAACGAGCCAGCGCCGGGCAGGAAGAAGTCCCAGATCCAGGTGGGGCCTCCCTCGGTCCCCGGGGGCCTTGGCTGGGGAAGAAGGAAGCAGGGAAGAGGTTTGAGGGCTCTCGCAGGGGCAGGGGTGTGGGTGACGGGGCCACTGACAATGGTTTCCTTGCTTCCCTCCCACAGGAATATGTGGACTATAATGGGGGCGCTGGGGTCCAGCACATCGCTCTCAAGACTGAAGACATCATCACAGCGGTTAGAAGCCCGTTCCTGGTCTTAATTCACCTCCTATTCAGCTCCAGAGCCAAACTCTGCAAAACGGAGTCAGAGTCTGGGGATGGGGGTGACGAGTGGCAGTCCTGGGTCCCCTTCGTCAGCCCAGACAGCTGACAGGGCTCCCATACTGGCTCGTGCATGTGCAGGAATATTCCCACCCTAGAGAGTCTGGTCTCTCTGCTACAGAAGTAGCAAGTGCCAGAGTAACAAGAAGCCTGGGCTCTAGACCTGGTTCTGTCAGTAACTTACTGTGAGTCTTTGGGGGATTCAACCCCCTCTCTGGGCTTCAGTTGCATCAACTTGAAAATGAGGATATTAAGCTACAAGATCCACTAGGTCCTTTCATCCAAATTAAATGTCCTGAGTCTATGGCTCCAGCCCTTGGGGAGGCTGGGTCCCACCTGTTCTTAATGTGGCAGTATGACCAAGTGGACAAGAGCCTGACCTGTCCCATTCAGTCCCGGCCCAACCAAGAATTCACCATGACCATGGCAACTTCATTCATTCATTCATTCATTCACACAATAGATGTTTATTGAGCACCTACTACGTGCCAGGCACTGTTTCAGGTACTTGGGATACATTAGCCAACAAGACAATAGTTTCCACCCTTATGGAGGCACAAAATAAAATTAGTAAAATACCTCTGTTAGATGGCAGTGAGTGCTCTAGAGGAAAATAAAGCAGGGCCACGGGCGAGGGAGGGTGAAGGACTTTTTTTTTAATTTCAAGTTTTTCTTTTTCTTTTCTTTTTTTTAAAATTTACTTAATTTATTTATTTTGGCTGTGCCAGGTCTTAGTTGCGGCACACGGGATCTTTGTTGTGGCACGCGGGCTTCTTAGTTGCGGCACGTGGGATCTAGTTCCCTGACCAGGGATCGAACCCAGGCCCCTGCACTGGGAGGGCACAGTCTTACCCACTGGACCACCAGGGAAGTCCCAGGACTTTGTATATTTAAATTAGGCGGTCACCAAAGTCCTGGCGCTAAGAAGGAGACATTTAAGAATGCAGAAGACAGAGAGGAAGCAGTGGAAATCTGGGGAAAGCGCCCCAGGAAGAAGGGACAGCCAGGGTAGAGGAAGGTTAAAGGAACAGCTGGAACAGAATCAACAAGGAAGAGAAGGGTAGGAGATGCGGTCAGAAGGTAGGAGTGGGGGCAGATGGTGAGGACTTTGAATTTGACTCTGAGACACCACCGTTGGGTAAGCAGAGGAGTGACATGATTTGACTTGTATTTTAATAAAATCCCTCTGGCTCCTATGTTGAGAATAGATATCAATACTTAATTTCTCAATGTCTCAGTTTTCCCAGCTATGAAATGGGGAGAATAATCATCCAAATGTCTCAAAAGATTACGACATCAACATAATCAGACAGTACATAGAAAGTGCTCGAGAGAGGCACGTAGTGAGGTCCCATGAATGTTAGTGATTGCTGTTCTTCCATCGGGACCCACAAGGCCCAGAGGAGGAAGGGGATGAGGTCACACTGCATCCTGGCAGTTTGGGGAAGCTGGAGTAGGGACCCTGCCTCCTCCCGGCCCAGCACTTCCCCCTGGCTGGGAGTGTTGAGCATGGAGAGAGAAGGACTGACTTTGACCCTGCTCTGAGACAGATTCACCACTTGAGAGAGAGAGGCATGGAGTTTTTGGCTGTTCCGTCCACATACTACAAACAACTGCGGGAGAAGCTCAAAACGGCCAAGATCCGGGTGAAGGAGAATATTGATGTTCTGGAGGTAAGGCCTAGAACAGGATCCTCGGTCAGTCGAGGAGAACGAGCCCTGAGTTCCATCTTGCCTCACAAATGTTGTCTCAACCTTGCATCAGGCACTGGGATGCAGCCGGGAAAGCAGACCAGGTCCCTGCCGTCATGGAACTTGCATTCTAGTGAGAAGACAGATGACAAATAACACAAACACCATCAGAGAGAGAGAGAAAGAGAGAGAGAGAGAGAGAGAGAGAGAGTTGGTGCTGTGCAGAAACTTAAAACAGGCTATGACAGAGAGTGATCTGGGGCTGCTACACAGGAGGCAGTCAGGGAAGGCCCCTCTGAGGAGGTGACATTTCAGTGAAATCGAGATGATGAACGGGAGTTGGTTGTGTGAAGACCTAGAGAAAGAGCAGTCCTGGCAGCGGGAACAGCAAGTGCAAAGGTCCTGAGGCAAGAGCAAGCTCTGAGTATCTGAGAAACAGAAAGAGGGCCAGAGTGAATGAAAGGAAGTGTTTGAGGAGTGGCCCAGGTCAAAGAGGTAGGCAGGAGCCGATTCCTCTGGTAGGCTATTTAGGAGTTCGGATTTTGTTCTTCTGTGGCCAGAAACCATTGGAGGTTTTTCTGGTTTTGTTTTTGACAACTTTATTGATATTTAAGGCACATAACATACATCATTTTTTAAAATACACAATTCAGTGGCTTTTGGCTCTTCACTATATTATGCAGCCATCATTGAAATCAATTTTGGAACATTTCCATCACTCTAAAAGGAGACCTCAAACCTCTTAGCCACCACCTCCCAGTCTCCCCATTCCACCTCCTCACCCTCAGCCCTAGGCAACCACTGGTCTTCTGTCTCTACAGAGCTGCTTTTTCTGAACATGTCATATAAATGGAATCATATAATCTTTTGTGACTGGTTTCTTTCACTCAGCATCATGTTTTCAAGGTTCATCCATATTGTAGCACGTGTCAGTACTTTGTTCCTTTTTATAGCTGAATAATATTCCATTGGATGAATAGACCACATTTTGCTTACCCACTCATCAGATGATGGACATTTGTTTCCACTTTTTGGCTATCATGAATAATGCTATGATCATCTGGGTAACAAGTATGTGTGTGGACATACGTTTTAATTCTCTTGGGTAGATACCTAGGAGTTAAATTGCTGGGTCGGTCATATGGTAACTCTTTTACTTTTTTGAGGAACTGCCAGACTGTTTTCCACAGCGGCTGCATCGTTTTACCTTCCCACCAGCCACATATGAGGGTTCTGGTTTCCACTGGAGAGTTTTAAACAGGGGAGTGAGATGATCTGATTTTTGAAAGATCCCTGAATGTGGGGAAGAAGGTCTGTAAGGAGGCAAGAGCAGAAGCAGGGAGAGCTGTGTGGGTGCTACTTGGGTGGTCCAGGCCGGCCTTGGGTGGCTAACACAGGGGCTGAGGCGGGGAGGTGGTAATAGGACAATTGGGGGATCTATTTGGAGGTGTCTGGAACTGCTGCAGAAAAGGGTCTTTTCTTGGCTTTGGGGGTGCAGGAGCCCCCACGGCCTTTCTAAATATCCCACCATTCCAGGCTAGAAGGGCCAGCCAGCCTCCCCCTTACCCAGTCCCCTGTCTCCCACGTAGGAGCTGAAAATCCTGGTAGACTACGACGAGAAAGGCTACCTCCTGCAGATTTTCACGAAGCCCATGCAGGACCGGCCCACGCTCTTCCTGGAAGTCATTCAGCGCTACAACCACCAGGTACCACTAAGGACCGCCTGTCCCCAGCGGTTGGCTTTCTGGGCCCGCAACTCACCTCCTTTCTCCCGCTCCAGGGTTTTGGAGCCGGCAACTTCAACTCACTGTTCAAGGCCTTCGAGGAGGAGCAGGACCTGCGGGGCAACCTCACTGACATGGAGACCAACGGGCTTGCGCCCGGCATGTAGGCCGCTCTGGGCACGCCTGACCCACCGAAGCCCCGCCCACCTGCCGGCGCACGGTGGGCCACGCCCCCTCGTCCTGGAACACGCCCACTCCACAGGCCCTGAACAGCGAGCCCTCCTTACTGGCCGCTCCCTTTAGACCCCGCCCACCAGCCGGCTCCGGGACCTCCCCGCCCCCCACAAGACTCCGCCTACCTCCTAACTCGCTCCCTCGTTTGGGCTGTTCCGTCTCCCGCCCTCCGGAATAAAGCGGACTGGGGTCCAAGGCGGTGTCCACGTGTTTGTGCCGGGCTGGAGCAGTGAGGTTCTTTGGCCGCCAGGGGGAGCTCAGGGCGGCAGCACTGTAGGAGACATCCGCGTTAGGGTTTGAGAGGCTGCGGGAGCCGAGGAGGCGCCGGGGGCAAGCGCTGGGCTGAGCAGGACCGCGCAGGTCGCGGGGAGTTCTGGAACCAAGAGGTGCAGAGGGCCTACACGCTAAAGGGAAAGACAGACAATAGCGTTTTGTAGAGTGGTAAATGCTATTAAGAAAATAAAGCAGGTGATGAGCTTGTGTAGAGGTGAAGGTGGGAGGAAGGACTAATGTCGATCGAGGGAAGGCCCCTCTGGGAGGTGACATTTGGGAGCCAGCCATGGGAAAATCTGGGGAAAGAGCATCCCAGGAAGAGGGTACAGCAAGGGTAAAGGCCCTAAGGTGGGACAAAGCTTGGCAGCATCCTGTCCGATGGCGTTATGATCTCCAAGGATGAGCTGTACCCAACTTTGCTGCCCTGAACCCAAACTTCTGGACTTAGGAGAGTGTTAGCCCAGGGACTCTGGGGCATCATCCTCGCTCAGCACCCACGGCACATGGTTCCTGGTGTGAGAGCTGGTAGAAGGGATCTGCGCGCCTCAGCTTCTGCCCTCTGCCCGCATCACGGCAGACACCAGTGCCTACTCCCTCACACCCCCCATGCAGCTCCACTCCCCCCAACCCTGCTCCAGGCGTGGACTCCACTTGAAGAGAAGCTAGTTCATACTCAAGTGTGAATGGCCCTTGCAAAAAAGAATGACACAGTTGGGAAAGGAGCTACTGGTCCTAAAACACTTAGAAGGAAAATTTTCTTCAAAACCAGAGAAGAGGAGGTGGGGGCAGATAGGATCTCTTCTGCTTCTGATTTTTTCTTTCTTTGCTTTTCTTTTTTCTTTTTTGGCTGCACCACACTGCTTGTGGGATCTTAGTTCCACTGATCAGGGATCGAACCCCGACCCTGGGCAGTGAGAGCGTGGAGCCCTAACCACCGGAGGGCCAGGGAATTCCCTACTTCTGATTCTTGACAGCCCTCCCTGGGGAGGAGTCAACTCAGAACTAGGAGCAGGTGGATCTCAGTGTAAGAAAAAAAAATCGGAGTTGGTATAATGGAGGAATTGGGAGGAATTTTTCCACCCCCCTCAGGTTATAGAAATCAGGGCTTCTAGAATCATGAATTCAGAAATGAAAAGAACAGCAGTGAGAAACCAGAGGAACAACGGCAGGTCCCAGGCCAGTGCTGCTGGTCAAGGATACCCTCCCTCTATTTTCCCATGGTTCATGCAAAGAAGGGAAATTCTGTAACACATGGGGTTGCAAACTGGTGGCTCACGTGCCAGATCTGGCTCACAGATGTATTTTATTTCGTCTGCCTGGTTTTAACAAACTCGATTCAACCTTTCCGAAGGTCAGGATATTTCACATACAAACTCTACGGTTCTGGTTCCACCTGGGACAACCAGGCAGTTCCGGCCTTGCCTTCCTGTGCAGTGACAACCAGCTGGCTCAGGGCGGTAGGTGCCTCTTCAGATGGGGCATGAGCAGAGCCGACCCTCATTAGCTGAGCACAGACTAGGGAGCCCCACTACCTCATCAGCCGCTTGCTAGCTGTGTGTGGTCTTGGGTAAGCTACTTGATCTCTCAGTGCCTCGGTTTCCCTTGTCTGTTAAATAGGGATAATACCTCCTAGCGCTGTTTTTTGGTTGTTGTTTTTTGTTTTGTTTGTTTGTTTGTGGCTGAGCGGCATGCAGGATCTTAGTTCCCCGATCAGGTATCAAACCCCGGGCTCCCTGCAGTGGAAGCACGGGGTCTTAACCACTGGACCGCCAGGGGAGTTCTGCACTACGGTGAGTTTGATATCAAAGATGTTTAAAACTGTTGCTGGCACAGCGTCAGCGCTATGTGTTTGCTCTTGTTATTTCTGGAGAGGGGCCTGGATGAGGGGCTCTCGCCCAAGTCTACCTGTCACCTGCCCCTCACCAGCACAGCCCCTTCTGCTCTGTGCACGCAGACGTCTTGAGTTGAGGCTTCGCTTTGGCCCCCACAGCAGAAGCAGTGAAGAGAGGACTTTCCCTGTGGGACTGAGGGACAGAGGGAGAGGTGGATGCATTTGAATACCGTAGAAGGAGAACCATCAGCCTTGGTAGCTGAGGGAAAGGAGAAGCCCAGGATTTCCAGCCTTTGAGCTTAGGTAACCAGCGGCAGCAGTGGTGGGTGGAGGCGTGGAATAGAAATGCCATTGATCAAGGTGGAAAATACGGCAGCAGGTTGGAGAGGAAACCTGAAGGAAACTCAGATTTGCATGTGTGTTTCTTTTGTGACCCTTGGGCTGGACGCCCTGGGTTGTCCCTGTGCTGCCCTGCAAGGCCCTGCAGCATCTGCCTCCCCCACTCCCCCACCAGGTCTACCTCTCAGAGCTCATTTCCTTTACTCACCCTTCCCCGTCACTCGGCTGCAGCTACACAGGCCTCCTTGCTGGTCCTCAAATACACCAGGCAGTCTTCTGCCACAGGACCTTTGCACTCACTGTTCCTTCTGCCTGGAATACCTTTCCCCCAGGTCTCCACAGGCTAACTCCCTATCTCCTTTGACCCGGGTCTCCGCAGGACTGACTCCCTTTTCTCCTTTGAGTTTTCTTCACATGTCAGGTAAGTGGGCTTCCCTGACCACCCTGTTTAAAATTTCGCCTCTCTCCCACTGACACCCCCTTCTCATAGCTATTTTTCTCCTTATCATAGCATTTATTCTTCATGTTTGCCTGACTCACCCACAAGGACACAATCACCTTGAAGACAGGAAGCGTGTTTTCTCCACTCCTGTAGCCCCAGTGCCTAGAGGAGTACCTGGCACATAGTAGGTGCTCAATAAATATTGGTTGAATGAATAAGCGAATGGCCAGCAGCTGCCCCTACCTTCTCTTTTCTGGCCGTGCCTGTCAACTCTTTTTCTGTTCCCACGAATCCAACTCTAGTGGTGTCCACCTGTCTGGATGGACAATTGCAAGAAAACAGCCCACCAATGAGAGACACTTCCCTTACCTTCATTTCTTTGCTCACAAGTAAGGCTGCAAAGAACGTCCTTGTACAGTATCCTTGCCTGCTCGTGGCTCTCAGGTTCAATTCCTGACAGTGGAACATTTGGGCCAAGAGTTTATGTGCATTTTAAATATTGATCATTAATATCTAATTTTTCCTCCTAAAGGTTGCAGCAACTAATGCTTCCACTAACGGTGCGTGAGTGCCCCTCACCCCGCGCTCACCAACATTGGTATCTGCCACTTGACAGGGGAAGTGGTATCATGGTATAATTTGCGCTTCCTTAGTAAGAAGTGAGCTTCTTTTCAGTCACGCTGCTTTTTGCTGAGGTTCTGAGCCTGTCCTTCTCAGAGATAAGTGGACATCTTCTAACAAACTCTCTGTGGGTCCCTCAGTTACCCCACCACTGGATCAGGCAGAGTTGAGACCTATGGGGCACAGAACCTGTGGAATACCCACAACACTGCATACATTTAATTCTCAACTGGTGACTGTTTTATTAGCCCCCTCCTGCCTCACAGACCAGTGATGTCTCCTTAGTGTTAATCATTTCTGAGGTACCACCTTTCCAACATCTTCTAGTCATAGAAATAGGATATTTGATCTTGTTTCCTTTAATTGTAGACCATTAGCAGTGTTAGATACCTAAGGTTCTAAGAAGAGTTCTAGAAGGAAAACTTGAAAGCTGTGGAAGGTCTAGCCTGACTATAACTTGTCCCAGTTCAAATAATCCACCTACAGGCTTAGAGTTTAAGAACAGCTGGTCTTACAGTGCTGTATGTCAATTATAGCTCAAAAAAAGTGGAAAGAAAAAAATATATATGTTTTTAAAAAAGCAGATGGTCTGAATGGATCACACCCCACCTAGCTCCTTCCACCCCTACTCCTGACTACCGGAGCACCCGCTCCTTAGCGAGCAGGGTGTGTCCCCAACAGAAAGAAAGGAGGAGGAGAAGAAAGAGAGAGGAGAGCAAGGGAGATGGCGTATCTGTAAGAAAAGTCAGTATATTTATGGTTTGCTTTATAAAAGTTACTATAATACAATGGTACATAGTATTGAATTCACAAAAATATGAACAAATATTTACAGCAAGACACACCCACAACGGAAACACTTCTCTTCAAAACAAGTTACGTACGATGAGAGTCTATATGCACAAACATCCCTAAAACTTATGGGTTCTCTTCTTTGCTGGAGGAGGGAGGCGGGGGGGGGGCAGGGACAAGAAAAAGAAAAAGCAGAAACCCCCAATTCTTCAAAAGCAGAGGTTTGTTCAATGAAAATGAAGGCATTGAAAGAAAAATGAGTTGATACATTTCTGGCTATTGCAAGCCATTTCAGGGGTGGGACGGGGGTTCCTGGGGACAGGGAGGGTCCAGGCCCTTGCTCGCCCTTAGGGAAGGCTGGTTGGGCAAGGTGAGGCCAGGGTGAGGGGTGAGGCAGGACCCTGGACCCTGGTTTCCTCACATTCCCCCCGCCCCACTTCTTTTACGGGAGGAGGGGACAGACTGAAGACAGCCCCTTGGGGGCTGCAGAAGTAACTTAAATCGGCCGTCTCTACAAACTACACATTTCCTCATGTGAAAAATAAATATTTCCTCAGTTGCACAATGAGGCAGAAAACCGCAAAAGGAAGAGAAGTTTGCCGCTGTGCCCAGGTCCCCCTCCATGTCTTAATGCCACCGATTTCATGGACCTTGAAACCGGTGGGTATAGTCTCAAACAGAGAGGGCATGGGGTAAAGAAACTGAAAAAAAAAAAAAAAAAAGAAAAACACAACAAAACCATCAACGACAAAAAAAAAAAAAGAGAAAAATAACAATTCTTTGTACAGAATTTACATGATAACAAGCTTGACACAAGCTGAGATACCAGAGGCTCCGGGCCTGCCCCGCCGGGAGCTCTCCCGTCTTGGTGAGGATGACTTCTGGTCACAACAGTCACTTTCCATAAATTATTTACATGCCTGCTTTGCTTCCTGGGGTGCGGGGGACTTGCTTGCTTGTGTGTGTGTGTGTGTGTGTGTGTGTGTGTGTGTGTGTGTGTGTGTGTGTGTGTGTGTGTGTGTGTGTGTGTGTGTGGTTTTTTGGAAGTACAAAGAAATAAGCAAAAAAGTCTTCCCACATGTTTCTACAAGAAACAATGTTCCCGAAAAAAAGTCCTTTATGGCAGCCTATGTACAGAAATCTGTTCTGAACTTCAAAAACGTATTTTTTTTCCCCTTCGCTTTGATTTTATACACGCACAAGAAAAAAAAAAAATTCATGGAAAGGAACTCTAAAGAAGATGATGCCAAGGGTTAAAAAGAAACCAAAAACCTGTCAGACGTAGATCTGAGTTTTTAAATCTTTTCCAAGATTTTCCTTTCTCTGGGAGAAATAAATCTTCTCACTCTGAAAATAAATATGCTCTTGACTTCTTGGGGCGAGGGGCTTGCTGGCAGGGTGAGTCAGGCTATGGGCTTGGGGCGAGCAGGTGAAGCTTATAAGCAAACAAAACTACGCCACACGCATTCGGTCAGACACCCGTAGTGGCAGTGGCGGGACTTGGACTGCCTGCCCTGGTGGGAGGTGCTTCTCTCCCCTGGGGGTGAAGGTGAGGGCAGGAGAGGGTAAGTAAACACAACCTTTCCAGCGCCCCCCCCCCCAGCCCCGCTCCCCCCCGCTGGCATTCGAATGAGAAAGTAAACACTGAACCCAAGATTTGGGGGTGGAGGGGTGTGGGGTGGCAGGGAGAGCCCCGAGGGGAAATTCCTGCCTGGGACCAGCTTTGCTCCACCAGGGTCTGCTGCGGGAGCGGGAGCGGGGAAGGCACCCCTAGGCTCCTGGGGAAGGAACAGACTGGAGGGGGGTCGGAAAGAGGTGGGGGTCTTCTCACTGAGTCCACCGGCAGAGAGGGGGCCTTCCGTAGTGTTCTGAGGTCAAAGCCGCCTGGCCCGACCCCCCTCCTCTGCAGCACCTGGCCCGGCGCCCGGGCCCGGAGGGTTCCAGAACGTGGGCCGACACACCATCAAACCACGCCGGGGTCCCCGCTCTCTGATTCTGCCTTCACATTTCAACGGTTAAAGCGTCTTTTCTTATGAAGAGGAAGAAAAGAATGAGAAGACGAAAACAACGTAGCAGCATTCATGGGAAGAGGCTGACGACGGGGAAGGGAAGGCGGGACAGAGAAGACAGAGAGAAAGAGGTGGAGGAAGGGGAGACGGCCAGGGAGGTAGGGGGGTGGGGGGAGACATTTACACCGGAAACCAAAGTCCCGAAAGGAGCATTTCTTTAAAAAAATGAAAGAGACATGGGCTGAGAGACAGAGAAGCCCTTTCCCACTGAGGGGCCGGAGCTGCGGTGGGTCCTGGGGGTAGTGTTGGGGGCGCCAGGCCCTGGCACGGCTGCTGGGTAGAGGGACAGCACCTGAAATGGGGGTGGGAGGTGGGGTTTGGCCCCGGGGCCAGGGGTCCACGCTCGGGCGCCGGGGGCGGCTGACATCCCCAGGCACCGGGCCTAGTTGAGGGTCCCCCGGCAGTTCTCGGAGCCGCAGAGGCAGGGGATCTTGACGTCCTCGATGGGGAACTTGTAGTCGTAGGTGATCTCCTCGTTGACGTTGATGTGCTGCTTCGAGTAGATGACGATCTTCTTCTGCGACTCCACGGTGATGACCTTGGCGTAGCAGTTGGGCTGTGGGTGGGATGTGGGGGGGAGGGTGAGCCGACCCACCTGGGACCCCACCCGGGCCCTCCCTGACCGCAGTCCCCCAAACCCAACCGAGCCCCTGCTCAAGGCCTGATGTACTGGCCCCACGACCCCACTGCCCACTGGCCACCTGCCCTAGGCCTCGGCTTCCCCATCTGGCGGACCAGGCCCCCCTGTCTCTGATATTAAATAAGAATCATGATTGTAATAATAACAAATTTCGCAGGGAAATATTCAATTTCCTTTTATACCGCCGGTGATCCCCAAATTTATGTTTCTAGCCCAGGCCCTACTTCTGAGCTTTAGAGAAGGGGTCAGCAAACTCCGGCCCCCACCCCAGCTGCCTGTTCTTGAAAATAAAGTTTTATTGGCACACGGCCACGCTCATTCATTACATATTGCCTATGGCTACCTTTGTTACAATGGCAGTTAAGTAGTTGCTATGAGATGGTCTGGGCCACACAGCCAAAAATACTTACTACCTGGCCCTTTACAGAAAAGGTTTGCCTGCCCGCACTCCAGGCCCCCAGATCCAACTAGCTGCTTGATATCCACCTTTGGCAGCTCAAGGAGACAACTTGGAGTCAGTAAACTCAAACCTAGGGAGTGGCCATTCCATGCACCCGGTCCCCCAAGCATCTGCCCCCCGCCTCCCCTCCAGCAGTACTGGATCCAGCCCACCACGCCCAGCGGCTTCTGCCTCAAAGGGCCTCTTGATACTGTCATCACTTGCCTGGACTGCGGCGGCTCCCGCTGCCTCTCTGAACTCGGAATAACTCCTGACCCAGCTGCCAGGGAAATCTTTCCAAAGGGACAGCAAATCCTGTCACCCCAGGGCAATAGCCGGCCTCGGCTTTTGGAGAAAGTTCTCAGCTCTGCTTACATGGCTGAGTGACCCAGCCACCACCAACCCCGGCAACCTCATCCTCTCACCCTGCCCTCTGCCCCCTACCTCATCCCACTGCCCCTCAAACAGGTGTTCTCCCTCCCTGCCCCAGGCCTCACCTCACTCACTACCGCACCCGGGTAATTCCCTCTTATCCCTCAGCTCTCACGGGAGACGCACAGCGAAGTCCCTACAGGCCCCAGGGTATGATCAAGTCACAGTCGTGTAAGCTGGCACGTACTGAGCGCCCGCTGTATCTGCACAGAAGGCCTGCCCTCAGTAACCCGCTTGGTCCTCCCAACAACCTACGAGGAGGGATTGTTATCATCCCAGTTTTACAGATTAGGAAACCGAAGCACCAAGACATGAAGTAACCTGCCTACGGTCGCTCACTAAGTAGCAATGCCAAGACTTGAACCCACAGCCAGGGGTACCTGTCCTCCATTTGAAGCTCCCTGTGCTTATCTTCACGAGAGGACCACCCTTGTTATCAACGCCCACCTCCACACCCAGACCCGTGCCATGTCAGCCGTCAGTAGCCGAGTGTGACTCTTTAAGTTAATTTAAATTAAACACTCAGTTTTTTAGCCACACTGGCCACGTTTCAAGCGCTCAACACCACACGTGTATATCAGTGGACAGCAAGGACGCAGAGCACTTCTGGCACTGTAGCAAGTTCTACTGGCCAGCACTGCCCCCGAGGCATGGAGAACGCCCAGCACGGAGAAGGAGCTCCGTGATTACCAGCTGTACGGACCACGTCATGAGCACCTCTGCTCTCGTTACGCGCATTTTACAGGTGAGAAGACTGAAGCTCAGAGGAGAACGGCTCCTCGGATAAGGCCTCACACCTCCACCTCCCTCCCTGCTATCCTCGTGGGCCCCGAGCTCGGGAAGGAGGCCGCGCCGGTTCCTGTGCCCTCGGGTTCCGGGTCCTCCTGGCACAGCAGCAGGGGCGGCGGCCCCGAGCCGGGCACTCACGTTGCAGCTGTGGTTGATGAAACGCGCGAAGTTGCCGCACTTGGTGGCGTCGATGATGGTGTCGTGGTCCACCCGGAACATGTAGCTGCTACCGATGCCCTCGTCCTCGTAACGTTTCTCCCGCATGTCCGCAATCACCTGGCCAGGAAGAGGCCTCAGTCTGGGCGGGGCTGGCCGCGGCCCCACCCCGACACCTGTCCTGGCCGGCAGCGCTTACCTGGCGGATGTTCTGGCCCACGTACTCGATCACCATCTCGTCGGCCGCGATGGGCTCCATGGCGAACAGGCCCCAGTCGTGAATGTGACTCTTGCAGAATTTGAGCTTTTTCTTCCGGAACTAGGGGAGGGAAGGGGATGGGGGTGAGAGCCCTGGTCCCAGATTCTGTGGCCGCCCCGGCCGCCCCAGGTGGGGCCCAGCCTCACCTTGAGCTGGTTGAACTTGAGCAGGTCACTGTCACAGCTGCCAGTGAAGGAGGACAACAGGCGGCGCTGCTCGGAACGCCGCTCCGAGCCAGCCCGTGTGGAGGCGTGAGGCTGCGCTGGGATGCTCATGCCCTGTGAGGATGGGTACAAGGACGGGGACGGCGGGTGACAGATCAGAGAGGGGTGCGGCCGCCTGGGGGAGCTGGCCGCAGGGTACCTGTGTCCCCGTCCCATCCTTGGCAACCCCACCGTAAGCTCTGTGGCCCTAGCTTCCCAGCTTCCTTGCTCTGGGCGTCCTGTCCTAATAGCCACCTCTCCTCTACTGGGTCCTTCCCGTCAGAATCTGAACGTGCTCAAGTTCCTCTAATCTTAAACATGACGACGCAGCGTTCTCTTCACTCTTGCCATCTTTTCCCTTCTCAGCTAGATTTGAAAGCATCTCCGCTTTTTGGACAGAGATGGGGGGTGTCTATCTACCTAACGCCCCGTGGCTTCATTCTAAATCACGGCTCTTCCTAACACCCTCACATCCCTTCCCTCTCTTGGCCTCCCTCTTCCTCTGTCCCAACCATTGACACCTGGAGCTTCACTCCCCTCCAGATGTTCTCCCCGGGTCGGCTCACCCCTGCTGTGGCCTTTGGTTAACATTTCCATCCTCATGATGCCTAAATTTAGGTCCCCAGACCAGACGTCCCTCTCCCAAGCTCTCTACTGTACCCATATATCTAACTGTCTGCCAGACCTCACGACCTGGATGTTCCACAAACCCCAAAACTCAAACCATCCCAAAGTGGGGGTCCCACCTTCCTTCTCACCTCAGTGCTTGGCATCCAGCTACGCAGTCCCCAAAGCCGGACCCAGCAGCGTCCCACCCCATTCTGCCTCCTGTAACCAGTCAGGCCCCCAGTCCCATCCATTTGACTTTCTAATGTTCAAATATTCCTGAGAGTCTTTCAAATGCATCCACTTTTTCCCACACGGCCCCCCATGTCCAACCTACCCGATTTATTTCCTTAAAGAAGAATGAAGGAAACTTCTGGAAATGCAACTCAACTCTGTTTGTATCCGTGATTAAAACCCTTCGGAGGCTCTCCCCTGCCCGCCCCTCACCTCACCTCTCACACTTGAGCACCCAGGGGAGTAGCGCCCTCCGTGCTCCGTGCACCAGCCCCTCTGGCTCCACAACCGCTCCCAGCGCCTGACACCCCCTCCAGGAGGGCCCCCACCCTCTGCCCAGCCCGGGAGGCTCCGGGGTGTCCAGGCACCTGATGGCCGTACCTGGGTGTCCGTGGGGGGCTCATCGGTGCTGGCGCGGCTGCTGTTGAGGTATCTGAGCTTGTCCTTCTTGTCGATGGTGTAGAAGCCCTCGCTGCGGGCACAGCCTGTCACGTGCTCCCGGATGCCGTCGTCCCGTTTCTTCTTCTTAGCTGAAGAGAGGCTGGTGGGTGGGTGTGGGTCAAGGGCCACATGGACATTCTCGGAGAGCCCCTCCCAGTCCTGCTGGAGACCCGCCCTCCCGGGCCTGGCCTCTCCACCCTCAGACCCATCTGCAGGAGGCCAACGACGCCCAGCTCCACTGCCCACACCTACACCACTTCCCTGCACCTGCCCACTGGCCAACTCCACCGTGGTCGGAACTCTGACAGGTACCCAGCTGCATGGCCTTGGGTGTGTTTCTTTTTCCACCTTCTGCCTCAGTTTCCCCATATGCAAATTGGGGTAATTACGATGCCCCGTGGAATGACTACAGATGCTTAGGCTGCTTAGCAGAGTTCCTGACACAGAGTATATGCTCAATAAACTCATTTGGTACAACAGGGATAAAGGCAGCGCCAACTTCATACGGTTGTGGTTAACAACCGACTGTGGTGTGGCATCATGGCTGAGAACCCAGATTCTGGAGCCAGATTTGCCTGGGTTCAAATCTCTACTCTGCTACTTCATAGCTGTGTGACTTTGGGCAGGTAACTTAACCTCTCTGAGCCTCAGTTTCTTCGGATGTAAAATGGGAATAATAGCAGCCCCTACCTCACTAGGCTGTTGGGAAGATTAAATTAGGCGATGAGGGGGGGCCAGGGAGAGTGAGCCTTCTGTCAGCCCCTGCTTCTGTCACATTGTACAATCACATTGTTACATTTAGCCCCGAGACCTGCCAATTCTGGCACAGAGGGCAGTGTTTAAACGTGCCAGTGATTACTCTGTACAGAGCCTGGCACGGTGCCAGCATAGACACTGCTCCATAAGTGTCAGTGACGTGCGCTATCCCGGGAGGTGCGGCCCCCCACCCTGCCTGGCAGGATATAGGGATGGTAGACCCAGAGCGTGTCATTGAGCCAGTCCATGCCGTTGTCCTGCTGCAGCAGACGCTCGTAGGTGACACACAGGAAGCGGATGTCCTCCTCATCGATGCCGCCATTCCAGATGTCATACAGGATGGTCATCTCCTCAAACTCCGAGCGGGGCCGAAAGAGGGGCTGCGGCGGCGAGAGCTCGGGGGAGGCTGAGGCCACTAGGTCCTCGTGGCGCTTCTTCGGTGGCCGGCGCCAGGGCCCCCGCACCTTGGCCAGGTCCATGAACTCCTCGGTGACCTCGTCGCGCCCACGGGGACCCGGAGGGATGGCCTCGGAGGGCCACTGGTTCTCTAGCTCCTTAAAGGGCAGCTTGGTGGGCTCAACAGGTGGTGGAGGCGGGGGCGGAGGAGGCTGGGGGGGCAAGGGTGGGGGGGGAGCCGGGATCCCCGCGTTCCGGAAGTCCAGGGTCACGGTCCGGGGGTCGTGGGTGCTGGGGAAGACAGGGGTCTGTGGCTGGCCTGGCAGAAGCAGGAGGTCCCTGCCCAGGGGGGCCCCTCCTGGCGGCCGGACCAAGGGCCCATCCAAGGAGAGCACAGCCGGCGGGGATCGCCGGGGCCGGCCCGGCTTCCTCTTGATGGGTGGTGGGCAGGGGGCCAGCGGAGCAGGCAGCAGGGGTGGCAGCTGGGTGGGGGCCCGAGTCTGGGCCCGCAGGACGGGTACGGGCAATGCCAAGGGCAGGGGCAAGGGCAAGGGCAGAGGGAGCGGCAGGCCTGTCTCCAGGAGCACAGGGGAGGCCAGGGGGCCAGACCGGTCATCACGCCGGCCAGCTGGGAGGGGACAGACAGGCAGCAGTAGGGGCCCACCAGGCTCGGGGAAGGTGGGTGTGAAGCTGAAGTCCCGGCCAGGTGTCCTCGGGAGGCCCCCGCTGCTCAAGCCGGGGGATGGGGATGGGTAGGAGAAGGGGCTGCCTGGCAGCTGCGGGGAGCTCAGGGGCAGGCCGCTGCTGCCCCCTGACGGCAGGGGCTCCCCGCTCGGTGTGGCCGGCACTGCCTCTGCGCTCTGCGACTTGGCCAAGCTGCCACAGAGGCCTGGAGTACGCGGGGGCTGGTCCTCATGGGGAGGCTCCAGAGGGACTGGTGGGAGTGGGAGGTCTGGGGTCTCGGGCTCTGGTGGTGGGCTGGGTGGCCGGGGTGGTCGAGGGGGCGGCAACGGTGGCTGCAGGGGTAAGGAGAGCAGCGCCGGGGGCTCAGGCTCCACTTCCAGGTTGTTCTCTGCAGAGAGGTGGGCAAAAGCCAGACCTTTATTATTATTTGATTCAGATGTCCCTCAGCGCCCTACTTATGCTGCCCTACTATGCACTTGACACGTCTCTGGGTATGCACTCATACCCTCTGGGTCCCTAGGGGTTCTGTGAGTATACAGGCTGTCCTTCTCCAGCTAAGCCACTCAAGGACTGCTCAGCACCCGGCCCAGTGTCAGGCACACAGTAGGTGTCTGATAAATGCTGGTGGGAGTAAATCAAAGATGCAGGAGACATGGTTGTAGCCCTTGACACTGTCTTTAGAACGGTGTTCCTGTGAACAGGGAACATTCCATGGACCAAGAAAATGAGGTCTATCAAATACAATCCAACAAGTCTCTTTGCTGCAGGACTTGTCAGAGCCTTTAAGGTTTTCTCCTAGCATTTATCTCTACTGTCATAGAATACATTTTCTAACTTATCTGCTGTCATCCATCAACCTGCCCCAGAGTGTAAGCCCCAGGTATTTTTGTCTGTATGGTCCACTGTTGTATTATCAGTTCCTAAAACAGTACTGGGGACGACAATAGAGGCTCAATTAATATGTTTAACAATATTCAAAGACCTGTGGTTCTATAGCCAAATAACACAGAATTAAACAAAATACAATGGGTTTCTTTCCTCAAGGACTATTACAGGCACAAACTAACCACACGTGGCTATGTAAGTTTATACTAATGAAAATGAGACAACATCACAAATTCTGTTCCACAGTGGCACTCTCCACCTTTCAAGTGCTCTTAGCAACACTGTGTCTAGTGGCTACAGTACTGGACAGGACAGAGAGAGAACGTTTCTATCACTGCAGAAAGTTCTATCGGACAGCACGTTTCTATCACTGCAGAAAGTTCCATTGGACGGCGTTGTTAGAGCCTTTAACATGCTTTGTGCAGCTCCGCCAAGATGGTGGAGGGGGCAGTGTCCATGGCCCCTCTCAACTGGCCCAGCACCCCGAGGCCTTCTCTGCTGCTTTCTGTCACTGAAATGACCGTACGCACCCGCACCCACACCCCCTCTTTTGGGAGCATCTCATGGGACTAATTAATGGTCCAAGGACTGAACCCCAGGGAGATACTGACAGGAGTGGTGACAGCAGCAGGCCCCTCTGGGACCTAACAGGTGCCAGGCTCCGTGCTGGCACGTCATGAGTCATCTCACTCCATCCTCCCGTATGACCTCATAGCGGAAGCACAACCCACGGATCCCATTTTACAGATGAGGAAACTGACTCGTTAAGGTTAAGTGATTAGCATAAAGGAGCCTGGGCTCATTCTCATGGTGAGGACACCCTGCTTCCATGCCCACCGCCCTCCCAGGGGCTGCAAGTGTTACCTGGGGTGGGCTCCGGGGATGGCAGGGGCCGGGCCTCCATCTCTCCAGCAGGGGGCTCTGGAGACAGCAACCTGGCCCCTTCCTGGTTCAGGCCTGGCTCGTCGGGGGGCTCCTTGCAGCCAGCCGGCTCGACACCCACAGGCAAGGGGGGCTCTTCCAGCATCGGGGTCCGAGCCTCGGAGGCTTCGTCCTCAGCCTCGACGTCCACCTCCTCTTCTGGGACCAGTGACTCCGTCGCGGATGCTCCTGTGGCCACGTCCTCAAAGTCCTCGTCAGGAGCAGCGGGAGCCATGCTTTCATCGGCAGCTGCCTCCTCCCCTTCCTCCTCATCTTCCTCCTCCTCCCCCGCTGCCAGCTCTTCTTCATCTTCTGAGGGTGATGAGGAGGACTCGGAGCTTGATTCGAAGTCAGAAGACTCAGAACTCTCACTGGAGGACTCAGCTCCAGCCTTGGAGGTGGCGATGCTCACTGTCTCCTCTGGGCGGGGGACACAGGCAGGGGCCCTGTCATTATCTGCTGTGCTCCAGCCAGGTACTTCGCCAAAGGTCTCACAACTGGCAGCGCTGGGCTGAACATGGCCCTCAGGTATGTGGGGGCGTGTGTGTGTGTGTGTGTGTGTGTGTGTGTGTCTCGGTACTAACTAGTCATCACATTTTTTTTAACTGAGGTGAAATCCACATAACATAAAACTAACCATCTTAAAGTAAACAATACAGTGGTATTTAGTACATGCACAATGTAGACAACTAGCACTTGTCTAGAAGAAGCCTGTTCCCTTTAGCTATCACCCGTCTATCCACCATCCCCTAACCCCAGCAACCACTAGTCTGCTTTCTGTCTCTATGGATTGACCCGTTCTGGATACTTCATGAAAAAGAAATTATAGGGCATGCCCTGTTTGTGTTTTACTGAGTTCACACTTCAAAGTCAAGAAATTTGCCCCCAAAGTATTGCTGACTACTGCACGGGCTCTGCCCTCTGCAGAGGGACCCCGGGCTGGGCCAGGAGCCCCGCTCACCTCCATCTGAGTCCGCTTCTTCCTTCTCACTCGTCTCCGACAGGGCTGCGTCCTCGTCGTCATTCTCAGACTCATCCCTGTCTTCGCTGTCTTCATCGTCGTCATCCTGGGGGAGGGGGATGGAGGAAAGGTGGGCCGAAGGGCCCCCTCCCCTGGCCCAGCACCCCAGGCCTCCCCAGCCTGAACAGTACCTTATCTGACATGGATGAGGTCGAGGAGGAGGAGATCTGGCTCCTGGGGCCTTCCTCCTCCTCCTCCTCTTCCTCCCCCTCCTCTTCCTCCTCCGTGCTTTCTCGCTCCTCCTTGTCGGAGGCTGAGGAGGAGGGTGAGGTTGTCGAGGACCCCGAGGATGAGGACGCCGACGAGGACGAGGACGCTGACAGCGACTCCTTCTCGTCCTCCTCCCCGCCACTGTCCAGCTCCAGGGGCCGGGCCGGCCGCCGCCGCACACCCACGCCCTTGGGGTCCCGCTTGGCGAGCTCACAGGGGGCATCCGCCATGTCGCGGTCCCGCTCCCGCTCAGACTCTGTGGGGAGGGAGGGCTGTCAGAGCGGGGCCAGGGGCGCAGTGGAGGAGGAGATCCCAGCACCCGGCGAGGGGAGGGGCGCAAACCTTCATCCTCCTCATCCACGGAGGCTGAGGGTCGCAACCGCTTCTGGTCGCCGGACGAGGCAGTGTCCGGCGGCTCTTTCCTCTTGACCTTGAAGGAGGGCAGGCGGATGGCCCCGCGCAGCCCAATGCTCAGGCCCAGGCCCTCGTAGCCCAGGCCCTCGCCCTTGCCCCACGACTCCAGCAGGCAGGAGGCGATGCGGTCCTTGGGCTTCGGCCTGTCCTCGTCCTTGTGCTCACCAGACTTCACCGGGGTCAGCGAGGCCTGGGGTGCAAGAGAGGAGGGGGAGGTCACCATGGTTACGGCGCTGCCACCAGCCCTGTCCCCTGAGCAGCCTGCCATCCTCTCAACAGTGACAGCCACATGGTAACCGGGCACTTCCTTTCCTGGAACCTACCTCATTTTGTGCTGACTACTCAGGACGCCCCCAGGGCCCCACTCTGCCTCCCTGACCCTCGGCTTCCTCACCTGCAAAGCAGCTACTACGGCTGCCCGCATCGGAGCAGGGGCTCTCGCACTTTGGAGGTTGGAATCCAAAAGAAACGCGTTGTAAGTAGATGACACCTGTGTCATCGACACACCGGTTTCACAAAGTAACACTCACACTACCCTGCTTTGGGGGTCTGGGTGGCGGTGTTGCCAGTACCGTGCCTGGGGAGGAGAGAGGCTGCCTGGCCGGGTCTCTGCCTCCGGCCCGCCCGCCCCCCTGCAGGGCTGCGCCGCCCACCCACCTTGGCCATCCTCTCCTTCTTGTCCCACCACTCGTCGAAGGCCCGGAAGGCCACCACCTCCACCATCTTGCGGTTCAGGTCCCGCTTCATGATGGCCTTGAGCTCCTTGAGCACGACCAGCAGGACGCCGTCCACCGTGGCCTTGTGCGGGTCCTCCTGGCGTGGCACGTAGCCTGGTGGCGGCACTGACGGGTCAAACTTGGGCAGGGGTGGCCAGGGCTGCCCGCGGCCGGGGCCAGTGCTGCTCAGGGAGAAGGGGCCCCGGTAGGGCGGCAGGTTGACGAACTGCAGCCCAGCGGAGGCGGCTGCGGCCGCGGCGGCCATGAAGGGCGGGTAGGGGCAAGCGCCCTGGCCCGTCATCAGGCGGCTCAGCATTTGCGTCTGCATCTGGAAGGACATGGGCATGCCGCCCCACTGGCCGCCCAGCACATGGCTCATGTCCACCTGCATCACGGGAAACAGCCCCGGCGGGAAGGGCGGCAGCGGCGGCAGAATGGGCGGGGGTGGGACACCGGGTGGCGCTGGCAGCGGTGGCGGGGGCACTGTCACAGCGGGGTGGGCTGGGGGCGGTGGGGGCGGGGGCGGGGGCAGAGGAGGGGGCATGGGGAAGCCGGGCTGGGGCGGGGGAGGCGGTGGGGGCGGGGGCAGTGGTGGGAAGCCAGGGGGCGGGGGCAACGGCAAGGTCGGGGCCAGCACGGAGGGAGCTGCCACAGCCCCCGTCCCGGGGGTCACCACCATGGGCTTGGGGCAGTCAGCGCTGGTGATGGGGGCCGAGGGCATCTCGTCATCTGAGATCTCCATGTCCTCCCCCGAGGACTGCTGCCCCTGCAGGGAGAGCAAGGAGAGAGAGGTGAGGGTGAGCCCGGGCGGCCCAGCAGGCTCCCAGATCCCCCTGCTGAACACCGGAAGGTCAGAGAAGAAGCCTTCTGCAAGACTAGCGAGCAACGTGGCTTCCGAAGTTCTGATCCTGGTCCCCTCCCTTCCCAGCCACGTGGCCTCGAGCAAGTCGTTTAATCTCTCTAAGCCTCAGTCTCCCCATCTGCATGATGAGCACCATAGTACCTGCCTCACGGGGTTATCATGCAGATTCACTCATTCATTCATTCAACAAACATTTGCTCAGCACCTGCTGTGTAGCAGGCACTGTTCCAGGTGCTGGGAACACAGTGATGAACAAGACAGACGAAATTCTTGCTCTCTTGGAGCTGAACTTCTGGAGGGACAAGGCAAAGGATAACCAGGAAGAATGTGAAATATATAGTCCTTCATGGAGAAAAAGCAAGCCGGGAAGGGGAGTGAGGCGTCAAGAGGGAAAAAGATTCTGTTTCAATTTGAGATACTCTGTTTCAATTTGCATTCAGAGAAGATAATACTAATAGTTAAAACTTCTGTAGCCTTTTCTATGTTTCAATTTGCATTCAGAGAAGATAATACTAATAGTTAAAACTTCTGTAGCCTTTTCTATGTTTCAATTTGCATTCAGAGAAGATAATACTAATAGTTAAAACTTCTGTAGCCTTTTCTACGGGCCAGGCACCTTTCTAAGCACTTTACATACATTAACTCAGTTAATCCTCAGAACAACCCTGTAAAGGAGGTCTGTTATCACCAGTTTTAGTGATGAGGAAGTTGGAACACTGAGAACTTAAGTAACTTGCCCAGGCCACACAACCACTAAGAGATGGAGCCCGGGTTTGAACCAGGAAGTGGCTCACTGGCCTTTGTTCCCAGTTGGCCTGTAGTCTTCACTGTGGCAGAGAGGGCCTGGCAGAGAAGGTGACACGAGCAGGGGGGGCGTTTTAGCAGTAGTAAGAGTGCGCGAATAGGAGGTATGTCTTTACATTTTTCCTTAGTTACTCTTTTCATATAGTCTTAGTATGGGCCGCGGTGGGGCTGAGTGTTGTCAGCACATAATATCTCGTATTTCTCATGTGCACCCTAACCTCACAAGGTAGGGCTCTAGTCCAGTCCCTTTTGACAGGTGAGGAAACACACTCAGAGAGCTATACATAAATCACTGGCCCAAGAGGCACAGCCAGTCAGAAAGAGGGCTGGGATGCAAGCGCAGGGTGCCTGCGGAGTGAGGCGTCAGGGGGCTGCTGTAGGAATCCAGGACCCTGGCACCAGGTGAACGGGAGGAGTCGAGCATGACCTGGCTGTGAAACGGGAAGGGGCCTCTTTTCATTCAGACATGGGGCTTTGGGGAGCTGGATGCACATGCCTGGAACTGGAGGGGGGCATGGGGTCCACAAGGTAGAGGTGGAGCAAGAAGGCAAAGCAGGGGTGGGGAGAGGAGGGATGGGCTACCCCCAGGCTCTTGTGTCAGGACCCGACGTGAGAAGGGGGCTCAGGCCCTGCCCTGGATGAACATGGCTGGGAAGACAGAGCCTTTGTAGGTTACCAGGGACAGGGAGTGCATTTGAAGGCTGAGGGGGCAGGGTCTGTGCAGGCTGTAAGGTCAGAGGTCGGATGTACAGGTGAGGGAGGCTTCAAAGGGAAATGGGGGGCGGGGGAGAGAGAAGAGGAAAACCAAACCTAAGGCAGCAGAAGAAAGCTCTTGCTTTTGCTCTGTCCCCTCTACAGACACACACACTCTGCCTCTCAGGGTCCCACGCACATGCTGAGGGAGGCAGTGGCAGGCTCAGGCGGATACCCAGGGACAGCGCCAGATCAGTCCTGGACAGCGCCCAGCACGGCAGGCTGCAGCACGCATAGGGTTAACGCCGGCACCGGCCGCCAGCCAATCACAAGGAGACCCGGATCCAGCCCGGCCCGCGGCCCTGCCCCTCCCTCCGCCCCTCCCGCGTCCGCGTCCGGGGGCGAGAACCGGCGGGAACTGGTGGCTGAGTGTTCGGCCTCAGCTCGAGCCGTGCCTGGCTGGAGGTTCCCATGCAGCACCTCATTCAAGCCGAGATTAGTGTGAGGCAGCTACTCTCACTATCCCATTTCACAGATGACGAAACTGAGACTCAGACAGGGAAAGTAACTTCCCTAAGGCCACATGACCAGTAAGTGACAGAGGTGGGGCTCAAGACTTAAGGACTGGAGCCGGAACTTTTAACCATCAGCTTCTGTGAAGAAAGGGAGTGTCCCCCTGTGCTGCTCTCCCGTGTGGTCAGCCTAGGCTGGGATTCCCTCAGGTTCAGGCCGGAGGAACCCGGGAGCTGCTCTCCCGACTGTCAGCAGGGGGCTCCCGAGGGCCATCTTGGAGGTTATCAGTACTCCCGGGCTTCCCTGGGCTGATGTCCCGGGGCATCCCCGACCCCAGCTCTCTGGGCCTCAGTCTCCCCTTTCCTACAGTGACACCGTGGGAAAGCCCATTCCCTCTGGCTCCTCTGGGCTTCCCAGCCCTGGATCAGCCAGTGAGCATGGTTAAATAAACATCCCCTAACCTCAGGCAGGAGAGGGAGGGAAGAAGGGAGGATGGCAGCAGGGCCAGCAGCCCCCCACCTCTGCACACCTGTCAGCTCTCCCTGCCTGAACCCCTTAGCGCCAGAAACCACTTCCCCAGAACAGCCTGGAGGCCCCCAGGAGCCCCAGCCACCTGCAGTCCCCTCCCAGGCAAGCCAAGTTCCTCTCTGTTCCTCCCTGAGGCAGCCAAATCGGCCTAATCAAAGGACTTGGGGAGGAGGGACCCTCCTCCCTACCGCCCACAGGGGCACAGAGCTCTGTCTGAGCTCCTGGCTGCTCATGCCTGCCAGGCCCACAGGTTCCAAAGCAGGTCTCCAGGAGGGCCAGGGCAGGTGCCTGGACCAGGAGGGGGGAGGAGCAGAGCCAAGGAAGATGACCGAATCCTCCCCCAAGGGAATGTGGCATGCAGCAGCACCCACCCCGACCCTCAGGCTGCAGTGAGACCCCAGAGGAGGATCTCTGGGTGGGCAGAGGGTGGGAGGTAGTTAAGTTTGCCTGCTTCTGGCTGTGGCCCTCCCCCTGGGCTAGCCCTTAACTCCTTCAGTCCTGGAGGCAGGGGGAGAGGGAGAAGGAACATTTCAATGTCCTCCCTGCCCACCACGGTTTCCCATCTCTTCAGAGGGCACCAGGTTCTAGGAGACAGTGCTCCAGAGCTGCCACCTGACCTAGCTCAGCAGAACACTCTGGCTGATCCCTCTTCCCAAATCTGCCTGAGTGTCAGGACCAGTCCTGATCAGGTCCCAGCCACCCAACAGAGAAGGAGGCCCAAAGTCATCACCACAGTCCAACTCTCTGGGATCTCAGCAAACTCCAACCAAAGAAACTCAAGTCAGAATTTATCCCCAGAAAAAGGTCTTGACTTCCCATACCTAGTAAGGAGAGCAACAGATCTAGGTCATGTTTCCCTTTTCACCAAAGCTGCTAGGGAGCTCAGAGCAAACCAGCTGCTCAGTCACAGCCCCTGGTGCTTTTCGTATCCTCTTTTCATTCTCTTTTTATTTTTGATCTGTTATTTTAGCTGCCCTAGCCCTGCTGCTTCTGTGTCTTAGCTAGTTATCCTAAGGGGAGAATGTTTCAAGGAGGAAAGAGGGAGCCACAAGACAGACAAAACCAATCCCAGACAGAGATGGACAGACATCATGGTACCTCATCCATCTTCTCTGAGGTTGGGGTCCTGTCTCCAGCCAGGTCCAAGGCCACCTCAGTTGTCTGACCCAGAAGACCGGTAGGGTCTGGGGGGCCTGGCTCGGGTGGGGGCCGGGGCCCCAGGCCCAGGTCAAGCTCATCATCCTCATCCGAGTCGGGCAGTGGTGTGGGGCTGATGTCCTCCAAGCCGGTGCTGGATGGGCGTGAGGAGGGTGGTGTGGGGCCTCGAAAGCCAGGCTGAGAGTTAGCGCCAAAGGGGGCCAGTGGGGAGAGCTGGGAGGAGGAGGAGGAGATTGGGCTGCCCTCCATCTGCAGCTCGGTGTCTGAGTCCTGCTCCCGAAGGAAGGGCAGCTTGGTGCGCTGCTCCTTCAGCAGCATCTCGATCCGTGAGTCCAGGCTGTCGTGGGGCTTCTCCGGCCCTGCAGGCGACGACTCCAGCGTGGGCGTACCAGGACTGTCACAGGGCTCGGGACTCCAGCCGAAGGTCGGCCGGCCGCCCAGCTCCATGCTGTTGGCATCAGGGGGCGGGGGTCCAGGCGGCGTGCCTGGCTTCTCCTTCGTCAGGGGCTCAGTGGGCGGCAGGGGCGGGGGCACAGGTACTCTCCGGAACTCCCCACCGTCACGGGCCCCAAAGGGGGTTGCGGCAGCGGGCTCCTCGGGGGGCGGGGGGAAAGGGGGCACAGGAGTCTGATACGGAGAGAAAGCCGACTTGAATGGGACTCCAGAAGCGGAGGCTGCTTGGGTAGGCGGTGGAGTGTGGGCAAACGTGGCTGAATCCTGTGGCTGGGCCTTGAATGGAGGGCCACTGCTGCTGACTGCCCCAAATGGGAGGTCCACGGAGCCCCTGAAGGTGGCTGCGGCCCCTGCCACTGCAGTGACTGCAGAAGAGTTGTGGACATAATGATGCTCGTGGCGGCGGTTGTAGGCGTCCGTGAACTTGCTCTCGTGGCGCCGAGCCTTGAAGGTCGCTGTGGGGTCCTGGCTGAAGAGGTAGGAGGGCGTGGGCTGGCGGCTGGAGTAGCTGGAGTCCTGCGAGAAGGGGGTGCCCAGGCGCGGCGTGAGCGGTGTGCCCTGTCCGTAGGAGTTGGGCGTGTCCAAGCGGCAGCTGGAATAAGCAGTGTCCTGGGAGAAGGGTGTCCCACCACTGTTGGGGGTGACAGAGGATGAGCCAGAGCCACAGCCTGCAGACAGGCCACCATCTTTGAGGCGCTTCAGGGCATCTGACAGCTTGAGAGAGAGAGAGAGATAGGTCTGAGATCACTGGGGGGAAAAACGTGCAATAGAATGGGACTGTTTTCCCCTCTCACTCCAGCTACCAGGGAGCTCGGAGCCAAACTGGTCACTCTAGAACTGCAGCATAGTGAATGGAAGCGGCGGCGGGGGTGGGGGGGGAATGGGGGAGATTAAAGAGGAGTGTCTGGATGGTCCTCACCTTCTCTAATCTTGGGGTAGCCAATTATCCTCAGAGAACCTTGAGGGTTTTTCCTAATCCCTAAAGCAGAGTAAAGATAAGACCCTGACATCTTGGTTTGAACTGGGATTTCCGTCCTGCCCCAGGCTGTCAGATATCAAAGACCTTCCAGGTAGAGGTAGCAGACGATGGTCTTGGAAGTGAGGGGGTGGCCAAGGGCCTTGTCCCTCCAACCTCTTGATGTTTTAGGGTTTAAATAGTGTAACACGTAAAGTGCCTGATAAACAGCTGACCAGCAAGTAAGCAAAGACTCTTCACTCTGGAAAAGCTGTTCCAGAGGGTGGCTGGGTTGATGCTGGGGTAGGAGCTGGGATGAGAACCTCCCCATGAGATGGTGGTCCAGGTAAGGTCCTGGGAGGCAGTGGTTGGGGAAGGAATCCATCTTGCTCTGGAAGGAGGGACTTGAACTTGGCTTTCTGGGGGCAGGGGTAGAGGGGTGCAGGGGACACCAGACGCTAGGACCCTGGACACAGCAGTGTTTCAGCGTTAACGTGGAAAGCACGTGGACTCTGGATCTCTGGGATGGGAATCCCAGCGAGTGCAGGGAGAGGGCTGGGGGCCGTGCCAGAGGAGAGCTTTGGCAAACAGGGCTTTCAGACCCACTGCTGGAAGCCTTGGTGGGCATAGCCAGGCTCCTTTCCTGGTGTCTGACACCGGAGATGGTGAAGTGGGGTGGGGACCACATCAGGGAGCTGGTGATGGGGTGGGGAGGTGGGGGAAGGACTGACAGCCATAAACCCACCTGCAGGGTCTCATTCACGATTGGAGAGACAGCGTCCAGCTCGCCCACTGGGAGGGTTTGGGGTGTGTATCGGCCCGTGACCAACAGTTCGTAGAACCGCATGCGGGTTTCCCCTGGGGAAAAGGCAAGGGAGGGAGGACTCAGTGAGGCTCCAGGATGGGGCAGCCCGCACAGGTGGGCATCCTTGTGGGGCCCCTGTGCCTGGGACCCCAAGCCTAGGGAAGCTAAGTGACCCTGACCAAGTTCCCACTTCTCTCTCTTTGTACCTCACTCAGGAGTCCTATCTTTTCAATGAAGCTGCTAAACTGTATGATTTTTCTGATCCTGAGATTCAGAATTTAATGCCTCGTGGCACTGGGACTCCGCCAAATACAGAAATGCCAGCCCCAACACAAAGCCCCTTCCTGTCACCTGGGCCATGCCACCCAAAGAAAGAGGTAATCCCCATCCTCTCACCTTCCCACTTAACATCCAGGGCCTTGTAGCAAGTGAAGAGGAAACCCAGTGACACAGGAGTGACAGTTTTGTTGTTAACTCTCTCAGGTGACTGTCAGAGTTTGTAAAATGCACTCTGGTACTGGGTTACTGTGAACTCCACATGGTCCTCCCCCGTCCCACTGAGCCACGTCTGGTAACCCTCCACCCCAGCCCCACCCCATGGCAGAGAGAGGCCTCTATAGACCAGGGGGCCAGATTATCGATATTTATAGAGCCCTCTGAGGCAGCTGCTTACATATGCAAAGGAGACGCATTCCTTGAGCTACTTTTTACCGGTCTCTTTCTTGAAATACAAACTTGGTGGCAGTCTCTAAGGGCCTTTTCTTTTTTTCTTTTTTTTGCAGAAATGAAATTTTGGTGAGGGCTGACTGCTCCTTAAAATGGGCATGTGATGGGGGAGGGGCTCTACATTTGATTCTCAGGGAGAGATCAGCCTGCAACCACCCAAGGGGTCTCCCCAACAGAGACGTGAGAAACTAGAGAAGGGAGGTGAAGGGCGCTGTGGCTGGAACAGGAACGTGGCTTGTGCCCTGAGGAACCTCAGAATTAGGGACAGGTTTGGCAAGAGTTTATAGGATAACTGTGCCCACCCAGGAGCAGTGTCCCTCTGCATCCCCAAGCAAGGTCTTAGAGACTCAGTCAATATGTGCTCATTATTAAAGGCGAAAAAGAAAGGTTTAGATTTTCCAGTCTTGGGTTTGGTGTGCCCGGGTTGCCCCTAAACCCCGTGCTCACGAAACCTCTGGAAGCCACTCACCTAAACCCTCCCATGCAGGGTCTCCCAGGGGACGTCCCAGGGGCTCTGGACCTAACAGTCTCTGCCCAGTCACAGGGCTGGCTGGGCCTCAGAGCACCCGGCACTTTCTTCTGCATTGGTAGGAACTTCTCTAGAGAGGCCACAGGCAAACTTTACGGGATGCCCTAGAGTCCTGCCAGCCCCCCAGCCAGCACGGAGGAGAAGCCTCCCAGGACCCTGAGGGTGGGAGGTATGGCTTCCCCAGCCCGGCTCTCCCAGCAGCGGCTCAGAGGCTCAGTGAGCACAGAGCGGGATTCCGCTGCTTGGGAGGTGGTGCTGTCTCTTTAAGAAAGAGGAGGGAAGACACAGTGTCAACCCTAGAGCACCGAGAGCAGCCCGCCCAGCTCCAACGGGAGCATTATCAATGAAACCACACTCTAGGCCCAGATTGGTTCCCACTTCCAAGGGGAAGGGGCGGCCTGTGGGGGAGGGGCACTCCAGATACCTGGAGGACTCTCTTTTTAGTGGAGGGACATACTCTGGGTATTTAAAGGCGTCCTAGTGGCTCTCCCTCAGCGCCCCCCCCCCACAAATAAACGAACCCTGCCTTCTCTCCTAACACAGACGGCAACACTGGGGACCGCCTAAACCCAGGCCACCAGGGCTCCGCGCGGGGCCCGAGGGGGTGTCAGCGGTGGGGAAGCCTCCGGGTGGTCCCTTGGGGTTCAGTGGCCAAGGACCGGCACATTTGGTAAATTATAGCTTGTCTCCTAGCAACAGACAACACATTTAGCTCCACGTGACTCTACCCTCAGGAGGGGGCGAAAGAAAAGGTTGTAAGGGGGCACCTAAGGAAGAGTGAGGGGCTCCCCAACACTGCAAGAGGGGCTCTGGGAGAGGAGGGGGTCACACTGACAGGTCTTGTGGCTCCTCCACGGTGGCTGTCCTGAGCGGGCCTCCACTCACCTTTGGTGTCCAGCTCCACGTGGATGATATTGCCCATGACCGAAGTGCTGTGCAAGTGCTGAACCGCCTCCTTGGCTCCCCTGACCGTGGCAAAGACCACTTTGGCGATGCCCAAGTGCTTCTTGGTCTTGGGATTGTACAAAATCTCCACCTCCTCCACCTCCCCATACTTCTTGCACATGTCCCTCAGGAAGTTTTCACGGATGTTATCATTCAGCTTGGCAAATGTCACCTGCTTCGGAGGCACCGGGCCCACATAGAACTCATCGATCTGGCAGGGGACGAGGGGGAAGGGAGGTTGAGAACACTGAAACCGAAGGGAAAACACAAAATTCCCCACTCGCCCGCCCTTTGAAAACAATGAAAGGTAGAAAATAAAAATTTTTTTTGGAAAAAAAAAATGCACGCGGGCGGGCCCGGGAAGCGGAGGATTAAATCGTTTGGAACGTGGAAGTCCTCTGGGTTCGAAAGGAAAGGGGAAAAAGAAACAGTTTCTCTTTCCCCACCCCCCACTCTAGCCTCCTCTCCCTGCTGCCAGGGCAGGGGCGACCCCTTGGGCTAGGAAGTTGTCCCCCTAAAGCCACAAGGCTGGGAAGGGGGGCGGGTCCCAGGGCCGAGCCCCTGGGCTGGCAGGAGCCAGGTGGGGACCCGGAGCCCCCAGCTGGGCGGGCAGGATACTGTATCAGCGCCTTGATTACAGTTTCACCGAGTGTTATTCTGTTTACAGTAGCCGAGAGGGGACACCCCTCTCTTTGCAATCTCCCCCTCCCCGCCAAAACTTCCCAGGCCCCGGACGGCGGGAACTCAGAATCCGGCTGGGCTCGGTCAAGCCTGGCGGTATTTTCGAATTCGGGGCTTGGGGAGAGGGGGAAGGGGCGCGGGGCAGGGGGAAGGGGGCGCGGGGCAGGGGGAAGGGGGCGCGGGGCAGGGGGGAGGGGCCCTACCTTGAATTTGGGCACCGACAGCTCCAGCTCCTTGTTTTTGGTCCAGATCCCGACGACCCGGGGATCTTCGACAATTTCCACCGGGCGGTTGCTGGACATCTGTGGGGAGGAAGCGGGGGGGGGGGCGGAATGGGTGGCCTGGTCCCACTCCCCAGGGACAGGGGCAAGCCCCCCCCCCTTCTCCAGGCACTTGTCAAACTCCAGGACTGCGGACCCGGCTGACAGCTGGCCGGGTGGTCAGGAGGGGGGTCCCCGGGCCGATCGGACCCTTCCGCCCCCACCCTCCTCGGCACGGCTCGGAGGGTGGGTGCGGGCGGCGGGGAGGCGCGCCGGCTACTCACCGCCAGGCTGAAATGCTGCCCATCGTAGCGGTACAGTTTATGATGCCCCTTTTTCAAAGCCGGGTCAATCATCAACTTGTAACTTCTCCAATGGTGGTTCCTCCTCTCGCCCGAAGGGCCGGGCTGCGGCGGGGGCTGCTGGTGGTGGTGGTGGGGGGGGTGACTGTTCTCCATGCCGTTAACCCAACCTGAAAACGAGCAAGTTGTTGTCGTCTCCGCCGCGGTGGCGGCGGCGGCCGCTTCTACACACACGCGAAGGAATCAAATCGTCCAGCCCCCACCCCCTCCCACCTTACCAGCGCGCCCCAAAAGGAGCTGTCTCGCTGGCTCCCCCCAAAATAAGAATGGAGCGAGAGAATAACCCTTCCGGAGAATTAGGCGCCCGCCCGCTCGGCCACCATCTCGGGGCGGCTGCGAGGGGCTCCCGGGGGCCCCTGGTGCAGACTGGCGGGGCCCGGGGCACCCGGAGGACCGGGGCTCCGGCCCATGGTGCCCGCCCGGCCGCCCGGCGTGGCGCTAGCTCGCTCGCTCCGCCCGGCTCGGGCGCTGGGCTCGCGGCAGGCCTGGCGCCGCCCGCCCGCCCGACCGCTCGGCCGGAGCGGGGGCCGGGGCCGGGGCTGGGGGCTGGGGGCTCGGGCCGCCCGGCTGCCGGCAGCGGCCTCTCCCTCCCCGAGCCGCGCTTACATCCCCGCCGGGCGCCGGCCTCCCTGCGCCGCCAGCCAGTACATGGTGTCCCCCGCGGGAACCGAGGCCGGGGCGGCCGGACGGGGGGCCGGGAGGGGGGAGCGCCGCCGCCGCGGCTGCCGGGCCCGGAGCTGCTGCCGCCGCCTCTGCTGCTGCTGCTGCTGCTGCCCGGGAGGCGGCTGGCGGCGGAGGCTCGGCTCCCAGTAGCCGCACATCCCACAATACACCGCTAAGGAGCCCGACCCGAGCGCTCACCCTCCTCCTCTTCCTCCTCCTCCTCCTCTTCCTCCTCCCCTCTCCTTCCTCGCCGCTTCCCCAGGCACTCTCCCGGCGGCGGCAGCTGCGCCGCCAAAGCCCCGGGCCCCAGCGGCCCCCCACCCTTCACTCTCGCGCTCCCACACTGCCTCCCCCCTCCCGGGGGGAAGGCCTTTTAATTTATTTATTCTGCTGGGACTTAGGTGGGGGGCTTGGCTGGCGGGGGAGGGGGTCTCCCCGAGCTCTACCTCCCGCGGCTGGGGCTACCCTCCGAGCCGCGGCCGCCGCGGCGCGCGCCTGGGGCCTCCAAAACTGTTTCCAAACTGCCAAAACCGGAGGTGGGCGCGTGGGGGCTCAGGGGAAAGGGCTGGGTTTTGGGGTGTGTGTGTGATTGTGTGTTTGGACGCTGAGAGCCGTGAGGGGCGGCAAGGAGGCTCCAAGACGAGTTGCAATCGAGGTATCTCGGCTCCGGCTTTCCTCTTCTGCCCCGCGACCCCCTCCCCCCGGAGCGGAGCTGGGGAAGGGAAACCAGGATTTTAACCAAATTAGCATTCACATTCCTGGGAGGATGCAGCCCTTGCCTGGACCTGGGTGATAGAAGCTTCTTTCTGTTTTTATTTTTGGAGAGGAGCGCCCTGTAATTGTGAACACATGCTTCTCTCTCCGCACCCCCCCTTCCTCCAGTCACCGACGGAGGAGAGAGTCCCCCTTTTTTGCATTTATCTTTCCTTCCCCTTTCTTTATTAAAGGTCCGGGAGTAGCGGCGGCCAATCAGCGCGCGGCTTCCATTTTGTGAGTTCAACTCCAAGGCTCCCGGGCTTCGCGAGGACGCGTTTGTAGCCCCCTCTGCCTCTCCTGTCAGGCGGCCGAGACGAGGAAGTCGCCTTGCTGGGGCTTCGTGGTGGTGTATTTCACATTGGGGCTCTTTTCGGGGTTTGTAATTTGGCCGTGGGTAGGTAATTGGCTGGAGCAGGGCGGCAGGGCGCGGCAGCCAATCAGCGCGCGGCTTCTATAGGGCTTGAGTTATTAGACGCTGCTCTCAAAACATCCTTCATCAGACACCAAGGAGAGGCCAACAGATGAGGGGAGCCATTTTTCTGCAATGGAATTAAATGGCCAAGTGGGTTTTTCCTTTGTTGCAAATGGGGAATGTTTTTCCTTTGACTCCACCATCCAGTTCAGGACGCCTCAGTGTTGTGTTTAACATTTGTCAACAGGCTAAAGGACTCACAATTGGAAGAATGAAGAAGACTTTTTAAAAAGATCTGGATTTTTCCTTATGACTTGGAATCCATCTTTGTCTTGTATAACTAGGTCATAGCACACCATTAATGTCAGCAGTTAACAATTTTGAATTCCAAAAAACCTAAGTAAACGACATATTTAATTTTTTTTCCTTTTTTTTTTTTTCTTGGGTGGGTGGGGGGAGCTTGGAGCTGTCTTGATCTGTATTCTCTTGACTGAACAATAAATTTTTATATATATATAGTTTCCTCTATTAAACACTTAAACCTGGCCATCTTATTAACTCCTTCTGCTCTCTTTTTAACAAGGTAATGTTTTAAATGTATAGTTTTAGGACTAGCGAAATGGCAGCAACAAAAAATTGTAAGCAGTCGTTACTCTTTTAAGTTTTTAAAAACCTTTTACATTGTAAGTACCCAGTCCATTCTGTCCTTACGCAGTGCAGTTTTCATGTTAATGTTGCTGAGATGTCCTTAATTTTCTGAACCTTCATCTGCATGTATGTCTTTGTCGCTCTTGTCTAACAAAAGTTAAAATGCTTTTAGACGATTTTGCTTTTATACAGCTAGGGTTTTAGCTTTAAGCTTTTGAAAATGTTTACAGCAATAAATGCTAGTCAGCTTTCTTCCCAGTAACATGTACACTTTCTTTGAAAATCGATCTATTTGAAGAAAAACATCTCTGTTTTTCTCGTCTTGGTGGGGGGGGGGGTGGGTGAGGGAAAGGAAGACCTCTTTGTGTAAAGAGACTAAAGCCGTCACAGGAAACTAGATTAAAACTGGAAAACAAGTCCTAGCTAGTTCTAGCCAAACACCATCGTTAACTCGGGGGTATTTTCTATGGTGGTTGGGATGGCCGGTGCGTCTTTTGCCTTTTGTTTGATTTGACTGTGTATTTTCGCCTTTTGTCTCTTAATGACGGTCACACCATTGCTATATCCAGAGCAGTAAACAGTCCTCAGCGAAGCCGCCTTTTGCCAACCCAACCCTGGAAAATTTGCAGAAGTGGAAGGAGCAGAAAATGCCATGAGAGTGTAACTTTAAAAAGGTAACAACAACAAAAAAGACACCACCACTACCCCAAATATTCCCAACTAAACAATCCCCCTAAAAGATATTTTTTACAATAACACCTCCAAAACCTCCGCCCAGCTTGATCTTCCAGACTCCATGGCACCGGGCTGAGCGGGTAAGTAAAAAAAAAAAAAAAAACCAACAACAGAAAAAGTGCCTTTTACCCCTTCGAGGAAATGTTTTTTCGAGCAGGCCAAGGGCTGCAAATGTTTGGGAGCTGAGGGGAGAAGGTTTCTGGAGCTTCATGTTTGGCAGCCGGATCGGGGAGGGCTGGGGGGGTGGGGGGATGGGGACGAGGAGGGCTCTTCAGACCCTTTTGCCCCTTCTGCCCCGGAAGCGAGAGAAAGGTCTCCCCAGCGACCTCGGGCATCCACGGAGCCGCCTCCGCTCGTCCTCCTCGCTTTTCTAGGTCTGAGCCTTGGTGGGAGAAGAAATTGAAGTGCTTTGGGGAAGGGGGGGCACAAAAGCCGAGGAAACCTCTCCTTCCGGGCCTGGGGCCTCTTTCCCTTTTGATTGTGGGGGTCTCAACCTCCGAAGCCGGCTTTTCGGGGCTCCGGGGTGCGCCTGCGCTTCCTGAGCAAAAAAGGACAAAAGGCCGGCGTCCATGTTGGCACCATGACGCAGCATCTCTCCCGCCTGCAGCCCGAGCGCTGCCTGTGCTCCCGGCCGCGCTCGCTCCTCCCTCCCAAACACGAGTTTTATTTTCAGGTTCAGAGCAGAGCCGCCGGCTGGGCCGGGGCCGAGGCCGAGGCCGGGGCAAGAGCCAGGGCGGGACTGCGGGTGGCTAATGGCGGCCGCTCTCTTCCTTCCTTCCTCCTTTCCCGGTTGTTGTTGGGAGCCCGGAGCAGGCGGCGGCCCCTCGGCCGGGCCGGGCCCCGAGAGCCCGCAGAGCACAGCGCCCCGGGTCGAGGCGTGGTCACGGAGGCCGTTTTGGGGGCCGCGGGCCTGGGGGCGTCGCGCGCCGTGGCTCCCGCGCTCGCCTCCGCCGGGCGAGGCGGTTAGACGGGCGCCATTTCGCGCGCCGCCCGCGGCTCGGGCGGTGGCGGCCGCCGCGCGCCAGGCGGGAGGAGGGAAGGAGGCGGCGGGGCCGGGGTTGGGGGGAGGGGAGGCCGCTGCGGCGCCGCCCGCGTTCCAGGCCTCCGCCTGCGGGGACGCCCCTGGCCCGGGGAAGCCTCGACGAAGAGCGCGGGTTCCGCAGCCTCCTCGGACCTCGCTCCCGACCTGGGGGCCCTCGCGGGCACGAGGAGGCCGGCGCGGCCGCGGGGTCTTTTCTCTTCCCTCCCGCGCGGGAGCCAGTAGCAAAGGGCCACGGGGCCAGTCGGGGCTTCGAGGCCGCCTCCTGACCCCGACCGGCTCCTCCAGAGGCCGCGGACTTCTTCCCCGCAGCCCGGCCCTGATCCCAGGCCGTCTCTGTTGCCCACCCCGAGCCTCGGCGCCCACGTCCGGCTTCCAACCGCCCTTTGATAGCCGAGCCCGAGGGGCGGGTGGGCCCCTTTTGTCCCCACTTGGGGCGTGAGGCCCTCACGCAGGCCACCGACGTCCCTAGGTGGCCGTCCAGGCACAGCCGGCCAGCCGGCGCTCTGGAGGGTGGGGTGGGGTTTGGGGCCTGGGAAAGCCGAGCGGGCCTTCCCCGGGATCCCCAGAGGCGGAGGGCTCTGGGGTAAACCCTCGCGTCTCCGGCCCTTCCTGGGGGAGGGGATGCGGACGGGGCGGGCCTTTGGAAATGCAGATGAGCCGCCGCCTGCTGCTCGGCGCCCGGGCTGAACCTTAGTGATTCATCCACACCCCCCTCCTATTCATTCTGGAATGAGGGCCGCCTTGGCAGCTGGGAAGGGGGGAGCGGCATTTGTAAGGCTCCCCTTCCCTCATGGAGACCGTGTCCGGTTTGTGGCCATCGACGCCCTAAAACACCCTCCGATTTTTCCCCCCAGGATCATGACCGGAGAAGGGGCTCTGTACCCCCAGAGTGGACCGTCCTCCTTTGGACAGAAGCAGGCCTAGTTTGACTCTGACAGTCCTCCCACTAAGGTAGGTGTGAGCCCTTTCCCAGCCTGCGAGAGAGATTTGGGGGGCTTTGGCCTGGAGCCCAGGGAGGGCGGGCACCCCAAACCTGCTAGTCTGGTTCTGCAGCCCTTCCCCCACACAGATGTGTGGGACTGTGTGTGAAATCGGCTGCCTGCTGGGCCTGCTTGGTCCATCCATCCCCGCCTGTCAGCTTCCGCTGTCAGGAGTTTGGGGCGTGCAATTCTTTGCCATATTTAACAGCATAGGAGAGGCTGCACTTGCATGTATTAGGTTGGCTCAGAAGTTCGTTCGGGTCTTTCCATAACATATTACAAACGCCCGAACGAACTTTTTGGCCAACCCAGTATTTCCCAGTTGTGCGTTGTTTGGTGGGTGGAGTGCCCTGGATGCCTCTTCTGAAAGACACAGGCAGCTGCCGGGAAACCGGGCCCAGCCCTGGCCCTCCCTTCCGGCCGCGCTGGGGGCGTGTGGGGTGACTGTGTGAGCTGGCCTCTTCCCCTCTGATGTCTGGCTGCTAGGGAGGTGAAGAACAGAAAGACCTGAGATCTGGGCCAGCTTTCTTTAAGAAAGAGGTTTCTTGACTCTTCCCCTTCCAGGGAATTCCCACGATTACACCTCACCCAGGGCCCCCCCACCCAACCAAAAAAAAAAAAGAAAGAAAGAAAAAGCCCTGTTTGTAGAACGGGACAAACCCGGATTTGAAACCTGGCTAGCCATTTTACCTGCTGTGACCTTGCGTAAGCAGCACAGACCCTCAGCCCCAGTTTCACCATCTGCACAGATTGTCAAAGTTGAGTGTGCAGCCGAATCACACGGGTGGCTCATTAGAATCGACTCCGAGGCCCGGTCCTTGAGTTTCTGATTCAGTAGGTGGGGCCTGAGAACTTGCATTTCTAACAAGTTCCCAGGTGATGCTGATGCTGCCTTGTGGAGACATTTTGAGAACCTTTGGGCCAGGTTACACCTGGGGTGTTGGGAGGACCCAAGCATGTGCGCTTGGAACCCCGACCTATTTCTTGGTGCGGAGGTGTCGTTTCGTAGTGTTGGCAGCTCTCTCATTCTCACGCAAGCTGACAGCTTGCAGTTTCCCATTCTCTTTATCTCCAGGAAGCTCCGCAGCTGGAGACAGTGCGGCCCTTGCTCTGACCCCTCCCCCATGTGATCTCTAGTTTGCGATTACTTTGATGAGCCATTTGGGTCCAGGTGCTGCTGATTGCGCCGCCTCCCTCGTTCGGGCCCAGGCTTGACTTCCGGGTCTGATAGGCTCTGCTCACTTTTATCCCATCCCTCAGCTTGGGGGCTGGAGTGAGGACTGGGGGAGCCGTAGGGTTTGATCCAGAGGTTTTGTTGGGGGCGTGTTGGTTGGTGCTTAATCGAGGGAGGCTCTAAGGCAGGCAGCTGTGGGCTTGACTCTCCCCTGTGCTGGTTGACCTTGGGCGAGTCTCCTGTGTAAAGTGATGATAATGAAGCCTGCCGTAAAGGGTGGAGGGCGGATTAAGTGCGATTAAGGGGGCCGGCCTCACAGGCTTCACACTAGTTGGCCCCCCTTCGGAGGTGGCTGCGGGGAGTGGTGCTGGGCTGTCTGAGAGCTCCTCCCCCAGCAGCCCACCTCGTAGCACGTGGCACAGCTTCAGGGCAAAGGGGAAGGCTGACATTCTGCAGGATGGGCGCCAGCTCCATTTTTACTCCAGTGTGTGAGTTGGGATGGTGGCCTTTCTTCAAGTTCACAGGCTGTTCCATGATGGGTCATGGTTTGGGGGGTGCCCCCCACCCGGAGAGTAACGTGACTCACCCAAGGTCAGGAGGTCACCACCGGCAGTCAGGATGAGATTCCAGGTGTCTTCCAGCCCAGCACCTGTGTCCATGGCACCCCCTCGCCCCAGCTGCTGGGTTATTCTGGGCTCCTGCCCGTGCTAGCTGTCTGCTGGCGTCACTGCCTGGGAGCTGGGAAGGCTATTTGGTTGAAAGTAACCAGCGTGGTACTCTTAGCTCCTTCTGGCTGCCATGCCTTGGCGCCATGAGGGTCTCCAGGTAAGCTGGATTTGGTCCATGCTGTCTTTTGCTGGGGGCAAAGGGGTGCAGCCGACCACACCTGGCACCAGACTCCCTTCCCCCTACCCAGGGGGAGCACTTTGTAAAAGTTGGCGAGGCTCACATTATTAGTATCGTATGAGCCTTTCCGTCTTTCCACAGTCTGCCCCAATCCGGAGGTTTAAATTCGGCTCTGCCATTGATGAGTTCATTCAACTCCCTGAATTCTCAGGTGACCTTTCTGCTCTCTTAGGGTGTCCTGCATCCCTTCTGATAGAGTCCTTGGGGCTCCACGGGGCTGGGGTCTTTACCTCCCGTGGGCATTGGATAGTTAAATAATTGATTTAAACCTTTTCCTCCAGCAGCAGCTTGGAGGGTTACAGCCGGTTCCTCCGCTCCCGCCCTCGGACCAATTAGGGAACAATGAGGTGCTCCACTGTGGTCCGGGTGTGATTCTTGGAAGGGAGAGGTGTCCCGATGACCTGGAAGGATCGTACCCCTTCCCGCTTCCTTTTCTTTTTCACCCACTCTAATTTCTTTGTCTGGCACGCCAGTACCTCCTAGGTGAAGGGAGGGGCGGGTCAGCCTATCAGTCCTCAGACTGCTTCCTCTGCCGAGAGGGTGGCTCCACCCACCGGTCACCCAGCAAGCTCGGGGCGGGGCTGCTCCTGGCGCCCAGCCGGTGGAGCCTGCCTGGAGAGGGCCACGCCAGCGGAAGGGCGGCCGGAGGTGGCCGGACCTGCCTTCCTACTGGACGCCAGGGCCCCGCCCCTTCCGGCCCGTTGGCCGAGAGCCCAGGCGTGGAGTACGACCTTTTGGACCCCCTGGGTGGAAACAACCTCTGCCTGGACTGTGGAGATGGGCACCCCAACATCTCAGAGGCTGCCTGGGTCCAGTGCCGTCTCCATCTGGCCAGTGACCTCGACGAGCTCCTACCCCTCCAGGAGTCGTGGTCTCCTCTGTGAACCAGGAGGAGGAGGTTGGCAGATAACCCTTGACCTGTCTCTGAGTCTGGCTTTGTGGAGGTATCTCTTTGTACTCCGGCGGTGACTCCCCTGACCCCACCACCAGATGCTGAGCCTGGAGAGAGTCCTGGGACAGGGATAGACAGCCTTGATCCCCCAGGCTGCACCTCCCAGCCCTGGGACCTCAGAGGATGGTCAGTTACTTCTGTCTCACGTGGGGTGGATGACCCCTCAGGTGTGTAGTGACCTCCCAGAGTGTGCTGGGGCACTAGGGAAGTGGAAGCCATTAGCATTGTTGTTAACATCCCCATCCTGACCTGTGCTGGCCAGACCTTGCCCTGACAAGACAGAAGTGGATCTAGCCCTACTTCTCTCTTGTGATCAGTTTGCCTCACTAGATCCCAGGCCTAGATGTGAACACAAATCAGTTCACCCCCGCAAATGCCACCTGCCAGCTCCCCTAGACTTCTGTGTCAACAGCTTTGTGGGAAGAACCAGTTTAAAGATTTTTTTCTTACCCTCCTAAATCTCTCCAGGAATTCCTGGTGAATAGAAGAATGGCATGGGTCCTCGGAACATTTTGCAGGTAAGGGAGTAGGGCTCCCCGGGCCTGTGTGTGTTCCCAGTGCCTCAGCTGGCCTGCCCTGGCCCAGCACCTCTAAGGAAGCTCCGAGCAGCTGGCCTGGCTGCTGGGTATTTTTAGCTCCAGATCCATCCCCTACACCACCACTGGAGCCAGGTCCAAATCAAACACGCTCCAGGCCGGGTGAGGCTGGGGCTCTGTGCCAGCCTCTTGGCCAGGCAGGGGTGGGTGGGCAGGCTGGGGCCAGTGTCAGCTGTCCTGCCTGGACCTGGGCCAGCCTGGGAAGACCTGCTTTCGTGTAAGTCATTTTTTCTGTTATAAGTTGAAATCCATTAGTTAGAAAAGGTGGAAACCGAGGTCTGAGGATTTTGAGGAAAGTCATAGTGCCCTCTCCCTACGGGCTGGAGCAGTTTCCACAGTTTGCTCAGAGTGGGCTGACCCTTCTAAGTGAATTCTCTCAAGGCCCTTCCCAGATGAGGTAGTCTTACTCTCCCAGTCACTCCTGAGCTTCAGGGTACCTGATGTGAGGTCAGGCCTGTGCCTGGCTCAAAGGTAAGTGGTCCTCCCCTCCCTCAAAGCCCTCTTCCATCCTCCCTCTCCCTGAGTGATGGCTTCCTCCCCCTCCTCTCCTGCCAGCCCCAGGCTGCCACTGTGCAGAGATGGCCCCAGCCCTGTCCTCACCAACCAATCACAGCTCCCCCCTGGTCACCGGAAAGAGCTTTGGCTGGGCTCCTCTCCTGTTCAGAGCCTGTCTGACACCCATCTTGAGCCCAGTAGCCAGGCCTCTGTGATCTAACCCTCATCACCTTGACAACCATGTCTGGCCTCCCTCCTCACGCCCCAGCCACTGCCAAACCTGATGGGGTTTCCAGCCACCGTGCATTTACTCAGGCTGGGTACCCATCCTACTTCCACTGGCCCTTCCTGCCAGCACTGCCAAGCTTAGTTCATGTGTTGCCCAGCTCTCAACCTTCTCTGAACCCCACAGGGGCTCCAGTGTCTGAATTGTTCTCATCTTGCAGACTCCTTTAGACTGCTTCCCCCAGGACTGAGTTCCTCCTCAGAGGCAGGAACACAATTGCCTCTCAATAAACGTGTGCTGCAAAGAAGGAATGAATGAATTGCTGTAAATTTGTCTAGGGGTGCTTGACCCAGCAGATGCCCTCTGGCCCGGTGACAGGGTAGGGCTTTCCACCTAAGAACCTGGAGCTGGGTCTTCTCTTCCCAGCTCTGGGCTCTTTGGGGGCTTCTGGGGGGCAGTCTCTGCTGCCACCTGGTGGTCAGATTATGCCTTGCATTTTCTGAAAACGTTGACCTGGCATTTATGGTATTGCCGGGTTGGCGATTTCCTTTCCGAAGTAAAGTTTACCTGATCCTTGCTGAGAACCTGAAAATGGGGAATCTTCTGGGTGGGGTGAGGGCAAGAAGATCCTGAATCCTGCCAGCCCTTCTCTGAGGAAACTTTCAGATGTCCTACCCCAGCTGGGAAAGATTCTGCTCTCTCACCTAGCCATGTCTCAGTGCCTGCCTGGTACATGCCTGCTCCTGGGGGTCCCTCTGCCACTCCTGACCACTGGCCTGGTTTGTGCAAAAGACAGTCCAAGGGAGGGAAGGGGTGGGAGGCAGGGGTGGTTTCACCCAGCCGCCCTGGTAGTACCTGGCCAGAGTGAATGCTCAATAAATAGCAGTTTGGGTGAGGGGGTTGAGGAGAAAGATTGGGATGAAGGATATGTGGCTGCTGGCTGGAGAACACAAATTTCTTGGTGGGAGCAGGCTTATCAGTCTCCAAAGTGGACGGAAGGGGGCCCAGCTTATCTCAACTAGATTTACCCTGACCTTCCCCTTCCCCTTCTCGACGGCGTCTTGCTTGGTTCACACGCCTCTGGGCCTTGCTAGAAAGAGGTTCCCGCCCGCTTGGTTTGGGGCCAACCCTCGAAAGGGTTCTGGGGCCACTCACCTGTTCCCAAACTCGCTGCGCCGAGGCCATCGCCCGGCAGAGGGCGCCAGACCTCCACCTACGGGAGGTGGGGTGATAGGTAAGCGGAACCGCTATTCCCCAACCCACACACAGGCTCACTCCCACAGGGCCAGACCACGTGGGCAGAGAGGACCCCTGTGCCGGGATCTTAACTGGCACCACCGATGCTACTTTCTGGGGGGGGAAACTGAAGTCAGAGTGGACTTCCCCAAGACCACATAGTTGGGGCGGGGCGAAGCTGGGGGGCTTTTCCCAGAGCTTGAGACCAAGGCTCCTCGAACCCGAGGGTTGGGGGGCAGTCCGCCAATCAAAGAGACCCTGCCCGATGGAGGAGGCCGAGTCGGCCAATCAGAGGGTCCCTGCCCGAAGACAGAGACTGCCAATCAAGGGTGCCAGGCGGGAATGGGCGGAAACTATCAGATCTTGCCGGTTGGGGCGTGGGGGGCGCCGTGACTCGCAGGAGAGGAGATGGGAGCTGCGCTTGCCGCTGAGCACTCCGTTTCTCAGTTGCCTCAGTTTCCCTGGGAATGAGAGGTGAAGACTCTGGGCGGAGAGCCTAGGAGGAAGGAAATACGCTGGGAGGTCGACCAGGCTGGCTGCCTGGCGGAGGAGGTGCCGGGTCCGAGGGCGGGGCTTCTCTTAGCCCCGCCCTAGGGCCCGCCCCGCCCCGGATCGCTCAACCGTAGCGCTCTCCTCAGGGCGCCGCCGCCAGTGCTGCCTGCTCCTGGCTATGGACAACCCTGGGGCCTTAGCCCCGACTGCCGCCCCGGGCCTGGGCAAGAAGGAGCTGAAAATCGTGATTGTGGGCGACGGCGGCTGCGGCAAGACCTCGCTGCTCATGGTGTACAGCCAGGGGTCCTTCCCCGAGGTGAGGCCCGCCGGGGTGCTGGAGGCAGGCTGGGGGCGGGGGAGACGGGCTTGGGACCACTGGGAGTGAGGGACGGACCTCAGCCTGTGCCCCGAGCCCGGACCCCAGGTCCCTGGCGTCCTGCGCACGGAGAGGCGGCCGTCACCCCGGGGCGCCCCCTCGGGAATTCCAGAGCCCAGCAGAGTGAGGGGGGCTGAGCCGGATGGGGTGAAGGTGGGGGTGGGGATCCAGTCGGACCCTGGGTGCCCGCCGCACCCCTTAAGAACCAACCCTGCCCGTTCTCCGACAGCACTACGCCCCATCCGTGTTCGAGAAGTACACGGCCAGCGTGACCGTGGGCAGCAAGGAGGTGACCCTGAACTTATACGACACCGCCGGTGAGTGCGCCTGCGCGGCGAGGGTCCTAGGGTCCGCCAGGAGGGTTTCCCCTGAGGGGCATCCCCCGCCGGGCATCCCCGCCCGCCCTTCTGCCTCTCCCGGGCCCTGACATCCCGTCACTCCTGGAGGCCGCGGAGGGGCGCTGGCTGGGAACCGGTTGACCACCGCCTGACTGGGTGGTGCTGGAGGCCGACAGAGTCGCCCCATCTGTAAAAGGAGGGTATTTGGAAGAGGTGAGTTCCTGAGCCACCCTCCTAGCGCTGATGTTCTGAGGGCTCACGGGTTCCTTCCTCTCCTATGGTTCTAGAAAACCGTGGGCTTTGCTTCTGCTTATCATGGTTCCAGGATTTCGTGTGTTACATGCTGTGGTCTCTTAGGATTCCGTGGGCTGCAGATTTGAGTCCCCTGGTGCTAGGGTTCAGTGGACTGCATTTCTGGGTCCTATGTTCTAGAATACTTTGGGCTACAGATCAGAGCCTGTGACTCCAGGATTCTGTGGCCAACAGTCCTGAGGCTCTAGGGCCCTGGAGCTACACATTATGAGTCTCATGTTTCTGCAATTCCATGGACTATGGTGCATGACTCTGAATTCTATGGTCTATAATTTTGAGCCTGTGGTTCTAGGATTCTGTGGCTACAGTTCTGTTTCTTCCTGGCACTGAAGAAGGAACAGAGCTCTAGGGAATGTAGGTCCAAAATAAGGTTCTCTCTGCCACCTGCAGCTCCTAAGGCAAGTGTATTTATGCTAATTGCGTCACAGTCATCCGCATTCCTATTGTTGGGGGCTGGGTGGAGGAGCACAGCCAACGGGAGGATTTGGGTAACACTGCTGGTACTGGTACCCTTGGGGAGCTTCCATCCTGCCCTGACTCCCCTCTGGGCTGAATCAACTTTGGGGAGCAAAGGTCAGGATCCCAGCCGGGGCCTCACCCAGCCTCTGTGACTCAGTGTTTAGTGATTTGCAGGGAACTATGTCATCAGGTGTCCCTTCCCCTGTTGGCCAAGCCTTGTATGTATCAGGTGAAGTCTTCCAACTGGTCTTGGATAGGGCCAAAATCCAGGACCACCCCTCTCCTCCCCACCGCTCCATAAGGCTGTCAGTAACATCTCTCATTCCACCATGGAGAGGTTCAGGAAAGGGGGTCTCCCAGCCCCAGGCCCCTCCTCCATTCCTGACTTTGCCATATGGGTGTGTCCCCCCTATAGTGGCCTCTAAGGACCCTCTCTTGTTGGATGAGGGCCCTGCAGGGCTGCCCCCAGAACAGGGCCATGCCTCCAGCCCCTTGAACTGGGAAAGCCAAAGGCGTCTGAGGAATTCCCAAGGGTGTGGCCACAAGAGCAGTAAAAATCATGGTGTGTCTGGGACACTTTTAGTTTCACATGTTTCCTGTCCGGGACCCAGGTAGGGGCAGGTTCATTAACCCCACTTTGTGGGTAAAGTGCTGGTGGGGCAGGGCGAGTCAGAGGGAAGATTTCACTCTCCCTTCCTTCCTCTGCCCTCAGGGCTTCACCGCATCCTCCCTCATCGGACCCAGAGTAGGGATCACTTCTGGTCTTTCTGGCCTCACCCAGAGAAAGATGCTCAAAGAACTTATCAACGTAGATTGTCCTGTAGAGGTTCTGGAGAGCTTCTACTTGGTATAAGGAATGATTTTCCCTAAGAGCTACTGTGGGAGGGATGGGGAGAGCTCCTTCCCAAATCATCAGAAGTAGTGACCACTCGGGGCAATGATTACCTGTCCACAACTTCCTGCCACATGCTTTGGAGTCAGACCTGGGCTTTGATGCCGGCTCCCCTGGCTGTGTGTCAGTGGGGACACCTAGGCCTCAGTTTCCTTCTCTGTAATCAAGGCTAAAATAGTTGTGAGGATTACATCAAATTCATGTGACATGCAGCACATAGCGCAGGGCCTGACTTTTGTGAAGGGCTCGCTAAGTGTTGTCATTGTGATTTTTTAACCTCCTGCCATTCAGGCCCAGGCCCCAGCCCAAGCCTATTCTTTTGAACCCGCTGCCTGCAGAGCTCTGTGCTGGCCCCCACCCCCTGCTTTCCCAGCAGGACTGTTCCAGGCGGCAGAAAAGCAGAGCTGGGGTTTGAACCTCTCAGTGGCATCCCTGGGGGAGTAGACTGGCCTCGCAGTCAGCAGGACAGCCCGGGAGGGATATTCTGGGGGGAAGAGACGTGGCCGCTCCCTCAAGGGTGTCCCGCTGTGACTTGGGAAGCCCCACTGTCAGGAGGAGCATGAAGGAAAGCCTGGGTCATTCCTCTTCCACACGCCAGTGCCCAGCATGGTGCTTGTCCCAGAGCGAGGCTTGTGGAATAAATGAACGAAGAAGAAACCTGGGTGCAGAGACACCCCTGGAGAAGGTCCTTTGTGATAAAGGTGATGAGATTCGTCTCTCTCTCTGGGGTGGACAGATATCCGAAGAAAGTGGCAGAAAGAATGGCCAGGTGATCACCTAGAAAAAGAGACAGAGGGTGAAGGGAGTGGCCCAGGTAGAGATGAGTAACGGTGGTTTTATTTATTTATTTATCTATCTGTTTATTTACTTATTTATTTATTTATTTTTGGCTGCGTTGGTTCTTCGTTGCTGCGCCTGGGTTTTCTCTAGTTGGGACGAGCGGGGGCTACTCTTCGTTGCGGTGCGCGGGCTTCTCACTGCGGTGGCTTCTCCTGTTGCAGAGCACGGGCTCTAGGCGTGCAGGCTTCAGTACTTGTGGCACGCGGGCTCAGTAGTTGTGGCATGTGGGCTCTAGAGTGCAGGCTCAGTAGTTGTGGTGCATGGGCTTAGTTGCTCTGCGGCATGTGGGATCTTCCCAGACTAGGGCTCGAACCCGTGTCCCCTGCACTGGCAGGCGGATTCTTAAGCACTGTGCCACCAGGGAAGCCCCAAGTCTAGTAAAGGTTGTTGTAGAAGGGTCTAGAACCTGATGAGCTAGACCCCATGGTGGGAGGTGGGGGGGGCAAGGGAGCATCTTTCCAGCCAACCAGTGGTGCCCAGAGCTGTGGGATGGGGTGGCCCCCCCGAGAGGCTGAATTTCTCCACACCCAGGACCTCAGCCACAGGGGTCCGTGTGGGAGGACAGTCTGACTACTTGTCTCCGTCCTGCGGAAGCAGTTACAGACACCACTGCGGCGGGAGGGTGGATGGAGGAGTGACGGAGCTCTCAGTGCGCAAAGGTGAAGGGGGCGGGCGCTGTGAGCACCCGTTGCCCTAGCAGCGCATCTGCCGGCCCTGACACCCTCAGAAGCAGGAAGCTGCGGTGAAGTTTTAAGTTTCCTGGGCAGAGAGAGGGGAGGTGGGGGCGAGGTGGGATGTTAAGACACCAACCAGAGACAGAGCTAGCTGGGCTTTGGGGTGGGGCACCACAGGACTGGCTGGAGTTGCCCCGGGAGGTGGGGAGCTGTGGTCCCCTTCCCAGCCTGAGATGGGAACAGTAGGAAAAGTGGGGCACAAAGCAGTCGCTAAGACAGGAATCACGGACAAGAGGGGTGCCTAGGAGCCAGGAGCCCTGGAGGCGGGGGAGCTGACGCTGCGGGTCTGTCGGCGCATGCGTGGTCTGAGCTCCAGGCCGCGGTTAGGAGACACAGGTGGGCGGGCCCCAGTAGCACTAGTAAAAGTAGGTTCCTCTTGTGGCAGCTTCCCCTTCTCACGCTGCCTGCACCCCTCCCCTGACCAACACCCCGGGCCAGATCTGGGAACCACGTGCCCTGTGGATGTCCTCTGGCAGATTTGGGGACCACTGTGGCCCGATGACACCCTCTCCTCAACCCGGCACCAGGTCTTAGAGACCATACCCCCGAAAGATGACTGTCATGGCAGAGCTTCCCACAAAGGAAATAATGCTCGCGTGAGCCTCACTTCCTCAGGCCCCGCGGCACCGCCAGCTTCAGGAAGATGGGCAGCTTCTGGGGGAGCTGTGGCTCAGAAGACCTTTCCTCTCCAGAAGCAAATGTGTCCTTTTGCACATTACTCGGGGGGCTTTTTTAACCTCTCAAGCCCGTCTGCAGAGGCCAGAGTGGGACCCCTGTTTGCCTCTGGGCAGATGACTTTGCCCCCTTTAAGTCTTGGCATCACTGTGGGTAAATGGGGAGGGTAATTGTATCACCTTGTGGATGGGAGACCTTCTAGAGCTCGTGGGTCCAAAGATCTGGGGTTAGAATCCCCCACCCAGGTCCCCATTCAGTTTCTCTTTCAATAGTAACTGCAGGCCCACACCTTTGCCCAGCATTGCTTAGCCTACAAGTCCTTTACTTCCAATATCAAGGGCAGGGTTATCACCCCCTTTTTCAGATAAGGAAACTGAGGCCCAGAGAGGGAAGGTGCCAAGATCATGGAAAATGAGTCTGAGTGGAGCTTAGCTCTCCTGACTCATAGGGGTGGGGTGTCCAGGACACTCCACTCCTCCCAAGGAGACATGACGTCAACAGCACCCAGGTCTGCAGGCCTGGTCCCTGTGTGGAGGCTCACACTGAACTCCTGGGGAAAGCTGAGCCTGGCACAGTCAAGTCAAGAAGACAGCTGGGAAGAGGCGGTGGGATCTGGGCTGGCTACCCATCCTCTCCCAGAGTCCCTCCCTCTCAAGATCCCCTTGTTGGCAGCCTTTCCTCACTGGGTCAGGGTTGGAGCTTGTAGGGTGAGGACAGCTTCCTATCCTCTGGGGTGGATTGAGAGAGAAGCACCCCAATAGTCCTACCTATGGTCTTCTGTCCTTTATGAAGCTTCCCTTTGGCTGTGTGACATTGGGCAAGTCACTTCACCTCTCTGTGCTTCAGTTTCTGCATCTGTAAATTGGGGATAACAATAGCAGTAGTGGGAATTCCCTGGCGGTCCAGTGGTTAGGACTCCGCGCGTTCACGGGCAAGGGCCTGGGTTCAATCCCTGGTCGGGGAACTAAGATTCCACAAGCTGCGTGACTCGACAAAAACAAAACAAAACAAAACAAAAACAATAGCCAGTAGTGAGGAATCATAGTGAGGAGTGATGAGTCTATGCAGGTAAAGGGCTTTGAATGGGGCCTGGTATGTGATGAGTGAGAGCACTGCCAATAAATATTGTTGATACAAATCATTTTTACTATTATCGAGGCTCAACTGCTCCTCACATATCCATTTCACAGATGAGGAAACTGAGGTCCAGAGATTAATTCCCAATTAGGAAGGCTTCCCAGGAGGATTGGAGCTTTTACAGCGTCTGGGCAGGAAACTGACCTTGGAGCTGGGAACTGTGTTGGTGCTTCAGCTCACAGGGAGCCCATCAGTGACCTTGAAACCCGCAGCCCCACCCCCAGCCACGTGGGCTCCTGACAGGAAGAACTTGCCCACCCAGCTTCCTTGGGGGGGGGGGAGGGTGACTGCTTAAATTAACACAGGTGGGACTTCCTTGGCGGTCCAGTGGTTAAGAATTGTGCTTCCACTTCACGGGGCACGGGTTCGATCCCTGCTCGGGGAACTAAGATCCTGTGCGCTGCGAGGTGCAGCCAAAAAAAAAAAAAAAAATTAACACAGGTGATGGAAGTGAAATGCCCTTGCAAACCTGAAAGCCATAGAGATTATTATTCCACTTTATTCACCTGCTCATTTGTTTGTTCGTTCATTCCCCAAATGTTTATAGAGCCTGTCTGTGCGCCAGGTGATGTAACAGTGAGCACTACAGAGATGGCCTGTCCTCAGGGTCTTACGTGCTCATGAGGGACATCTCCCCCCACAAACAAAAAAAACTGTGATGTCAGGTAGTGATACTTGTTAGGAAGAAAAATAAAGCCATAGTTGGTCATGGGACAGACTGCAAAGGAGGCTCTTGTTTCAGAGCAGTCTGGAAAGTTCTCTTGGAAGAGGTGACATTTCTGCAGAGACCTGAAGGAAAGGAGGGAGTGAGCCATGCTGTTACCTGGGAAGAGCCTTCTAGAAGAGGGAACAGCAAGGGAGAGGCCCTGAGCCAGGAGCAGGCTTGGTCTGACTTCCTCATTCAACCCACTGCAGTCTGACTCCGCCCTCATCAAGCCTGTTGCAGTCAGCACAGGCCCTAATTGCGAAGCCCAGTGGCATGTCTCAGCCCTCGTCTCTGCTGCATCTGACAAGAGTTGAACAACTTCTCAACCACCCACCAGCCAATAGTGACTGGACACCTACCCGGTGCCAGGGATGATTTTTAAGGACAGACACGGACCCTGCCCTCAGGGTGCTTACAGTTTCCGGGGAGACAGGCGGTAAACAAATAAATGTGTGAGTACAGGCTGTGGATGGACTTTGCATGGTGAGGGAAGGCCTCTCTGAGGAATCAGCCGGGCAAGATGGAAGGAGACGTCAGAACACCGTAGCCCCGTCTTATAACTGCTTGTCTTCTCCTGCCGTGTTTCTAAAAGGGAATCAGAGTGTATGTGAGGCCAGAATTCTGAGGCTCATCATATCGTAGAGGCCCAGAACCTGTTTTTGCGCACTACAGAGCAGAATAGAGCATTGCTGCGTATCAGCAGAAGGAACACTGGCCTTGGAATTGAATGAATGTGGAGTCAGGCCTGGCTCTGATTCGGTGACCTCAGAGGGGTCACTTCACGGCTCATGTTTCTTTATATGTAAATGGGAGTATTCATAAGATCCCTGACTAGCACATCAGGCAGGTGGTTGTTGTCAAGGTTTCCTTTTTTTTGGCTGCGTTGGGTCTTTGCTGTTTTTTTTCTTTTCATGGGTCTTCGTTGCTGCGCACGGGCTTCCTCTAGTTGCGGCGAGCGGGGGCTACTCTTCATTGCGGTTCGCAGGCTTCTCATTGCGGTGGCTTCTCTTGTTGCGGAGCACAGGCTCTAGGCACGTGGACTTCAGTAGTTGTGGCTCGCGGGCTCTAGAGCGCAGGCTCAGCAGTTGCGGTGCACGGGCTTAGCTGCTCCGCGGCACGTGGGATCTTCCTGGACCAGGGCTCAAACCCGTGTCTCCTGCATTGGCAGGCAGATTCTTTACCACTGCGCCACCAGGGAAGTCCCTGTAAAGGTTTCTTAATCATTTATAGGCAAAGGCACTCTAAAAAGTGTGACGGGAGTTCCCTAGTGGCCTAATGGCTAGGATTCTGGGCTTTCTCTGCCAAGGGCCCAGGTTCAATTCCTGGTTGGGGAACCAAGATCCCAAAGCCGCGCGGTGTCGCCAAAAAAAAAAAGTGTGACGTATAAGGTGGCGTTACCAGTAAGTAGTAGAGAGAAGGCAATTATCTTGAAAAAGGAAATACTGTGGATGGTCAGCCTGAATGTTTAAAAATAAAATGCTAGGAAGGAAATGGGGGAAAAAATGAGGGAAAAGCATTCCAGGTGTGGCACAAGAGCTTGATGGGTTTGAGAAACAGCAAGGAGGCTGCCTTGGTTGTACTGCAGCGAGTGAGTGGGGCGGGAGGCAGGGGGATGAAGTCAAGACTGGTGGGCACCAGGGTCATGTGGACCACTGGGAGAGGCTTGGATTTTCTGCAAAGGGCAGTAGGGAGCCACTGAAGGTGTTTCAGTTGAGGGGAGAGGCGTGTGATTTTACTTGTGTCACCATCCATCCAGCTGCCAGGTGGATAATGGATTGAGGCGCAGCAGGAGACCAGGGAGGAGGTGGCACGGAAGACTGACGGTGGCTTGGATGAGGATGGTGCCCTGCCGTCCCGTAGAACTTCCTGCAATGATGGAGATGTTCCGCACCCGCACTGCCCATTACGGTAGCCACTAGCCCCGTGTGGCAGTTAATTACTTGAAATGTAGCCAATGCAACGGAGAACCTGAATTTTTAATGTTAATTAACTTAAATAGCCACATGGGGCTAGTGGCTACCCTATCAGAAAGATGTGGACAAAGGTCAGGAGAGGGGACAGTTTGGGGACATGTATGGGAAGGGGAGATGGGCTGGAATAGCATGTTGGGCTGGTTTCCCACCATCTTACAAGGATTTCCCCAGCTTTCTGGTAACGAGGGCAGGAGGGCCTGAGTCTGCCGGGCCCTGACTACCCCTCACCCCTTCTCCAGTGTTGAGGGAACTTTGGCTGAATGACAGCACAGACAGTCCTCCCGGCCCAGCCATCACTAGGTCTGGGTTCCCAGTCACTGCACACCATCAGGGATCCCTGGGCTGAGGGGGGCCAGTGGGAAAGGAGATGGCAGCCGTGCCCTGTCATCAGCAGGGGTCTGGGAGCAGGATGTGGCCTGTCTGTGCTCTTGGGAGAGGCTGCTTGTCCTGAGAGGCCTTTGGCAGGGAGGGATCAGAGGGCAGGCGGCACCTCCCCAGCACCCACAGGCTAGAGGGAGGGGCAGGAATTCCTGGGCTCCCGAGTTCTGTGTTCCCTGGAAGGTAGTCACCGCCTGAGTCTTTCTGCAGAGGTGGCCAGGGGTCGCCATAGGGCCTGAAAGACTCTCAGTTCTCACTGTGGTAGTTTTAAAAAAAAATAGGGCATGACAACCACGTGCAGTGTGTGATCCCGGGCCTGCTTCTGAACCAGGGAAAAAAATACTACAGGACATTATTGGTGCAATCTGAATACAGCCTATGGATTGGATTAGAAGAGTACAACGTCAGTGTTGGTTTCTGAGTTTCATACTTGTCCTGAGTAGGTGAGAGGACGTCCTTGTTCTTAGAAAAACCGCACAGGAACTCTCCCGGGGTGGGGGGGGCGGGGAGCCGAAGGTCCGCAGTTCCTTCTCACGTGGTTCAAAGTGTATATATACAGATAAAGCAAGTGGGCAAAACGTAAGGCCTCGGTGAATCTGAGTAAGGGAGTTCTGTGCTCTCTGTTGAAATTTTTCTGTAGGTTTGAAATTGTCAATATAAAAAATTACTAAAAAAGTTTTTTTTAAAAAAACCAAACCCACCGTTGCCCAAGCCCAGCCTTGGGTTCTGATTCAGTTGGTGCTGGGAGGGACCAAGTGTCAGAAGTTGTCAGTTCTTCCTGGTGAGTCTGGTATGCAGCGGGGGTGACAGCCACTGTGCCGAGTGGACCTGGATGGGCGCACGTCTGTCACCGCCAGCACCCCCCACCCTCCTCCTAGTGTTGGCAGGAATGGCAGGAGGAGTTCAGCCAGAGGCCATGCACCTCTCAGCCCTGGGGCACACTCCACTGTTAACTGCAGTGTCCTGGGCCTACCCAACCCCACCGGTCTGAAACTTCAGGGAGGGGAGGCTTCACTTCGGATTTGGTTTCAGAGTCTGCGCTTTTAACCTGAGCACCAGGGATAAGGATGGCAGGGAGGGGTGATCATCACTGGCATGATTACGAGCAGTTTTTCCAGCACTTACCCTGCAATCAGGCCTATCTCTGATCACTGCATGGCTTTTTTTTTTTTTAATATTTATTTATTTGGTTGCAATGGGTCTTAGTTGCAGCAGGCAGGCTTAGTTGCAGAACGTGGGCTCCTTTGTTGTGGCACGTGAACTCTTAGTTGCGGCATACATGTGGGATCTAGTTCCCTGACCAGGGATCGAACCTGGGCCCCCTGCATTGGGAGCGTGGAGTCTTATCCAGTGCGCCACCAGGGAAGTCCCTGAATGGCTTTTATCTCGTGTAGGACTACGGGCTGCCACCTCTGTTTTACAGACGAGGAAACCGAGGCCTAGAGTTTCTTGCCCAGGAGACCCCCAACCCCTCACCCATCTGAGCCCAGACAGGGGACTCAGGTAGAGAAGTAAGTGGTACCTCCCTGACCTCCACCTGCTGTCTGGTTTCAGGGCAGGAAGATTATGACCGGCTGCGGCCCCTCTCCTATCAGAACACCCAACTCGTGCTCATCTGCTATGACGTCATGAACCCCACCAGCTATGACAACGTTCTCATCAAGGTAAGGCCCCTCTCCCAGCCCACCTGCCTCTGGAGGAGGGGCCACGGACGGGGCCCCAGCCCTGATGCCCGCCCTCTCCTTCCACAGTGGTTCCCTGAGGTCACCCACTTCTGCCGTGGGATCCCTACGGTGCTCATCGGCTGCAAGACAGACCTGAGGAAGGACAAGGAGCAGCTGCGCAAGCTCCGGGCGGCCCAGCTGGAGCCCATCACCTACACGCAGGTGGGCCAGGGCCCCTCCCCCGCCCCGCTCCGCTCCACCCCATCGCCAGGAGCCCAGGAGGCCAGGACACAGCCATGGCCACAAAGCCTCCCAGGTCTTTGGCCTCTGCATTTGGTGTGCCTTAGTGGCCTTTTGGGAGCTGAAGCCAGCAGGATTCTAAAAATAATAATTTTCTTTTTTTTTGCCGCCCCGAGCAGCTTGCAGGATCTTAGTTCCCTGACCAGGGATTGAACCCAGGGCCACGGCAGTGAAATCACCGAGTCCTAACCACTGGACTGCCGTGGTTAAGAATAATAATTTTTAGATATTAATAACGATAGGCCACTTGTCTGAGCACTTTACATTACTTA